>NC_064626.1:1246293995-1246918995 GCF_023864275.1 Schistocerca cancellata
CCTTTGTTAACTAATCAGGTTATGTTATCCCTTGCTGAAATCCTTAATCGTAGATATGTTACTAACTGAAATTTAATCATAACAAATTGTACCAAGAAAAATACGTTTTGGGTCGATCTTCAGTGTGTCGCTGCCTTCAAATAGCCTAGTCTCACAATACGCAAGTTACAGCAATTCTTTTGCCACGAATATGATGTTTCTCATTATTTTATTGTAACGAATTACACAGTTAACAACGGGTTTTCCTGTGATTCTCAATTTGCTGGTGCTCAGATACGGCATATATACGTATAGGCTTGAAATGAATGCCAATATGGCGCCTCACAACTCTGTACTGAAGGGAGACGGAGTGCTTGTGACGTAGGTGGCGTTGTGTCATCTCATTGGTCAACGCTCAGACGCACGCTCAGAATATCTGACATGCTAGACATTGCTCTGCACGTTCGGAAAGACTCCCGAGCGTGCTATACCACGCTATGACGTCAGAAACTCGGCACGCTCAACGCTCAACGTTCGGATGCACGGTCCGTGTGCCGACGGCTTAAGGTAGTCGGCGGCTGCCCAGTGCGGAGAGGTTCTCGCGCCGGCTGCGGAGTGCACCAGGTCCCACTCTGAGCCATCTGCGATGTACCTGGTGTCGACATTCGTGCGGCCGGTTGGTCTGCTCCCTTCCCCTGGCAGATTTCAGCACCCGAAGGCACCTGAGTGTTGAACAGGAACGTGGACGCCAATACGCCCTGTTTCTGGCTTCCGTGTTGAAGTACGGTATTGGCAGCACTCTGCGATGTGGTGTCGTAGGAAGGCAGTTTCGTCATCAGTAGATGGCAGGCGGTGAGCAGCATCAAGTTCATCAGGTGGAGGCCGTTATCTTGATTACATATTCGGCTACTTCTTAAACTATACTGCAGCATCTAGGACACCGATTCACTGCAGCATCGTAATCATGGGATCAAGCGCTGTTACTATGAATGCTCAACGATTAATTCATGACAAGAGGTGGAGAGCTGGAGTATTTAAAGGGAGATAGCGTGAGGCTATGATGCAAAGCTCGATTCGTAATGACGGAATGCGTCCTCTTTATTCTCCTACATTCATTCAGTTAACAGGCTGTTAACTACTGTGTCGGTTCCTCTCTCTTATGAAATAGGTACACTTTCTTACAACATGCGTACGAGCTGAGGAATATGTTTGCCTCGCTGTCTTTGGTTTTCCGTCCGTCCTGTTCTTCTGAATGCTCATTCCTTACTCGGCAGACAGTGGCATCGCTCCTATCCGCTTCCGACATAATGGTTCGATTCTTACTTTAGCCTCTGTTTCTGGCATGACATGAATTTACCTAACGCAATGTGAGTCATCATCATCATCATCATCATCATCATTTAAGACTGATTATGCCTTTCAGCGTTCAGTCTGGAGCATAGCCCCCCTTATACAGTTCCTCCATGATCCCCTATTCAGTGCTAACATTGGTGCCTCTTCTGATGTTAAACCTGTTACTTCAAAATCATTCTTAACCGAATCCAGGTACCTTCTCCTCGGTCTGCCCCGACTCCTCCTACCCTCTACTGCTGAATCCATGAGTCTCTTGGGTAACCTTGCTTCTCCCATGCGTATAACATGACCCCACTACCTAAGCCTGTTCGCCCTGACTGCTACATCTATAGAGTTCATTCCCAGTTTTTCTTTGATTTCCTCATTGCGGACACCCTCCTGCCATTGTTCCCATCTACTAGTACCTGCAATCATCCTAGCTACTTTCATATCCGTAACCTCAACCTTGTTGATAAGGTAACCTGAATCCACCCAGCTTTCGCTCCCATACAACAAAGTTGGTCGAAAGATTGAACGGTGCACAGATAACTTAGTCTTGGTACTGACTTCCTTCTTGCAGAAGAGAGTAGATCGTAGCTGAGCACTCACTGCATTAGCTCTGCTACACCTCGCTTCCAGTTCTTTCACTATGTTGCCATCCTGTGAGAATATGCATCCTAAGTACTTGAAACCGTCCACCTGTTCTAACTTTGTTCCTCCTATTTGGCACTCAATCCGTTTATATTTCTTTCCCACTGACATTACTTTCGTTTTGGAGATGCTAATCTTCATACCATAGTCCTTACATTTCTGATCTAGCTCTGAAATATTACTTTGCAAACTTTCAATAGAATCTGCCATCACAACTAAGTCATCCGCATATGCAAGACTGCTTATTTTGTGTTCACATATCTTAATCTCACCCAGCCAGTCTATTGTTTTCAACATATGATCCATAAATAATATGAACAACAGTGGAGACAGGTTGCAGCCTTGTCTTACCCCTGAAACTACTCTGAACCATGAACTCAAATTACCGTCAACTCTAACTGCTGCCTGACTATCCATGTAAAGACCTTTAATTGCTTGCAAAAGTTTGCCTCCTATTCCATAATCTTGTAGAACAGACAATAACTTCCTCCTAGGAACCCGGTCATATGCCTTTTCTAGATCTATAGAGCATAGATTCAATTCCCTGTTCCACTCATAACACTTCTCCATTATTTGCCGTAAGCTAAAGATCTGGTCCTGGCAACCTCTAAGAGGCCTAAACCCACACTGATTTTCATCCAATTGGTCCTCAACTAATACTCGCAATTTCCTTTCAACAATACCTGAGAAGATTTTACCCACAACGCTGATTAAAGAGATACCTCTGTAGTTGTTACAATCTTTTCTGTTTCCATATTTAAAGATTGGTGTGATTACTGCTTTTGTCCAGTCTGATGGAACCTGTCCCGACTCCCAGGCCATTTCAATTATCCTGTGTAGCCATTTAAGACCTGACATTCCACTGTATTTGATGAGTTCCGACTTAATTTCATCCACCCCAGCCACTTTATTGCACTGCAATCTATTGACCATTTTTTCCACTTCCTCAAATGTGATCCTATTTCCATCATCATTCCTATCCCATTCTACCTCGAAATCTGAAACATTACTGATCGCATTTTCACCTACATTGAGCAACTCTTCAAAATATTCCCTCCATCTGCCCAAGGCATCCACAGGATTCACCAGCAGTTTTCCTGACCTGTCCAAAATACTTGTCATTTCCTTCTTACCTCCCTTTCGAAGACTGCTAATTACACTTCAGAATGGTTTTCCAACAGCTTGACCCATAGTCTCCAACCTGTTTCCAAAGTCTTCCCACGATTTCTTCTTGGATGCTGCAATTATCTGTTTGGCTTTGTTTCTTTCTTCAACATAACTTACTCTGTCTACCTGGGTTCTGGTATGTAGCCATTTTTGATACGCCTTCTTTTTTCTTTTACAGGCTGCCTTGACTGTACCATTCCACCAAGCTGTTTGCTTCATCCTACTTTTACACACTACTGTTCCAAGACATTCTTTGGCCACTTCTAGTACTATGTCCCTGTACCTTGCCCATTCCTTTTCCAATGACTGTAATTGACTACATTCAACTAACTGGTACCTTTCTGAGACCGCTGTTATGTACTTGTGCCTGATTTCCTTATCCTGAAGTTTCTCCACTCTTATCCTCCTACATATGGACCTGACCTCCTGCACTTTCGGTCTCACAATCCCAATTTCACTGCAGATTAAATAATGATCAGTGTCATCAAAGAATCCCCTGAATACACGTGTGTGAGTGAGTGAGTAAGATTTAATAATTTTTTTGCTAATTTCTACCCCTTACTATTCTGTGCCCAAACAGCGTATTCTTATAAAGACTACTGTTAACAGTTTGAAACAGTTCCAGAGGTTCATACTGGAGGATCGTTTCGTTATATCGATCGACTCTTGTATTTTTATTTTAAACGTAAATGATTCATAAGTCAGGATGTGAACTTCCTAGAATTGGGAGCGTCCTTCCTCTCTACTTGTGATGTCTTTATGTTTCTTAAAAAAATTCTAGTTATTTAAACCGAAGTGGGTGACCAATAAAATGTGAATACATATTTTAAAGAAATACTGTAGGTTTTAATTTCTCTTACTATTTCATCTGCTTCACGAATGTTTCCTATCTATGTCTACCTGCATGCGACAAAGAATATATACGTCATAAACACAAATTACATCTCCCGCACTAACAGTGGTCACTTAATAAGTAGACATAATGAACTTTAAAACATACAATAGAATTAACTGAACAATGGATAAAAAACAGGTTTAATCTTTTTACGTTTCTTTTATTATTGTAACTTGACATTACAGTTGAAATATGCCTAAAAGCCCAAGTACTGAGTCAGGTCATTGGTGTAATAAAATAGTAATTTCAAGAGTAGCAGACCCAGTTCGTACAGCTCTGTGTGGATTATCTAGATGACTGATAACTAGACTACTGATAATTAATTTAAAACAAGTGCCAGGACATGGACTGGTACTAGCAATACCGAGTGAATATGATTAAACAGCACCTACACACAGGGGTCCAGTGAGCGCTGTAATTACCGAATGTCAGGGAAACTTGGTATATATTCCAATGCGTTAATGTGAAATCGACCTGCGCAGGAAAGAAATTAGTTCGATTTTTGGCAACCGAATGCAAATCTGGCGCTGTACAGCCTCTCGTCGATACCTACAGTGCTCCTACTGAACACATTGTGAAAGTGGCGGATAACAATAAAATGGGCATCATGTCTTCATCACTTGTTTGTCCTTTTCTGCCACGTTCCATTCTCTAATCCATTACCTATGGAAACATTTTTACATGCCTTTCTTGCGTTCAAGGCGCCAGATCTGCACCTGGCGGCCAAAATTGGAACTAAGTTTTTCCAGCGTAAATCGGTTTCGCATTAAGGTATTAGAACATATAACCAAGTTCCGCTGCCATACGATAATTACAGTCCACACTGGACCTCCTTTGAGTAGCTACACTTAATTATAACTATCGCCACGACTCGAGATGTTAATTACAAAGATTTGTTTTTATTAATAAAATTTCAATAAACAAAGCAAATCACGTCGAAATGGGTACTACACGCTCATAATCATATGATGAATTTTACTTACGCTCCTTTTAAGGAACTGTAGGGACAACTAACGAACGCGGTGTGATACCCCATCAGTATTAGATAACCTAGCGACCGCCACTTGAAACAGTGGTTGAAACATTCTTTCACCATTTTACAATATAAGGAAGAACTGAATGACAAGTAGTTAGGTAGGTAGACAGATAGGTAAACTTCTTGTTTTCGTGGGTCCATTTGTGGAGATCTTATCATGAGAACAAAAATATATAATACATACTTAAAATATAAGAGATACGCTAGTATTCTTTCCTCATCTCCTAAGTGAAATGGTCATCAGGGATGTGGAATAAGTCGAAAATCCGAAACATATGTTCATTTAAAATGTAATAGCAAATTCCCTCATGAACAATTAAATTTACATCCACAACAGCACTGATGTACTGAACATGAACAAAAGTAGGACTTTTTGTAACAAGTTGTTCCATGTTAGGCCTATTAAAAACATACATCAAGTGCTTGTACTAAAAAAATCGTAAGTGGGGCAGAAAGAGTTGGTGACCGAAAAAAAAAACCTACAGGCTTCTCTTAACTGTACTTCGTAAGTAGGTAAACCTGTTACTGATGCTGGCAAGTAATTAATATATATGTGTTCCTGAATAATAAACACATTTTTGGACGAAATTGAGTGGCTTTAAATATTTATGTAGAATTGTTGATTACACTTATTTCCAGTACTTATTCAAGTACTTAAGTGTTGGTATGTAAAAGATACACATTATTTATCACAAATAGCATTAAGGAATAAATATACCAACAAGGAGTAATTAGTATTCCTACTATCTGCTACATCTACATACATACTCCGCAACCCACCATACGGTGCGTGGCGGTGGGTACCTCGTACCACAACTAGCAGCATCTTCTCTCCCTGTTCCACTGCCAAACAGAACGAGGGAAAAATGACTGCCTATATGCCTCTGTACGAGCCCTAATCTCTCTTATCTTATCTTTGTGGTCTTTCAGCGAAATATAAGTTGGCGGCAGTAAAATTGTACTGCAGTCAGCCTCAAATGCTGGTTCTCTAAATTTCCTCAGTAGCGGTTCACGAAAAGGACGCCTCCTTTCCTCGAGAGACTCCCACCCGAGTTCCTGAAGCATTTCCGTAACACTCGCGTGATGATCAAACCTACCAGTAACAAATCTAGTAGCCCGCCTCTGTATTGCTTCTACGTCCTCTCTCAATCCTACCCGATAGGGATCCCAAACGCTCGAGCAGTACTCAAGAATAGGTCGTATTAGTGTTTTCTAAGCGGTCTCCTTTACAGATGAACCACATATTCCCTGTCCCACTTCATATCGCTCTGCAATGTTACGCCCAAATATTTAATCGACGTGACTGTGTCAAACGCTACACTCCTAATGGAGTATTCAAACATTACGGGATTCTTTTTCCTATTCATCTGCATTACTTTACATTTATCTACATTTAGAGTTAGCTGCCATTCTTTGCACCAATCACAAATCCTGTCCAAGTCATCTTTTATCCTCCTACAGTCACTCAACGACGACACCTTCCCGTACACCACAGCATAATCAGCAAACAGCCGCACATTGCTATCCACCCTATCCAAAAGACATTTATGTAGATAGAAAACAACAGCGGACGTACCACACTTCCCTGGGGCACTCCAGATGATACCCTCACCTCCGATCAACACTCACCATCGAGGACAACGTACTGGGTTCTATTACTTAAGAAGTCTTCGAGCCACTCACATACTTGGGAACCAATCCCATATGCTCGTACCTTAGTTAGGAGTCTGCAGTGGGGCACCGAGTCAAACGCTTTCTGGAAGTCAAGGAATATGGCATCCGTCTGATACCCTTCATCCATGGTTCGCAAGATATCATGTGAAAAAAGGGCGAGTTGCGTTTCGCAGGAGCGATGCTTTCTAAAGCCGTGCTGATGCATGGACAGCAACTTCTCTGTCTCAAGGAAATTCATTATATTCGAACTGCGAATATGTTCGAGAATCCTGCAACAGCCCGATGTTAACGATATTGGTCTGTAATTTTGAGGGTCCGTCCTCCTACCCTTCTTATATACAGGCGTCACTTGCGCTTTTTTCCAGTCGCTCGGAACTTTACGGTGGGCAAGAGATTCGCGATAAATGCAAGCTAAGTAAGGAGCCAATGGAGTAGAGTAGTCTCTGTAAAACCGAATTGGAATCCCATCAGGGCTCTGCAGGTAGTTGAATTCACACCACAAATTACTCGTGTTACATGCTTTAAACCTGGAAAAAATTTAGCCTGGCTTGTCGAGTTATCCGAAAATATGATCGGGTTTGATTTTATGGAATGAAAGTCAAAAAAGTAAAGCAACTGTTTTTTTTTTTCATTTTGTCAGCTGTGTTCCATATTGCAGATAAAGGTTTGTTTAGGTGTTTCTGAAGTTCTGTGGTATGCTTCGCACATCAGTATTTATTATGAAGTTTTAATCCCAGGAAATTAGCGCTGTCAAACTCATTTAGCTGCTTGACATCACATTTCAGACATATATTGGAAGAAAATCTATGACAGGTTCTCTGCTGCATGTGGCATGTCTTGTCATTGTGTAGTGACAAAGAACTGGCTAGGAACGGTTTATTAATGGGGGATTAAAATGTCATTAACATCTTCTCTTAAAATTATACTTAATTTTCTGTTTCTTTCAATGTCTGTATCATCAACAAATATAACAAACGTAGGAATTAACGATGATATGTATAGTATCACTAATTGTTTATCTGCCTCTTATCTATCTATAACTGTGCCTTTCTTCCCTCCCTTTTCAATTGCACTGTAACACATCTCTTTACTTTGAAACTGCGTCGGCAGATTACGTTTGCTTATCTTCAGAAAAATGGCGACGTTGTCAAGCAAATTATAGAGAATCGTTTATAATTCTTCCTAAGTAACAATGAAATATGCGAGATTTGATTAGTACAAATACATAATGCGGGAGACAGTATTAGTATTGGGAAAGTAAGTTCCGATCGGCTGCGAAATAGAACCTACTGTGAAAATTAAAAATATTTTATTTGCAAAAGTTAGCTACAACTTCCAGTAGTCGCCGTTTCCACTTAGACATTTTCGTAGCTTTGTACCAATATCTCAATATCCTATTCATAAAAGACAGCCGACAGTGCTTGCCGCCAATTCTCCACACTGGTCCACACTGTGCCAAGATGTTGTCATAGCCAGCGGTTCATGTGAAGAGAGACGAAACTCAGATGGAGCCAGTTACGGGCTGTATTGAGTATGATCAAACACTTCCTTTCGAAAACGCTGCATGAGCATCTTCATTGTCCCTGCAGGAAGCGGCTGAGAATTGTATGGAAGAAGGAAACGCACGACAGTTATGTCATGTGGGCTGCAAAGCTTTAGGCGAAATCTCTCAGCAAGCCCTCATACTTGGCAGGAGAAACTTTTGTAAAATTGAAATTAGTGGTAAGGTCTAATGGGACCAAACTGCTGAGGTCATCGGCCCCTAAGCTTACACTCTACGTAATCTAACTTAAACTAACTTACACTAAGCACAACACGCACACCCATGCCTGAGGGAGGAGTCGAACCTCCGACGGGGGCAGCCGCGCGAACCGTGACAAGGCGCCCTAGAACGCTCGGCTACACCGCGCGGTCACACTTTTGTCCTGGGCTCATTTACGTGCTCACTGTGCGCTCAGAACTCAAAAGAGCGACTTGAGGCGATCGACAGGGGTACTAGACAGACTACTCATCACATCTTTGCACAGATTCATCAGATTTTCGCAGTGGTTCCCGTTTCGCGACTGATCGGAACTTACTTTCCGAATAGTCCTCGAATTATGCTTATCCATTACGGATATTTTAGAACCGTGACTGTATATTAATGTAAATAAATTATACACAACTGCAACCAGTCACTTTTTCATTAATAATGCTTTATTACATTAATCGGTTTTCGAACCCTTTCAGGTTCATCTTCAGATGATTTCGGGAGAATCCGGGAAGTTACATCATTACTGGTAGTAGCAGCACCCAGCATTATGCTACTACGAGTAATGATGTAACTTCCCGGATTCTCCCGAAATCATCTGAAGATGAACCTGAAAGGGTTCGAGAACCGGTTAATGTAATAAAGCATTATTAATGAAAAAGTGACTGGTTGCAGTTGTGTATAATTTATTTACATAGTCCTCGAATATTTTGAACTCACCTGCTGATTGTAAGGGAACGTTACAGTGCATAATATGGCGTAATAGCCCCTCTAAATATACACGATTGTCAAAAACAGTGTGAAAAACTTGTGAGGGTGTTGTAGGGTGGGTTGTGCTGAGAAATAATTGTTAAGAAGAAAAATTGATACATTGCGCCGTTTCCGAATTAATTAGCCTTGACGTGAGCCAGTCAGGTCGTAATGAGCAAGTACAAGCACTTGTAAGCATTATAGTGCGGCAAGGCACAGAAATCTGTGGGTCCGAGATTTTTACACTTGCTCAAATGCTCATACCCAGTTAAAATACGAGGGCAGTTCAATAAGTAATGCAACACCTTTTTTTTCTCGGCCAATTTTGCTTGAAAAAACCGGAAATTTCTTGTGAAATATTTTCAAACATTCCCGCTTCGTCTCGTATAGTTTCATTGACTTCCGACAGGTGGCAGCGCTGTACGGAGCTGTTAAAATGGCGTCTGTAACGGATGTGCGTTGCAAACAACAGGCAGTGATCGAGTTTCTTTTGGCGGAAAACCAGGGCATCTCAGATATTCATAGGCGCTTGCAGAATGTCTACGGTCATCTGGCAGTGGACAAAAGCACGGTGAGTCGTTGGGCAAAGCGTGTGTCATCATCGCCGCAAGGTCAAGCAAGACTGTCTGATCTCCCGCGTGCGGGCCGGCCGTGCACAGCTGTGACTCCTGCAATGGCGGAGCGTGCGAACACACTCGTTCGAGATGATCGACGGATCACCATCAAACAACTCAGTGCTCAACTTGACATCTCTGTTGGTAGTGCTGTCACAATTGTTCACAAAAATCTGAACGAACTTCTCCTTCTTCATGACAACGCAAGACCTCACACAAGTCTTCGCACCCGAGAGGAGCTCACAAAACTTCAGTGGACTGTTCTTCCTCATGCACCCTACAGCCCCGATCTCGCACCGTCGGATTTCCATATGTTTGGCCCAATGAAGGACGCTATCTGTGGGAGGCACTACGCGGATGATGAAGAAGTTATTGATGCAGTACGACGTTGGCTCCGACATCGACCAGTGGAATGGTACCGTGCAGGCATACAGGCCCTCATTTCAAGGTGGCATAAGGCCGTAGCATTGAATGGAGATTACGTTGAAAAATAGTGTTGTGTAGCTAAAAGATTGGGGAATAACCTGGTGTATTTCAATGCTGAATAAAACAACCCCTGTTTCAGAAAAAAATGTGTTGCATTACTTATTGAACTGCCCTCGTATGTCGTTTTCGCAAATAAAAAATTTAAGGTAGGTGGGCAAAAACTACGTTTGTTTAGTTTGAGGAAAGTATACCAAGAACACATATGGCGATG
This sequence comes from Schistocerca cancellata, assembly GCF_023864275.1. Lineage (NCBI taxonomy): Eukaryota > Metazoa > Arthropoda > Insecta > Orthoptera > Acrididae > Schistocerca > Schistocerca cancellata. The sequence goes on from NC_064626.1 coordinate 1,246,304,541, forward strand.
AGCCGTGGATGCTCGTTTCAAGTCGATCCATCGCTGCTTTCGCGTCTTTGGTTCGCTGCCGCGTCTTGTTTCTAGGCTGCGCTCCGGGACCGCGAGGTGAGCTAAACGTGGGAGAGTTGGCGTAACGTGAGTGGGGCGTGTGCAAGAGCTTGGCAAGACCGTTTACGAGGAGGTATACGGTGTTGGTCGTGCTGCACGCCGGTGGTAGCTTCGCGATCTGTGGGGGCTGGCAGCACTTTGCAGTGCTCGCTACCCTGGTGGTCGTGCAGTATCTTGGTTGCACTTTGGTCGGCGGACACAACTGACTTTAGAGCACCTTCCGTATGTCCATTAAATCCATAGTTGCGGGGAACGAAGCTGATCTTCTGAAAGTGAAAGAATTGCTGTTCCCATCTTTGGATCCAAAAAATTTAATTGCTCCCTTCTACATTTGTACTGACAGCGTGGCTGAGAGTCGGCTTGTCATTGTATTTTAAATCACTGCCTTCACCTGCTTTGAATCCGGCTGTGTGTAATATAACATTGTTAATTTTACATTCGTGCATTTATTTGCACTGAAAATTCATGGAAATCTTGGCGGGTTCTAGTACTGCGCACGGGGACTGCTGTACTGAAACTACGGTTATGTCACTAGACGGCTTTTATGACCTGTTATTTACTCGTAGGCTCACATGCTGGTACTCTGGTAAACTGTAAGGTAATGAAGCTTAATTTGCATCGTCTTTATTTCTCGAATTTTACGTGTAGCATGCCGCACAACATTGCAGGTCTTGTGACGTAAATCTGTGACCTAGCCAATATTTATTGCAAATTATATATATAAGATTTCTGTAAATTCCTTGTGCCGTGTAGTCAACAGATTATTTGCATTTTATCGTGTTTGTAAACTAGTTCATGTTTCAAGGTACTGATGCCCAGTCTTAAATTTGTGTCAGTCCCAAGCGTAGTGGCCTAGTGCGAAGTTCTGCTAAAGAAAATTTAACATTCGTACTGTAGTTCAAATTAGGCCTACCCCTCTGTGAAGTCTACGCGCGTTTTCCGTGTCGTATCTCGATTTTAGGCCTGTCGCTGAGAAGGCCGCGCTGGCTAGTCAGAACATTTGCAATCCGGAAGGGTCACGTACACATCGTGCGACACACCTGTTGTGTGCACCAATTCCAGAGGGACTCCGTCGGTATATTGTGCCTGTTGCAACTAGTGTACCTACAAGCAACCAATTGGCAAAGTTAAGTTTTTTTTCGTGTTCCAAGAAGTTGCTTACTGTATTGTTTGATGTTCTTACATCTGCTCTTTTACTCTATTGATGAATAGTTTTACGGACCCAGGCTTCCCTTAATCATATATTATTGTTCTGACACTTATTTCTCTATGGCAATATTATTGATAAAACATTAAGTATTCTCGTAATTTTGATCCAGTTGATTTTCTTAGAGGGTGCAATTTTTTATTCAGCTAGTCGTGTTTAAGAGATTGATTCCCCATGGCAAATGAAACTGATTGTTTTTTGTAAAAGAAAAAAATTTAATTTACGAGTTTATTCTGAACTTTAGCCAATCTGTGAACATTGATTTTGATGTTATTAATTACATAGTCTTGAGATTGGTAAAGGAAATTCTGGATTAATTGAGGGTTTAAAGTAACCTTCTCATTGATAATTGTTTCATTACATTGTTGTTTTCTGAATACTAGTGTTTCAAATTAAGCGGTGAATGCTTAGGGGCAAGTCCTTCCATGTGAGTGTTTTCCTAGAAATTCCTCGGGGCGTAGTTTGCCCATTTCAGCAGACACTGTCTCTGGCAGGCTGCTTGAATTTGCGCTCGCATCACCTTCGGTTGGCTAACTTCAGCGTTAATTAAACAGGGAACAGCACAGTTATTTGTCAGCACAACCTACCCTCCAACACCCGTAGAAGCTTTCCAGATTGTTTCTAAACGCTCTGTACATCTTGAGGTGGCGTAACTCACAGCCCACAAATAATCACATTATATTCATCCATTATTCAAGAGTGAGAGCAATAAACTTCACACATAATTTCAAATCATTATGGAAAGTCTCGCTGACACCCCCCACAAACTGATGAAACCGAGAAAGTTTATCACATAATGTATTTTGGCTGTTCATGCACTTTTTCACTGTTCATCATCCGTCCAACGTTTTAATTTATTAAGTCTACTTGGCCCGCTCTATTTGCAGAAAATTTTTCAAACTGTATCTGTGTATACCACTGAATGTACCTCCAAAATTATATTATTGTAAGACACGTAATTCAACAGATATGACGTCATAAACACTGATAAAAACAATTCAACAGCCAAGATCGCATAACTATATAGTTTTTTTTTTATTTAAGACAACCTGTTTCAACAGAGATCTTCAAGCCTTAAAACCTTTTGTTGTAAAACATATTCATTTTAAGGTTTATCATCGCTAAAATATTTAAAAACACAAAGCACCTCGTGCAATAGGTCATGTCCATATACATATTACTCACAGTTGCTTGTTGCATCGTACAAACACGGTATACAATAGCACAACTGTTTGCATATGCTGGACATGTTATAAACAGTGCGAATCCCTCCGTTATCGTAATTCCTAGGTATTTATTTAAATTTACGGCCTCTGGATTTGATTGCATGCACCCATAGTTTAATGGTTCCTTTTAGCACTCATCTGGATGATCTTACACCTTTCACTATTTAGGGTCAACTGCCAATTTTCGCGACATGCAGATATCTTTTCTAAATGGTTTTCCAATTTTTTTCTATGTTCTAATGACATCACTAAGCGGTAAACGACAGCATCATCGGCAAATAACCTAAGACTGTTGTTCAGGTTGTCTCCTAATCGTAGAGGGGCTATAACATTACATTGTGGAACGCCAGAAATTAGTACTGTTTTACCCCATGACTTTCCGTCAATTACTACGAACTGTGATCTATCTTACAGGAAATTACGAATCTAGTCGCATAGCAGACGACATTCTATCAGCACGCAATTTGAAACTTCCTGGCAGATTAAAACTGTGTGCCCGACCAAGACTCGAACTCGGGATCTTTGCCTTTTGAGGGCAAGTGCTCTACCATCTGAACTACCCAAGCACGACACACGCCCCGTCCTCACACCTTCAATTCTGCAAGTACCTCGTCTCCTACCTTCCAAACTTCACAGAAGCTCTCCTACGAAACTTGCAGAACTAGCACTCCTGGAAGAAAGGATATTGGGGAGACATGGCTTAGCCACAGCCTGGGGGATGTTCCCAGAATGAGATTTTCACTCTGAAGCGGAGTGTGTGCTTACATGAAACTTCCTGGCAGAGTTAAGCTGTGTGGCACACCGAGTCTCGAACTCGGGACCTTTGTCTTTCGCGGGCAAGTGCTCTACCATCCGAGCTACCCAAGCACCGCTCACGCCCCGTCCCCACAGCTTCAATTCTGCCAGTACCTCGTCTCCTACCTTCCAAACTTCACAGAAGTTCTCCTGCGAATCTTGCAGAACTAGGACCCCTGGAAGAAAGTGTATTGCGGAGACATGGCTTAGCCACAGCCTGGGGGATGTTTCATATCAGCGCACACTCCGCTGCAGAGTGAAAATCTCATTCTGGAAACATCCCCCAGGTTGTGGCTAAGCCATGTCTTCGCAATATCGTTTCTTCCAGGAGTGCTAGTTCTGCAAGGTTCGGAGGAGAGCTTCCGTGAAGTTTGGAAGGTAGGAGACGAGGTACTGGCAGAATTGAAGCTGTGAGGGCAGGGCGTGAGTCGTGCTTGGGTAGCTCAGATGGTAGAGCACTTGCCCGCGAAAGGCAAAAGTCCGACGTTCGAGTCTCGGTCCGGCACACAGTTTTAATCTGCCAGGAAGTTTCATATCAGCGCACACTCCGCTGCAGAGTGAAAATTCATTCTAGAGCACGCAATTTAATTACAAGCCGCTTGAGACCTACGGTATTGAAAGAGTTCTGGAAATCTAGAAATACAGAATCAGTTTGAAATCAGATGTTTGAAGCAGTTTTGTATATGAAGGTTAGATTCTTTAATGAATAGGGAGGTTTACCCGTTTGCTCTAGAAGGCAGATATGGTGAAACACTCGTATGAAACGATCAGAAAGAGTTTCGTGTATCCCTCTGACTCCTTCGGGATACTGAAGAGAGACGCATGCCAGAGACCTAAGGACCCTGGCAGCTCTCCAGTGTACACGGAAGACTAACACCGCACACGCACAAAATGGCAACGCACCGACGCCCTCTGCTCGGTTAAAGCGTGCTGTTTCCTGTTTACGACACGCTCTCAATTATAGCTCCACACAATATGCTGGTCTCGGGTTTGTTGTGACTGGTTCTAGAGGAACGGCGTACACCACTCGGAAAGTTTGAGTTCCGTCTATATGAAGGCCGATAGCAGTGGAGCGCTAGCCCATTCTGCCAACTTAGCGGAATGAGTGAAATCCTGCCCTACATTGACTAACTTTAACCTGAGAGTTCTTATGTGTTTATGATACTAGTCTTATAGCCTGAAATATTGATCATTTACTCATTTATCACAGATCTGACCCACATGTAAATAAACGCAGTCTAATTGTACTGTGAGTTTTGGAGTAGCGAGGATTTCCACAAAACACAATGGAAGAAATGGGGAGACGGGGGTGGGAGTGTTAACCGACTTCATCACTCTAAAACTAAAATTAGAATCTCCACTGTATATCTAATGCGTCTACTGACGGTGTCGGTAACTTAAATGGGTTTTATAGATGCGATATGTGTAAGCAAAATGTCTTTCCTGTCTATGCACTACGCTACCCAATAATCTTCAAAACCCTGGGCTTGTGTGGTAGCAGACATTATTTCGAGATTATGTGATATTAGGGTTGTTATTTGGTGCAGAATTTCCGGACCGGTTTGGCTTTTGCTGCCCTGTAATAGGAACTCTCACAAATTTCGCGTTAAGTGTGAAAATTGTGAAAGTCCTATGGCAGGGTGGTTTGAAGGAAATATGAACGCCGTTCTTACCCAAAGAAAGAAAGGAAGAATAGCAAATCGAAAAGATTATTGCTCTTCTATGAGTCATATTTTATACATTTACAACAATAAGATAGATTTTCGTGTTGTTTATGACTAATCAGTTATGCTTTCAAGGATGATTGCCCCCCAGACATGTTCAGGATCACTCCACCGCTGCAAGGTTACATCAACGGCAGGTAGATCTATATTGCAACAACATTCACTCTCAATAATGATCCCGGACGGGACTTTTGGTAAGAGATTAAGAACGGTAAGGTTTTAGGCCAATATGCGGTAGAAGAATGGCTTTAGTTGGAAATGCCCAAAGACGCTTAGAGACAAAGAAAAGTAACACAAATGTAATGATGATCAATGAGATGAATATAAAAGATTAATGAAGGCTTAGTTGAAGAAATGAGAGTACTGAGTTTTCAGGGAGCAATGTTACTAGACACATCGTGAGATCTGTTGAAGGTAACGCTTTCCTATAGTTGACGAAGTTATATAATCTCTACGCTTGTAATTTGGAATGTATAGGAACCAACTTCGTTTCTTTAGATTTTGTGTTATGTTCAGTTGGAGTAATCGCTGGTTATTTACTCAGTAAGGGTGTGAACAAATTTTCGAAGTAATTTTGAAGGGTTAAACTGCATGTTTCCAATGATTCGTTGAACAAGCTATAAGAGGATCGTTTTTCTAATGTTATGTCCGGGTGTTCTGAAGTATTCTGTCTGCACAATTTTGAATCTAGAAAAGAAAACATTGTTATTAACGTCACAACAGCCTTTACCACATTGTCTCGTTCGATATATTTCCTTTAAAGCAAACATCTGATCTTAAAAATCTCACCACTTGAATACACTTTCCGCTCTAAGTGGCGTCCTATTTAATAAATGTGCAGCAGTGAATTAGGTGTAGTTAACACACTACAACCACTTTCATCACTTCTTGTAGCTGTAGATGTAGGAAACATGCAGCAATCCTCAGCAGTTAGAAAGCCTAAGTCAGTTGTAAAGTCTAAAAGAAAGCAGAAGGTTCTGCTGCTAAGTAGTTCGCACGTTAGAGGTGTGGGCAAGCAGTTGCAGGAAGTGTTGAGAAGTGAGCACCAGGTCACCAGAAGTGTGAAGCCTAGTTCAGGTTTGGATCAGGTGATTGACAGCCTAGCCGAGTTATGTAGCAATTTTACGAAAGAGAATCAGGTAGTGATTGTGGGTGGAGCAGGGAATAGACTTGATAGGAACGGGGAATATGATGTAGGTGGCGACCTGGTGAAGATAGCTACTCAAATTGGTGGCAGTAATGTGCACTTCGTGCAACTGTTTCAGCGCCATGATCGGCCTCATCTTTATGCTGCTGTTAGGCGTGTTAGCATGGGCCTGGAGAAGGCACTGATGGCAGATGGCATGGCTTACATTGTGGTGGTGCCAGCTGAGTCTATTAATAGATCGTGTTTCACTAGGCATAGGCTGTGCCACAATAGGTATGGAAAGGGTAGGCTGACAAAGCTTATAGGTGATAGTGTAGTGGGTGGTGGGGGTATCATTCATGGAAAAATTCCTGTAGTTGTTGGTGTTAGAGCTGCACCTTTTTTAGATTGAAGTCAGCTGATAGGTATACCTGCTTAATGGGTGTCCCTCTAAAAGAGGAATCACCTACAGATGATGCCAGGTACCGAAGTAGAGAAGTAATTAGCATACTTCATCAAAATGTAAGAGGTATTAGAGATAAAGTTAGTGAACTGGTCATAGATGTTGACTCTGAAATTATATCTATTGGTATATAGGAGCACTACTTAAATAAGTTGACAATTCAGAGGCTTCCTTTACCTGGATACAGATTAGCCGGCTGTTTTTCAAGGAGTTCCTTGCAGGGTGGGCGATTGGCCATGTACATAAAAAAACAGTAGTCCATTTGAGTCCATAGACTATAGCGGCACTGCACTGAACAGATTTTTGAATGTTGTGTAGGGGCAGTTGAATTTAGTAAAACTAAACTTCTAATTGTTGTTGTTTATAGGTCCCCTAACTCTGACCCAAGCTACAGAGGTTTCTTGATCTACTTTATAGGAAGTACCAGAAATAAGTTACATGTGGTGACTTCAATACTAATTTTATATATGACTGTGCAAGAAAAAGGATGTTGGCAGATCTTCTAAACTCATATGATCTGATGCAGACTGGTTTTTCCAATCATAGTGAAGGGGAACAGTAGCATAGCCATAGGCAACATTTTTATTCATTCTCGATTACTAGATGGGCATTCTATTAGAAAAAGGGTGAATGGCCTTTCAGACCATTATGCACAAATTTTAACAGTAAAAGGTTTTAGCACTCCCACAAATGTCACACATAATTACAAACTATGTAGGAAAGGTAATCCAATGGTAATAGAGAGTTTTTAAACCTCATTAAGGACCAAGAGTGGCAGGATGTTCATAATGCCGATAACATAGATGATAAATATAATGCTTTCCTTAGCACATTTCTCATGTTCTTTGAGAGTTGCTTTCCATTAGAATACTCTAAACAGGGTACTAGCAGTAAAAGGCAGACTGGGTGGCTGACTAGTGGGATAAGGATATCATGTAGAACAAAGTGGGAATTATATCAAAATTTTAGAAGTAGTCACAATCAACCCCATTAGAAACAGTATCGTAAGGTGCTTAAAATGTTATTAGAAAGGCTAAGAGTATGTACAAAGATACAACAGCTAATTCACAGGATAAAATTAAAACTATTGATCACTTGTAAAGGAAGTGTCTGATGAGCAGCACAAGATCGACGATACAAAGACAGTTCATAGTAAAAAAATAGTGTTACTGATAAGTCGGATATGTGTACAGTGTGAGACCTTAACTTTTCCCGGCGAACTGAATGTTCAAATAACTTACGGGTTTGCTGCCGGGTGACGTCATGGATGTGATGGAGTGCATAGCAGAATATTAAAGTACTGTGCTGTACATGTTAGCCCTGTACTTGATCATATTTGTAATTTTACTTCTTAGAATGGTCAGTTTCCTGAACGATTAAAATACCCAGTAGTACAGGCGCTTTATAAAAAGGGAGAAAGGGATATTGTAGAAAATTTTAGAACTTTTTGTACGCCATCAGTGTTTGCCAAAGTTACTGAAAAGGCTGTGTATGTAAGGATAATCACATAATTTCCTATCAAATGTACAGTTCGGCTTTAGAAGTCGTTTAACAACTGAAAATGCTATATTCTCATTTGTCTGTGAGGTACTGGATGGGTTAAACACAATTTTTCGTAAGCTATGCATATTTTTTTGATTTACTAGGGCGTTTGATTATGGTCATCACAAAATATTGCTCAAGAGGTTGGGCCATTATGGAATACAGGGAGTAACTCACAATTGGATCACCTCTCACAACAGACAGCAAAAGGTAGTTATTTGCCTTGCTGAGAATGGCTGTGATGTCGGGTCTGAGTGGGGTACGGTCAAATGTGCGGTGCCCCAGGGATCAGTGTTGGGGCCATTCCTATTCCTCATTTATATAAGCGATATGCCCTCTGGTATTACAGGTAATTCTAAAATATTTCTGTTTGCTGATGACAACAGCTTCGTAGTAAAGGATGTTGTGTGCAACACTGGCTTTGTTTCAAATAGTGCAGTTCATGACATAAGTTCATGGCTTTTAGAAAATAAACTAACGCTAAATCACAGTAAGACTCAGTTTTTATAGTTGCTAACACACAATTCAACAAAACCTGACGTTTTAATTTCACAGAATGGGCATATGAGTAGTGAAACTGAACAGTTCAGATTTGTGGTGCTCGGTAGTAGCAAACTGCCGTGGAAAGCCCACGTTCAGGATCTTATTCAAAGACTTAATGCTGCTATTTTTACTATTCGAACAGTATCTGAAATAAGTGATCGTTCAACACGAAAATTAGTCTACTTTGCTTATTTTCATTCACTTATGTCTTATGATATTATATTTTGGGGTAAGTCTTCCCATTCTCAAAGGATATTTTTGGCTCAGAAACGGGCAGTTCGGGCAATAAGTGGTGTAAGTTCGCGAACCTATTGCCGAACCCCGTTCACTAATCTGGGTATTCTGACATTGCCCTCTCAATTCTTTACTGTCGTTCTTGTTAACAATATCAGCTTATTGCCAAGCAGCTTTCACTCAGTCAATCAATACTAGGTAGAAATCCAGTCTGCATTTGGATTGCACTTCCTTAACTCTTGTGCAGAAATGTGTGCAGTATACTGCTGCACCCATTTTCAATAAGCTACCACAAGAATTGAAAGGTCTTAGCAGTAATCGACGAGCTTTCAAATAGAAAAGAGTTTCCTCATGGGTCACTTCTTCTATTCTGTTGAGGAGTTGCTTGAAATATTAAGCTGATTCCAATGTGATATTGTTCATTGCGTTTACTTATGGCTTGGTTTTTCGGGTTCATAAATATTTTATTTTATCTATTATTACTTTTTTTTAATTTCATGTACTGACACGTTCCATGACATTGGAGATTTCCTCCTCCTTTTGGTCCTACGTAACTAGACGTGTAAGTAAATAAATAAATCACATTAAATATGAAGGAGTGTACTGTGATGCGTAGTACTGTTGTCGACAATCTATTTCCTTGTAGGTGAGTAACATTGACAATTGTGCATTGGGCAATAATGTTTGTCTAATATCTTGCAGTGTTGCTTATTAATACTTTCGTCTGTATGCATCGTGAATTAATTTTCTAGCTACGGATCTGGGAACGATAATGGAGAGTACATATAAAACTAGTTAACTTGGTATCGTTGCTCACCTCAAAGGCCATAACTTTTCATACAATTGAATAAAGACATGAACACAAAGTCACTTGAAAAATAACTCGCGGAACATGAAACAAGCAAGGATACCATCCTACTAAAGTAGTGGAAAAAAGGATTGGTTGCAGTCTTCTCTGTACTGGCTTAAAATTTCCGGTATTTACAAACATAAGCGTATTTACGTATCAGTCTTTGACAGTCCAACTGAGGATATCGTTTAGAGTGTTAAGTCTCTGTGTTGTACACACACTCATTTAAAACAAGGTTTCTGTTCTGACTCACTATAACGTTACAGTGTGTTGCGTTGAACAGGACAGTGTTGAGGCCTGGTTGACATTTTACAGCAAATTTTAGTTTAGGATGGTGATTTGCGCTGAAAAATCAAATCTTTCTAATTCTGCTTACCACAAGAAATAAACATTAAAAAGAGACGAGTCGCTTTTCAGGCGCACAATCTCCAACTTTTGCGCTACAACTGCTTAACGGCTATAGTTATCTTTCCTTACTCATCGATTGCTGGATGGTAATTATTTTGTTTTCCATGTTTTCTGCTCTCGTATCCTGTCTAGCAGCGTTAGCTATGAGAAAGTCGCAACATCGTCTTTGTTTCAAGTACTCCTTTGAGAATCATAAGCGAAGGGAAAAGTAAAAATTGTTGTACTCCTGGTGGGACTCGAACCCACAATCCCCGGCTCCGGAAACCGATGCCTTATCCATTAGGCCACAGGAGCAGGCGGCAGCTGACCTCCTTATCAAGCACACATAGCAAAGTACTAGGCGACTTGTATCGTTGTGGCTCTGATAAGCGAGATAACGTTTGTCAGGGGGGGGGGGGCAGACACCCCTTGCGTAAGCACACACATAGCTGCCACGCGTTTCCTCAGTCGCTCGTTGGCGCGTTGTTATAGCAGAATGAATACGAACAATCGGATAATGCGACAGCATAGTAAAGTTTTACATAAATGGAAAGTTGCTTTACAGGCATTAGCAAATTTCCCATTAACCTATATGAACGGTACAACGGTGAAAAGTTATTGCGGATTTAGTATCATCATATCAGCTGTTGATTATTACGAAAACATGGTAGTAACGTGAACGATATAGTGTAAAGAAGACTTCATACTGTTTTTCGAATTGTCATAAAGTATATTTCAGATTATCAGAAGAATCGCTCACAAAAGTATTACTTACGCAATCCTGAATATGAGTGGCTTTCAACGCTCGATCGCTCAACATTCACCTTCACACTTAACATTCTACAGCAAATCATTGGTTATCAGAAGAACGCCAGAAGTGGGAACTTCCAAACATACTGGACGTCAACCTCCTTCTGCCCCACTCCTAGATCTCCGGGGGTTCACTGAAAAGAAGACCCCCGTCCTCTTTAATAGAGAATGAAAGGGCCTTATTGTGTGCAGGACAGAGGATACTTGCAGTTCAGAATCTTTATCGTCCACCCTGTTCTGATGAGGGATGCAGAGCGTAAAAAAACACCATTTCACTTTCGCTTCCTCTTGTTGTTCAGACGAAATACACTAGGCGCCAAACACATAAATGCTACAGGAAGAGAAACTCCAGTCAGCTGCTGTTATGTGGCTTGCTCGCAGGCCGAAACTGTATAGCTTTGTCGAAGAGCCGAACTGGGTTGGATAAAAACAACGGCAAAAATATATATCGCAATCTAGATTAGCAACAGTTTACAATGGTTTAGTAATACATACTAACTTTACAATTCGTAATTGAAGTCTGATGATATGGATAGTTCAAATTTCACTTGCACTGGTCTGTCTTTCAACTTGGTCTAGTGCTAAATCTAGTAATCGATGCCTAACGTCATTTGTATAATGTTCTTTTCGGCTCTTCTTATGATTTGTCTTAAGGCAGTCGCTGAGGCGGGGTCCTTTGTTGAAGTAGTGTCCTTGAGTTACTCAGTGAAGCCTCGTGGGTCCATATATTCGCGATCGCCAGGTAGTGTCCACCTGGAAACGAAGAGGGTTGTTCGGAAAGTAGATTCCGATCGGTCGCGAAATGGAAACAACAGTGAAAACCTGCCGAAGCTTTGCACATATTTTTTAGGCAGTGTCTCTAGTATGCCTCTCGATAGCTTCGAGTCGCTCTTTCCAGTTATGAATGCACAGTGAGCGTGTAAAAATGCCTGGCACAATAGTGTGTTCCGCCAAGTATGAGGGTCTGGTGAGAGATTGCGCCAGAGTCATGTAGCCCACATAACACAGTCGTCTTGCGGTTCATTCTCCGTGACAATTCTCGGCCGCACTCTGCAGTGGCAATGAAGATGCTCCTGCAGTGTTTTCGATCGGAACTGTTTCATCAATCGCAATACAGCCCGCAACTGTATGCCCCTGAGTTTCATCTCTGCTCACATGGACCGCTGGCTGTAAACACATCTGAGCACAGACAACCAGCTGCAGAGCAGGGTGGAGAATTGGCCCCGGCTGCCTTTTATGACGAGTGTATCGGAAAGTTGGCACAAATCTACGAGAAATATCGCGATTTTGACAGTGGTTTCCATTTCGCGAACGGTCGGAACTTACTTTCCGAGTAGCCCTGGTATACGTCTGCCGCAAGGCGGATCCAGGACATACACTCCTGGAAATGGAAAAAAGAACACATTGACACAGGTGTGTCAGACCCACCATACTTGCTCCGGACACTGCGAGAGGGCTGTACAAGCAATGATCACACGCACGGCACAGCGGACACACCAGGAACCGCGGTGTTGGTCGTCGAATGGCGCTAGCTGCGCAGCATTTGTGCACCGCCGCCGTCAGTGTCAGCCAGTTTGCCGTGGCATACGGAGCCCCATCGCAGTCTTTAACACTGGTAGCATGCCGCAACAGCGTGGACGTGAACCGTATGTGCAGTTGACGGACTTTGAGCGAGGGCGTATAGTGGGCATGCGGGAGGCCGGGTGGACGTACCGCCGAATTGCTCAACACGTGGGGCGTGAGGTCTCCACAGTACATCGATGTTGTCGCCAGTGGTCGGCGGAAGGTGCACGTGCCCGTCGACCTGGGACCGGACCGCAGCGACGCACGGATGCACGTCAAGACCGTAGGATCCTACGCAGTGCCGTAGGGGACCGCACCGCCACTTCCCAGCAAATTAGGGACACTGTTGCTCCTGGGGTATCGGCGAGGACCATTCGCAACCGTCTCCATGAAGCTGGGCTACGGTCCCGCACACCGTTAGGCCGTCTTCCGCTCACGCCCCAACATCGTGCAGCCCGCCTCCAGTGGTGTCGCGACAGGCGTGAATGGAGGGACGAATGGAGACGTGTCGTCTTCAGCGATGAGAGTCGCTTCTGCCTTGGTGCCAATGATGGTCGTATGCGTGTTTGGCGCCGTGCAGGTGAGCGCCACAATCAGGACTGCATACGACCGAGGCACACAGGGCCAACACCCGGCATCATGGTGTGGGGAGCGATCTCCTACACTGGCCGTACACCACTGGTGATGTCGAGGGGACACTGAATAGTGCACGGTACATCCAAACCGTCATCGAACCCATCGTTCTACCATTCCTAGACCGGCAAGGGAACTTGCTGTTCCAACAGGACAATGCACGTCCGCATGTATCCCGTGCCACCCAACGTGCTCTAGAAGGTGTAAGTCAACTACCCTGGCCAGCAAGATCTCCGGATCTGTCCCCCATTGAGCATGTTTGGGACTGGATGAAGCGTCGTCTCACGCGGTCTGCACGTCCAGCACGAACGCTGGTCCAACTGAGGCGCCAGGTGGAAATGGCATGGCAAGCCGTTCCACAGGACTACATCCAGCATCTCTACGATCGTCTCCATGGGAGAATAGCAGCCTGCATTGCTGCGAAAGGTGGATATACACTGTACTAGTGCCGACATTGTGCATGCTCTATTGCCTGTGTCTATGTGCCTGTGGTTCTGTCAGTGTGATCATGTGATGTATCTGACCCCAGGAATGTGTCAATAAAGTTTCCCCTTCCTGGGACAATGAATTCACGGTGTTCTTATTTCAATTTCCAGGAGTGTATATCTCTACCGTATTGACTGGTGTAACAGGCAGAGCACGCAGCTTCACGCAACTATATCGTACGATACGAAGTTCGTGTCACCATGAGTGCTTCGAAAAAAAAATTCTATGTAAGTGGAGAAAAGCTATATCTATCTCTCTACATAGTGTCTCAGTACATCATTTACGTTTTGCATAAAGCACGGTTTTTAGATACACGTGTGTTCTATGACACAGGGTGTTTCAAAAATGACCGGTATATTTGAAACGGCAATAAAAACTAAACGAGCAGCGATAGAAATACACCGTTTGTTGCAATATGCTTGGGACAACAGTACATTTTCAGGCGGACAAACTTTCGAAATTACAGTAGTTACAATTTTCAACAACAGATGGCGCTGCAAGTGATGTGAAAGATATAGAAGACAACGCAGTCTGTGGGTGCGCCATTCTGTACGTCGTCTTTCTGCTGTAAGCGTGTGCTGTTCACACCGTGCAAGTGTGCTGTAGACAACATGGTTTATTCCTTAGAACAGAGGATTTTTCTGGTGTTGGAATTCCACCGCCTAGAACACAATGTTGTTGCAACAAGACGAAGTTTTCAATGGAGGTTTAATGTAACCAAAGGACCGAAAAGCGATACAATAAAGGATCTGTTTGAAAAATTTCAACGGACTGGGAACGTGACGGATTAACGTGCTGGAAAGGTAGGGCGACCGCGTACGGCAACCACAGACGGCAACGCGCAGCTAGTGCAGCAGGTGATCCGACAGCGGCCTCGGGTTTCCATTCGCCGTGTTGCAGCTACGGTCCAAATGACGCCAACGTCCACGTATCGTCTCATGCGCCAGAGTTTACACCTCTATCCATACAAAATTCAAAGGCGGCAACCCCTCAGCGCCGCTACCATTGCTGCACGAGAGACATTCGCCAACGATATAGTGCACAGGATTGATGACGGCGATATGCATGTGGGCAGCATTTGGTTTATTGACGAAGCTTATTTTTACCTGGACGGCTTCGTCAATAAACAGAACTGGCGCATATGGGGAACCGAAAAGCCCCATGTTGCAGTCCCATCGTCCCTGCATCCTCAAAAAGTACTGGTCTGGGCCGCCATTTCTTCCAAAGGAATCATTGGCCCATTTTTCAGATCCGAAACGCTTACTGCATCACGCTATCTGGACATTCTTCGTGAATTTGTGGCGGTACAAACTGCCTTAGACGACACTGCGAACACCTCGTGGTTTATGCAAGATGGTGCCCGGCCACATCGCACGGCCGACGTCTTTAATTTCCTGAATGAATATTTCGATGATCGTGTGATTGCTTTGGGCTATCCGAAACATACAGGAGGCGGCGTGGATTGGCCTCCCTATTCGCCAGACATGAGCCCCTGTGACTTCTTTCTGTGGGGACACTTGAAAGACCAGGTGTTCCGTCAGAATCCAGAAACAATTGAACAGCTGAAGCAGTACATCTCATCTGCATGTGAAGCCATTCCGCCAGACACGTTGTCAAAGGTTTCGGGTAATTTCATTCAGAGACTACGCCATATTATTGCTACGCATGGTGGATATGTGGAAAATATCGTACTATAGAATTTCCCAGACCGCAGCGCCATCTGTTGTTGAAAATTGTAACTACTGTAATTTCGAAAGTTTGTCCGCCTGGAAATGTACTGTTGTCCCAAGTATATTGCAACAAACGGTGTATTTCTATCGCTGCTCGTTTAGTTTTTATTGCCGTTTCAAATATACCGGTCATTTTTGAAACACCCTGTATGCAGTCTGTCTCATTCTAAGGAAACTATTTGGTTTGAAAAAACTGATTTTCTTTCACTTCTCCTAGTCCCATATCAAAGCTTGATAATGGAATGGTTTTCTTTTCGGTGTTACGCGTAATTATTACGACGCCTGACAAATAAGTAAACCACTGGCAATATTTTGAAAACTTTGCAGTGAAGAATGTAGTCGCTGGTCAGTTTAAGTTTGGTTATAGGTCATGGACTGCTGCATACGAAATATAGCTAACACATCGAAATTCTTTTTGACGGTAGAAGGAGAGCGATACCTGTTTCCAATCTCGAGAAAATACGTGAGGTACACTGAACGTTGTCCATGCCGAGATCGGCAGCTATGCACCACGTACGAAGTTATTGCCACCTACTATGGCCTGCTATGCGGAGTGCGGAGCTGCCCAATGTTTCTCTTTTTCGTATGCTGCCGATATGAGCCGAAGCTGGGAATGAAAAACTTTCTAAAATGAAAGGCCACTGCGAGTGATCAGCTAGTGATGGCAACTGGATGCTTTTTCAGTCTGTGCTCTCTCATTTCAAGAACCTATGTGACAGGTTAAAAGCAAAAATCCCATTAATTCTGTATGAGCAGCTGGACGAAGCAGAGAGGACGGGTCGAGAGTTTCCTTAACGTCAAGAGTTTCTTCCATTTCTTCAAGCACATTGTCTAGCCCTAAGGTCATCTAGCCCCACACAAAGTTCACCACCTACTGCTACGCCATCGAAGGTCCTGAACACACTTCTGATCCATCGATTCTTCCGAATACTCATCAAGTTGAATCATATACTACTTTACGAAATTGATCAGTTGTAGAAACACTACGTGATATTAATTTTAACCGTTATTCACATAAGTACAAAATTGAATAAAATACCGTATCTTGTTTTTTTTATCTATGTTAGGTCTTATGAATTCTGTAGCTGTTAATGATAGTTGGTAAATGACGCAACCAGCAACAAACAATTTTTAAATTTTTTTTATTTTAGTGCCCTAACCGGTTTCGGGCTACCATGCCCATCTTCAGATGACTAATATTTTTCGTTACATAGCTGTTTAGATCAAAGGCATGTCGTATGCTCCAGACTGCATATGTGACGCAAAATAGTCGTGTTAACTTACACACGTCCCAGAAGACGGTACACATCGAGCTAGAAAACCACATGGACCACAACAAAAGAGATATCCATCTACTGGAACATATGTAAGTGAACACAACTATTTTGCTTACAATGGTATAGTTTGTTGAACTGCAGCGTAACAGTCAAATCAGGCTACATTGGAACAGAAGAATACATAACATCGAAATAAGGATATAAAGACAGATATGAGACTCTAAGCCGACTTTATCCCAATATTTGGCAACTTAAGCCTTCAGAGCTTGCGGACATAAGATCATCAATGATACATCGTACACTACATTTTCTACATTTCTACGAGAGCTCTATAAGTGTTGAACTCCACAGTCATAAAAGGTTCATAATGTGGAATAATCTCTTTTCTGCAGATTGCACTTCTGACATTCAATTCTGTTTCTAAACCTGTTCAACTTTTCTTCAGTGAAGCTAGTGGCTAGATTTTCAGTAGTGCCATCTAAAGGTATTCAGTCCTTATGTTCCACGCAGATAATCGGGTACACGTCTCTTACTGTTTATTATCTGTTGATTTCATGAAACTATTTCTGATGTGAGTTTTGTAGGAGGCGTATGGTGACCGTATAATAGATGTTTTTCTGAGGTAAATACCTTTTACCTTTCCCTGTATGCATCTATACTGGTGTCAGTCAAGCGAACAACGGAAATTTTGGAAGGTTGCGTTCATTTGGCCACAAAACAGTGTTAACCATTCTACGAACAGCAGGTCCCCAGCAATAAAAGTCACTCTGCTGAAGACTTCTGTACACCGTTTGCCTCGATACAACACGTTCAGAGGATTTTGGGAGGTCAGACTCGGTGCAGTACTAAGGAGGTAACGTCGTGCCCTTACAACCAAACACTCTTTCTGATGTCACACGTGGTCTGCCCTGACCTGCTCTCCAGGATACAGTCTCAGTCTGTATAAACTGTCTCCTCATTCGAAAAGCAATAGAACGATCCACATTAAGTCGTCGGGCCACATCAGTTTGCGACTCCTCTGCTTCCATTCTTCCCATGGCCCTCCACATCAGAGAGTCTAAGGCGTCTTTTCTCTGTGCCTTACTGCACCGTGTGTGACTGGGTAAACAGCGATTGCGGATGTGGGGGTACCCTGCAAACACTCTCCACCTTGCTGCCGGCCGCGGTGGTCTTGCGGTTCTATGCGCTGCAGTCCGGAACCGCGGGACTGCTACGGTCGCAGGTTCGAATCCTGCCTCGGGCATGGATGTGTGTGATGTCCTTAGGTTAGTTAGGTTTAAGAGGCTCCGGAACGCCCTATACTTGCAATGTTAAAACAACGCTTATAAATTACATCTTTCCTCACAAAGTATTTGAGGTAGGAAGTTGAACTTTTTACAGATTATTTATTGGAATATGGGCTACAACTTAACACAGGGATTTTACAAAATTTTAGTTCAGTTATTAAAGATGATTTTTTTTCAATTGTAATGAAAATTCACAACATTTTTTTTGCAATTTTTTATTTATATATTCAAAAATATACAGTTTTTTGGAAAAAGACTGTGTTAAATTATGCAGAAGGTACTGTGTAACATTTACTGAAAGTTTGAAACAAATATGTTTGGAAGATCCTTAGAAAACATGTAATTAGTATGAGAAAATAAAAGTTTTGGGAATCGAGCGACAAAGATTGGATTAACTTTTTAGTGCATTCCAGGTCCATAGGATGGATTATCTTCATCCTCTGCAAACTCCTCCTCCAGCTTCCTCTTGTTCCTCCTCCTGTTTACTCTTGCTTGTATTTCTAGACTCTTTACAGCCCTGTCTGCAGCCCGAAGGCGTTCCTTGTCTAAAGCAAGCATCGCTCGTACCATGTTAGAACCTATCTTCATTCCCATATTTCTAAATACCTTGCACCTTACAATGTTGCCATCATTGAAAGTCGCAACAGCATCATACACACCAAAGTGAAGTGTTTCTATTCCAACAAATACAGTCTTGGGGATTCTCGACCATATAACACTATTTACACTTTCATTGGGGTTTTGAGTTTTTCCGTGAATACACTTTTTCAACAGTTCAGGTGCTGCTAAGTCTCTGAAAATAGGTTTTGTCACCTCCATTATTGCATTAACACTAAAATGTACCTGATGAACACGGACGTTAATAATAACACCATTTGGCAGCAGTTTAACAGCGCCACAGTGGGTCACGCCCATGTAGAACACATTTCAAAAAAAAATTTAAAAATAGTTGTAGTCTTCGGAATTGAATAAATTATATATCTATTAAAAGGTAATAGTCTGAAGATTCAGAAAACGCAAAAAAGTAAAAATTGAACTTTTCATGATTTTTTGTCTTTCCGGAGCCCCTTAAGTAGTTCTAAGTTCTAGGGGACTGATGACCTAAGATGTTAAGTCCCATAGTGCTCAGAGCCATTTGACGTCTTTGCTGGAGTGGTTGTCTGCTGATCGCAATGCCATCTTCCTTGTAGAAAACGACTGTAACGGTCTCTATTGACAGTTTGTCTGATTATATCGTGAATTAGGCACAGGACGGCGAAATAGCATGGTGACCCTCACGCCTGATGTTTGGAGTGACCGTTCCAGCTAAATGGTGGCAGAGTGAAAATCTCATTCTGTAAATGGTAGAGTTTATACCACGGTGTAGGTTTCACACGTCCAGTAATGGGTTTACACGCCTCATTAAGAGAACTATCAACTTGTTATGCATGGTCAGTGTTATGGAGTGGTGGAACTATCCACTCGTTAATTAAAACTACAGCTTTATTTTTGCGTTACGCTGTAGGTGTATATGACAACCTTGTATGGTAGAACACCTTTAGACGACACTATTGAAAATCTAACCACTAGTTTCAATGGAGAAAAGTCGAACAGGCCTAGAAAAAGGATTGGATGTCCGAAAGGCAATCTGCAGAACACATTATCAACATTGTACGACTGTGGAGTTCAACACTTATAGAGCTCTTATACAAATGTAGTAAATGTAGTGTACGATGTATCATTGATGATCTTATGTCCACAAGCTCTGAAGTCTTAATGGTTGCCAAATATTGGGATAAAGCTGCTTACAGTCTCATATTTGTCTTTATATCTTTATTCTTCTGTTCCAATGTAGCCTTAGTTTATTACTGACTGCGACGCTGCTGTTCAACAAACTATACCATTGTAGGCAAAATACTTGTGTTCACTTACATATGTTCCAGTAGATGGTTATCTGTTTTGTTGGGGCCCATGTGGTTTTCTAGCTCGATGTTTACTGTCTTCTGCGACGTGTGTAAGTGAACACGACTATTCTGCATAACATATGCAGTCTGGAGCAGACGACATGCCTTTGATCTAAACAGCTACGTAACGAAAAAATTAGTCATCTGAAGAAGCGGAAGGTAGACCGAAACCGGTTATGACACTAAAAGAATCATCATCATCATCATCATTTAAGACTGATTATGCCTTTCAGCGTTCAGTCTGGAGCATAGCCCCCCTTATACAGTTCCTCCATGATCCCCTATTCAGTGATAACATTGGTGCCTCTTCTCATGTTAAACCTATTACTTCAAAATCATTCTTAACCGAATCCAGGTACCTTCTCCTCGGTCTGCCCCGACTCCTCCTACCCTCTACTGCTGAATCCATGAGTCTCTTGGGTAACCTTGCTTCTCCCATGCGTGTAACATGACCCCACCATCTAAGCCTGTTCGCCCTGACTGCTACATCTATAGAGTTCATTCCCAGTTTTTCTTTGATTTCCTCATTGTGGACACCCTCCTGCCATTGTTCCCATCTACTAGTACCTGCAATCATCCTAGCTACTTTCATATCCGTAACCTCAACCTTGTTGATAAGGTAACCTGAATCCACCCAGCTTTCGCTCCCATACAACAAAGTTGATCGAAAGATTGAACGGTGCACAGATAACTTAGTCTTGGTACCGACTTCCTTCTTGCAGAAGAGAGTAGATCGTAGCTGAGCGCTCACTGCATTAGCTTTGCTACACCTCCCTTCCAGTTCTTTCACTATGTTGCCATCCTGTGAGAATATGCATCATAAATACTTGAAACCGTCCACCTGTTCTAACTTTGTTCCTCCTATTTGGCACTCAAACCGTTTATATTTCTTTCCCACTGACATTACTTTCGTTTTGGAGATGCTAATCTTCATACAATAGTCCTTACATTTCTGATCTAGCTCTGAAATATTACTTTGCAAACTTTCAATCGAATCTGCCATCACAACTAAGTCATCCGCATATGCAAGACTGCTTATTTTGTTTTCACATATCTTAATCTCACCCAGCCAGTCTATTGTTTTCAACATATGATCCATAAATAATATGAACAACAGTGGAGACAGGTTGCAGCCTTGTCTTACCCCTGAAACTACTCTGAACCATGAACTCAATTTACCGTCAACTCTAACTGCTGCCTGACTATCCATGTAAAGATCTTTAATTGCTTGCAAAAGTTTGCCTCCTATTCCATAATCTTGTAGAACAGACAATAACTTCCTCCTAGGAACCCGGTCATATGCCTTTTCTAGATCTATAAAGCATAGATACAATTCCCTGTTCCACTCATAACACTTCCCCATTATTTGCCGTAAGCTAAAGATCTGGTCCTGACAACCTCTAAGAGGCCTAAACCCTCACTGATTTTCATCCAATTGGTCCTCAACTAATACTCGCACTTTCCTTTCAACAATACCTGAGAAGATTTTACCCACAACGCTGATTAAAGAGATACCTATGTAGTTGTTACAATCTTTTCTGTTTCCATGTTTAAAGATTGGTGTGATTACTGCTTTTGTCCAGTCTGATGGAACCGTCCCGACTCCCAGGCCATTTCAATTATCCTATGTAGCCATTTAAGACCTGACGTTCCACTGTATTTGATGAGTTCCGACTTAATTTCATCCACCCCAGCCGCTTTATTGCACTGCAATCTATTGACCATTTTTTCCATTTCTTCAAACGTGATCCTATTTCCATCATCATTCCTATCCCATTCTACCTCGAAATCTGAAACATTACTGTTCGCATTTTCACCTACATTGTGCAACTCTTCAAAATATTCCCTCAATCTGCCGAAGGCATCCACAGGGTTCACCAGCAGTTTTCCTGACCTGTCCAAAAGAAAACATTTAAAAATTATTTGTTGCTGGTTGCGTCATTCACCAACTATCATTAACAGCTACAGAGTTTATAAATGGATCAAATGGCTCTGAGCACTATGGGACTTAACTTCTGAGGTCATCAGTCCCCGAGAAATTAGAACTACTTAAACCTAACTAACCTAAGAACATCATACACATCCATGCCCAAGGCAGCATTCGAACCTGCGACCGTAGCGGTCGCGCGGTTCTAGACTGTAAGAGTTTATAAGACCTAACATAGATAAAATAACAAAATACGGTATTTTATTCAATTTTGTACGTATGTAAATAACGGTTAAAAATTAATATAGCATAGTGCTTCTACAGCTGCTCAGTTTCGTAAAGTATCATATGATACAACTTGATGAGTATTCGGAAGAAACGATGGATTCTGAAGTGAGTTTAGGCACCATAGATGGCGTAGCAGTAGGTGGTGAACTTTGCGTAGGTCTAGACAATCTTAGGGGTAGACAGTGTGTTTCAAGAAATGGAAGAAAGTCTTGATGTTAAGGAAACTCCCGAAGTGTACTCTCTGTTTCTTCCAGCTGCTCATACAGAATTAATAGGATTTTTGTTCTTACAAAGTTTCTCGAAATGAGAGAGCACAGACTGAAAAAGCATCTAGTTGCCATTCAAATTCAAGGGAAAGTGATCAGTGACAACATTCGCTGATGACATTCCTCTCCTGAGTGAAAGTGAAAAAGAATTTCGCGTTCTACTGAATGGAATGAACAGTCTAATGAGTACAGAATTTGGACTGACAATAAATCCAAGAAACACTAAAGTAATGAGGAGTAGCAAAAATGAAAACAACGGGATACTGAACATCAGGAGTGATGGTTACGAAGCAGATGAAATTAAGGAATTCTGCTACCAAGGCAGCAAAATAACCGATGACGGACGGAGGAAGGAGGAAATAAAAAATAGATTCGCCCTGGCAAGAAGGACGTTCCTGGCCAAGAGAGGACTACTAGTGTCAAACACAGGCCTTAATTTAAGGAAGACATTTCTGAGAATAGCACAGTCTTGTGTGGTTGTGAGACAAGGACTGTGGGAAAACCGGAACAGATGAGAATCGAAGCATGTGAGATGTGGTGCTACAGAAGAATGATGAAAATTAGGTGGACTGATAAGGCAAGGAATGACGGTGTTCTCTGCAGATTCGGCAAGGAAAGGAATATATGGATACTATTGACAAGAAGAAGGTATAGGTTGACAGAACCTGTGTTAGGACGTCAAAGAATAACTTCCATGGTAGTAGAAAAATAAAGGTTACTTCTGTGTATTTGCAATTTTGCTCACGACGGCCGAATTTGCTCAAAAGGACGAATGAATAGTTCAACCAAAAATAAAACTATAACAGACTGAAACAATTTGCTCAATTCGGTTGCTCCTGTTGGCTGATTCCACTCAAAAGAATGAATAATAATTCAACCGATACGTAAAAGGCAAACCTACTTTTATAGCACTTGTAGACTTAGAGAAAGCTTTTGCCAATGTTGACTGGAATACTCTCTTTCAAATTCTGAAGGTGTCAGGGGTAATATACAGGGAGCGAAAGGCTATTTACAATTTGTACAGAACCCAGATGGCAGTTATAGGAGTAGAGGGACATGAAAGAGAAGCAGTGGTTGGGAAGGGAGTGAGACAGGGTTGTAGCCTCTCCCCGTATTCAATCTGTATATCGAGCAAGCAGTAAAGGAAACGAAATAAAAGTTCGGAGTAGGTATTAAAATCCATGGAGAAGAAATAAAAACATTGAGGTTCGCCGATGACATTGTAATTATGTCAGAGACAGCAAAGGAGTTGGAAGAGCAGTTGCAAGGAATGGACTGTGTCTTGAAAGGAGGACATAAGATGAACTTCAACAAAAGCAAAACGAGGATAATGGAATGTAGTCGAATTAAGTCGGGTGATGCTGAGGGAATTAGATTAGGAAATGACACACTTAAAGTAGTAAAGGAGTTTTGCTATTTGTGGAGCAGAATAACTGATGACGGTCGAAGTAGAGAGGATATAAAATGTAGACTGGCAATGGCAAGGAAATCGCTTCTGAAGAAGAGAAATTTGTTAACATCGAGTAGAGATTTAAATGTCAGGAAGTTGTTTCTGAAAGTATTTGTGTTGTGTACATAGTTCCGCGTAGTCAGGGCGTACACAACTTTCTCACTAGAGCGCGCCCCGCTAAGCACAACAGCGCAGGCGCAGCGCTCGTCCGTCTCCGCACTACGAGATGGCGCTGTCTTAGAGATGGACCAAATTCTGCTTCCGCCGATCCGCGTATTAATATGTAACGCAGCCAATGAGATTGCTGCTAACCTAGAACCTTTTCTCCTCGCGGATCACACTCGCGCAGTGATACCTGAACGCGCGAGGTATTATAACGAGTGTACAGACCTCCAGTTAGTCAGTCTGCATTTGCCAGCACCAGTCTCCATTTGTCTGCACCAGTCTGTACCAGTCTGCATTAGTCTGTACCAGTCTATAGTCAAGTTTCAGTCTGCGCCTTGTAAGATTATCATATTCCTGTACATAGCCATGAAGAGAAATGTATAGACACTTTGTCAAGTATCCGAGATATGTGAGAATAAGATTAATGTACCAAGACCAAAGGAACTTCAGATTGTCAGTTGTAAATAGCATCCAGAGTCAAGTTAAGTAAGGTTTATGATTGCTATTATTTTAATAAATGTGTGTGAATATTAATCAAGTTCTGTTTAAAGTTGGTCACCGTCTATCTGCTACTCTAAGCGTGCAAGTGGCATTTCTATCGTCTGACCTAACGGCAGAAGATAAACACGCCACGATAAGACCACGAGACATATTGCTGACACTCGCCTACTTCGTTAGAGCGACAAGTCACATAACCTGATGGTGTGTGTACCGAAGGTCTTACAGTACGCACACCACAATTTGTATGGAGTGTAGCCATGTATGGAAGTAAAACCAGGACGATAAATAGTTTAGACGAGAATAGAATAGAAGGTTTCGAAATGCGGCGCTACAGAAGAATGCTGAAGATTAGATGGGTAGATCACATAACTAATAAGCAGATATTGAATAGAATTGGGGAGGAGTTTGTGGCACAACTTGACTATAAGAAGCGATCGGTTGGTAGGGCATATTCTGAGGCATCAAGGGATCACCAATTTAGTATTGGAGGGCAGCGTGGAGGGTAAAAACACACTAAACAGATTCAGAAGGATGTAGGTTGCAGTAGGTACTGGGAGATGAAGAAGCTTGCACATGATAGAGTAGCACGGAGAGCTGCATCAAACCAGTCTCAGGACTGAAGACCACAACAACAACAACAACGTAAAACTACACCCGACCAGTCGAGTGTTTTCGTAAAACCGACCGAGTCGCATGTCTTCATGGAGGATGCCAAGTTCACCCAACCAGGATATGATATGACGTCGTTATGACGCATATACACTTTAGTCGATTAACACAGATATCGACTTTTACGAACGTTCGAGATTCTAAACTGTCGTCAGCTAGTGGTTTGCTTTGACACGTGCGATTCTGATAACAGCTCAGTGTGGCAGCGTATATGTATTTCGCCAAAATAAAAGTAAAAGAGCTGGATATTAATAGAAATATTCCTGACCGTGGCCTTGAAAACACCACAGACAACACGTGTCGTAAAAAAGTTAAGTCTTCTTATGTCCCGACCAGATTAGATTGTGTGATTGTTGTATTGAACGCTTACGCCGAAAATAATATTTATTTATTATCAATATTTTAGTATGGTTTCATACAATTGGTCTTGTCAGTACATATTAGATTGCAGCAGCATACTCTTGCTGACTTTTTTTTCTTAATTTATATAGCTGAAAGAGAACTCGTGCAAGTTTGTTAGCTAAGTAATTTATATGTCCATCCCAAGATAGTCTTTTATCAACCATAATTCCACGTAATTTTACACTCGGACCGCAGAGACAGGTACCTTAGTGTCCAGTAATGACTGGTGTGTAGAATGATTGAATTTCGAACTTAAAAAGAAAAATATGAGGCAGTGTTGAAGAAAAATCGTCGACCGGAGATGAAATACGAGGGGAAGTGGATTTCTCAATGTAATCTTAAAGAAAGGTTAGTGTCTTGACACATCTAAAGATTTTGGCTACTGAGTGCTTCTTCTCACCGAGTACGAATAACCGGCGCACTTCAGCTGGGTCAGAAGTACACCAATTTCTGCTTGAGATTCACAATAACCACGCAATTGCCCGTCGTCATCGATGCTGAACTCTTTCAGCTTTTCTCTCATTAGTCTCTCGAATGCTGAACACACAATTAGAGACGAGCAAACGAAAAACAACGCACAGGACACAAACACAGTACAATACACGATTTAAACGCAAGGAACGTAAAACACATCTAAACCAATGGCGCAGAGCACAGCGCTACCCTGTCACAACCTCTCGAAAGTTCACAAAAGTCGAATAGAGTCGATATACGGTTTCTATCGTTTCCGATGTAGCGTGTATACGTCATAATGACGTCACATCGTATGCAAGTCCGGTGAACTTAGCAACCTCCTGTCTTCATTCGTTTGTTCACACGACTAGTAGAGGGGGCGTTGGCTGGTGGCTTCACACGCCGCAGAGTTGCGACCGAGACGGCCCGGCAAGTGGTGCAGGGCGTGGCCGGGAGGCGGCCAGCGAGTCAGTGGGTCAGTGGGGGGAGGAAAGCGGCCGCCGCGCTCCGATCCCCCTTCCGGTCTGGCGCTGCCGCGGCGACCTTGGCCCGCAGCCGACCTCTGCTAACGGTCAGCCTGGCCCGGAAGGCCGCACAGTCGCGCCGCGCCGAATGTGGGCCGAGGCGAGGAAACACTTATCTCCGGTCGCTCCGGTTACCGCCCTCGCGCAGAGAGCGTGTTTTGGCGTCGGGTAGGGCGTGTGGGACATCCGAACTTCTTAACACCCCGTAACCACGACCGACACTTTTACCTCAATCGACAAACTTGTGGGAAGTGAGGCTGCTGCAGCGCTGCTGGTCTTTTATTCCTCTACTGCAGGGGCGGGCAGGAATCCTGCACTTGCGCGGTGCACTAGCACGTGTGCAGTAAACAGGTGTTCTGCGTGCACACAGGGGCAGGCTGGCCACCCGCTTCTCTCCCCTCCCCACCATACCGTCTCTCCGCTTCTTCCTCCATAATGCGTCTTGTTTCCTGGCCTGCTTTATTTAATGAAGGAATAAGGTTAGTACGAGTGCGTGAAAGAAATCATGGTTTGAAAGAGTACCTATTACCTACGATACGTTGTATTTAATTATCACAGGTGGAGTTTACAATACGTTTAATGTCTGGAACAAAATTTCTACATACAGACAAACGCAAACAGTTACGTAAATTTTCATTACTGCTGTTTACTCTTAACCGAGACTTATTAATTTTCATAACAGAAAAAAATCTCTCGCAAACGTATGTCGGGCCAAATATATTATCTTCGCGGCTTCACGATGGAGACGAGGAAACTCTTGCTGTGGAAAGTTGTGATAAAAATCTATTACACGTCTTGCCAAAAGGAACTTGTCTCTCATACGAGAATTACGCTGTAGAATCTACATTGTAGATCTGTTAATTCCATTTGCAAACTGGGATGAATATCATCTACAGAAACAGCAAATTGTCTCGAGAACTATTCAAAACCTTGGGATAAGTATGATATATCCCCAAATCGCTTGAGAATTTCCTCTTTTATTGCACTAAGTACGGGAACATATTGAAATTTATTACAATGGCGTTCAATATTAAACTTCCGCTGACCAGCGAGAATACTGTCATTTCGAATTTTCACGTTTTTGCACAAAGAAAAAATGATTCTTCCATTCCTTTTTAAAAGATAGCAATTCCTTTTTAAAAGATGGCATATCTCCACTTCTTCGTTTCCTTGATTCACTCTGCATTTTCCGGTTCTTGAAATACAACGTTCACTACGTAGTGGTCGTTTCGCTTCAACGTCCACAGCTTAGCCTGGTACTACACTGCCGCACCCTGCCAGCTGTCACCACAGTCCCATTCGACGATTGCACGCGAGCAGCACACGTGCAGCGCTGTGTGCTCATGAGCCACGTGCAACGTTTGCCAGCCCCTGCTCTACTGTTTCTCGCCTGTCTCGAATGATCGTTTTCGTATAAAGTTTCGTATAGAAATTTAGCACTGCAAAGAGTGGCCAGTACGTGCTCGGTTGTATAGGTGACCGTTCGGTTATGACGAGTGTTGCTGCAAATTTTGTTCAAATGGTTCAAATGGCTCTGAGCACTAAGGGACTTAACATCTATGGTCATCAGTCCCCTAGAACTTGGAACTACTTAAACCTAACTAACCTAAGGACATCACACAACACCCAGTCATCATGAGGCAGAGAAAATCCCTGACCCCGCCGGGAATCGAAACCGGGACGCAAATATTGTCTTTTCATTTAGGGAGAGGGGATAGAAGAGTTGGTGACGTGTAATCCCTGATCACCGGTTTTGCGCAGTGACCTGTCTGCGGTGTCTCATGAAGCGACGGCATGTGACATTTTTTATGGTGATCCCTCAGTTAAGCTCGGCGGGTCCCTTGGTGACCCTCGGAAGAATAGGCTACGCACCGCGTTTATTTCCCACACTCTCTCCTCTTTTCATCTCCAATACGAACACGACACTACACTACACACAGCCATTACAGTCACCTAAGCTTAACAGATACACTTGAGCACACAGCTCTCACAGTTAGTCAAAAAATAGTGCCTACTGCCAAAACAGATGTGAGACTCAGATTCATAGGAAGAATTTTAAGGAAATGTAACTCATCCACGACGGAAGTGGCTTGTAAGGCGTTTGTTAGACCGATTCTTCAGTATTGTTCATCTATTTGGGACCTCCCCCCGGTAGCTGAATGGTCAGAGTGAATGATTGTCAATGCTCTGGGCCCGGGTTCGATTACCGGCTGGGGTCGAGGAACTTTCTCCGCCCAGGGACTGGGTGTTGTGCTGTCTTCATCATCATCCTATCATCCTCATCGACTGCAGGTCCCGAGCGGTTCTAGGCACTACAGTTTAGAACCGCGCGCCCGATACGGTCGCAGGTACGAATCCTGCCTCGGGCATGTATGTGTGTGATGTCCTTAGGTTAGTTTGTAACGCCGGAAATGCATTTCCTCCTATTTCCATCTATTGTACTATAATTTTTTTCCTTGTTTTGTTACCTCAAGATATGACATTTCTGTCTCTTTATATATTGTAATTGTTTTACTGTTTGTATATATATATATATGCATTTATGTCGATGTATAATTGGTTTGTTTCGTAAATATTATTTCTATTTTTACGCTGGGTCTTGCCTAGGGAAAACTGCTATCTAACGATTACATCGATAGGTCGTGTGAAGATTCAAAGTGTGTAGGATTTTTGGTAGTGTTAAGTCTGCCGCGTGGAGCGCGGGCAGGGGGAGTCTGGCTGGAGTAGCGAGTGGAGCAGGTGTGTTGTGCGACGCGCCCGCGAGTTGCCGCGCTTTCGGGGTTTGGCAGCATGTAATTGCGCTCGATTTGCGATGATAGTTTCTGACACGGTGTCGCGGACGGGAAGCATTAGCTGGCGCACATCAAGAGCCCGTTTCGTCTAGTGACCGTGTCGAGAAGGAGGCGCGCCAAGATCCAGCTTCTGCAACAGCGACGGCCGACAATGAGTGACTGTCGCCACCTCCTCGATCGACGGCTTCAAACCTTCAATCAGCCAACAAGGAAGACTGGAGCACGTAAAGTTTTAGAACTGTATGGCATACGTCAGCTTTTCAAACATTTAAAATTGTTGCATCACAATATTACAGCTACTTAGCATGAACCTTTGTTGCTCACTGTCCCAATTGCATTACCAAGCAGGGTCCCTTCCTTTTCCGGAATGAACCCGAGTGTCGTTCAAATTCAGACGGCAGCATTAAAATACAATCATTCCATTTCACTACTTTAATTTCAAAGTTCAGTTAAAGTATTCATAGCTGGCTACAATACTTAGATTACACAAGCACAAAGTAAGAGTGCTAGTTTTGTTACCATATTTTAGCTTACCTGTGACTGCAGCTCAGCTTGGTACGTACTAAATTTTACTATTGTTAATTGTTCAGAATCATTTAATTCAAGTTCAAAGTTAAATCTCTTATTTCTAAATTGCGTAGATTCAAGTAGCTTTTGAAATGATTGTTGAGGTAGTCCAAGACTAACTGTATTTTACTGAATTTCGATGTGCTTCAGAAAGAAAGCTCACTATTAACTTCAGTCACTAAATTAACTTTCGATTTTCCGGTTTTATTAATTCTTTTGCTAAATTAAGTCAGAGTGTAGCGAAATTTATTACTTCTGACAAACTTTCAGTTTTCACACTACACGTGTCAACCTTCAGTTGCCACGCTTCTAGTGCTAATTATATGTGTAATAATCTTTCTTTTTCAGTTACTATAGTAATTGTCCTTATTACTGGCGACCGTAATTTCCCCCAAATCTCGAATATCTAATTACCGCTAGTTGATTGTTAACGTAACAGCCGCACATTTACTTTCTTTATTAACTTTACCCCTATTTCAAAATTAATTTCCACCAGTTTCATTAGCATTTTTCCTTTCATTTAGATGTAACCCTTTCCTCCCTCTTTACCGACAAATTTACCTCGGTGACGATTGTTTTTTCCAAATTTCCATTAGGAACACGCGGTTTAATTTTTCACTGTCATTAAGGTCGATAAGTGAGGGGGAGGTTACAAGTTAGGTTTAATTAGTTCTACGTTCTAGGGGACTGATGACTTTAGAAGTTAAGTTGAAAGGGTACAGTACCGCCCGACATTGAATATAGGTACAACATACTTCATTATTTTTGTCAGAACAACACATTTTGTTTGTAAAATAACTCAATTTCAATTAATACAGCGAAGCCGCATACCAGTGTAGAAATGAATGACAATTTATTTATTTAATTTATCGTATGTGCACTCCCACAAAATAAATCCCTACATCCAGTTTGGTGAGATCTTTTGAAATGAGTGAATGTATGGTCGTCTGCTAACTGCAGATAGTGAATCTGAATAAATGATCATCTTTGAGTCGATCCTTTGGCCACCTTTGGTGGGACCAAAGAGATGAAATTTACCAGAGCTTTGAGTGCCTGAAATGTGGCTGACCAATAGGGTAGTAAGGTGCTCCCCCACTTCAGCAGAGGTGGAGAGGACCTCGAAAACGGCCATGTTTTAGGCACTCTGCCGCTGGATCCTGTGCTGTTAACACCTGTTTTAGATGTGCTCCGTAATGACGAAAGAGTGGAGGCATGGTATGCATGTGGAATATTTAAGAGTAGTTTGAAATAATAATTTCTCTATTTCAGGAACTTTTGTGGGGAGAATTAAATGTCAGGCAGGTAATATTAATGGGATTGTAGTAATCTTCGGAAGTGACCAACGGTCACAAAGAAACCACGTGTAGCAATAAGTTGAAATACCTCCGTGTGCTTAAGCTAAGCTGAATTACTAGCGTGTGTACAATAAGTTGAAATATTTAAGAAATAGCGTGTGTACCATAAGTTGAAATATTTAAGAAATGGCGTGTGCAGGACTTGAAATTAGAGACGAGTACTTCCACGTGGTGAGTACTGTGTGAGTCTCAATCTGTGTATGAGACAAAGGATAAAGAGAAGTACTCGTCCATGGAATCAGTTGAGGACTCGCGTGTGTGATGAATACATTAATATTACCTTGCGTGTGACGCTAGATTCAAACTCTGAGAGAGAGCAAGGTGAGTCGGCCGTCTATCCAGCAACGCCACTTGGCTTGCATTGCACAGGAAGACGTGCATTTATCTCCAGAGTTCACAGTAGGAAAGTAGAATTACAAAGTGGGGCAGTGTCGTGGAAACTGGGATCAATATTAATTGAAGTGGGAAAGCTGAAAGTGATAATGTTGTAACCATTCTCTGTGTAGTATTTCATATTGTTGTGTGGTGTATGACATGTAATTTGGGTATGTGTGGTTTCCATGGGTGTGTAGCGAAGTAGTTTCAAAAGATTAGTGGGATATGCTTGTTCCTTCTGTAACGCTCGGTCTGGAGGAAAGTTTCGTGATGATGATTGTGAGAGTCGAAGTGTGAGGTATAATAAAAGATCCACCAACCTATCCAGAAAGTGCACTGTAGCGTTAAATAAATTACGAGACCATAATATAGAGATTCACTAATGTAAAGCCATGCCCACTGGGCGGAATTTCTCATATGTTATTGTTGTAGGTTATAGAATTTGTGTGTTTAGGTTAGAGAATTTATCGGAATAAATCAGATAGTGGAAAGAAAGAGATTGGTAGACTATTCCTTCAAATTGTATGTTGTCATAATGTCCCGAATTTATAATGTGTGCGCCATTCATATTCAGTGGGATGGCCACGTGTTAATAAAAGCCGTCAAATAAAAGACAAAAAGAAAATGTGGTACTGCCAGTGCGTAGTGTACAGTCAGAGTTCTGTAGATCACTGATAGTCAGATATGCGTTGCCGTTGCGTAGTAATCATATAGGAGGATAACTTGTAACTTAAGTGTGAGTACTAGAGTTCATGTTACTCGTTAAATTAAGAATGAATCCACTCGCTTGGCAGACCACTCATCTTGCAGGCCCGACTGCTTGATGCCACAGTATGAGCAAGGCATGTGGGTGCCTCTCATAATTTCGACCCTGCCAGGATATTTTGCTGTTAGGATTTCCTGTTAAGATTTTTTTTTATTTTTTGATGGAATATATTGTGATAGCGCTAAGAAGTAAAATTTTTTCTGTTTGCAATTTCTTTCTGGATTGGTGAGGATCTTTTATTTATTTTATGTAATTAATTGCTATATCGTCCAAGGCGGGAAGATCGTTGTATAATTTTTTTTGCATAATGTCCGTAGTAACTAGGTCGCAGTCGAAAAGTGTAGCCACCATGGAGAATAGCGATTCTGGGGTGGACGTAGCAGTGCAGCAGGAAGTAGCTGTTGACCATCTGTTAATGAGCGGGGACGGCAAACACTCGGAAGGGGTTGAATTGTTCACTGGACCGCTGCAAGGTGATCCTTTATGCGGCGGGCTTTGTCCACAAACGCGGGCTTTTCCCGACGATGCGGGCGAGCCGGGACTAGGTCAGGTATGCAGTGAAAGTGCAGCTACCCTTAGCGAAGCTACGGTTTCACAGGCGCACGAGATGAGCGCACCGAAAGTAGCAAATGACAGTGTGCTACTGCAGTTATTACAGAGGATGAGTGAAGATAATAAGGAAAGATGGGAAGCGATGAATAGAGACAATAAGGAGAGAGATAGGGAGAATAAAGAGAGGGATAGAGATAATAAGGAAAGATTGGAAGCGATGAAGAAAGATAATAAGGAAAGATTGGAAGCGATGAATAAAGATAATAAGGAAAGATTGGAAGCGATGAATAAAGATAATAAGGAAAGATTCGAAGCGATGAATAGAGACAATAAGGAGAGAGATAGTGAGAATAAGGAAAGATCTGAAGCAACTAAGGAAAGATTGGAGGCAATGGATAAGGGAAATAAAGAGGCAATGAGGAAGCTACACACAGTTATCGATGAGCGTCTGCCCGCAGTTAATAATCGGTTAGATGAGGGGGACAAGAATCTGGGTGCGTTGAAGGAAGTATGTGACGCCGTGGAAGAAAAAACTAATAATTTGGAGGTACAAGTATTTGCAATAGAGAGTGATACTACTGAACGTAGGGACGTGTTGCCGGATGAGCGAATCAAAGAGGTAGTGGTCAGAAAGAATACAATTAGTGCAGATACAGAAAAGATCAGTACAAGAGGCGAGACAGGTTCTGACAGTACGCAGCGAGAGGTTTATGCCGATCAGGAGGACATACAATCACCATTACAGTTCAAAGAGGCACAATTAGAAATAAGTAGGAAACATAGTGAAGAACTAGCACAGTTGCAATTAGCGTGCAGTAGCGAAGGTGACACACCACCAGGTAGATTGCAGAGAGAGAGAGAGATAAACTCAAAAAGCGAAAATAGGGAGGAAGAGGAAGACGAATTCAGAGAGTCAGAAGAACGGTTGGGCCGGATAAAACAGGTTGAAAACCCAACTGGGTATAGTCCAAGGCTTTCTCAGTTTCAAGATTCATTACCTTCATCGTGGGGACCGCTCCTCAAAATGAAGTTTGTGTGTAACCATTTGAGGGACGAGGCTAGAGCGAAAATGCAGGAAGTTATTAAAGATTGTAGTAGCTACAAGATATTTTGTGACAAGTTTTTAAATGAATTCTGGTCGAAAAGTAAGCAGGACCAGGTTAAGCAAAGCATATTGATGATGCCAAATTGTAACGAAGGTGGTATAAGAGATCCAGTGTCGTGCTATCAGGAAATGCTGAGACGAAATAGGTATTTGGATGTGCCATACGAAACTGTGGAGTTCATTAGGATCCGTATAACGAAGTTGCCAGTGAAATTGCGCAGAGATATAGCGATAGCAGGCAGAGGCGTAGACGATTCTGCGTCATCTCAGCACTTGTTACAGGAACTGGGTAATGAGAGCAACATTGTGAACGGAGACACGACTCATGGGTCACATAGTGTTGAGGATAGGAACGGCAGAAACTATCAGAACGACAGGAGAGCATGGAATCCAGGCATTTCTTTCTTGTCGTAATAGGTTGATGGATAGGAGAAACAAATCCAACATATCAGCCCTTAGCATCTTGCCTTAAAACACATGCAGCTGGCACTGAAAATTGTCTATGTAGCAGACAAACTCTACTAATATGTAGGAATGCAAATACCATACTTCTGGTCAGAGAATAAAACACCAGTAATGGAATCTGTTAGGCTGGTCTCTCAGAGCAAAATTTGAAAAATTTTTATTTGGAACAGTAAAGTAAAAGAACTGTTTCTTCAAATAAACCAGTTAATAAGATGTTATGTAATAATGCTAAGGAGTCCAGTATAATTAGTGCGATTTGACTATTGCAGGTGCTTAACACGTAATGTAAAAAAGTAAACATTGTGATCTGTATGGAATAGGGTACGTTTATACTGCTGTTACAGGTAGCATCAGTAATGTGATTGAAGTTTTTAAATTAGATGCTATCTGATGTCATTATCGTGGTGACAGTTATAATGAAGTGCTGTGTATGGTTGTTCGCAATCGGGTGTTAGGGAAAGAGGCCACTAGCTCCTAAGTTTCTAACACTTGGGCTGCCCATTTCTCCCAGCTTGTATATTCTCTGCACACATTTAATTTTCATGTAAGCACAGATTCCTAACTAACAAATCCTTTACTGTGTACAGTGGACCATTTAGAGTGAGGCGGATTGTTCATGAAAATGCTGTACTGATTGAGACGATCAAAGGAAAACAATCTCGTGGGCTTCATCACATTTCTAACATCAAATTATGGAAAAGTTAAGGATAGATCGAAAGTAGGCAATTTATGGTAGATAGTCAGTGTATTTATTTGTGGTGTGTAACGTTGTGCAGGGGCAAATCGAACATAACAATTTTCAGGAGGGATGTCAGGAAGTATGACGGAATAGACTGGTCGAATGAGTCATGAACAGGAATCGACAGAGTGGTGTATGTACGTATTTTTTGTCATATGAATAAGGATCAAGCAGAAACGACGTGATGATTAATGAGTGGATAAAGATGGTAGATAGAGAAGCGACGTGATAAATAGTAGTGGATAAAGGTGATATTGAAGGAGAGAAGCGACGTGAAGTAGTGTGATTAATAAAAAAGAGATTCGACGTGATGAAACAGTGGTAAATAAAGGTGAGGAGAATTGAATAATGTGGAGATGTCTTAGATGTATGTTACAGAGAGGCCTGTGTATGCTGGAATAGAGATTGATGCGAATGGTGAAGGAAGACCAGGAAATGATGGAGTAATGGACGGACGGAGAGCCGAAATACGAATGAAGAGATGAGGACAACTGCACAACGTGAAGGGACATAAAGGGAGTATGAGATCCCGATGGTGAACGTTGTGGAATACTGACGTAAAATGTAATATAAGTGTAAATCTGATTCTTACCATAACATTTGCAATATTGCAAAGATAATATTTTTTGTTGTTGTTGTTGAAGCCTAGTACCAGTATAACTAATCAAAACGGTACCAAGAATGTGTACAGTTATTTTTCAGGACGAATAATTTGTGTATTTTTTGTTCTTAGATGAAATGTCGCAATTCTAAAGTTGATATTTAGCAGAATGATTAATCGGCAAATTGAATGCAGAGCTAAGCCGATGGAGAGAGATGCCAGAGTAAAAGGACGAATTTGGAGACTGGAAAGCTATCTCCGAAACAGCTTCATGTGTTATGTGGTTGAGTATAAGGGAGCGAAGGTATGGTATGTTGTCGTGAGAGTGGTGGTGTTATGAGTATAAGGGTATGGTATGTTGCGAATGTGGTGGTGTTAAGGTTAGCTGACTTCTAGACCTATTCTGTTAGTGTGTTAATGGACTGAATGAGAAGGAAAATGTGATGTCTGGTGAGTGAGAGTCGTAGAGTACTGTGATCAATGCGCACGCTCCTGTAAAGGGGATGCTACCGATCTGTAACTGAAACATTATTGTGTATTGTTTGATTTGGATGAACCTCGATGGCAGGTCAGGACCTGACATCATGTGGATGGTACATACGTGTCCTAGAAATGTTGTTATATATAATAAAGTGTAAAATACATAAAGAGATACTAATTTCAGTGTGTCACATGCACAAAGTTGCATTGTATGTTGTAGATTTAGAGTCATCAGTTTCTGAAATGTTTATTGTGTTAGGATGTTAAAGTAGTTTACCACTTAATAACATGTGATAGGTAATTGTGAGCTGTGTAGATTATTTCTTATTTTTTGTTAGAACACTTTCAAGGGGTATTAATTTCAGTCTGTCACAAGCACAAAGGTGCGTTGTATATTGTAGTATTAGAATAAACAGTTTCTAATATTTTCACTGTGATAGGATGTTAGAGTAGGCTACTATTAGATATTGTAATTATGAGCTGTATAGATTGCTTATTATTCCTTTTTTTTAACACTTTCATGTTTTGTATGAGGGACGACAGGTACAAGCAATAGCACAAGTGTGGGCTGTATATAGAAAAGGGATAAATGTTGATGTTGTATGTGTAGAAAACTAAGGGGTATGATTTTATGTTTTTAGAACAAAGATTCTTTTATTACCAATGTATCTAATAGATCATACATGTAATCAATGAGTATTTAAATACTGTAAGAATATCCTTTTGTCTGTAATGTTGCGAGATGCACGGAAGATTGGGTGTCGTAGCGCTGAGGGCTACACCGAACACGCCCGTACCACATAAGCCAAGCAGACGGCGGCAACAGAACCGCGGCACTCCCCACTCCATTGCCGGTCGGGGTACGCTCCACGCGCCCGCTACAGCAGGTCAACGGCCTGGGGCGACACGCACGTACCACTGGCCATTCATAAGTTCCGCCACCCTTACGACTGGGGAAAGTATCCCGCGGAGGCGACAGCGGGTGGTTTCTTCTGCTCAACGGGGCGCGCAGCGGCGCCACGGCAGAATGGACGACGCGCGGCAGAGCCCGGCGGGCATTTTTTACCAGCAACTATTAACTAGTACTGGACTGTGGAGCCGTGAAACAAGACGACTGCTCGTATGTCTCCATAAGGTGGAAAGTGAAGGACTGGTGTTTCCACGTTGTGAGTGGTGGAAAAGATTTTGTCTTTAGCAGACAGGACGATCGTTTTGTTTTGTCTTGACCACTGAACGGTGGGATCCATAAACTTTTGGCAGTGACTTGTTCAGTGTGCTTTGTGAATTTCAAGTGGGACGCTTGGTATTCTTTAAGAGGTCAGTTGTCGTTTGGTGACTAATTATTGTATGAACGCAAGAAAGTAAAGTGGGACATTGACAGTTGCATTTGTACTAGGAGACATTTCTTGAATTCGTGCGGGAATAAGTGCTGTTTGTTGGAACTTACGACTTTTAATTACACCATGAACTGAAAGGACAGAACCGTGGGTAATAGTAGTTGTAGGGCCATTTCTGGACGACCAGATTCGTGTGGATGGTATGCTGAGTGTGACTATGACATTTGTGTTTAATGTGAGATACAGTTTACTGTTCAGTGCGTGTTCAAAATGCCGATTTGAGTGACTTAAAGACTTTCGTCCGGGTAACCATGGGAGAGCTTTGACACAGAGACAGTGTTTCTAGGGACCCTGTCAGTAACTTTTTTGACCCCAAGAAAATCACAGAATGAAATGATTCCGTGTGACTCGCAAGATAGGGAATAATGTACTTGTAATTGTGTAAATTTTTTTTTATATGTTTCATTCCTGAAGGGACAGCAAGTGTAATTGTATTTCATTAACATTTGTGTTTAGAATAGATAGTGTGTTTTTTTTGTTTGTTCTGGGTTATCAAGTACACGTAACATGTTTATTAGAATATTTGATACAATGATGCTTTCATTATTAGCCAGTGGCGTAATACTAACGTAGCGGCTCTTGTTGCATTGGTCAGTAAGGTTGTCACAGGGGACAAGAATTTGCATTGCACAACAAATATCGGAATTAACTGATGCATTTTGATGTCGTGGACAGTATTGATCTTGTTGGTGTGTTGACTGAAGCCACTTATTTGCATTATCACAGTGGTGATATTTCACATTAAAGTGTAAAGAAGGGTAGTCGAAATGCAAGTTCTTGTCGTCTAAAGGTGTGACAACAGAGAAATGAGTAGTAGAGTAAGATACGAGAGCTACTGGTGGATTCAAGCACTTATTGCTAAACTATTTACTGTGTGTATTGATCAAAGTTGATGGACTGACTGGCTCAGCAGCAGGTATTTGTACTGGTGGATAAGGATAAGGTTAAACTCACTGTCGAGTAGTTGTGGCAATTGCTTAAGTGATGATAGTTAACGAGGTATGACATGATGTCTTAGGTTGACTGTATTACGTAACCAGTATGTAACTTGTGGTATATTTCATTGTTTTTCATCTCAGTTTTATTTCTCTGTAGGTTTGATGTATATTTTAGAGTAATGGTATGGAGCCTGACATTCTACATGTAACTAGTGTACGCAATGTTTTTCTTTTGTTGATTTTGTTTTGTATTTAGACTTTGCTGTGTAAAGGTTTTTACAACGAAATTTATGAATGTCAGATTACTTGCTCTGTGTTTGGACGGTGAGCTATTTAAAATTTCATGAGTACAATTAGTATTTTTTTTATTTGTCATAGAATTAGTGAAGTTTGGATTAATCATAAAAATAACGAAGATCCCAGTAACTAAGCCAATTTTTATCTCACCATTATTTTTTTATTTGTATGATGTGATGTTTTATTTGTCATTTGGATTGTTGTAACTATGTATGTGTACGTTACTCCGGATTGTGGAGAGTACAATAATTCAACAACTGTATCAAAAACTTGCTAAAGTAACAACATTTGGTCGTCAATTTGAGGTCACCAGGGGCTAAGGTCTCCTCCTGGTTATTTTGATGACTTGCTATGTTTGTTCTAATACAGTTTTCTTAAAAAAATGTTCGGAACTACCCTCGCATTGCAAGGATAGTACCGTGCCATTTTTTTCTGCATGGGTAGCCGGTGGTGAAAGGGTACAGTACCGCCCGACATTGAATTTAGGTACAACATACTTCATTATTTTTATCAGAACAACACATTTTGTTTGTAAAATAACTCAATTTCAATTAATACAGCGAAGCCGCATACCAGTGTAGAAATGAATGACAATTTATTTATTTAATTTATCGTATGTGCACTCCCACAAAATAAATCCCTACATCCAGTTTGGTGAGATCTTTTGAAATGAGTGAATGTATGGTCGTCTGCTTACCGCAGATAGTGAATGTGAATAAATGATCATCTTTGAGTCGATCATTTGGCCACCTTTGGTGGAACCAAAGAGATGAAATTTACCAGAGCTTTGAGCGCCTGAAATGTGGCTGACCAATAGGGTAGTAAGGTGCTCCCCCACTTCAGCAGAGGTGGAGAGGACCTCGAAAACGGCCATGTTTTAGGCACTCTGCCGCTGGATCCTGTGCTGTTAACACCTGTTTTAGATGTGCTCCGTAATGACGAAAGAGTGGAGGCATGATATGCATGTGGAATATTTAAGAGTAGTTTGAAATAATAATTTCTCTATTTCAGGAACTTTTGTGGGGAGAATTAAATGTCAGGCAGGTAATATTAATGGGATTGTAGTAATCTTCGGAAGTGACCAACGGTCACAAAGAAACCACGTGTAGCAATAAGTTGAAATACCTCCGTGTGCTTAAGCTAAGCTGAATTACTAGCGTGTGTACAATAAGTTGAAATATTTAAGAAATAGCGTGTGTACCATAAGTTGAAATATTTAAGAAATGGCGTGTGCAGGACTTGAAATTAGAGACGAGTACTTCCACGTGGTGAGTACTGTGTGAGTCTCAATCTGTGTATGAGACAAAGGATAAAGAGAAGTACTCGTCCATGGAATCAGTTGAGGACTCGCGTGTGTGATGAATACATTAATATTACCTTGCGTGTGACGCTAGATTCAAACTCTGAGAGAGAGCAAGGTGAGTCGGCCGTCTATCCAGCAACGCCACTTGGCTTGCATTGCACAGGAAGACGTGCATTTATCTCCAGAGTTCACAGTAGGAAAGTAGAATTACAAAGTGGGGCAGTGTCGTGGAAACTGGGATCA
The DNA here is from genome assembly GCF_023864275.1 of Schistocerca cancellata. NCBI lineage: Eukaryota > Metazoa > Arthropoda > Insecta > Orthoptera > Acrididae > Schistocerca > Schistocerca cancellata. The sequence continues at coordinate 1,246,345,085 of NC_064626.1, forward strand.
ATATTAATTGAAGTGGGAAAGCTGAAAGTGATAATGTTGTAACCATTCTCTGTGTAGTATTTCATATTGTTGTGTGGTGTATGACATGTAATTTGGGTATGTGTGGTTTCCATGGGTGTGTAGCGAAGTAGTTTCAAAAGATTAGTGGGATATGCTTGTTCCTTCTGTAACGCTCGGTCTGGAGGAAAGTTTCGTGATGATGATTGTGAGAGTCGAAGTGTGAGGTATAATAAAAGATCCACCAACCTATCCAGAAAGTGCACTGTAGCGTTAAATAAATTACGAGACCATAATATAGAGATTCACTAATGTAAAGCAATGCCCACTGGGCGGAATTTCTCATATGTTATTGTTGTAGGTTATAGAATTTGTGTGTTTAGGTTAGAGAATTTATCGGAATAAATCAGATAGTGGAAAGAAAGAGATTGGTAGACTATTCCTTCAAATTGTATGTTGTCATAATGTCCCGAATTTATAATGTGTGCGCCATTCATATTCAGTGGGATGGCCACGTGTTAATAAAAGCCGTCAAATAAAAGACAAAAAGAAAATGTGGTACTACCAGTGCGTAGTGTACAGTCAGAGTTCTGTAGATCACTGATAGTCAGATATGCGTTGCCGTTGCGTAGTAATCATATAGGAGGATAACTTGTAACTTAAGTGTGAGTACTAGAGTTCATGTTACTCGTTAAATTAAGAAAGAATCCACTCGCTTGGCAGACCACTCATCTTGCAGGCCCGACTGCTTGATGCCACAGTATGAGCAAGGCATGTGGGTGCCTCTCAAAGTCCCATAGTGCTCAGAGTCATTTGAACCATTTTTTGACTGCAAGTCGCCGAAGTGGCGTCAAAATGAAAGACCGGCACCCGGCGAACGGTCTGCCCGACGGGGGGCCCTAGCCATACGATTAAAGAAGTAAATAAATCTATCTGAGATCCCTACCAAGAGAAGATATAAGAGATAGAGAAGATAGAACGCAGAGCAGCGCGTCTCGTCACAGGATCGTGTAGTCCGCGCGAGAGCGTTACGGAGATGCCCAACAAACTCCATTGGCAGGCGTTGTGCATGCTACTGAAGTTTCGAGAGAGCTCTTCCCGGGAAGAGTCGGATAACATATTACTTCCCCCACATGCATCTCGCGTAATAACTGAAGTGTCGGCAGAATTGCCAACACTGTTTTTAGAGGAGGCCGGAATGCACGCGATAAGCTCACGCAGGACGGCGTGAGGTCTGAAACAGGATACGTAATGAATGCTATAAAGAAAAGTACGTAGCTTCTGGAATACTTAACTTTAATCCACATTTGATGATACAGAAGTATTATACCAATTGAATACGGCGCCTTGCTAGGTCGTAGCAACTGTAGCTGAAGGCTATGCTAACTATTGTCTCGGCAAATGAGAGCGTAATTGTCAGTGAACCATGGCTAGCAACGTCGGCTGTACAACTGGGGCGAGTGCTAGTACGTCTCTCTAGACCTGCCGTGTGGTGGCGCTCGGTCTGCAATTACTGACAGTGTCGACACGCGGGTCCGTCGTATACTAGCGGACCGCGGCCGATTTAAAGCTACCACCTAGCAAGTGTGGTGTCTGGCGGTGACACCACAATAACCATGCGGACAAAATTCGACAAATTAGAGCCATTACAGAGGCTTATCCACAATCATTCTTCCCACGCGAGGGGGCTCAGTCAGTGGTGCAAAAAATACCCTCCACCACACACCATTAGGTGGCTCGCGGAGTGCGGCTTAGATGCAGGATAGGAAAACCGTTTCCATGTAGGAGGCTGAATCTGCTCTTCGGGTCTTCCAGCCATTAATGTTATACGAATTTACTTTACTTACTACTTTTGGCACGTTACTTTAGAGTAACGTAATGTGGCTCATATGATCGTAGTGTCTACATATGCAAACCGTCTGATTCTGTCAGTGTGCATTACGGGTGACACCCTATTATTCTGAGATGAATTATATCATTGTTCCATTGGGTTGTGTAACAAACGATCCCGTAACACTCAAGTTGTGACGATTTGTTCTCCCGTTGGGCAGTTCTTTTCGGCAGTATTTTGTTACGATCTGAAGATGGCTTGTAGATAAGCCAAAACTAGCAATCAAATTAAATTATATTTGCGATGTTGATTAACGGTTTTTTTCTCAATCCACAGCTTTAACACAACTGATCCAAATTTGACCATGTCAATTAATAAGGTAAATCTAGATCATCTTCTGCTTTTGAGAGAATATTTAATTTTCTCCATTTCAGAAGGAGAAGGTGGTGAAAGCTTACACTTATATGACAGAATTTTAGGAAAGTTGCTTTTTCAAATATTGCTGTGGTTGTGATTCTTGAAGTTTTCCCGGCGGACATAATGTTCCATCATCTTTAGGGCGTGCACTCGGGACAGCGACAATTCTTCTTGCGATATTTCGGCCAGAAACCTCCCAGCCATATTCAAGGCGAGTCAGAGACTGAGTTCATAGCGTTTTTTTTTTTTTTACTTTATTGTTATTTTAATACCTGTACAAATCAGGCAGGCTGGCAGCGGCACACTACACCGCTCTTCAGCCATAGTGTTTACAATAGTATAAGAACGGAGAATGATAATGAACATAGTGTCGGGCAAAAGAGAGAAGTCACAGAGACACAAAAAATATGGAGTCGTTCACACGTGACGATAACAACACTGAAAACACGTTGGCACAGCGCACAGAACACTGATGAATCCGACGGCACAAGTGAACGTAGTAGTGGGACGGTGGACACCAGAAACACTAAACGACGTCACACACACGAGACACAGAAGGCGATGATCTCCGGCGCGCGAATGTTCACTATGCGTGTGCGAGTCCGGGGACCTGCCAAGAGAGGAGGAGGAGGAAGGGGAGTGGGAGAGCGAGAGGGGAGAGCAGGGATGCCACGGGCAGGGGAGATAGGGGGGAGGGAGGAAGGGGGAGGGGAAGCCCGGGGGAAGAGGGGTGGAGGGAGGGGATGGGGGAAAAGGAAAGAGAAGGGAAGAGAAGAGAAGGGAGGGAGGGTGCCGAAAGGAAAGGACACCGGAAGTGGGGGGTGGGGCAGGATCAAAGTTGATAGGAGGGGTAGATGGAGGGGATGAGGACATCATCAGGGAGGGGGAGCTGGCGGAAGCCACCTTGGGAGAGGGTAAGGAGGGTGGAGAGATGGAGACCGGGTGGGACGTGGGAATACAGGTGCGGCAGTGGGCGGGGGTGGGAGAGGATCGGGGATACGAGTGGGTGAGGAGGATCAAGTTTATGGGAGGTGTACAGGATCCGTATCCTTTCAAGGAAAAGGAGGAGGTGGGGGAAGGGGATGAGATCATACAGGATCCGCATGGGGGAGGGGATACGGATGCGATAGGCAAGGCGGAGATCATGGCGTTCAAGGATTTGGAGGGATTTATAAAAGGGAGGGGGGGGCGGAGATCCAGGCTGGATGGGCGTAACAAAGGATAGGGCGGATGAGGGATTTATAGGTGTGGAGAATTGTGGAGGGGTCCAGACCCCACGTGCGGCCGGAAAGGAACTTGAGAAGACGGAGTCGGGAATGTGCCTTGGCTTGGATTGTCTGGAGATGGGGAGTCCAGGAGAGGCGACGGTCGAGGGGGACGCCAAGGTACTTAAGGGTGGGAGTGAGGGCGATAGGACGGCCATAGACGGTGAGATAAAAATCAAGGAGGCGGAAGGAAGGGGTGGTTTTGCCTACAATGATCGCCTGGGTTTTGGAGGGATTGACCTTAAGCAACCACTGGTTGCACCAAGCGGTGAACCGGTCAAGATGGGATTGGAGAAGGTGTTGGGAGCGTTGCAGGGTAGGGGCAAGGGCAAGGAAGGCGGTGTCATCGGCAAACTGGAGAAGGTGGACGGGGGGTGACGGCGGCGGCATGTCCGCCGTGTACAAAAGGTACAGAAGGGGGGAGAGGACGGAGCCTTGGGGCACACCGGCGGAGGGGAAAAAGGTGTAGGAATCTGTGTTATGGATGGTGACAGAGGAAGGACGGCGGGAGAGAAAGGAACCGATCAGACGGACGTAGTTAATGGGAAGGGCGAAGGTTTGGAGCTTAGTTCATAGCGTTTGCGCGTGCCTATTTATACGGAGAGTCATGTGATACAAAGCTGCTGAGGATTGAAAGCGCATGCGTCAAAGATATCAAAGTCGCCACTACTGCGCTAGTCATAGATAAGATGTATATAGCAAAGATAAACATATAAGCGCAGAGTGCAAACAAAATAGTGCTGCTGCGAATCCACCGTGCTTGTAAATAAATAATTAATCTTTAAAAGTGGTAACATCTGTCGGAAGTGAAGATGCAGAAATTCTTTCCGAACGAAGGTGTGAAATAAGCGGTTTCCAAGCATTGTCAAGATGAAATCCTTCGTCACGGTTTAGCAGGTTGTCGGCTAGTTGTATTTCTACAGCTTCCTTAACAACTCCGTCCCTGAAAGATGAAGCATTAGTTAAAATCGTAACATCTTTATAATCCGTGGCATGGCCAGTAGAAATGCAGTGTTCGGCAACTGCTGATTTGTTGGACTGAAGAAGACGTGTGTACCGCTGGTGTTCGACGCATCGTTCCTGTACAGTGCGCGTGGTTTGCCCTGTGTAACGTTTGCCACACTCACAAGGGATTTCATAAACTCCCGCCTTTCGCAAGAGCAGATCATCCTTAACGGATCCCAACAAGGCTGCAGTCTTCGCTGGTGGGCGGCATATCACATCCACTTTATGTTTCTTCAAGATTCTAGCGATTTTAGAAGAAACATTACCCACGTATGGGAGAAAGGCTGTAGATTTCACTTCCATTTCCACTTCCTCATCCTTTTTCCTGTGATTTTTCTGCAGTTTTTATTTGCAGGGCTTTCTTAATCTGCTGTTGCGAATAGCCATTTCTCCTAAAAACTGCCTCCAGGTGTACAAGCTCATCCTGCAGGCTGTCAACATCAGACACTACATGAGCCGTGTGGACCAAAGTTTTCAGAACACTCATAATTTGCGACGGATGGTGGCAGCTAGACACCTGCAAATAGAGGTCAGTGTGTGTGGGCTTACGGTATAAGCAATGACCTAGGGATCCATCTTCTTTCCGGCGAACCAGCACATCCAGCAACGGAAAACAGCCTCTCTGTTGAGACCGTTTGTGGGGAAATGTGAACATCATATCCGCAACTCGTCGGATTTTATCAGTAGGTTGAAAGAGCTGAAGCTCAATAGCACAGATTTATTAGTTAGTTTTGACGTTGTCTCGTTGTTCACCAAAGTACCTCTGGCTGACTCCCTGCATCTCATTAGCAGCAAGTTTGAGGATGATGTAACAGCTTTGTTTAAGCATGCATTAACCTCCACTTATTTTTTACATGATGAACAACATTACGAACAACTTGACGGTGTCGCTATGGGGAGCTCTCTCTCTCCCCTGGTGGCTAATTTGTTTATGGAGGATTTTGAAGAGAAAGCCCTCAACTCAGCAGTATTAAAACCAACGGTCTTCTGGAGATACGTGGATGGCACTTTTATAGTGTGGCCCCACGGAGAGGATAAACTGATAGTTTTTGGAACATCTCAATTCCATTCACGGAAACATCAAGTTCACTATGGAGCGAGAGAGGAATGGCTGTTTTCCGTTGCTGGATGTGCTGGTTCGCCGCAAAGAAGATGGATCCCTAGGTCATTGCTTATACCGTAAGCCCACACACACAGACCTGTATTTGCAGGCGTCTAGCTGCCACCATCCGTCGCAAATTATGAGTGTTCTGAAAACTTTGGTCCACACGGCTCATGTAGTGTCTGATGTTGACAGCCTGCAGGATGAGCTTGTACACCTGGAGGCAGTTTTTAGGAGAAATGGCTATTCGCAACAGCAGATTAAGAAAGCCCTGCAAATAAAAACTGCAGAAAAATCACAGGAAAAGGAAGAAGAAGTGGAAAGGGAAGTGAAATCTACATCCTTTCTCCCATACGTGGGTAATGTTTCTTCTAAAATCGCTAGAATCTTGAAGAAACATAAAGTGGATGTGATATTCCGCCCACCAGCGAAGACTGCAGCCTTGCTCGGATCCGTTAAGGATGATCTGCTCTTGCGAAAGGCGGGAGTTTATGAAATCCCTTGTGAGTGTGGCAAACGTTACACAGGGCAAACCACGCGCACCGTACGGGAACGATGCGTCGAACACCAGCGGTATACACGTCTTCTTCAGTCCAACAAATCAGCAGTTGTTGAACACTGCATTTCTACTGGCCATGCCATGGATTATAAAGATGTTAAGATTTTAACTACTGCTTCATCTTTCAGGGACTGAGTTGTTAAGGAAGCTGTAGAAATACAACTAGCCGACAACCTGCTAAACCGTGACGAAGGATTTCATCTTGACAGTGCTTGGAAACCGCTTATTTCACACCTTCGTTCGGAAAGAATTTCTGCATCTTCACTTCCGACAGATGTTACCACTTTTAAAGATTAATTATTTATTTACAAGCACGGTGGATTTGCAGCAGCACTATTTTGTTTGCACTCTGCGCTTATATGTTTATCTTTGCTATATACATCTTATCTATGACTAGCGCAGTAGTGGCGACTTTGATATCTTTGACGCATGCGCTTTCAATCCTCAGCAGCTTTGTATCACGTGACTCTCCGTATAAATAGGCACGCGCAAACGCTATGAACTCAGTCTCTGACTCGCCTTGAAGATGGCTGGGAGGTTTCTGGCCGAAATATCGCAAGAAGAATTGTCGCTGTGCCGAGTGCACGCACGAAAGATGATGGAACATTGCTGTGGTTTTTCTCTTGAACTGTTTATCCCTGTATGTGCTGCTACATTTAACATATCATTATTAGACGTATCTTGTACGAAATGATTCATTATTTATGGCCCTTCCATTTACTTCAGTTGTGATGTTATCCTGTTCTGTGATCGGTCGTCTTGTCAAATGGTTCAAATGGCTCTGAGCACTAAGGGGGATCGTAGTGATCGCGCGGTTCCAGACTGTGGTGCCTAGAACCGCTCGGCCACTCTGGCCGGCGGTCGTCTTGTGTCTCGCTTCACTACAATACAGGCTTCATTAAGTCCTCAGTATTACTGATTTCTGACATAATACGCTAGCTGGCCGTGGTGGCCGAGCGGTTCTACGCGGTACAGCCTGGAACCGCGCGACCGCTACGGTCGCAGGTTCGAAACCTGCCTCGGGCATGGATGTGTGTGATGTCCTTAGGTTAGTTAGGTTTAAGTAGTTCTAAGTTCTAGGGGACTGATGACCTCAGAAGTTAAGTCCCATAGTGCTCAGAGCCATTTGAACCATAATATGCTCTTTCTTTGATTTGTTAGTAATTCTTAATTATTTTGTGTGTGTGTGTGTGTGTGTGTATGTTACCTGTTCTTGTTTTTTCCTTTCCCTTTCACAACATACTTTAACCGTCTGGTGATCCATGGTTTTACAAATGGCCGTTTAATGTCATTTCTGAGTAGTTTATGCAGAAAGCAACTTTCAAATTTTGAGCCGAAAGTCGGTCTTGTAAACCGGGCTTTTTAAGGCCGCAGCGACTCCCTGGGTCGTCGCACTGTGAAAGCGCCAGAGAGGGCAGTCAGCATTAAGTCTGCGGGCGTCACGCAGGCCGTTTGCTAATGTCGTAGCAGATACATACGTTTTTTATTTTTCAACTGAACCTCTGTGAATATGAGTTATCAACGAAACTCTGAAGACGTAAGAGGACCATGCGTCCTAATGGTGGGTTCAGCGAAGGATCCATCTTCAAGCGCCGGAGCTTACAATATTAGATTAAACTAAAGGGAAGGGGCAACCCGACCAGCATCGACCTAAACAATAAAACTGACAAAAAAAGTGCAGCACGAGGAAGGGGAGGAGGAAACAAAATGAAGCGTTACAGGTTGAGAGTGTATGTTGTTGTTATTCCAGAGATCACGAAATCGAGTCAATTTTATACATAACTTGCTAATAAGATCCTACTTAACAGTACGACGTTGCATCCCATTCTGGCCTATATATATATATGACTTGATTCCTTTGGGAAGGGTACCATAAAGCCGTTGTAGTCTCTCCAGAGGAAAGCTTTGTAACTGGATCTTGCGATCCTGGATATTGACACTAGAACAGAGTTGACGTTCAGGATCATCCCATACATGATCTGTCGGGACAGATCTAAGAATCATTCTGCTCACAGGAGAAGCTCAGCATACGGCAAACATTTCATAGAAATACGTGCCTTGTGTGGACGAGAATTGTCTTCTTGAGAAATTGGCACCACGATACTGTCGCAGGAGAGCTAATACATGAGCAAGCAGGATCTCCATGACGAATCATTGTACCGTCCGTTCCTTCGACGTCTATCAGCCGTGGCATAGAGTCATAAGGATGGCTCCCCCACACGATGACGCCAGGAATAACATCTCTCTGCCTCTCCAGAACTTTGAACGAATGGGGCTCCTCTATAGGTAACCTCCACAGTCGTCGTCGATGGTAACCTGTCATGTGGAATAGTGCGAGCCATCCCTGAATCCAACCCGACACCTGTCGCGGATAAACTCCGAACCAATAGAGCGGGATGGCACAGAATGTCCCAGGCAGTCCACTACTTGTTCTCGGAGGGCTGGCACAGATGTGAAGGATTTGCTATCTTCTTGGAGCAGCAGTATGGCGATTCTCCCTTGCGATGGGCAAACGTGGCCCACCAGACCGTTGACGACGAGTATGCCTGGATCACGTTCCCATACAGTTCGATACGCAGCTGCTGCCACATCCGAATGTTCCAATCCCAGAAATCTGCATATCGCAGGATTCGACCTGTAACGCCGGAAATGCATATCCTCCTATTTCCATCTATTGTACTAAAATTTTGTTTTCCTTATTTTTGTTACCTGAAGATATAACATTTCTGTGTCCTTGTATATTGTAATTGTTTTACTATTTGTATATGTTTATGCATTTATGTCGATGTATAATTGGTTTGTTTTGTAAATATTATTTGTATTTTTACGCTGGGTCTGGCCTAGGGAAAACTATGCTATCGAACGATTACATCGATAGGTCGTCTGGAGAACCTAAGTGTTTAGGATCTTTGGTAGTGTTAACTCTGCCTCGTGGAGCGCGGGCAGAGCAGAGGGAGTCTAGCTGGAGTAGCGAGTGGAGCAGGTGTGTTGTGTGACGCTCCCGGGAGTTGCCGCGCTTTCGGGGTTTGGCAGCATGTAATTGCGCTCGACTCGTGATGATAGTTTCTGACACGGTGTCGCGGTCGGGAAGCATTAGCTGGCGCACATCAAGAGCCCGTTTCGCCTGGTGACCGTGTCGAGAAGAAGACGCGCCAACATCCAGCTTCTGCAACAGCGACGGCCGACAATGAGTGACTGTCGCCACCTCCTTGATCGACGGCTTCAAACGTTCAATCAACCAACAAGGAAGACTGGAAGCACGTAAAGTTTTAGAACTGTATGGCAGACCTCTGCTTTTCAAACTGTACCCAATTTCGTAACTATAATTACAGCAACTTAGTATGAACATTTGTTGCTCATTGTCCCAATTGCATTACCAAGCAGGGTCCCTTCCTTTCCCGGAATGAGCCCGAGTGTCGTTGAAATTCAAACGCCAGCATTAAAATAATAATACACTCCTGGAAATTGAAATAAGAACACCTTGAATTCATTGTCCCAGGAAGGGGAAACTTTATTGACACATTCCTGGGGTCAGATACATCACATGATCACACTGACAGAACCACAGGCACATAGACACAGGCAACAGAGCATGCACAATGTCGGCACTACTACAGTGTATATCCACCTTTCGCAGCAATGCAGGCTGCTATTCTCCCATGGAGACGATCGTAGAGATGCTGGATGTAGTCCTGTGGAACGGCTTGCCATGCCATTTCCACCTGGCGCCTCAGTTGGACCAGCGTTCGTGCTGGACGTGCAGACCGCGTGAGACGACGCTTCATCCAGTCCCAAACATGCTCAATGGGGGACAGATCCGGAGATCTTGCTGGCCAGGGTAGTTGACTTACACCTTCTAGAGCACGTTGGGTGGCACGGGATACATGCGGACGTGCATTGTCCTGTTGGAACAGCAAGTTCCCTTGCCGGTCTAGGAATGGTAGAACGATGGGTTCGATGACGGTTTCGATGTACCGTGCACTATTCAGTGTCCCCTCGACGATCACCAGTAGTGTACGGCCAGTGTAGGAGATCGCTCCCCACACCATGATGCCGGGTGTTGGCCCTGTGTGCCTCGGTCGTATGCAGTCCTGATTGTGGCGCTCACCTGCACGGCGCCAAACACGCATACGACCATCATTGGCACCAAGGCAGAAGCGACTCTCATCGCTGAAGACGACACGTCTCCATTCGTCCCTCCATTCACGCCTGTCGCGACACCACTGGAGGCGGGCTGCACGATGTTGGGGCGTGAGCGGAAGACGGCCTAACGGTGTGCGGGACCGTAGCCCAGCTTCATGGAGACGGTTGCGAATGGTCCTCGCCGATACCCCAGGAGCAATAGTGTCCCTAATTTGCTGGGAAGTGGCGGTGCGGTCCCCTACGGCACTGCGTAGGATCCTACGGTCTTGGCGTGCATCCGTGCGTCGCTGCGGTCCGGTCCCAGGTCGATGGGCACGTGCACCTTCCGCCGACCACTGGCGACAATATCGATGTACTGTGGAGACCTCACGCCCCACGTGTTGAGCAATTCGGCGGTACGTCCACCCGGCCTCCCGCATGCCCACTATACGCCCTCGCTCAAAGTCCGTCAACTGCACATACGGTTCACGTCCACGCTGTCGCGGCATGCTACCAGTGTTAAAGACTGCGATGGAGCTCCGTATGCCACGGTAAACTGGCTGACACTGACGGCGGCGGTGCACAAATGCTGCGCAGCTAGCGCCATTCGACGGCCAACACCGCGGTTCCTGGTGTGTCCGCTGTGCCGTGCGTGTGATCATTGCTTGTACAGCCCTCTCGCAGTGTCCGGAGCAAGTATGGTGGGTCTGACACACCGGTGTCAATGTGTTCTTTTTTTCATTTCCAGGAGTGTATAGCATTTCACTTCTTTAATTTCAAAGTTCAGTTAAAGTATTCATAGCTGGCTACAATATTTAGATTACACAAGCACAAATTAAGAGTGCGAGTTTTGTTACCGTATTTTAGCTTACCTGTGACTGCAGCTCTGCTTGGTACGTACTAAATTTTACTATTGTTAATTGTTCAGAATCATTTAATTCAAGTTCAAAGTTAAATCTCTTATTTCTAAATTGCGTAGATTCAAGTAGCTTTTGAAATGATTGTTGAGGTAGTCCAAGACTAACCGTATTTTACTGAATTTCGATGTGCTTCAGAAAGAAAGCTCACTATTAACTTCAGTCACTAAATTAACTTTCGATTTTCCGGTTTTATTAATTCTTTTGCTAAATTAAGTCAGGGTGTAGCGAAATTTATTACTTCTAACAAACTTTCAGTTTTCACACTACACGTGTCAACCTTCAGTTGCCACGCTTCTAGTGCTAATTATATGTGTAATAACCTTTCTTTTTCAGTTACTATAGTAATTGTCCTTAGGACTGGCGACCATAATTGCCCCCAAATCTCAAATACCTAATTACCGCTAGTTAATTGTTAACGTAACGGCCGCACATTTACTTTCTTTATTAACTTTACCCCTTTTCAAAATTAATGTCCACCAGTTTCATTAGCATTTTTCCTTTCATTTAGATGTAACCCTTTCCTCCCTCTTTACCGACAAATTAACTTCGGTGACGATTGCTTTTCCCAAATTTGCATCAGGTACACGCGGTTTAATTTTTCACTGTCATTAAGGTCCATAAGTGAGGGGGAGGTTACAGACCAGCCAGCCAAACGGAGACCTACAATGACTCCCATTTCAAACTCTATCAGGGGCTGATAACGCAGTCTCTCTTGAGTGTGTGACATCACCATGCCATTCACAAAGATCAGCCAACATCGGGCGCTTTTCACTTCCATTACATACGCTATCAAAGCTGGTAACAATGCTGTATATGAAAACTAATGCTCTCTGGTGACCGTTGTACTTGTCACTGTCACTGAAACTCTAAACATTTACATTACGCCGATGGTGTGAATTTACACAAATTTACAACGACATCCGACCATGTCTTCTGGGAGCTTTACTGTTTTTGCAATGCAATGTATTTTTCACAGAAATTTATAATTTTTTTTCTGTTTCAGTCACTTTAATTAAGTAGTATTTATTGATGGGGTACTTTACAGTTACATGTGCTTTAGTTTTTAAATACAGATTCCGTTGAAGTATGAACAGCCTTACGTGCTTGGTGTGCCAGTGCCGTTACGTACTGAAATTTATTCCCTTCCAGAAAGATTGAATTCTTATTATATGTATCCTTAAGCGTTGTATATATTTAAATAATACACCTACATGTTTATTGAATATGTCATTATGTGGCACACAGAGAACACGTACAAGCACAGCACTATCGTTTCACACTTTTCATGTAGTTGTTTACATTCCACAGATTCTGAACCGCTATGAAAACATACATACAAACGTTTGAGTTGCTAAGACGGTACGTATGCGAGGTCTGTTCCAAAAATTCCGGAGCATTCGTAATTTCGCACCAGTGGTGTGTTCGAGTGAAATGCAGTTGGTGTACCTGGACACACTTGTGTTTAACGTTCAACTGCCGGAAGTTTCATTGTTGAATGTCTGTTAGTTATTGTTCAGTACTTTTTTTGAGTAGAACGTTATGTCGCATAGTTTGAGAATTTCGAGACGGCAGAATTAGAGAAGCATTAAATTTTGCGTGAAACTTATGAAAACTTTTACAGTGACACACCAAATGATACAGGAAGCCTACGATGATGGGTGCTTAAGCCGTACTCGGGTGTTACGAATGGTTCACACCATTTAAAAATGGCCTGACAGAAGTTGAAGATGATCTTCGTTCAGGGCGTCCGTCGATGTCTGCCGACGAGGCTCATGTCAGGAACGTCAGCGAAACTGTGCATGCCAATCGAAGACTGACTGTCCGAGAGACTGCAGGTGAATGTAACATTTGAGCTGTGATATCTGCGATAAAATGTGAGAAGCAAAAGGCCTAAACTGTGGCGAGACAAATCATGGCTCTTGCTTCACGATAACGCACACGTAGATTCATGCCTGTTGATGCATAACAAATGAAATCACTGTCCTGCCGCATCCTCCGTTCTCTCCAGTTCTGGCCCTGGGGAACTTTCTTTTTTACTTCTAAGTAAAAAACCTCGTTGAAAGGACGAAGATTTGCAATTATAGACGAGATAAAAGAAAATCCGCAGACGGCGCTTCGCGCAATCCAGCAAGAAGCGTACCAAGACTGCTTCCGCAAGTGGAAACGGCGTTGGGAGCGGTGTATCAATTGTGAAGGAGAGTATTTCGAAGGATACCATGCACAATAAGCAAAATCTATGCGTAGAAAAATTTTGTGGACAAAGTTCCGGAATTTTCTGAACAGACCTCGTACTTAGAATACAGACTTTTTTTCTTATAAGCATATGTATGCCGTGACACATGCTTTACAGTACGATTATTTAGTATTTATTGATTTATTAAGTATTACTATGTAATTTTTAACGTATCTGTACTAATGAGATATGCACATTTGTACCTTTCGTGTTATTAACAATCTCCTGAATCTAAATGAAACAAGCATTCCATACAGAAGAAATATCTAAATAAATTTGCATTATTACTTTCTAGCCATTTATTTATTTATTTACTTCGCCCGATCAATTAGGTCCTTAAGGCCCTTTATCAAGTCTGACCAGGATTCAGCAACTTGCTACCTCGTATTGCGCCATGAATGTAATTTCTGGTTGATTCTTCATATAAGTCCGTTTGATGTATGACGATATGATATATTTCACGATATCCTTGGATGGGTGGCCATTGTCCTTAATGTGGGTGGCTATTGCTGATTTATGGTAATTATTTATGCAGTAGGCACTTATGTCTTCGGTGTTTTTTTATGTCTCCCACGTTCTGGCCTACGTAAAGGACTTCACGAGTGCTACACACTATTTCGTAAATGCATTGATGGTATATGTTTACCTGTCTTCTGTGTACTAATGCTGTATCTGAGTGTGCAGTTTTTTATATGTTGTGAAAGTGACGTTGATGTTGTGTGACCTAGTCATTTGCTATTTTATAGGAGAGTTTTCTTATAAATGGCATGGAAATAGTGAGTTTCTTTTCTATTTTCTATATAGCAGTTAGTTTATTATTGTTCCTTTTTTTTCTATATGATGTAGTCAAAACGTGTGTCAGCATAGCCTTTTGCCTGCAGCTGGTCTTCTAATCGTGCAGAGCTCGTCTTTATGAATGTCGTTGCCCGCTGGTGTACAATCTCAACTGCACACAAAGTAAACAGCCCTCATTACACTTTAGAGGAATCTATAAGTAATAATGAATGCACACGTAACTGCAAAGTGCCTGATAGTGCTCCGGAACACATCGCGACAATAAAATTAGTGAAATAGTCATTGCAGCCGAAATACTATAATTTTTGTAATCGCAGACTCCGACAAATTTCATACAACATGGAAAAATTTAAGTTTTAAATAGAAACATCTAGTTCGAAGCGGAAAATCTCCTCGTAGTTGCACTGCGAAACGGTACGAAGAAAAGAGGACGCTGGGTGCACGATATTAATATCATAAAATCTATGAGCCATACTGATATTTGTTTGTCCGTGATTGTGACGAAAATGTGTATACCTTCATGGCCGCTACCATTCACAAAATATTATTAATCATCATCAGACACTAAACGCAATGCGTTGTTGAAGTATTCATGTTTCTCTGTCTTCGCCATATTTGCCTTTAGTTGCTGCAGTTATTTCCAAACTTTCAGTCCACTGGCAAGACTCTGTTATACGGATATTCTGGGTCTACCTCCTGATTTTTTACCTAGGAGTTTTCCTTCTGAGATTTTTTTTTTTTTTTTTTTTTTTTTTTGTGAATCTGTTATGCCGAACTAGGTGTCCAGTTAACTGACTTTCTCATCTCTGTACCATTTTAATCAACGTGCTTTTCTGTTTAATTTCTTTTAGTAATTGTTCGTTGGATTACTTTTCAGTGCAGGATATTTTTGCAGCTTTTCTCGACATTCATGTCTCTATTGCTTCCAGTTTCTTTTCTTTTGTTTTTCTTTTGCCGTTTCCCCGTCGTATCTACACCCAAAGCTTAAAACGTTATAGATAAGTTTGGACGGATTTCTTTCGTATTTCTATATTAAGATGGTTGTTTGTTATTTAGTACTCTGATTGCTGGAGGTTTGTTTGGTCATTGCAGTTGACTGACACCATGCATGATACATTCCGAATTTTAGGGTCTTCATGCAATTACGAAACACTTCGATAGACAAATAAAATAACGTATTTCATTCAGAAGAAGAGAAAAAACTAAAACGATAATCCTTGGGGAAACGTACCACACTATACGACCAAAGAACTTTGACAATACACTAGTAGGTAACAAGAAGGGTATATTTTTTTCCAGAGAAAGAACTATCTATGTGGTTAAATAAGTTTATTATTTAACATATGTTCGGTTTCAGTCGAACATTTGGAAATAAAGATGTTGCTTACATATGGTTTGGATTATTTCATTACATCTTCCTGAACACACGAGATCAAAGCCGCGAAGAAACTTTACGGACAATGCGTAAGAGTATGAGTACATACATGTAATATATTCATTGTGGTCTCTAGAAGATACAGTTAAACACACGCAGATACAAATTCAACGTAAGTAAATTGCCTCTCTTCTCAGCAGTACACGTAGTACTCTGTACACAGTTAATTCTTCGTACTCACTAAATAGGTGGCTCAACGCCAAGTATGTGCATGGTCCCTGAGATGCAAAACGTTTTGTATTTGTAAAACTTTGATCCAGTGTGAGAGGAGGTCCAATTGCACTAATCTGATCGTATTGGAGATATACATAAAAAATGAACTATGTAACGAAATTATGATATAGTGAACATTTCTTAATCCTGATACAAAATTGGAGACTTGTGATTCAGTTCAGTATTATACATGCTCATTCGGATACGAAAACCACAGGGGCAATGTGGAATAAGATCACTTTCTTGTCAACGGCGTTTGATGCTCCGGTCGAGAAGCATAAGTTATGTATATTACAGTGCACAATTGCTTTCTAAATTGAAGAGTTTAGTCATAGAATTACAGATTGTTTTGAAATACATTTCCGGGGGAAAAAGGAGGCAGTTCCACTGCGTATTAAGGGTAAAAAAGTAGGCACATCCACAAATGTTTTACTGCATCACATTAACTATGACAACATTTCGATTTTGAGTTGGCCAACTGCAATTAATTAAACATTAATATATTTATTGAAACAAAATAATTGTTAATATTTGGGAAGAAATGAACTAGAAGAATAATATCTATGCTGTAAAAAGTACGTGGCAGTGAAGCAGTCGTACGCAGAACAAAGTACACTTGCAATGTTCAGTGTTTTACGTCTGTCACAGCGATTTTATGAAGTCTCACAGAGAGTGATTTCTTTTAAGATTTCCTGCAAGAAATTTATTGACTTAGTATTACAGTCGCACAAAACCCGAGACTAATATTCACTAGCACTTCAATGATGTATTCTCTTCAGTATCATATGAACCATCTGTTATTACTTTCAAATTTTTAAATAATGTTTTACCATTTAGAATAAGTAAGAAAATGAATCAGTCACATACTGTCCAAAATATTTTTAACTCCTGAATGAAATAAATGTAATTTTCTGTACATAAATTTCGTTTTCTTTCACTCCCGAGCAGGTTCAGTCATCAGTTTCCTTTGTGTTCAGGTATTACAAAAATCCTCATTTAGCATTGAAACTGTGAACAACTACTAAGTTTGTACTGATAAAAATTCTAAAAAAATGTTTCAGAAATAGAATTTTCGTGTGTGAATCACTCAATTTCGTTTTTTGAAATTGCTTTCCTGTAAAAGATATTCACATCAACCCGTTACGTTATTCTCCTGTGGTCTTTTTGCACTGTAGATAACTTCCACTGGACGGACTCAAAATGTTGTGTGGAGTTCAAAATGGTAATTAAAATAAACAATCAAAATTAAACTGCTGTGTACAGGTAAGAGGATATGACGCATGTCGTTTGGGAATGGAATAGAGAGGAGCAATTAAATTACCACACGCACGTAAAGTCACGTGTGCGCCAGGAAACGCTAAAATGGTGAATGGGTACGTCCGCGATTTGGGTTAGAGAAATCGTTAACGAGCCACTCCAGTATTTTGTGTCACGCCGGTGGCGATGGGAACGAAATGCTAGATTAACTTGGCTGATACACATACATTCATTTCAGAAGAACCCTAATAATGCGGGTGGCGATAAGGAATGTCACGAGTTCTGTAATTAAAAACGCAAACTGGGAGCGTCGGCAGCTCGTACCTTTCAGGAGCGCTCTGTGGACCGGCCGACTTTCTCTCGGACAGCCGAAGTGTCTGACGGTAGGTCCCACGACAGCGGCCGATCACCTTCCTCAGACTGGCTGCAGCTCAAGGATGCGCGCAGTCGGCCGTCGGAATCTCGGGACGTGGGACTCCCTTCTCTGTCGGCGCAGAGCAGCGGACGAGGCTCACGCCGTGTACGTTGACTTTAGGAAGGCACTTCATACACTTAAAAGCCCTCGTTTAGTGCAAAAGATACGAGTTTACCGAGTATCGGTGCACATTTGTGACTGGATTTAAGACTGCTTTGCAGACAGAACTCGAGATGTCGCCCTTGACGCTACGGGCTTTCCAACAACTACGCACCCTCAGACTCATAGCTATAATATTAAAAGTTTTGGCTGGTTTCGTTTTCTAGGGGCTTGGATACGTAGTTGCCGCATTACAGGCCAAATACTGCTGAGCCTACAGTATACGATAAGAATACACACATGAATCGAATGGTCGAAGGTTTCTATCACTCGCCAGTTGCGAGTTATGAATGTAACATATAAATTTATAAATGAAAGACTGCAATTAAATAAAATCTGCAGGTACTATTTTAACGACTAAACGATGAGTACGACAGTAGAAGTACTTTTGAGAATGCGGTATATTTCTGCAAAACACTTATTGGTATCGGTGGCCCAGAAAAAAAAATATATTATAAGTTGAATAACAGGGAAACAATAGATTCATACAGCACGTAATTAGTTATGAACAACAACACAGCTCGCGAGATATTCACTTCTAAACGCACACTACGTCTTCACTGTAGAAGCCACGGAAATCTTACAAGTGCACAAGTCGTCACTTCAAAGTGTTTCTACTCCACTCTCCCAGTTTTTCCGCCGACTGTGCATCTGCCGCGCCGTCGTGTCCAGCACTTTTCGTGTGGTGTGGCGTACTCCCCCGAACTGCCTCACTTCCAAACTCCACTGTCGTATCTCGAAACGATCCTCCTACCCCACCTCCATACAGTCTCACAATTTACGAGCGCTGTGATTGTCTAGAGCGCTCCCTCCATGTCTCCTAGCAAACGCATACTCAAAAACATAATGAAACATTATCGAAATACTGGATTTACATTTAAATACTTGAAATTAAATAAACATTCCTACGGCTGGACCATAAACACGCTCTAACACACATTATTAAATACATAAACAATTAAATAAACATATGTATATCAAAAGAAAAGAAGCAAAAGGTAGACCAGAAGCCTAATGTCTCTGTGCTTTGTAAAACACAGTAAATAATTTCTTCATGAATAGCATATAACGGATACTAGCAAAGACATAGATGAATCAATATATTTATAAGCATGCTGCTACCGTTTTTTCGTGTAACTGTGGCCTGACGCGATCGATAGTAATCGTCCACTTTGACCTCCAATAACTCGTGTACTAATTAAGTTACATGCCTGTAATTCACACCAACTTAGGTTTACACCACTAGCTTTCTAAAGACGTGGCAATCGACAAAACTGGATGACGCGTTTATATTTTGGAAATTCGTTGCTGGGTGTTACTTGTATAATTTACCCTCAGATACTTAACTTTTAACTAATAAAGATATTGAAAATCTGGTTACACCATCTGAATCGTCGTGCAAATAATGGTAATGTACGTGTTTCTTTTTGAGGTATCATGATTCATCTGGCTAGTATTAATTTCTATACGAACTATGAAATGTCTGCCATTAAGGTTTCACAACGTTTGCCACCACGTGTTTGCTGCCGGGGCCCGGCTTTGACGAGCATTCTGTGCGGCCGCCCCAATTCCGAACATATAATATTTCCAGGGCTCATGGAACAAGTACTAATCTAATCTAATCTAATCTCACAGGTTGAGAGAATTTGTGATATTCAGTTGATTACAATTCAGCTGCATTTTCAATGAGCCCGCTTATCAGTAAGACGTTGCACCCCTTCTACACTGGAGGCATCCTCTTCTGAATCAGGCTGGCCCAAAACTGGTCCTTGATATCCTGGGTGCTAGCGCTGGGACGAAGATGAAAACCGAGCTGGTCCAACGCATGTTCCGTAGCGGAGAGACTTGGGAATCTTGCTGGCCACGACAGTTCAAATGGTTCAAATGGCTCTGAGCACTATGGGACTTAACAGCTGTGGTCATCAGTCCCCTAGAACTTAGGACTACTTAAACCTAACTAACCTAAGGACATCACACACATCCATGCCCGGGGCAGGATTCGAACCCGCGACCGTAGCGGTCGGACGGTTCCAGACTGTAGCGCCTAGAACCGCTCGACCACTCCGGCCGGCTGGCCACGAGAGTAGCTGGACATTATGAAGAGACATCAGCAATGCGTGAACCAGCACTGTCCTGTTGAAAAATTGCGCCACAGTATCGTAGTACTGCAGCATGAACCGTAAGAGATCCATGACGTACCGCTGTGCTGCCAGAGTCCCATTAATCACTAAGAGTCGTGACTTGCAGTCATACTCGATCGCTCCGTATATCATGACTGCTGGGCCTCTGTAACACTTTAACGAATGGCACCTCTCCCCAGGTAATAGCCGTAGTCTGCGACGATGCTCACCAAGGGTAGTGCAGAACCACGATTCATCGCTGAACCCAACTCGACGCTATTTATCATCAATTATTCAAAATGACAGTCACAATCGCATTATTTATTTTGTCGCGA
This sequence comes from Schistocerca cancellata, assembly GCF_023864275.1. Taxonomy (NCBI): domain Eukaryota; kingdom Metazoa; phylum Arthropoda; class Insecta; order Orthoptera; family Acrididae; genus Schistocerca; species Schistocerca cancellata. The sequence continues at coordinate 1,246,365,265 of NC_064626.1, forward strand.
ACCGGTTTCAGCCCGCGATGGGGTCATCTTCAGGGAAATTTACACCATTTGGTCACTCGCTGGAATCGTCACCCTGCCTGTACATGGTGGGTGATGACTCCAGAGAGTGGTGCCGGCCGGTGTGGCCGTGCGGTTCTAAGCGCTTCAGTTTGGAACCGCGTGACCGCTACGGTCGCAGGTTCGAATCCTGCCTCGGGCATGGATGTGTGTGATGTCCTTAGGTTAGTTAGGTTTAAGTAGTTAAAGTTCTAGGGGACTGATGACCACAGATGTTGAGTCCCATAGTGCTCAGAGCCATTTGAACCAGAGAGTGACCAAATGGTGCAGATTGCCCGGAGGATGACGCCACCGCGGGTTGAAACCGGATGGCGACAAAATAAATAATGTGATTGTAACAGTCATTTTGAATAATTGATTATAAGTAAACCAATCGCTGCTATCTCCACACAACTATGTTCTCTAAAAATTTATCTTGCTTCCAAGTCAAGGCACCAATCCAAAGGCAGCCGTTTTTGTTGTGGTGCTGGCGGCAGCCTAGATACAGGGGAGAAATTAACTTTGTGCAGCTTGTGCTAACCTCCAACCAAGAGTGCATGATGCCACAGTATGTTAAGGGTAGCTGGACCATAGGCATTGATGCTAAGGGGTTGCGATGTGCATGATACGGCGATCCTCCCTTGTGGTGGTCTGACGTGGCCGACTAGAACCTTGACGATGAGTATGAGATCCCTCAGGTTCCCAAGCAGTCCCACTTCAGAACACTGTCACATGCAAATGCCCCACAAATCCGCACGATTCGACCCGCCAGCCAAATGAAGTGATGGAAAAAAATCGCAACAGCAGAAAATAATTAATGGAGAGTAACGACATTTACCGCACATTTGTCTACGTAACATATTTAAACGGTTGCAAGATCACAAGTTAATGTAAGCTCGAGACAATCCGCTGCAAATATCCAATTCTTGTACATTGATAACCGGTGTAACCGTCAAATGTTGAATGCAAATGTGCATGCATTGTGTTGGGCAGGCGTGCATGTGTGTGATGACCTTAGGTTAGTTAGGTTTAAGTAGTTCTAAGTTCTAGAGGACTGCTGACCTCAGATGTTAAGTCCCATAGTGCTCAGAGCCATTCGAATCTGTTGCTCTTGCTCGGTCAGTACAGGGACAGTGAATGCTGGCCGGCCGGTGTGGCCATGCGGTTCTAGGCGCTTCAGTCTGGAACCGCGTGACTGCTACGGTCGCAGGTTCGAATCCTGCCTCGGGCATGGATGTGTGTGATGTCCTTAGGTTAGTTAGGTTGAAGTAGTTCTAAGTTCTAGGCGACTGATGACCTCAGAAGTTAAGTCCCATAATGCTCAGAGCCATTTGAACCAGTTAATGCTGGTTGTGGATGAGGCTGGAGCTGTCCGATGATCTTTCGTTTGTGCTCATTTGGTGAAAAATCTGGTGACAGAACAAGCCAATGCAACATATCGACACTCTGCAGAGCAAATTGATTTACGCCAGCAGTATGTGGGCTAGCATTCTGTTAATGAATGGCAGCACGACAGGTCTTAACACCACATTAACGTACAAAATTTCAGTGAGCGTGCGAGGGATTTTTTTGACCAACATCAATTCATCACATCCAAAGGGAACTAATGTTCACGACCTTTACGGCGTGTATTTAAAGCAAATGTATTTGTATCCTCATAGTGGCGCAACTAACGCCACTCTTATGTATGTACAAACACCCCTGCCGACTTTCGTCTAAGTCGCACTTCTTCTTGGTGTTCTTGTGTCTTTTGGGTGTCAGTGTAGACACCCACAATGGGGAGCCTTTCAAATTCGTTCAGGTGCTGATAACACTGTCTCATACGAGTACCCGGCGTGTCTATGTCCTTCACACTCATCTCACTACATCTGAGGCTATCACGCACCCTACGTACTGAACCAGACCAGGTACACTCCTGGAAATTGAAATAAGAACACGGTGAATTCATTGCCCCAGGAAGGGGAAACTTTATTGACACATTCCTGGGGTCAGATACATCACATGATCACACTGACAGAACCACAGGCACATAGACACAGGCAACAGAGCATGCACAATGTCGGCACTAGTACAGTGTATATCCACCTTTCGCAGCAATGCAGGCTGCTATTCTCCCATGGAGACGATCGTACAGATGCTGGATGTAGTCCTGTGGAACGGCTTGCCATGCCATTTCCACCTGGCGCCTCAGTTGGACCAGCGTTCGTGCTGGACGTGCAGACCGCGTGAGACGACGCTTCATCCAGTCCCAAACATGCTCAATGGGGGACAGATCCGGAGATCTTGCTGGCCAGGGTAGTTGACTTACAGCTTCTAGAGCACGTTGGGTGGCACGGGATACATGCGGACGTGCATTGTCCTGTTGGAACAGCAAGTTCCCTTGCCGGTCTAGGAATGGTAGAACGATGGGTTCGATGACGGTTTGGATGTACCGTGCACTATTCAGTGTCCCCTCGACGATCACCAGTGGTGTACGGCCAGTGTAGGAGATCGCTCCCCACACCACGATGCCGGGTGTTGGCCCTGTGTGCCTCGGTCATATGCAGTCCTGATTGTGGCGCTCACCTGCACGGCGCCAAACACGTATACGACCATCATTGGCACCAAGGCAGAAGCGACTCTCATCGCTGAAGACGACACGCCTCCATTCGTCCCTCCATTCACGCCTGTCGCGACACCACTGGAGGCGGGCTGCACGATGTTGGGGCGTGAGCGGAAGACGGCCTAACGGTGTGCGGGACCGTAGCCCAGCTTCATGGAGACGGTTGCGAATGGTCCTCGCCGATACCCCAGGAGCAACAGTGTCCCTAATTTGCTGGGAAGTGGCGGTGCGCTCCCCTACGGCACTGCGTAGGATCCTACGGTCTTGGCGTGCATCCGTGCGTCGCTGCGGTCCGGTCCCAGGTCGACGGGCACGTGCACCTTCCGCCGACCACTGGCGACAACATCGATGTACTGTGGAGACCTCACGCCCCACGTGTTGAGCAATTCGGCGGTACGTCCACCCGGCCTCCCGCATGCCCACTATACGCCCTCGCTCAAAGTCCGTCAACTGCACATACGGTTCACGTCCACGCTGTCGCGGCATGCTACCAGTGTTAAAGACTGCGATGGAGCTCCGTATGCCACGGCAAACTGGCTGACACTGACGGCGGCGGTGCACAAATGCTGCGCAGCTAGCGCCATTCGACGGCCAACACCGCGGTTCCTGGTGTGTCCGCTGTGCCGTGCGTGTGATCATTGCTTGTACAGCCCTCTCGCAGTGTCCGGAGCAAGTATGGTGGGTCTGACACACCGGTGTCAATGTGTTCGTTTTTCCATTTCCAGGAGTGTAGAAAATTAGATACTGGTGCACTCTGGTGACTTTTCTACCTGTCGCAGAGAATTACAACTCTAATCATTTGCGTACCTGACGATCGTACGAAGACGTACGGAGCTACAGTGACATCCAAGTACGCCTTCCGAGTGCTTCAGACTTGTAAGCAAGTGTATGTAATAGATCTAGTGGACACTGTCAGAAGTTCCACACAGCTGTACGCAAATGATTCAGCTGTCTACTCGGTCCATTCACATTAACGTGGCCACCGCCAATATTCGAAGTCAACGTGAAGTACTCACTCACAGACTCTGGTAGCTCTGGCAGTGGACGGTAAATGAAAGGGGTCGCTGTAATGTGGAAAAAGGTGTAGTCGTTGTCGTAATGGGGAAATGGGATTTATCTGACTCCTAAAGAGCGTGATCATTGGTTTTCGGGCCAGTGGTGGAAGCATTTCCGAAACAGCGAAATTTGTTAACTGTTGGGGTGCCACATCGGTTAAAGTATACCGTGCATGGCGTAATGGCGCTATCCTAAACCGGCGCAGAGGTAAGTCTAATGCACCACGGGCTGTAACATGATGGGGGGGAACAAGGCCTGCGAAAATGTGTACGGCCGAATAAATGTGGGGCTACCAACAATGTCCCCTCCAACACCGTTCAGCGAACGTTGCGGCTTCTGGGCCTCCACAGCAGGTAGCTGATACATGCACTTATACACTCCTGAAAATGGAAAAAAGAACACATTGAGACCGGTGTGTCAGACCCACCATACTTGCTCCGGACACTGCGAGAGGGCTGTACAAGCAATGATCACACGCACGGCACAGCGGACACACCAGGAACCGCGGTGTTGGCCGTCGAATGGCGCTAGCTGCGCAGCATTTGTGCACCGCCGCCGTCAGTGTCAGCCAGTTTGCGTGGCATACGGAGCTCCATCGCAGTCTTTAACACTGGTAGCATGCCGCGACAGCGTGGACGTGAACCGTATGTGCAGTTGACGGACTTTGAGCGAGGGCGTATAGTGGGCATGCGGGAGGCCGGGTGGACGTACCGCCGAATTGCTCAACACGTGGGGCGTGAGGCCTCCACAGTACATCGATGTTGTCGCCAGTGGTCGGCGGAAGGTGCACGTGCCCGTCGACCTGGGACCGGACCGCAGCGACGCACGGATGCACGCCAAGACCGTAGGATCCTACGCAGTGCCGTAGGGGACCGCACCGCCACTTCCCAGCAAATTAGGGACACTGTTGCTCCTGGGGTATCGGCGAGGACCATTCGCAACCGTCTCCATGAAGCTGGGCTACGGTCCCGCACACCGTTAGGCCGTCTTCCGCTCACGCCCCAACATCGTGCAGCCCGCCTCCAGTGGTGTCGCGACAGGCGTGAATGGAGGGACGAATGGAGACGTGTCGTCTTCAGCGATGAGAGTCGCTTCTGCCTTGGTGCCAATGATGGTCGTATACGTGTTTGGCGCCGTGCAGGTGAGCGCCACAATCAGGACTGCATACGACCGAGGCACACAGGGCCAACACCCGGCATCATGGTGTGGGGAGCGATCTCCTACACTGGCCGTACACCACTGGTGATCGTCGAGGGGACACTGAATAGTGCACGGTACATCCAAACCGTCATCGAACCCATCGTTCTACCATTCCTAGACCGGCAAGGGAACTCGCTGTTCCAACAGGACAATGCACGTCCGCATGTATCCCGTGCCACCCAACGTGCTCTAGAAGGTGTAAGTCAACTACCCTGGCCAGGAAGATCTCCGGATCTGTCCCCCATTGAGCATGTTTGGGACTGGATGAAGCGTCGTCTCACGCGGTCTGCACGTCCAGCACGAACGCTGGTCCAACTGAGGCGCCAGGTGGAAATGGCATGGCAAGCCGTTCCACAGGACTACATCCAGCATCTGTACGATCGTCTCCATGGGAGAATAGCAGCCTGCATTGCTGCGAAAGGTGGATATACACTGTACTAGTGCCGACATTGTGCATGCTCTGTTGCCTGTGTCTATGTGCCTGTGGTTCTGTCAGTGTGATCATGTGATGTATCTGACCCCAGGAATGTGTCAATAAAGTTTCCCCTTCCTGGGACAATGAATTCACGGTGTTCTTATTTCAATTTCCAGGAGTGTACATAGTGATACAACGCTCTGGTGGGCGGTTTGTGGGTTTAAATCATCTCGGGGTATGACCATGCGGTGCATTTGACCTGCGGTCGTCGCACGGTGGCGCTGGCAGCAGTCCACATACGCAGAGGTGTGTTGGTGCATGTCAGAGTACGGTGCAGCGAGTAAGTGTGCAGATGTTTTCAAATGTGTTAATGGTGACTGTGAGTTGAAAATGGCTCGAAAAACTCATATTGATGACGTTATGAGGGGTAGAATACGAGGGCGACTGGAGGCTGGTTAAACACAGTAGGTCGTAGCACGGGCCCTCCGGGTCCCACAAAGTGTGATCTCAAGATAATGGCAACGATTCCAGCACACAGGAAACGTGTGCAGGCGCTACAGTACGGGACGTCCACAGTGTACGACACCACAAGAAGACCGATATCTCACCATCAGTGCCCGCAGACGGCCACGGAGTACTACAGGTAGCCTTGCTCGGAACCTTACCGCAGTCACTGGAACAGTTGTCTCCAGACACACAGTCTACAGATGACTGAACGGACATAATTTATTCGCCCGGGGACCTGTAAGATGCATTGCACTGACCCCTGGTCACAGGAGAGCCCGTAAAGCCTGGTGTCAAGAACACAGTACATGGTCACTTGAACAGTGGTCCCAGGTTATGTTCACGGACGAGTCCAGGTGTAGTCCGAACCAGATACCAACCCCTTAAATTCCTTGAAAGGGACCTGTATGGAGGTCGTGGTTTGATGGTGTGGGGTGGGATTATTATTTGTGCATACACACCCCTGCATGTCTTTGACAGAGGAACTGTAACAGGTCAGGTATAAGTGGACGTCATTTTTCAACAATATGTCCGCCTTTTCAGTGGTGCAGTGGGTCCTACCTTTCTCCTGATGGATGATAACGCACGGACCCACCGAGCTGTCATCGTGCAGGAGTACCTTGAAACGGAAGAGAGCAGGCGAATGGAGTGGCCTGCCTATTCTCCAGACCTAAACCCCATCGAGCACGTCTGGGATGCTCTCGGTCGACGTATAGCTGCTTGTCTTCAAACCCCTACGACACTTAAGGAGCTACGACAGGCACTGGCGCAAGAATGGGATGTTATACCCCAGCAGCTGCTCGACCACCTGATCCAGAGTATGCCAATCCGTTGTGCGACGTGTGTACATGTGCATGGTGATCATATCCCATACGATGTCGGGGTACATGTGCAGGAATCAGTGGCGTTTAGTAGCACATGTGTTTCGGGACAGTTTTCTCAACTTATCACCAATACCGTGGAATTACATATCGATGTCGTGTGCCTTCCCTATGTGTGCCTATGTTATTAGCGCCAGTTTTGTGTAGTGCCACATTCAGCAATTATCCTTAATTTATGAGCATGAGTGTAGAAGTTCACTGAATGGCAACAGGCAGCCCTTTTGGATGAATCACGTTTTATGCTCCCTTGGACAGATGGTCGTTAACGTGTAGGCTATCAAACGTCTGAAAGCAAAAACCCATCTTTGGAAGGGTCTAGGCCAGAGGAATGTTTTCGTGGCGTTCCCTAGGTGAATTCGTCATTCTGGAAGGCATCGATCCTTGGGGACCACACCCACCCCTACATGCAGTTTTTTTCTCCTCGGCACGATGACGTCTATCAGCAGAACAAAGCAACGTGTCACACAGCTCGCAGCGTACATGCGTGGTTCGAAGAGTACCAGGCTGACAATACCGAACTACCGTCCGCCTCCTTAAGCCGTCGGCACACGGACCGTGCTGTCGAACGTCAACGTTGAGCGTGCCGACTTCAACGTGCTGCTGAACGCTCAGGAACGATGCGACTTGTGCATACGGTACGTGGGCCCCAACGTGCTATACGCGATCACAACGCACTCCAGCGGCAGTTGCGGTATTTTTATAGCTCGTAAATCACACTGTTTACTTAAACTGGTGCGCGTAAAATTCCCGCATTAACTCTATCAAAACGCACATTTCCTCCATTACCCACAGGCCAGTCGCGTTGTTCTGTATGTAATATACACAAATAAAAACTTCAATATCCATGTAAATGTTTTAAGACGAAAAGGAAAGTACCATGTGTAATAAGTAAGAACACAGACTTATAAAATTACTATTATTAACAGTGTGATACAAATTTGCCATAGTTCTCCACATAAGATAAGCATTATTTCAGCATTCCAACATTTTAGCAAAACCCTAAGGTCATTCTTACTTGATCACTGTTCGTACCCAGGAGCAGAATTTTTACAACATCTGAATTACAAGACGTTAAAGAAAAAGGAGCAAAATATCGTTATACAAGTAGCGCAAGCTGTCCTGTAGATTAAGCCAATCGAAGAAACTTACTCCTCAAAAGAAGGTGCACTTATATTTACATCACATCAAATTTTATAGTATAAACTTATATTAAACTAATAATAATGCGTCAGAACCTATTACACGAAAGGGGGGAAAAATTAGACACCGCGAGACGCGAACCAAAGTTATTTCTTGCAGGTAGGTAGAAGTTGGTAATGCTACTGACTACGCTACACTGACAACATAGGATCCTTCCTGTGTCGTTGCATTGAAATGGCACACTCTCATAACGCGCAAGTTACAATAATACTTTTGCCACGAATAAGATGTTTTTTGCAACGAAACACACAGTAACAACGGGTTTTCGAGTAATTCTCAATTTGCTGGTGCTCATAAACGGCATATCTACGTATAGGCTTGAAATGAATGCCAATATGGCGCATCACAACTCTGTGCTGAAGGGAGATGGCGTCCATGTGACGTAGGTGGCGTTGTGCCATCTCATTGGTCAACGCTATTCCACGCTATGACGTCAGAAACTCGGCACGCTCAACGCTCAACGTTCGGATGCACGGTCCGTGTGCCGACGGCTTTAGCTGTGGTGTGCGTGTCTGACGACCAAGCAGCGGGCCTAGCTTCGGTTCCCGGCCGAGTCGGAGATTTTCTCCTCTCAGGGACTGCATGTCATGTTTACCACACATTCCATCATCATGGGCACGCCAGTGTGGCATCAACTGAAACACTTGCACTTCTGCTGCCTAACTCCTTGGCCACCAATGCCATACGATCATTTCGTTTTCATTTACCGCACTACCTTGGCCACCAAACTCCCAGCATTTCAGCCCAATAGAGAATCTGTGGGGTCAACCCGATCAACCTGCACGCGATATGGATCCACAACCGAGAAATCTGGCGCGGCTAGCCACAGCACTCGAGTCAGCATGGCTCCACATCCCTGTCAGTAACTTCCAGAACCTCACCGACTCTCTACCTGCACATCTCGCAGCGGTCCTTGCTCCAAAAGATGGTTCTTCAGGCTCTTTGTCGTTGCTAACATTAATTTGATTGGACAATGTTTAAGAAGTGAACAACGCCCGCACACTGCGACGAACTGCAGAAAGACTTGCAGAGGATTGTTGAATGGTGCTGGAACTGGCAGAAGACCCTGAACCTGAATTAATGAAAGACAGAAATGCACTACTGTACAGTTGCACTACTGATGACAAAACGCTGCAGACAGTAGCTGCCCTAAAATCACCATCCGGAGTGACCTAAATTGGAAATAGTTGTAGGGAAAGCAGATGATCGGCTGAGATTCATACGACGAATCTCAAGGAAATGCAGTTCATCCAAGAAAAAGTGGCTTACAAAACACCGACTCTAAGTACTGTTCCTCACTCTTAGACCATTACTAGGTTGAATTAATAGGAGAGATAAGATAATGTGCAAGCAGAACGGTGTGTTTCGTCACGGGATCGTTTATTCAGTGGAAGACCATTACAGAGATGCTCAACAAACTCCAGTGGCAGACCCTGCAAGAGAGGCATTGGGTATCGAAAAGAAGTTTACTATTGGAATTCCGAGTGACTATATTGCAGGAAGAGACGCGCAGCATATTACTTTCTCCCACATAATACTTTCGAGAAATTAGAGCTAATGCGAAGGTTTTACCGACAATCATTATTGGTTAGTTGGTTGGTTGGTTGGTTGGTTGGTTGGTTGGGGGGGAAGGGACCAAAGAGCGAGTTCATAGGTCACATCATATTACGGAAGGATGGGGAAGGAAGTCGGCCGTGTCCATTCAAAGGAACCGTCCCTAAATTGCTTGAAGCGATTTAGGGAAATCACGGAAAACCTAAATCAGGATAGGCGGATGCGGGTATGAGCCGAAGTCCTCTAGAATGCAAGTCCAGTGTGCTAACCAACGCGCCACCTCGCTCGGTCAATTATTCTTCCCATGTACCATTCGCAAATAGAGCAGAGGAGGGGAGATCAGAAGTTGTGACGGTACGTCACATAAATATTGACATTTTTTATCGGTTTTAAACCGCTGATAGAGTATTTTATGAATATAATTAGTGTAAAAGATATAGTTAATGTTCTTGAAACAACTGATATGCAGCAATAATTTAAGAGTAGCATCTTTATTTAATGTCTATGAAAATAAAAAAGGATCGAAAGAGACGCAATTGTACGGCCGAGGAGGAAGGACGTTTTTTATGGGACACACACTGTTTTGTTTCGCTATTCGGAAGGCAGCCATTGAGTGGCTACACATATTTTATGTAAATTATTCGTATTTATTGCTAAAATAAAATTGTTGTTATTATCACAAAATGAATTTGTTTGTAATAGTTGTCACCTCAAATGCCCGCAGTGGCTAATTATTTTTAATAAGTATTTTGTCAGTAATTTGCGCTGCGAGAAGCTCATCTTCCGATGCAGCCTCTGGTCGGTCATAACGCGCCGAAGTATTAATTTATTTTTCAAAGTGTTAACAGTAGCTGTAAATGCGAGAGCTTTCGTTGTACGAACCTTTCAAAATTGCAACAGATAATCAATTTACGTTAAAGTTCATTTCTTAAATTATACAGATTCCATGAGTTCAGTAAGTTTTATCTTGGCCGCTCCACGGCAACAATCGAAATTCTCTCGAACCTTGCTTTGCAATCAATAAATAGAAATTAACAAAATTACATCCAATTCAGTTAACGGCAACTATATTTTAGTCATCACGTTCAAGATCTAAAGTTGGTACATGAATAACTGCGGCCCTTCAAGAACTCGTTTCATATTTACTTATGCACGTAAGTAAAAGTGATAAGAAAAGACAATATCCTTGAGAGAAAGAATCATGCTTATAAATTAAAAATATAAATATATAAAATATATATGTAATTTCCTTTGTATATGACTAACGAATGACACCGACGTCACAAAGTACTTAGTGAACGAGCAGCAAATGTGATAGGGAACTCTACACCACCATATAGTCGCATAGTCAGAGGAAGAAAAAGTATTCAAATTGCGATTCTTAGCAGTCGCTTGCCGAACTCGTTGAGTGCCATGATTGTTTCATAGTCTTAGTGTGTCTTCTATTTTGATATTCATATACTGTCGAGGTGCATCTTGTTATCATAGCTGTTCAACATTAATCAAAAAGTTAATTTTGCTAATTTTTAATCCATTACTAAAAATTTTACTTCGTTAAACATTAAAGCGTTACATTACATGGTGTTTGTCGGAAGCTAATCGTTAACTCGTTTGTTATGCACTGGTTCACACTACGCTGAGACACACCACTGCCAATTGCTACAATTCCAAAACATTGTCCAATGCTTCTCTGTCATATTCTTTTAACCGGATTACTGCTACTGGCTCCACTGTCGAGACCTGAATCCTAACGATCTTCCTGGCTGTCCTCTATCGAACCCTTCCTTCAGTCTTTCTTCCAACTACACGTGCTGTGTTTCGTATGCTCTCTTTAGGTGTTGTTTCAAATTGTTAAGGCTCGGAGTGTGAGTGTGAGTCCTAATTCCTAACTTTTTACGCAAGCATGGTTTGCAATCGAAAAGTATTTGTTCTCCCGATCTGGATACAAAATTAACGTAATCACGTGCATTAGGCCACGGATTTTTGTTATTTGTAGAGCTAGAATCCGGTTCCATGATTTAGTTTCCACAGTCAGTTCACTACCAAAAAGTGGTACTTAACGCAAACTAAGTAAACAAACAACAGTAAACAACCAACTCCTAGTTATTCCCGCTTGCACTCGGTTGTTTACATCAGTCACGCGTACCCCGGCGTATCCACACACCTACATGACCAGAACTTCTCAGAACATGACTTCTGCCGGAGGAGCGGCGTCATTTTTGTCGTAAATAGCAGGTTCCTAATTAGCGATTAAAGGTCTCATAAAAGTTAATGGAAGTTAAACAGTCCGTTTACGAATTTTTAATTACATTGAAGTTAATTCGTCACCAGAAAAGTTAACTTCGTTATTTAACAATTAACGGATTAACAGTACTGTGCCTAGTTATGGTTGTTCTGCACCCTGCCGCTCTTGCACTGCAAAGACTCTTGTCTGCACATTCAATTTCCTTCGTGGAGAACTGTCTGCCTGATTTTACTGCAGGATTATGAATCGTTGTCATTCCAGCAATATCCACTTCCACCAGCATGCGATTCGTTACATTCTAATTCAGTTACAGATATTATCTCTGTAGGAAAGGATGGTAAACTATTTAACTGATACTGCAGGAAAAGCTACCTTTCGAATGAGATGTTCGCACTTGAGATTTAGCGTACCAACTATGTTTAACAATCCACCTAGTTCTGCGACAAGGAAAGAGTATTATTTTGAGACTGTTTCCCATTCGCCTCAAAATGTTAGGGATGTAGAGCAGGGATGGCGACCATGGAACAGCGTACTGCTTCCTCGTCAAAAGACAAAAAGGATTAGCAAATTTTTGCTAGAAAGCATGAGGATAATCGCCCGTTTCAACAAGTACACTCCACAAGCGAATTAGAAGTGGGTACGCTGTTGTTTCTCATTCTGAGAAGTTTATCTTCTGCCTTGCAACCGAGCAAGTTGGTGTAGCGTTTCGAGACTATCAACGTAGAAGCAACCGTCGGGTGAGATATAAAGTGGAATCACAACAAAAAATTAATTGCAGGTAAAAGAGATTCCAGGGTGATACACATTGGAAAAATTTCAAAGAAATGTAATTCCTACACCAAAGGAGTGACTTACAAGACATTTGTTGGAACGATTCTTGGACAGTCCTCGTCAGTATAGGACCGTTTCCACACGGGGTTAATACACAAGAGAGAGAGAAGATTTTCTAGCTTGCCAACGTGGTGGGAAAGTTAGAAAATCTGAAGTGGAATCAGCTTAATCAGCTCATGCATCCAAGTTGTTGACAAGAATAATATGAAAAAACATGGAAAAGAAAACTGAGAATGTGAGAGTTTACCTTCAAGAAAGGCAACGGCATCAGAGAGAAACTTCTGACGTTGCGGTTGATAATGGAAGCAACTAAAGAAAAATCAAGACATGTTCATAGGATTTGTCGACCTCGACAAAGCGTTCGACAGTGTAAAATGTTGCAAGATGTTCGACGGTCTGAGAAAAATGGGGGTATGCTGTAAGGAAAGACTGGAATTCTTCAATATGTATAAGAACCACGGGGGAATAATCAGACTGGAAGACCAAGAATGAACTGCTCGGATTAGAAAGGGTGTAAGACATGGATGCAGCCTTTCACCCCTACTATTCAATCTACACATCGAATAAGCAATGACGAAAATAAAAGACAGGTTCAAGAATCGCATTAAAATTCAAGGTGATAGGATATCCACTGATATCGCTGATTCGCTGATTCGCTGGTGGTAGTGCTACCCTCAAAGAAAGTGAAGAAGCATTATAGACTGTTGAATGGAATGTAGAATCTAATTCGTATAGAGTACGGATTGAGAGTAAACTGAAGAAAGACGAAAATATTGAGAAGAAGCATATATGATAACAGCAAGAAACATAACATAAAAACTGGGGTTCACGAAGTGGACAAAGTTAAGCAGTTCTGCTACGTGAATTTGTTCTGGTCTTCACTCCGAAGACTAGCTCGATGAAGCTCTCCTCCGCAAGCTTCTTCATCTCAAAGTACCTACTGCAGCCTACATCCGTCTGAGCCTGCTCACTGTATTCATCTCTCGGTTTCCCTCTACAATACTTAAACTCCACACTTCCGTCCAATATTATACTGGTGATCCCTTGATGTCTCAGAATGTGTCCTACCAACTGACCCCTACTTTTGGTTAAGTTGTGCCACAAATTTCTTCTCTCCCCAAATCTGTTCAGTACCTCCTCATTAATACGTGATCTACCCATCTAATGGTCAATATTCTTCAGTTGCACCACATTTCGAAACTTTTTATTCTAGTCTTGTCTAAACTGTTTATCGTCCATGTTTCACTTCCATTCATGGCTACACTCCAGACAAATGCCTTCGAAAGGGACTTTCTAACAGATAAACCTATATTCAGTGTAAACAAATTTCTCTTGCCATTTCTAGTCCACATTTTATGTCCTCTCTACTTCGGCCATCATCAGTTAGTTTGCTGACCAAACATCTAAACTCATCTACTACTTTAAATGTCTCTCTTCCTAATTTAATTCTCTTAGCATCGCCTGATTTAATTAGATTACATTCCATTACCCTTGATTTGCTTTTGTTGATGCTCATCTTACATCCTCCTTTCAAGACACTGCCCATTCCGTTCAACTGCTCTTCCAAGTCCTTTACGGTCTCTGATAGAATACAACGTCATCGGAAAACTTCAAAGTTATTATTTCTTCTCCATGAACTTTAATCCCTAGTCAAAATTTTTCCTGGTTTCCTGTAATGCTTGTTTAATGTTCCGCTACATAGGTAGCAAGATAACGCGCGATGGACGGAGCAAGGAGATTATGAAACGCAACAACCTTTCAACTCTCGATATCACTGTCGCTGTCCCCTGTCTACAGATGTTATATCGTTATCGTAAATTACATAAACCTTTATAAGTGTTATTGACTGCATTTTTCACAATTAATAATATTCCAAAAGAGAACTTTAGAAACTTTACCACAGGTACATAGCAAGAAACATATTTATCCATTGGCAATCGAAGTAATCACAATTACATCTTTACATTTAAAAACCACAGTAGAATGTTACATAATCACAATTATAAATGCCCATATGAACAAAAGAAAAAGAATAGAAATCCAAAGAAAATCACGAAGAAAAATTTTATATGCGTAATTAGCAATGCCTTCACAGCTGCCGACAGATGTTCTTCACGCGTGCCGTTCTTGAATGGAATACGGAAGAGGGGGGGAATTGACTCAGGTACAGAAGAACTCACAAGCACCATAAGGTGCCTGAGGATTGTGGACGTAGGTGTAAATTCCCATGTTCCCCAGTAATCGCTTAAGGTGAATTCCATGACGGTTAGTTTGAAAGGTACCCCTCTCGCAATTCTTTACCATTCGGCGCTGCACCCTGTCTCCAATGCCCTCATGGTCAACGAGGACGCCAACCGTAACCCTCCTTGAGAATCTGAGCGTCAAATCGAGTATGTACGCCACCATTTCTCGCACTGATGAAACCGCTAGTTCAAACACGTCCCTTGCCGGCTGGTGTCACAATACAATACTCTACTTACATCCAGCATCATTGCATCTATTCGCTAAGTACTGATTCATTCCTCGAGGATCACATTTATGTTTGAGACTAAATTTAGCTTTTTTTGACAACAACTTCTCTGCTAAACATATAAAACCTTTTATCTCGTGTGCATAGACCGTGATAAGACGTCTTTTATGAACAAGAACTTCAGTTGATACCCTTCCTGGGCAGTCATAGTTACTGATTTCACTGTCTAACTGTCGTAGTAGACTTGATTATTATGATATTCATAACGCTAAATTCAATAAAAACTGCTCTTAGATGAAAAGAGTACTGAAATATAATAGTGAGTTGTAGGAGGATAATAACATAAACAAAGATAGATGTATTTATACGAACATGTTGTTTGTTATATGAATATTTTAAAAGAAATTGTGCTAAAAACGTATAATTAAAGAAAAATTTCCTTGGGTTTAATGTCTCTAAGTCGATTGCAAGTTTGTGCTGTCATTTGTAATATGAATCTATAATGTATTATATTTCCCTATATTTGTTTGAAAACTTTGATATGAATTTTTTTTTTCATGTTAACCATTCGGCTGTTCTTGGCAATCCTAAGCAGTGAAATAAATGGAAAACTTAATAACGAAATCTGTCAACTGTATTTACAGTATTGTTTAAAAGTTTTACACGTATGAAAATTTTTGTCCGTGTTGTAGAACATATTCAGATTTAGTTTACATAAAAATAAATGAGTGCACTGGAACACAATTGTCAATTTTATGATAGATTGGCAAGTTATTTGTTGGAAGATTAAAGTCATGTTATGGAATTTACATATGTATTTTATAATCTGCAATGCATAAACTGCTCATTTGGAGCAACCGGTACGAGAGGATGCATAAAGGCACAGTTAGTTGCAGTTAGCCCACTGTAAGAGTGATCGGTTGGTATAACCCAACCAGTATGCATTTTGTAATAGTTTAGTTTTTGAATAAAATATACTTCAGGCATTGCAATCAGTAAATAATAATTTTATTTTAGAATTAACGGAAACTTTATTTAGATACTTGTAGCAACTGGACTCTCCAGAAAAAGAGGAAACTACAAAATGTACTTCACCTTAGCCATCAACTCAGGTAAGTCATAGTGTTAGTCTTCTCCTCACATGAAGACCTTCTTTGTGCCAAAATTGACTTCCCTAATAATGAAAATGCACTCCTAGTTAATCTCCTTTGTGACAATAGTTAAGTGAGAAGCAACAAGATTAATATTACATTAACTAACTGAAATTTTCAGAGCTTCGCTTATCAGTAATACAGGAACCTGGAGAATACAAACCTTGTCGTTTAGATAGACGTTTCGCTGTGGATTGTAGGCGTATGAATGGGGCTGGTATACTCACGTGTGCGGTAGCACAGGGCACGTCACTGGTGCTGCCCGCTATGAAGCAGCAAAATGTGCGTTTTTACGCCGCCTACAGGCACTACATTTAAAACCCGCCTACTCAGCACCGTGCACTGTAGCAGCAAGCGGCTGGCTCTGCATTTTTCAGCAGCGGTGGGTGCAGTCCACAAGAAATATGGGGGGAAAATGCTCGTAGATACGCCTGTACTTGCAAACGCAGGTGTTTAAAGTCGGCGTTGAAATCTGTTTTTAGGGCTACTGCATCTTAGTGAGTGAAGTACTAACGTACGACAGTGTAGTGGCAGTGCACACAAAATTTCCGCAATGAAAGACATCTCGATGATCGGGATTTGACAAGGGTGGGAAGGAGAGACGCTGTCGAACACGTTCTAAATATCGGATTATACCCACATGTCATCAGAGGAATAAACGTCTCTGCAGTCTCTGGTAGCATGTAGGTAAAGTCTGTTTTTTTTCTCAGTTGCACCTACGGCTTCAGGCGAATAAATCGGAAAGTATGCGTACCAGGCATTTTTCCTGTGAATTGTGGAAGAATTTTGTCTCACGTGTAGCTAAGCATATGGAAATAGTAGTTATTCACCATTCAGATAATTATCAAATTTAGTTGAAATGTTCGTCACATACCGTGTGTTAAATGACCGAATTGTCATTCCATTCGAAACTGAAGTTCAATATTAACAACGTATGATGTGTCCCTCCCACGGGTCTGAATACATTACTATATCCCTCGTGACATGGATACAAATAGCCTCCAAACGTCGTCTTGTGGAACTGTCTTGAGGAATCAGTTGTCAAGCCTGAAAGACAGGCTGTGTTAGCTGGTGACATTTTTCATGAGAAAAATACGTCACGACCAGTATAGACAATAGATTATAAGCAACCAAAATTAACTTCTTTGGCTATAAACAGAATCAAATGTGTGTTGCTGCACTCCAATAAACGCATCTTTTTACACTTGAGGCACAATGGCAATAGCTCACCATCTTATAAGTCTTGACATAGTCAAGAATTTGGAAAACATTCGTAGTTTTCAATATGACCTTTATTTCTCTAAATCGCGAATTTCTGAATGGATACGACCGGCTTCGATTGCGCTTGTAATCATCTTCAGATCTAAAATAGAAAAATACACTTTTCATAAAAATTTCTACCGAATTACAATATAAAACAGAAACGAAAATGACATAGAGCATGCCATAAAATGTCGTAACAGAGTGTAAGACGTAAAATTTTGTAAAATGAAGTACTGAGTCATTAAAACTGCTGTGTGCCGTGCTGTTGCTACTTAAGGCAAAAACAAACGAGTATCTGCTTGAGGGCACCACGCACGCACATATATCTCATATTGAAACGTAGTTTAATAACACGCACAAGAAAGAAAATGTTAGCAGATTAGCTTACGGTAAATAAAAGAGTTCAACTAATGAAGACAATAAAATATGGGTAAAGTATATTAGAGGAAAAACAATAATTCTAATGAGAAGGTTGCTAATGGGTAATACATGATAATCGTTAGAAATTTTTTCTGGCTATTTTATATCTGAAAATGATTGATACCTCAACTGAAACCGCTCATAACATGTGGGTAATTATTACTTTAGATCCGTCTATCAGATCTAATTTTAAAAAAGCAGAAGAAGATGGTTTCTGTCAAGTTTTTACATATTAATGCAAAAAAGAATGGACACTTATAGGTTATGAATTTTTAACCATAGCAATGCCAAGGCGTTAGTAGTAGGGTAGTGGGGGCGTGAGGACTCTTTCGAAATCAAATTGATATGCAAATTAATTAAATTGGTCAACCCCCGCCCCACACCAACCTACCATATTGGCTGAAATTTTGAATTTTGGATGGAATTTCGAATTTTTGTAGGAATTTCTTTGCCCCTGGGCTGTGCTGGGATCCCACCCCACCCCCACACTCCCACCCCATTCGTGAATTGGTAGAAAATTAAAATTGGCGGTTCCCTTTACTAGAACCTTGGTCCTCCTGTACAGAAATCCCAAGTGCACCCTCCTAACACAACTAAACCACCAGAGGCACTTGGAATTGACACAAAATTACAAATGGCTGTGCCCTTTTGGGGACTCCAACCCTGATTCTACTGGATAGAAAGCCTATGTGTTCCCCCTCCCCCTCCAATCTGGAAACTATCCAGATGTGGGAGAGGAAGGTTAGGTTAGTGTACTTAATTTATTTTGGTCATAAAGATTGGGCGTAATTACACAACTATATGCATAGCGCTACACAAGGACGGCATAAAATCGCAATACAACTAAAAAACTGATGATGCCATACAGCTGGTGGCACACGCTGGAAAAATTTCACAATACCACTCGAAACCAGTGACAGACACACTCAAACTTTTCCCTACACCTACAAATTGGTGGGGAAAAGGTAGTGGTGTAAGGTATTACCTTTATTCTTTTTTGTGGGAAATACATTCAACTGAAGATATACTGGCACTGCATAGAGAGGAGTTTAAAAAGTCTATTACCTATAAAGTGGAAATGGAAATGAGTGTCCTGCGCCATTGGCCGGGAGGTCCCTTACGGTGTAAGTAGGCTGTTTATGTTTTCTTTATGTAAGTAGGCTGTTTATGTTTTCTTATTGGCAACGTTACGTAGCGCTCTGTATGAAAATCACTGGCTGTGCTGTGTGCAGTCTGTGTCTAGTTTGCATTGTTGTCTGACATTGTAGTGTTGGGCAGCTGGACGTGAACAGCGCGTAGCGTTGCGCAGTTGGAGATGAGCCGCCAGCAGTGGTGGATGTGGGGAGAGAGATGGCGGAGTTTTGTAATTTGTCATGAGCTGACTATTAAGGTAAATACATTGTTTGTTCTCTATTAATATCTTTCATTTGCTAACTATCCCTATCAGTAGTTAGTGCCTTCTGTAGTTTGAATCTTTTATTTAGCTGGCAGTAGTGGCGCTCGCTGTATTGCAGTAGTTCGAGTAATGAAGATTTTTGTGAGGTAAGTGATTTCTGAAAGGTATACTTTAATGTTACTCAGGGCCATTCTTTTGCAGGGATCTTTGACAGTCAGATTGCGTTGCGCTAAAAATATTGTGTGTCACTTTAAGCACAGTCTTGTATAAATTGTTCAAAGGGTACGTTTCAACGGGGCAGGTCCAGCCGCCTTGGTGCAGGTTTTATTACATTCGTCGCCACATTGGGCGACCTGCGCGCCAGATGGAGATGCAATGATGATGGACACAACACAACACCCAGTCCCTAAGCGGAGAAAACCCCTGACCCAGCTGGGAATCGAACCCGGGCCCCTTAGGACGGCAGTCCGTCACGCTGACCATTCAGCTTTCGGAGTGGACTATTACCTGTAAGTGTACAGTATCTATCATTGTTTGGCGTCAGAGATTGCTGCAGATGCCTGCCCAAAAACCAACCTGCATTCCCAGGGAAAGATGCATCACGGTTCTAATAACACTTCGAATTTGTTGTGAAAAAACCAGCACTCGTAATGAATGGGTCATAATGCAGCACATGTACTGATGAAAATCGTCAGGCTAAAAGACTGCAAAGGGGGCAGTAGTTGGACATGCGTCCTCCTCCATGTTGTTGTTGTTGTGGTCTTCAGTCCTGAGACTGGTTTGATGCAGCTCTCCATGCTACTCTATCCTGTGCAAGTTTCTTCATCTCTCAGTACCTACTGCAACCTACATCCTTCTGAATCTGCTTAGTGTATTCATCTCTTGGTCTCCCCCTACGATTTTTACCCTCCACGCTGCCCTCCAATACTAAATTGGTGATCCCTTGATGCCTCAGAACATGTCCTACCAACCGATCTCTTTTTCTCGTCAAGTTGTGCCACAAACTTCTCTTCTCACCAAACCTATTCAATACTTCACCATTAGTTATGTGATCTACCCATCTAATCTTCACCATTCTTCTGTAGCACCCCATTTCGAAAGCTTCTATTCTCTTCTTGTCCAAAGTATTTACCGTCCATGTTTCACTTCCATACATGGCTACACTCCATACAGATACTTTCAGAAATGACTTCCTGACACTTAAATCTATATTCGATGTTAACAAAGTTCTCTTCTTCAGAAACGCTTTCTTTGCCATTGCCAGTCTCCATTTTATATCCTCTCTACTTCGACCATCATCAGTTATTTTGCTCCCCAAATAGCAAAACTCCTTTACTACTTTAAGTGTCTCATTTCCTAATCTAATACCCTCAACATCACCCGACTTAATTCGACTACATTCCATTATCTTCGTTTTGCTTTTGTTGATGTTCATCTTATATCCTCCTTTCAAGACACCATCCATTCCGCTCAACTGCTCTTCCAAGTCCTTTGCTGTCTCTGACAGAATTACAATGTCATCGGTGAACCTCAAAGTTTTTATTTCTTCTCCATAGGCGTCCACAAACTGCCGAAAATCTAGGCTCTCTTCCTCCCTCCCTCTGCTCCCCCTCCCTCGATCTGCGTGTGGGGGAGGAACACAGCCTTCTTGAAATGGGTAGCTGCTCTGCTGAGCGTCTCGTAGTTTTTCTGCGCGCTTACTGCCCACCCTTTCCTGCCACCCTTCTGCAGCAGCTGCCCCCACTCGGCTGTCCACCATCTGGCCGCCACTTTAAGGCCACACTCATAGGCTAACACAGTAGCGTGGATAGTCAACTAAACAATACGAGATAAAAGGACGGCCACCTCCAGTGTAACTTGTTCGTCTAGAATACAGCTACAGAGCCCCTACACGCCAGCCCCTGGACGGAGAGTGCTGTGTCAGGCGACCACCTCAGCAGACACGGCCGCCCCCTCGCCCTCAACAGCCTGCGGTTCGGCGATGGAGAACAATTGTATTTGATGTCAATGCATCTATAATCAAGCACCTATTTAAAAAAGCAAACCACAAGTGTGACGATGATAAATGTCCACTTTCCACAAAAATAGGCGCAGTTCATTTACTTTTAGTTTTATGAGGAAACTTGGTGTAACTTTTACAGTCAACTGCTGGATACAACACGCATCTCATTATTTCGCGACATTCAGCGAAATGTACCGCCGCCGATTACAGATGATCGATCAGTAGAGACATGCCCACCCTGCGTAAAATAAGGATAAAAGAAAGCTTCGACTATTTTGCTGCGAAAACTACCGATCACTACAAGATGTCCTCGTTATTTAGAAACCGTCATCAGAGTAAAGAAAAAGTGATAATATAAACTCCAAACAAAAAAAAATAATGATCTATATTAAGCAATTTCTTCCAGCATGTTGAACAAATTACACGACCTGGGAGTGTCTCCTGAGTTAAGTGTCTGTAAATAAACTGTCAGGCATGTGGAATAACATTAGAGATTACAGTGTTTCATGCCATTGGCTCACATGTCGGAAGAAACACAACCATTTTACATTCGACAACAACAAGTGTAAGTAGGCTGTTTAGGTTTTTATGCTGGTAACGCCACGTAGCGCTCTGTATGAAAATCACTGACTGTGCTGTGTGCAGTCTGTGGCTGGTTGGCATTGTTGAAATATTCTCTATTGTAGTGGGGCAGTTGGATGTGAACAGCGCGTAGCGTTGCGCAGTTGGAGGTGAGCCGCCAGCAGTGGTGGATGTGGGGAGAGAGATGGCAGAATTTTAAGAGTGGACGATCCGGACGTGTGTCCGCCAGAAAGAGTAAATTTGTAATACTGGATATCATGAACTGATATATATATTATGACTTTTGAACACTATTATGGTAAATACAATGTTTGTTCTGTATCAAAATCTTTCACTTGCTTAGTATGCCTATCAGTAGTTAGTGCCTTCAGTAGTTAGAATCTTTTATTTAGCTGGCAGTATTGCAGTAGTTCGAATAACGAAGATTTTTGTGAGGTAAGTGATTCATGAAAGGTATAGGTTATTGTTAGTCAGGGCCATTCTTTTGTGGGGATTATTAAAAGTCAGATTGCGTTGCGCTAAAAATATTGTGTGACAGTTTAGTCTTGATCAGAACAAGTGAAGAGCGAAATGTCTGAGTACCTTCAGTTCTGCTCAGCTGTTTAAAAATCAAATAACGTAAGGGGTTTATCAGCACAGTAATTCATAATTTCTTCTAAGGGGACGTTTCACAAGCTATAATTCAAGAGAATGTAGGTCCCCTTTTACCAGTGCGCTAGTGTACATACTAGCGTTTACGAAGCATATCGTGAGAGCCTGTCTCGCCCTGTATGTGGGAGATTGAAATTTCGTCAAAAGATATCACCGCAACGCAAAGGAAAGAAACGACTGTGAAGAATCATTCCCTAGCCATCTCTTCCACCCGGCAGGCGGCACGTCATTGATATCCGTTTGATAAGCTAAACAATTAAATTGATCATGAGAGTTAATTTGGATGGCGAGATATTTTTTTTCAGCATTCCGATTACACTCACCAAGCAGGACACCTGGGAATCCATGGAGGGGCCACGATCTTCTTTTCGAGGAATGCTATTGAGAAATGACATCTGAAGCTGGCCATAGAGGGATTCTACAGTTCACAACATACATTTCTCATAAGTACTGCGCTATTAAAAACACGATCATAACGCCTATGTTATCTTCACCCTGCATAAAAAGCCGTCTTGAATCTACAGGTGCACAAGGGTCGCTGACAGCGTTACGCTTTCAGTTAGAAATTCTGATATGCTGTCCGCAATTGGGAATCAGCTCTATCAGTTCAACCACATATTTGCGTTGGCTCCTGTAGAGGTGTATTTTAATGATTACAGCCACTGGTGAATCATATTTGTGCCTTCTCGTATCTCGAAACGAGTCACCTTTGTCGAACCTATCTGATAAGGACCCCATACATTAAGAACTCCAGTCTCTCTGCATCTTGTAATTGCTCCTAAGTCTCTGCCCCGCCCTACCTGCAGCTTATTCCATGTGATAGTCCCAATGTAAGTCTGACCTGTACGGATGTCGGAGAGCGCTATATCTAAGACTGCTCCATTCTGTGGAGAAACAGTACGAGCTGAATTAATGTGAAAGGAGCGTGTTTTGATTACTTGGTGGAAATGGGAAAATAGTGCCATAACTCCACCAACCGTGTATAGTGTGTAACGCCAGCTTCGAACGAAGCTTTCCCCTGCAACAGAGGTAGTAAAAGAGATAGTATGAGCGGTTATGGTGGTGTTTTTTTGCAGGGAAAATTAGAAAGACTACTCATCATACATAGCATGGAGGAATGGCAAAGATTTGGCTACTGCATTACGACACATCTCCAAACAACATACAGGTACTGAAGTCCAAAGGAGATCTGTGACTCTCAGGGTGCATTCATGTGAATCACCCAAATATATGTGGCGATCCTATTAAATATACAGGTATTGGTTCATTGAAGCAGGTGGTTCGTGATTGAAGTCGCTTTCAAACATCGGTGTAAAATTTTATCACCTGTACTGTGGGATGACCATATCCAAACACACGAGAGGGTTCCTGTAATGTTCCTTCATAAACAGTTTAATTCATTTTTTTCGGTTGTACCACACCCAGTCAGTGTACATCGCCAAACACTTTTTTTTTCCTACCATGACTTAGAGATCCATGTCAGCTGCTGCTAAACCGACATAACAAGATTCGATCCTCTGGCTCTCACGGAAAACTGAACATGACGTGGCATAAGCTACGCAGCTACCACAACACAGGCTGGTAGAGACAAAACATAGAGGCGATGTTTCTCATTGACAAAAATGTGGAAGACATCGCAGCATTTGGAAACTGGAAAAGTTTGCAGTATTGTAGACCGCTTCCAACAGCTATTCGAAGCTTACCATCGACAGGGTAGCGGATGTCTCGGTGCTCCGTTTCGAAAAGCATTGTTTCTTCATCTTCCTGCAATGTACATGATTATTGTTCCATTGTTGACCATTGCCAGAAGGTGCTGTTCACAAAACGAGTGAGGTAGCACAAATAAAAAGAGGTACTGTTATCTCATTGGTGAATAGTCCCGGATTCGGATCTCTGGGAGAGAACTGCCAAGGAGGAGGTAATCATGAGAGAAAGATTTAATAATCAACGAAAGGATAACGTTATACGAATCGAGGGGTGGAATGTCAGAAGCTTGAACGTGGAAGGGAAACCAGAAAATCTGGAAAGGGAAATGCAAAGGCACAATCTAGATACAGTGGGATCAGTGAAGTGAAGTGGAAAGAAGGACTTGTAGTCAGATGACTATAGGGTAATAACGACAGTACCAGAAAATGGTGTAACAGGAGCAGCATTCGTTATGAATAGGAATGTAGGGTACACAGTGTGTTTCTATGAACAGCTCAGTGACAGGGACGTTCCTATCAGAATCGGCAGCAAACCAACACAAAGATAGTACAGGTATACAAGCTGACGTCGCAAGCTGAAGATGAAGAAATAGAGAAAGTTCATGAGACTATTGAAAGGGTAATAAAGTACTTGTAGGGAGACGAAAATCCAGTAGTCATGGGAGACTGGAATGCAGTTGTAGGGGAAGGAGTAGAAGAAGAGGTTATAGAAGAATATGGGCTTGCGACAAGGAATGAGAGAGGAGAAAGACTAATTGAGTTCTGTAACAAGTTTGAGCTAGTAATAGCGAATACTCTGTTCAAGAATCACAAGGGGAGGAGGTATACTTAGAAAAGGCCGGGAGATACGGGAAGATTTCAATTACACTCCTGGAAATGGAAAAAAGAACACATTGACACCGGTGTGTCAGACCCACCATACTTGCTCCGGACACTGCGAGAGGGCTGTACAAGCAATGATCACACGCACGGCACAGCGGACACACCAGGAACCGCGGTGTTGGCCGTCGAATGGCGCTAGCTCCGCAGCATTTGTGCACCGCCGCCGTCAGTGTCAGCCAGTTTGCCGTGGCATACGAAGTTCCATCGCAGTCTTTAACACTGGTAGCTTGCCGCGACAGCGTGGACGTGAACCGTATGTGCAGTTGACGGACTTTGAGCGAGGGCGTATAGTGGGCATGCGGGAGGCCGGGTGGACGTACCGCCGAATTGCTCAACACGTGGGGCGTGAGGTCTCCACAGTACATCGATGTTGTCGCCAGTGGTCGTCGGAAGGTGCACGTGCCCGTCGACCAGGGACCGGACCGCAGCGACGCACGGATGCACGCCAAGACCGTAGGATCCTACGCAGTGCCGTAGGGGACCGCACCGCCACTTCCCAGCAAATTAGGGACACTGTTGCTCCTGGGGTATCGGCGAGGACCATTCGCAACCGTCTCCATGAAGCTGGGCTACGGTCCCGCACACCATTAGGCCGTCTTCCGCTCACGCCCCAACATCGTGCAGCCCGCCTCCAGTGGTGTCGCGACAGGCGTGAATGGAAGGACGAATGGAGACGTGTCGTCTTCAGCGATGAGAGTCGCTTCTGCCTTGGTGCCAATGATGGTCGTATGCGTGTTTGGCGCCGTGCAGGTGAGCGCCACAATGGTTCAAATGGCTCTGAGCACTATGGGACTCAACTGCTGAGGTCATTAGTCCCCTAGAACTTAGAACTAGTTAAACCTAACTAACCTAAGGACATCACAAACATCCATGCCCGAGGCAGGATTCGAACCTGCGACCGTAGCGGTCTTGCGGTTCCAGGCTGCAGCGCCTTTAACCGCACGGCCACTTCGGCCGGCGCGCCACAATCAGGACTGCATACGACCGAGGCACACAGGGCCGACACCCGGCATCATGATGTGGGGAGCGACTCCTACACTGGCCGTACACCACTGGTGATCGTCGAGGGGACACTGAATAGTGCACGGTACATCCAAACCGTCATCGAACCCATCGTTCTACCATTCCTAGACCGGCAATGGAACTTGCTGTTCCAACAGGACAATGCACGTCCGCATATATCCCGTGCCACCTAACGTGCTCTAGAAGGTGTGTCAACTACCCTGGCCAGCAAGATCTCCGGATCTGTCCCCCATTGAGCATGTTTGGGACTGGATGAAACGTCGTCTCACGCGGTCTGCACGTCCAGCACGAACGCTGGTCCAACTGAGGCGCCAGGTGGAAATGGCATGGCAAGCCGTTCCACAGGACTACATCCAGCATCTCTACGATCGTCTCCATGGGAGAATAGCAGCCTGCATTGCTGCGAAAGGTGGATGTACACTGTACTAGTGCCGACATTGTGCATGCTCTGTTGCCTGTGTCTATGTGCCTGTGGTTCTGTCAGTGTGATCATGTGATGTATCTGACCCCAGGAATGTGTCAATAAAGTTTCCCCTTCCTGGGACAATGAATTCACGGTGTTCTTATTTCAATTTCCAGGAGTGTAGATTACATCATGGTCAGACAGAGATTCCGAAATCAGATACTGGATTGTAAGGCGTACCCAGGAGCAGATATAGACTTAGATCACATTATAGTGGCGATGAAGAGTAGGCTGTAGTTTAAGACATTAGTCAGGAAGAATCAATTAGCAAAGAAGTGGGATACAGAACTACTAAGAAGAGACGAATACGCTTGAAGTTCTCCAAGGCTATAGTTACAGCAATAAGGAATAGCTCAGTAGGCAGAACAGTTGAAGAGGAATGGACATCCATAAAAAGGACTATCACAGAAGTTGGAAAGAAAAATATAGGTAGAAAGAAGGTAACTGCGAAGAAACCATGGGTAGCAGAAAAAAATACTACATTAAAAGCGGTGTGGTAACATAAAGAGTGCAGCAGGAATTACACTGCTAAATGCAGAGGAGAGAGCGAATAGGTGGAAAGAATACATTGAAAGCCTCTATGAGGGGGAAGATTTGTATGATGTGATAGAAGAGGAAACAGGAGTCGATTTAGAAGAGATAGGGGACACAGTATTAGAATCAGAATTTAAAAGAGCTTTGGAGGATATAAGATCAAATGAGGCAGAAGGGATAGATAACATTCCATCAGAATTTCTAAAATCATCGCCGCGCGGGTTTAGCCTAGCGGTCTAGGCGCTGCAGGCATGTACTGTGCGGCTGATCCCGGCGGAGGTTCGAGTCCTCCCTCGGGCATAGGTATGTGTGTTTGTTCTTAGGATAATTTAGGTTGAGTAGTGTGTAAGCTTAGGGACTGATGACCTTAGCAGTTTAAGTCCCATAAGATTTCACACACATTTGAACATTTTTTCTAAAATCATTGGGGGAAGTGGCAACAAAACGACTATTCACGTTGGTGTGTAGAATGTATGAGTCTTACGACATAGCATTTCAATTTCCGAAAAATATCATCCACACAGTTCCGAAGACTGCAAGGGCTGACAAGTCCGAGAATTCTAAGTTGCTGACAGGAATAATAAACAGAAGAATGTAAAAGAATATTGAGGATGTGCTAGATAACGTTCAGTTTGAGTTTAGAAGATGTAAAGGCACAAGAGAGGCAATTCTGACGTTGCGGTTGAAAATGGAAGCAAGACTAAAGAAAAATCAAGACAAGTTCATTGGATTTGTCGACCTGAAAAATGCCTTCGAAAATATAAAATGGTGCAAGATGTTCGAAATTCTGAGAAAAATAGGGGTAAGCTGTAGGGAGAGACGGGTAATATGTAAAAGAGGCAAGAAGGAATAATAAGACTGGACGACCAAGAACGAAGTGCTCGGATTAAAAAGGATGTAAGACAGGTATTTAGTCTTTCGCCTCTACTGTTCAATCTGTACATCGAAGAAGCAATGATGGAAATAAAAGATTGGTTCCGGAGTGGAATTAAAATTCAAGGTGAAAGGATGTTAATGATACGATTCGCCGATGACATTGCTATCCTGAGTGAAAGTGAAGTGAATTACGTGATCTGCTGAATGGAATGGATAGTCTAATGAGTACAGAATATGGACTGAGAGTAAATCGAAGAAAGACGAAAGTAATGAACTGCAGCAGAAATGAGAACAGTGAGAAAGTTAACATCAGGATTGATAGTCACGAAGCAGATGAAGTTAAGGAATTCTGCTACCTGGGCAGTAAAATAACCAATGACGGACTAGCAAAGAGGACGTCAGAAGCAATCTAGCAATGAAAAAAAGGGCATTCGTGGTCAAGAGAAGTATACTAGTGCCAAACATAGGCCTGAATTTGGGGGAGAATTTCTAAGAACGTACGTTTGGAGTACAGCATTGTATAATAGTGAAACATGGACTGTCGGAAATCCGGAACAGAAGAGAATCGAAGCATTTGAAATGTTGTGCTACAGACGAATGTTGAAAATTAGCTGGACTGATAAGGTAAGAAGTGAGGAGGTTCTGCGCGGAATCGGAGAGGAAAAGACTATGTGAAAAACACTGATAAGGAAAAGGGGCAGGTTGACAGGACATCTATTAAGACATGAGGGTCATGGTAAAGGAGGGAACTCTAGAGGGAAAAAACTATAGAGGAAGACAGAGATTCGAATACATCCAGTAGATAATTAAGGACGTAGGTTGCAAGTGCTACTCTGAGATCAAGAGGTTGGCACAGGAGAGGAATTCGTGGCGGGCAGCATCAAACCAGTCAGTAGACTGATTATCCTCCCCCAAAAGAGTTATCGATATGTAAATCACGGTGCCGGCCGGAGCGATCGAGCGGTTCTAGGCGCTACAGTCTGGAACTGCGCGACCGCTACGGTTGCAGGTTCGAATATAGCCTCGGGCATGGATGTGTTTGATGTCCTTAGGTTAGTTAGGTTTAAGTAGTTCTAAGTTCTAGGAGACTGATGACCTAAGATGTTGAGTCCCATAGTGCTCAGATCCTTTTTTTTTTTTTTTTGTCAAACATGGTAGTTTTATGTTTACTCTTGCACTGGGTCTTACGTCTTGTTGGAAGTGACGACCATATTGCATCTATAGCGAACTTTTTCTGTCATGTCTGATATACCTCTGTAGTTACGAAATATAAAAGTACATATATTTTTTCCAGATATTTTGACAGTTCAGTTGTGACAGCTCTTTACTACCAGAGTACATACAGCTTACCAGCGATGATGCTACATTTCTTTGTTCTTATTTTCGTTCCAGTTTTATCTACGGGCTGGGTAATTTATTTTTACCATATGACTTCTTCTTTTCGTATTATATTATGTGAATAATGTTTCCGAGATAGTATTTCCGTTTGAAATCTGTGTGTTCAGTTAGAATTTCGTGTGGATATTTCCTTGCATGAATATAAATATCCAATTCCTCGAGAGTGTTCATAGTAATTCCTTCCATTATTTTGTGTAATATTTCTGACACAGTTCCAATTTTCTCGGCTTTGTGATGTTGAGTTTTCACATGTCAATAGAGACTTGATGGATTACTATCATTGTTCGTAGTGTACTCTTTAAATCTGATGTTAAAATTTCGCCCGGTTTGACCAATGTAGAAATTGTGAGAAAACTGACCCAGTCATTTGGCAGTTGATGGATGGAGTGCTGACACCAAAGTTTTCAGACAGTCTGTGTAACCAGTTATGTTGGCCACTGATGCGGTATGTATATGGATCTTTTCAACCCCTTCAGCACCAACTACAGCCTGAAGATGGCCCATTGAAGCGCCGAAACTGGTTGCTACGAAATAAATAAAATCATAAGGACGGCTGTAGGCGTTTCATTTTCTCAGAGTAGTAAACGGCCGTCGACCGCAGGAGGATCTGCAGCGAATTGACGCATGGTGCAGGGAATGGCAACTGAATCTCAATGTAGACAAGTGTAATGTGCTGCGAATACATAGAAAGAAAGATCCTTTATAATTTAGCTACGATATAACAGGTCAGCAACTGGAAGCAGTTAATTCCATATATTATCTGGGAGTAGGCATTAGGAGTGATTTAAAATGGAATGATCATATAATGTTGATCGTCGGTAAAGCAGATGCCAGACTGAGATTCATTGGAAGAATCCTAAGGAAATGCAATCCGAAAACAAAGGAAGTAGGTTACAGTACACTTGTTCGCCCACTGCTTGAATACTCCTCACCGGTGTGGGATCCGTATCAGATAGGGTTCATAGAAGAAATAGAGAAGATTCAACGGAGAGCAGCGCGCTTCGTTACAGGATCATTTAGTAATAGTGAAAGCGTTACGGAGATGATAGATAAGCTCCAGTGGAAGACTCTGCAAGAGAGACGCTCATTAGCTCGGTACGGGCTTTTCTTGAAGTTTC
This sequence comes from Schistocerca cancellata, assembly GCF_023864275.1. NCBI lineage: Eukaryota > Metazoa > Arthropoda > Insecta > Orthoptera > Acrididae > Schistocerca > Schistocerca cancellata. The sequence continues at coordinate 1,246,395,724 of NC_064626.1, forward strand.
GAGAACATACCTTCACCGAGGAGTCAAGCAGTATATTGTTCTCTCCTACGTATATCTTGCGAAGAGTCCATGAGGATAAAATCGGAGAGATTAGAGCCCACACAGAGGCATACCGACAATCTTTCTTTCCACGAACAATACGAGACTGGAATGGAAGAGAGGGCCGATAGAGGCACTCAAAGTACCCTCCGCCACTCACTGTCAGGTGGCTTGCGGAGTATGGATGTAGATGTAGACCTCCTGTCAAAAGAATGGACATACAAAAGCTTGGTATTGAAATTGTTGCAATCATTACGGGTGATTTTGTATATTCGATAAGTGGCATATTCTGAGATTTTGGTTGTGCCTAAAGGTAATTTTGTTATGAGATTGTTATTGGTACTGAACGTCAGTGGTATGTGTGTGGATTTAAACAGTGGATTTATCTTTTTCCACCTAAATGGACTATGGATTTGTAATATGAATAAACAAGGCTCAGGGACACAGAGAGAGTGGAGAATACAAGATGGACATAGTGCGGGGGGAAATGGACTAGAAAGCGGAAAGGAGGAGATGGACAAAGAGAGAGAGGGCAGGAGGAAATGGAGATAGATGGGGGAAGAGAAGGACAGAAAAGGAGGGAGGAGGTAATGCACAGAGACAGAAGGAAAGAGGAGCTGATAGACAAAGAGAGGGGGAAGAGGAGATGGAAAGGGACAGGGGGTAGAAAGAGATCAGGGCGTATATCCAATTCCCAAATACAGGGTGAAAAGTATGTAAACCGACAAACTCTAGGAGGTTGTAGGGGACATCAAAACAAAAATTTTTCCCTAATGTCAGTTTTCCTTTGAGGATTATTTAAACCGGTAAAGGCCGTATTACGCCATTCAGTTGTTAGAGGCCGTATTACGATCTTCAATTGTTAGAGGGCGTCTTACGCTCTTCAGTTGTAGGCAACTGCTGTCCACCAGTATAGTAGTGCATTGTCTTTGTTTACTAATGGAGCGACACAGCTGGGGTGAGTATACTGATATGGTTGGTGCGTACTACGTAGCGCACCACAACGGACGAGCTGCACAGCGGGTTTATCAACAACAATATCCCAATCGCCGTATCCCGCATCATACGACCTTTGCTGCTGTGTACCAACGCGTGCGTGAGACCGGGTCATTTAGCAGATTACCTGGACAGGGACGCCGTCACACGGTAAGAACGCTGCAATTTGAGGAAGCTATCTTGCAGCATGTGGAGCGGGATCCTTCAATCAGCACTCGTGCAATTGCACGTAACTTGGGGACGAATCAGAAGAATGTAAGAACAGTACTTCGAGAGCAATTGTTACGTCCATTTCACTTACACCGTGTCCACAACCTGGAACCAGCTGATTATCCTCCCAGAGCACAGTTTTCGCAGTGGTGCCTGGAAAAGTGTGAAATGCATCCTACGTTTCCATCCTCTGTGCTGTTTACCGATGAAGCAACGTTCGGCCGTGATGGAGTCGTCAACATGCACAACTCGCATGTTTGGAGTGAGGATAACCCACATGTCACAGCTACTAGCGCTCATCAAGTGCGGTTCTTCGTTAATGTGTGGGTCGGTGTTGTTGGGTACAGTTTAATTGGGCCATATCTAGTACCTAGACCATTATATGGCAGGCACTATTACAATTTTCTTGCCAGAGCATTGGCAGAATTGCTGGAAGACATCCCGCTCCCTACAAGACAACGCATGTGGTTCCAACATGACGGGACGCCGGCACATTTCAGTCGAAGTGGACTTGTTGTGTGGGGAGAGATGCGCAACCTTGTTTACGCGACTCCTGTTGCATCAGGAGAGGATCTGGTTGCCCGGATAGTAGCAGCAGCAGGAACAATTCAGGATACTCCTGGGGTTTTGCCCGTGTCAGACAGAACATGATCCGACGGTGTAACCTTTGTTTATGTGTCGATGGAGGCATTTTTGAAAATCTACAGTAATTGAAACTGCGTTGTGTTAATGTGTTGTCTCTTGGTCATAAAAAAAATGGAAAAGTGTTTGTTGGTTTAATTAATTTGCCACTAGAGAAATCTTCCTCTAACGGTTTAAATACTCCTCACAGGAAAAAATGACATTAGGGAAAAATATTTGTTTTGATGTCCCCTACAACCTCCCAGAGTTTGTCGGTTTAAATACTTTTCACCCTGTATATATTACAAAAAAGAATGAGATCAAAGCATACATCTATGAGCCAAAACGTTATGACCACCTGCTCAATAACTTGTTTGGCCGTCTTTGGATAGATATATATCAGTGATTCTACCCATCAGAGATCAGAAAGTTTTTTGGTAGGTTTGTGGAGGTATGTGGCATTAGATGTCTAGTACAGGTCATGTAGTTCGCGTAAATAACGGGCAGCTAATTTGCGTAGGCGGTGATAGCCCCCGGTAACGACCCAGGTGGTTTCCATACGATTGACATCAGTAGAATTCGATCGTCGAGACATCAACGTGAGTTCACTTTAACTCTTCTCAAACCACTGTAGTACGGCTCTGGCTCCGAAGCACGGACGGTTTGTAACCTCCCCCTCACTTATCGACCTAAATGACAGTGAAAAATTAAACCGCGTGTACCTAATGGGAATTTGGGAATAGCAATCGTCACCGAAGTTAATTTGTCGGTAAAGAGGGAGGAAAGGGTTACATCTAAATGAAAGGAAAAATGCTAATGAAACTGGTGGAAATTAATTTTGAAAAGGGGTAAAGTTAATAAAGAAAGTAAATGTGCGGCCGTTACGTTGACAATCAACTAGCGTTAATTAGAAATATTGAGAATTGGGGGAAATTACGGTCGCCAGTCCTAAGGACAATTACTATAGTAACTGAAAAAGAAAGCTTATTACACATATAATTAGCACTAGAAGCGTGGCAACTGAAGGTTGACACGTGTAGTGTGAAAACTGAAAGTTTGTCAGAAGTAATAAATTTCGCTACACCCTGACTTAATTTAGCAAAAGAATTAATAAAACCGGAAAATCGAAGTTAATTTAGTGACTGAAGTTAATAGTGAGCTTTCTTTCTGAAGCACATCGAAATTCAGTAAAATACGGTTAGTCTTGGACTACCTCAACAATCGTTTCAAAAGCTACTTGAATCTACGCAATTTAGAAATAAGAGATTTAACTTTGAACTTGAATTAAATGATTCTGAACAATTAACAATAGTAAAATTTAGTACGTACCAAGCTGAGCTGCAGTCACAGGTAAGCTAAAATATGGTAACAAAACTCGCATTCTTAATTTGTGCTTGTGTAATCTGAATATTGTAGCCAGCTATTAATTCTTTAACTGAACTTTGAAATTAAAGCAGTGAAATAGAATTAGCTATATTACATTAATGCTGGCGTTTGAATTTCAATGACACTCGGGTTCGTTTCGGAAAAGGAAGGGACCCTGCTTGGTAATGCAACTGGGACAATGAGCAACAAAAAGGTTCATGCTACGTTGCTGTAATTTTGTGATTTGAACAGTTTTAAAAGCTGAGGTCTGCCATACACTTCTAAAACTTTACGTGCGTCCAGTCTTCCTTGTTGGTTGATTGAAGGTTTGAAGCCGTCGATCGAGGAGGTTGCGACAGTCACTCATTGTCGGCCGTCGCTGTTGCAGAAGCTGGATGTTGGCGCGCCTTCTTCTCGACACGGTCACCAGACGAAACGGGCTCTTGATGTGCGCCAGCTAATGCTTCCCGTCCGCGACACCATGTCAGAAACTATCATCGCAAGTCGAGCGCAATTACACGCTGCCAAACCCCGAAAGCGCGGCAACTCGCGGGAGCGTCACACAACACACCTGCTCCACTCGCTACTCCAGTTAACACTCCCAAAGATCCTACACACTTTGATTCTTCACACGACCTATCGATGTAATCGTTCGATAGCAGTTTTCCCTAGGCAAGACCCAGCGTAAAAATACAAATAATATTCACGAAACAAACCAATTATACATCGACATAAATGCATATATATATATATATATATATATATACAAATAGTAAAATAATTACAATATGTAAAGACACAGAAATGTCATATCTTGAGGTAACAAAACAAGAAAAAAAATAATAGTACAATAGATGGAAATAGGAGGATATGCATTTCCGGCGTTACAGCTCGACCCAAGAATCGACAATTTTCCATTGATCGACGGTCGAATCCCCACCGTCCCGTGTTGTGTCAACATGTGAGCACGAAAGGATGGTGTGCTGAGGAGCTCTATTTTCAACAATATACGGTGAACGGTGAGCTCCGAAACGCATGTGCGTCCACTAGCATTGTGCTCTTTCGGCAGAGATGCAGCAGATCGCCATATATCTACTTTGCAGGGCAGAAAAGCCTCCGAACACCACGTTGTGTGGGGAGTCAAGGATGCCTAACCTTTTCGCGTTTATTGGTAGTTTCGCTGTCCAACCTCTTTCCATAGATGCACACGACAATAGCGCATGAACTTTCGACCAGCTTCACAGTTTTCGAGATACTCCTTCACAGGCTCTGCGTTATAATAATCTACGCTATGTCAACGTCGCTTATCTCAATGGATTTCGCCATTTGTAGCCAATGTCTTCCCTAGTGTAGTCCCTAGTCCGTGTCTGCACCGCTTACATACATTTGTTTCCACGCCGTGTGCCAGCAACGCCACCAGGCGGTGGGCCGTGATCATAATTTTTTAGTTTATCAATCTGTTTCTAATTTCTATATACAGGATGGTCCGTTGATAGTGACCGGGCCACATATCTCACGAAATAAGCATCAAACGAAAACACTACACACAACGAAACTCGTCTAGCTTGAAGGGGGAAACCAGATGGCGCTATGGTTGGCCCACTAGAAAGGGCTGCCATAGATCAAACGGATATCAACTACGTTTTTTTAAAAATAGGAACCGCCCTTTTTTATTACATATTCGTGTAGTACGTAAGGAAATATGAATGTTTTAGTTGGACCACTTTTTTCGCTTTGCGATAGATGGCGCTGTAATAGTCACAAACATATGGCTCACAATTTTAGACGAGCAGTTGGTAACAGGCAGGTTTTTTAAATTAAAATACAGAACATAGGTACGTTTGAACATTTTATTTCGGTTGTTCAAATGTGATACATGTACCTTTGTGAACTTATCATTTCTGAGGACGAATGTTGTTACAGCGTGATTACCTGTAAACGCCACATTAATGCAATGAATGCTCAAAATGATGTCCGTCAACCTCAATGCATTTGACAATACGTGTAACGACATTCCTCTCAACAGCGAGTAGTTCGTCTTCCGTAATGTTCGCACATGCATTGAAAATGCGCTGTCGCATTTTGTCACGCGTCGTCGGTGGATCCGGTGAACGCGCGGGCCATGGTATGGTGCTTCGACGACCAATCCACTTTTCATGAAATATGCTATTCAATACCGCTTCAACCGCACGCGAGCTATGTGCCGGACACCTATCATGTTGGAAGTACATCACCATTCTGTCATGCAGTGAAACATCTTGTAGTAACATCGGTAGAACATGACGTAGGAAATCAGCATACATTGCACCATTTAGATTGCCATCGACAAAATGGGAGCCAATTATCCGTCCTCCCATAATGCCGCACCATACATTAACCCGCCAAGGTCGATGATGTTCCACTTGTCGCAGCCATCGTGGATTTTCCGTTGCCCAGTAGTGCTTATTATGCCGGTTTCGTTACCGCTGTTGGTGAATAGAACGCGTGCAAAAAATCTGTCAACGTCCCGTAATTTCTCTTGTGCCCAGTGGCAGAACTATACACGTCGTCCAAAGTCGTCGCCATGCAATTCCTGGTGCATATAAATATGGTACGTGTGCAATCGGTGTTAATGTAGCATTATCTACACCGACGTTTTTGAGATTCCCGATTCTCGCGCAATTTGTCTGTTAGTGATGTGCGGATTAGCCGCGGCAGCTGCTAAAACATCTACTTGGGCATCATCATTTGTCGCAGGTCGTGGCTGACGTTTTACATGTGGCTGAACACTTCCTGTTTCCTTAAATAACGTAACTATCCGGCGAACGGTCCGGACACTTGGATGATGTCGTCCAGGGCACCGAGCAGCATACATAGCATACACCCGCTGGGAATTTTGATCACAATAGCCACACATCAACACGATATCGACCTTTTGCACAATTGGTAAACGGTCCATTTCAACACGGGTAATGTATCACGAAGCAAATACCGTCCGCACTGGCGGTTTGTTACGTGATACCACGTACTTATACAGCGCCGTCTATCACAAAGAGAAAAAAGTGGCACAACTAAAACATTCATATTTCTTTACGTACTACACGAATATGTAATTTAATAAATGGGGGTTCCCATTTAAAAAAAAAACGCAGTTGATATCCGTTTGAACTACGGCAGCACCATCTAGCGGGCCAACCATAGCGCCGTCTGGTTTCCCCCTTCAAGCTAGACAAGATTCGTTCTTTGTAGTTTTTTCGTTTAACGCTTATTTCGTGAGATATTTGGTCCGGTCACGATCAATGGACCACCCTGTATATCAAAAACATGTGCTTTCTACTTTCTTTTCCGTTTAACCAGACTGCACTTGGTGCAGGGAGTGGCAACTGACCCCTAACACAGAGAAATGTAATGTATTGCGAATACATAGAAAGAAGGATCCTTTATTGTATGATTATATGATAGGGGAACAAACACTGGTAGCAGTTACTGCTGTAAAATATCTGGGAGTATGCGTGCGGAACGATTTGAAGTGGAATGATCATATAAAATTAATTGTTGGTAAGGCGGGTACCAGGTTGAGATTCATTGGGAGAGTCCTTAGAAAATGTAGTCCATCAACAACAGAGGTGGCTTACGAGACACGCTTTCGACCTGTACTTAAGTATTGCTCATCAGTGTGGGATCCGTACCAGATCGGGTTGACGGAGGAGATAGAGAAGATCCAAAGAAGAGCGGGGCGTTTCGTCACAGGGTTATTTGGTAACCGTGATAGCGTTACGGAGATGTTTAGCAAACTCAAGTGGCAGACTCTGCAAGAGAGGCGCTCTGCATCGCGGTGTAGCTTGCTCGCCAGGTTTCGAGAGGGTGCGTTTCTGGATGAGGTATCGAATATATTGCTTCCCCCTACTTATACCTCCCGAGGAGATCACGAATGTAAAATTAGAGAGATTCGAGCGCGCACGGAGGCTTTCAGACAGTCGTTCTTCCCGCGAACCATACGCGACTGGAACGGAAAAGGGAGGTAATGACAGTGGCACGCAAAGTGCCCTCCGCCACACACCGTTGGGTGGCTTGCGGAGTATAAATGTAGATGTAGATGTAGATCCACAGCAACGCGTGGCTCCGGGAATACCCAGTTTGAAAATAAAATCGCATAGTACTTTATAAGTTTTTTGAGAGTTGTTCCGTCTACGCAGTCTCTTGCTACTGGTCTACCTTGCACGCTGATTAGGATCCAGATGCACTCCAGGCGTGCAACTAAGGTGCCTCGTCTCGTATACCAGACGATCTGACAACAAATAAGAAGCGGTCTTACGCGTGATGATGGCAATCTGGTTCTCGACTCGGCTGCGGACCTTGACACAGGGTCTGCGAACCAGACAGTCGGAACGGCAGGAGATCCGCTTAGCCTTAGACGGCCGCCGGGGGCGCCGTGACCTTTGCTCAGATCCGGCGCCCCGCATACAAACGGGCCTTAAGCCTGGGAGCCGCGGGGGGCTGCCACTTTCTTCCAGTGGGCCGGCGACGAGCGTCGATCTGCCGTCTCCCGGCTGCGAGGCCGCGGACAGCGCAGCGAACTTGGCCCCGTTACCGCCTTCACGAAGGAAGGGCCGTGGCGCAGACATCGGCGATCCCCGCTGTCCACAGAAGCGGCGCTTGCTTCTCTTCTCGCTCTCCTTCCAGTCGCACCGTTTCGACTTCCCGCGTTTGCACCTGTTTTGTATTCCTCCCCCCCCCCTCCCCCCTCCAAATGCAACGCCTGAATGCAGGTTGCAAATTAGTGTAAAGTGTGTAGTGGGACGAAATTGAAGCGTCACCCATCCACCAGTGTCAGCCCAGTTTGCAGGTGAATATAAGTTTAATTTAGTTTTTTGTTTATGTATTTTTGTAATATTTTGTAATGGTTGTGAATTGCCTAAAGTTTTGTATTTTTTTAATGTTTCATATAAGGAGAGGGCGGCGCAACGAACGGAGACAGCATCTTCGCTGCCGCGACCAGAGAGAAAATTGCTGGCCACTATACGTCGCGGGTCGACAGCCAAAGAGCAACACAAGATCCTGGAACCGAGTTGTTGCGTCGTGCTTCTAAAAATTGATAAATGAAAATATGTAAATTTTTTGTACAACAATGATATCATAGGAAGTTTAATCTTATTGAAAATGTTAGTCCTATCTTGTCAAGGCTCAGGTTCACGGCTGTATGTAGGAAGATAATAAACTAGTGGATGCAACTAAAGTTGAAATACGTGTTCTGAGGATTTATTTATGAAGAATTATGTGAATGAATTAATAATATATTTGACGAGATTATTGAATTTTGACAGTGTTCATCGCAACTTTGAATCTCAAAGTTTATTTAATGTGGTTCTAATATCGATTAAATCAAGATAAAGTGTATCAATATAATTTCTGAGGAGAAACAAACGACGTCAAAAATAGAAAAAGTTCACGCAAACCAATTGGCGCGAGTGACGTAATTCTGCGCATACGACTCAAATGATAATGTTTTACAGTTTCGTTCAAGAACCATTCTGAGACAATTTAAAAAGAATATAAATAATTTTGGAATGGGTAGTACATCTACATCTACATTTATACTCCGCAAGCCACCCAACGGTGTGTGGCGGAGGGCACTTCACGTGCCGCTGTCATTACCTTCCTTTCCTGTTCCAGTCGCGTATGGTTCGCGGGAAGAACGACTGTCTGAAAGCCTCTGTGCGCGCTCTAATCTCTCTAATTTTACATTCGTGATCTCCTCGGGAGGTGTAAGTAGGGGGAAGCAATATATTTGATACCTCATCCAGAAACGCACCCTCTCGAAACCTGGCGAGCAAGCTACACCGCGATGCAGAGCGCCTCTCTTGCAGGGTCTGCCACTTGAGTTTGTTAAACATCTCCGTAACGCTATCACGGTTACCAAATAACCCTGTGACGAAACGCGCCGCTCTTCTTTGGATCTTCTCTATCTCCTCTGTCAACCCGACCTGGTACGGATCCCACACTGATGAGCAATACTCAAGTATAGGTCGAACGAGTGTCTTGTAAGCCACCTCCTTTGTTGATGGACTACATTTTCTAAGGACTCTCCCAATGAATCTCAACCTGGTACCCGCCTTACCAACAATTAATTTTATATGATCATTCCACTTCAAATCGTTCCGCACGCATACTCCCAGATATTTTACAGAAGTAACTGCTACCAGTGTTTGTTCCGCTATCATATAATCATACAATAAAGGATCCTTCTTTCTATGTATTCGCAATACATTACATTTGTCCATGTTAAGGGTCAGTTGCCACTCCCTGCACCAAGTGCCTATCCGCTGCAGATCTTCCTGCATTTCGCTACAATTTTCTAATGCTGCAACTTCTCTGTATACTCCAGCATCATCCGCGAAAAGCCGCATGGAACTTCCGACACTATCTACTAGGTCATTTATATATATTGTGAAAAGCAATGGTCCCATAACACTCCCCTGTGGCACACCAGAGGTTACTGTAACGTCTGTAGACGTCTCTCCGTTGATAACAACATGCTGTGTTCTGTTTGCTAAAAACTCTTCAATCCAGCCACACAGCTGGTCTGATATTCCGTAGGCTCTTACTTTGTTTATCAGGCGACAGTGCGGAACTGTATCGAACGCCTTCCGGAAGTCAAGAAAAATAGCATCTACCTGGGAGCCTGTATCTAATATTTTCTGGGTCTCATGAACAAATAAAGCGAGTTGGGTCTCACACGATCGCTGTTTCCGGAATCCATGTTGATTCCTACATAGTAGATTCTGAGTTTCCAAAAATGACATGATATTCGAGCAAAAAACATGTTCTAAAATTCTACAACAGATCGACGTCAGAGATATAGGTCTATAGTTTTGCGCATCTGCTCGACGATCCTTCTTGAAGACTGGGACTACCTGTGCTCTTTTCCAATCATTTGGAACCTTCCGTTCCTCTAGAGACTTGCGGTACACGGCTGTTAGAAGGGGGGCAAGTTCTTTCGCGTACTCTGTGTAGAATCGAATTGGTATCCCGTCAGGTCCAGTGGACTTTCCTCTGTTGAATGATTCCAGTTGCTTTTCTATTCCTTGGACACTTATTTCGATGTCAGCCATTTTTTCGTTTGTGCGAGGATTTAGAGAAGGAACTGCAGTGCGGTCTTCCTCTGTGAAACAGCTTTGGAAAAAGGTGTTTAGTATTTCAGCTTTACGCTTGTCATCCTCTGCTTCAATGCCATCATCATCCCGGAGTGTCTGGATATGCTGTTTCGAGCCACTTACTGATTTAACGTAAGACCAGAACTTCCTAGGATTTTCTGTCAAGTCGGTACATAGAATTTTACTTTCGAATTCACTGAACGCTTCACGCATAGCCCTCCTTACGCTAACTTTGACATCGTTTAGCTTCTGTTTGTCTGAGAGGTTTTGGCTGCGTTTAAACTTGCAGTGAAGCTCTCTTTGCTTTCGCAGTAGTTTCCTAACTTTGTTGTTGCACCACGGTGGGTTTTTCCCGTCCCTCACAGTTTTACTCGGCACGTACCTGTCTAAAACGCATTTTACGATTGCCTTGAACTTTTTCCATAAACACTCAACATTGTCAGTGTCGGAACAGAAATTTTCGTTTTGATCTGTTAGGTAGTCTGAAATCTGCCTTCTATTACTCTTGCTAAACAGATAAACCTTCCGCCCTTTTTTTATATTCCTATTAACTTCCAAATTCAGGGATGCTGCAACGGCCTTATGATCACTGATTCCCTGTTCTGCACTTACAGAGTCGAAAAGTTCGGGTCTGTTTGTTACCAGTAGGTCCAAGATGTTATCTCCACGAGTCGGTTCTCTGTTTAATTGCTCGAGGTAATTTTCGGATAGTGCACTCAGTATAATGTCACTCGATGCTCTGTCCCTACCACCCGTCCTAAACATCTGAGTGTCCCAGTCTATATCTGGTAAATTGAAATCTCAACCTAAGACTATAACATGCTGAGAAAATTTATGTGAAATGTATTCCAGATTTTCTCTCAGTTGTTCTGCCACTAATGCTGCTGAGTCGGGGGGTCGGTAAAAGGAGCCAATTATTAACCTAGCTCGGTTGTTGAGTGTAACCTCCACCCATAATAATTCACAGGAACTATCCACTTCTACTTCACTACAGGATAAACTACTACTAACAGCGACGAACACTCCACCACCGGTTGCATGCAATCTATCCTTTCTAAACACCGTCTGTACCTTTGTAAAAATTTCAGCAGAATTTACCTCTGGCTTCAGTCATCTTTCTGTACCTATAACGATTTCAGCTTCAGTGCTTTCTATCAGCGCTTGAAGTTCCGGTACTTTACCAACGCAGCTTCGACAGTTTACAATTACAATACCTATTGCTGCTTGGTCCCCGCATGTCCTGACTTTGCCCCGCACCCGTTGAGGCTGTTGCCCTTTCTGTACTTGCCCGAGGTCATCTAACCTAAAAAACCGCCCAGCCCACGCCACACAACCCCTGCTACCCGTGTAGCCGCTTGTTGCGTGTAGTGGACTCCTGACCTATCCAGCGGAACCCGAAACCCCACCACCCTATGGCGCAAGTCGAGGAATCTGCAGCCCACAAGGTCGCAGAACCGTCTCAGCCTCTGATTCAGACCCTCCACTCGGCTCTGTACCAAAGGTCCGCAGTCAGTCCTGTCGACGATGCTGCAGATGGTGAGCTCTGCTTTCATCCCGCTAGCGAGACTGGCAGTCTTCACCAAATCAGATAGCCGCCGGAAGCCAGAGAGGATTTCCTCCGATCCATAGCGACACACATCATTGGTGCCGACATGAGCGACCACCTGCAGATGGGTGCACCCTGTAACTGACGTAGGTGACGAAGTCTGCACATGGTCATATGTCGAAAGAAAATCATTTATAAGAAACTTACGCCGTTAAACTACAAGTGCTGCTGCACAGCAGAATAGTAATTAAGCGTAGCAATGAAATTTCGTTACATCTGGCTGGGACGACGATAAGTCGAACACCCGATACGCAACGGCGGCGTAACAGTCAACACTCGGAAGACATTGAGTGAAAACTGACAGGGAGCATACTACTATATGAGGGATGACGTCAGGAACCCCTGATTTAGCATTTACAAAGGACACCTTTGATTTAGAACGCTCGGAACCAAATTATACCACGTTTATAATAACATTCGATAATAAAAACAACAGTGGCCTGTGTCATTTCCTTGCAAAATGTTGCACTCTACCAGAAGTGACACTTCAACAGAGAAAAACAAAGTAACAAGGTTATAGGCCCACCCGGTTAGCCGTGCGGTCTAACGCACGGCTTTCCGGGCGAGAAGGAGTGCCTGATCCCCGGCACGAATCCGCCCGTCTGACTTGTGTCGAGGTCCGATGAGCCGGCCAGTCTGTGGATGGTTTTTAGGCGGTTTTCCATCTGCCACGGCGAATGCAGGCTGGTTCCCCCCATTCCGCCTCAGCTACACTAAGTCGGCGATTGTTGCGCAAGCGAGTTCTGCACGTACGCGTACGCCACCATTACTCTATCACGCAAACATATGGGTTACTCACGCCTGGTGTGAGATGTGGGGGAGGGCGCGGGGGGGTCCACCAGGGGCCGAACCGCACAATAACCCTGCAAGGGTGGTTCGGTGTGGGGCGGCGGAGGGGTGAAGTGGACTGCGGTAGTCGTCGTGGGGTTGTGGACCACTGCGGCGGCGGCGGGGACGGAGCCTCTCCGTCGTTTCTAGGCTCCCGGTTAACATACAATACAACACAAGGCAACAAAGTATTAATACTATAGGAGGAAAATTATACGTAATTCAATGATGTCAGTACAATTACATTTTCAATCAATAGTGCCGAATATCCTCTGTTGAAATTAGTTATAATACCGAAGAACACGCGTATCTTACACAACTGATAGTGCTTATATTAGTCTTCATAGCGCAGATGCGGGATTTCGATGACGTTGTTAAAACAAAGTGTAAGAGAACAATGTGGATACCTCACTAAAGCTTCACTTTTACGTCCAGAACCATTTTCGCGTTCAAGCAGTCCAGTATCAACAGCAACACTCAGTTCGTAGCTAAGGCATTCTTTTTTGGGAAACAAATGCACACAATATGAACACATTTTTCAAACGTCAGAAAAGAGCCATAAGACTAATAACCAAATATAGTAGTCGATCTCATTGTAAATATCTGTTCAAAACAATGGGGAATTTAACAGCTTCGACTGAATACATTTACCAGTCACTTGAACACATCAAAAATAACATTGGTAATTACTGCACAAACAGCTCTGTCCATGACCATGGAACAAGAGCTGTACTCAACTTACACTTACCTAGAAAAAATAAACATAAAACTCAAAACATCATTTTCTACCAAGGAATAAAACTGTACAATAAATTACCAAATATTAAAGAAATTGCAAAAACACTTATTTAAAAACGCAGCTACAGAGTACCTGTTATGCAATTCATTTTATAAATTGAAAGGTTAGTTGGATAAAACAGAGTAGGGGTCTGGTAGAAAAAATTATACAAATAAGTAATAATAATTATTATAAAATACCCAACGTTCCACACAACACCTTCACACTATGTTTTTCCTTCTTTTTTACTTTTCTAGAAAAACTTACCCCAAGCTATGCATAACACAATACTAACACATCTTCCTGTGCTCAACATCTCACTCATTATAGAGGGAGGCTGACTCAGTTTTTCAGGGTGGCAAATGGGAAGTTGTGGTACACAAAATGGCCCAGAGATCACCAGTGTGAGTGTATGTGTGTGTGTGTGTGTGTGTGTGTGTGTGTGTGTGTGTGTGTGTGTCAGTGTTTGTGTGTGTGTGTGTGTGTGTGTGTGTGTGTGTGTGTAGTGAGTGAAATATTATAAGATATGAAATATTATAAGATAATTTGTGTATAGTGCGTGCTGTGACTGATAGTGAGATATGAGTGAATAGTGTGGCATTACATTATTTAATAAGTTAGTTATAAAAACAGTGTTGTTTATCAGGAGTAAATCTAATGATTATCTCTAACTAGAAGTCTGTAAATGTATTTGTATATGAATTAGCTTATTTTGAATTGGTCCATACTTGTTAATACTTCGACATGTCCTATATCCTTGTAAAAAGACATCTAAGGATGAGATTTTCACTCTGCAGCGGAGTGTGCGCTGATATGAAACTTCCTGGCAGATTAAAACTGTGTGCCGGACCGAGACTCGAACTCGGGACCTTTGCATTTCTTGGGCAAGTTCTCTACCATCTGAGCTACCCAAGCACGACTCACGCGGGAGAGCTTCTGTGAAAAAAAATGGCTCTGAGCACTATGGGACTTAACATCTGAGGTCATCAGTCCCCTAGAACTTAGAACTACTTAAACCTAACTAACCTAAGGACAGCACACAACACCCAGTCATCACGAGGCAGGGGCTTCTGTGAAGTTTGGAAAGTAGGAGACGAGGTACTGGCGGAAGTAAAGCTGTGAGGAGGGGGCGTTAGTCGTGCTTGGGTAGCTCAGATGGTAGAGCACTTGCCTGCGAAAGGCAAAGGTTCCTAGTTCGAGTCTCGGTCCGGCACACAGATTTTATCTACGAGGAAGTTTAAGATCTACGGATGATTAAAGCTACTGCTAATTACATTTTCAAATAATGATACGAATGCGTTACTGTCATAACCCACCTTTCACCCAGCACCTAGGCGTATACTTTTGTGCATAAAATTCATTGTAAATCACAGAGTGAAGTATGTTGATGATATAACGATCCTGTATCTTCATTTGTGGTTTGGCACATTGTAGTCACACGAAATAAGCAGTCCCTCTGATATAGAGCATATATTGCCCAAAGAAGTAAACTTCAAGGGTATGGCAATATTTTTTTGTTTTCAGTGCCAATATCTTTAGCATAACATCCTTGTTTGGACAACTTGTATCTACAAAGGTACGATCTGTATGACCTGACCAGGATTCACACAGTAAGAGGCTGTTTTCATGTTGTTACATGTTGTTCATGTTGTTACATGTTCGTCGAGGATTGATGTTAGAAAGCATTTCATGTTTGGGTTCTTTAGTCATGTTTTCGATTTTGTTTGCCTCCACATGAATGTTTCGTGGGTAAGTTGTTTGAAATGTTTTGCAATATTAGGGCCAAAGTGCCTTGTGCCTCTTGAAAACAGATGTACAACTTGTTTTCTAGTCTGCCTATCACAGATAAAATCACATCAGTTGTGTAGCTGTGGGTAGAGACATGGACAGACTGCAACAAACTAGCTGTAGTTTTCTATCCTCTGTAATTGACTCTGGTCACTGTTTCAAACGTTTCCTTTCTCCATCGCTGCGCTGTCAAAAACATGTTCACTTCCTCAACAAACTGTTGGCCTTCTGACGTATACTATTATCGTCTTCTAGCCGGCCGAGGTGGCCAAGCGGTTAAAGGCGCTACTGTCTGGAACCGCGCGACCGCTACGGTCGCTGGTTTGAATCCTGCCTCAGGCATGGATGTGTGTGATGTCCTTAGGTTAGTTAGGTTTAAGTAGTTCTACGTTCTAGGGGACTGATGACCTTAGAAGTTATGTCCCATAGTGCTCAGAGCCATTTGAACCATTATCGTCTTCTATGTCCTTGCGTGAGTCCAATGTAGTAATATGCCAGGATGAAAAGCCACATTCATTCTTAAGATTCCTGATAAAGAAAATCGAACCTTTGAAATTAATCTAGTCAACAAATTTAGACGCTTCTAGTGCCCACATCTGCAGGTGCCAATAGTGAACTGCATATCAACAATTCAAATTGCGATTTTACATGCTCTTTTATAGTTAACAATTGTGACAGTCTGTTTCCTCTGAAACGAGTTCCTTCTCGCCTTTTGCTACACACTTACTTCGGAATTAATCTGCAATTTGATTTACTTTAAATGCACTTATGGAGCTCTTTAGTTTTCTATAGGAACTGAAGCTACGATTGTAATAGTCTTCGTAAATGTTCTCTAGTACACCGTCATCGGTGTCTTCTAATACACTGGCCTCGATTGTTTGAGTGGAGATAGTTCGTACTCACTCTAACTGGACTGCTCCCGTAGCTCTGGAGATAACCTTCAGGTTCAGGTTCTTCCTGTCCACCAAAATCAACGTATCTGCTCAGCGTAACGTCGTATATTTCTGTGTCATCCCCATTATATTTCTAAATTATTATGTTATATAACATATCCGCGAACTATCTACCCTCGACCCCATTTCATTTCCATATTCAGCATGTTGCAACTTTGTCCCTAATAATTGGACAACATTCGCAGGATTAATTCTCTTCATTACATCACTGTACACGGTTTACACAGTAACCGGCAAACGAACATTCCAAGAGACATATTCGTACTGCAGCTATACCATTCACGTTACTCGAGCACTTGTTAGTGCAGCTAAACATCCCACCGTCTGGTGGTGCTAGCGAACAAATGGACAGTTTTGCCTGGAAATGGCGCAGACGGCTGTTGTTTTCACCATCGTTGTTAGTCTAAGAATGGTTCCGTGCGTTTCCGAGCGTTCGAGGTCAAAGGTGTCATTGTTCGACATCACCGCAGAGCAAACACAATGCCCTTCTCTAACGAGGCTAGATGCAGGAACTCCACCTAGGGATGACACACAAACTGCAAACTTCAGGCTGCAAACTTTGCGCAAAGGAACGCTCTGAAGCCCACAGTCTGCCTCCGGCAGTGACACAGTGCGGACCGTGTTGCCTGCCGGCCGCGCTGTGGTGCGCGCGCCGGTTTGTTTACGCCGGAGCAGCTGGCGTGTGCGGTGTTGAGAGTCTAGAACGAGATGGCACACTCGTACAGAAAAACGACTTTGAAGTTCAGTTTTGCGAACGACTACACACGACCAAAGGCACACGAGATTGAACGTTTGTTAAGAGAAGAGGTAAAAATCGATCCACAGGAAATCGTGGGAATCAATTTATCGATCGTTTCTAGCGTCGTCTATGTCAAGCTTGTTGACGAGGCGGCTTGCGAAAGACTTCTACAACGTTCACCGAACGGGTATCGTTTCTGTCATGCCGTCGGGAATGTTGGTGCGGTTACGGTCGATCACGCGGGAATGGGGATCTGCACTATACGAGTCTTCGAACTTCCGTTTGAGGTCCCGTCTGAACTTGTTACCGACGCCTTTCGACCATACGGTACAGTTCTATCCCATGTGGCCGAAAAATGGACGAGTTTTACCACGTACCCCGTTTTAAATGGGGTGAGACAAATACGGATAGAACTGCGAAAGCACATCCCCTCTTATTTGTACATCGGAGGTTGTCGCGCGATTATAATCTATGATGGGCAACCTCGCACTTGCTCGGGGTGCGGGAAAGAAGGTCACGTCCGCTCGGAATGCCTCCAGCGACGTTTAGTACAAACTCCACATGATGACGTTCCGGTGCCACAACAGATGACTGTCTTACCGTTGACCTTTGTGGAAGCCCTGAGAGGCGATGTGAGGGAGATTTCCGATGGGCACCAGCAGCTGCCCCCTATAGAGAACATGGACACCAACGGACTGGAACTCCGACCACCGGTTCCACCACAGCAGACACAGGACATCACACAAGAGATGCAGCTGACGGCCGCTCCAGGCTCATCCGTGGTGGCTGCCAGTGCTTCCACCGAGAGCGTGATAGGCCAGGACCAAGACGGAGGATACGAAACCCAAACAGCCGATGCGGAAGCAAGGCAACGGAAACAGCGTTCGCCGAAGAGAAGAAAGAAGCGTCGACTGACGTCTGCTGACGATAGCCATAGTCCCGAGGGGACAGTGGACGACAACGACAGTATCGACTTGAGACCAGTGGATTCAACAGATACCGAGATGACGATGCAGGAATTACACAGCGACGATCATTTGAATTCTCCTTCTGGTGACCGGAAGGCGGAAGTGGTGATGACAACTGTCCAACATCAGAGCGGAAATATGCTGGGGGACTGGGAGCAAGAAATGGACCAACGGGAACAGAATGAAAATACGAACGCGCCGATTGAGGATAGTCCTGGCCAGTGGCCGGGAGGGGTCGGGAACTGTTGAACAACTTAGTGTGGTGAGGAGCGCCGGGAGTGCAGATAGACGCTTATTGACACCGCCCTAAAACTGATGAACACACGCCAGGCGTACCGCATTGCCACCATAAACATTAATGGCATTCGGACACCGCTTAAAATACAAATGCTGAAAGATATGTTACGCGCTGCGGACGTGGATATTGTACTCCTGCAAGAAGTGCGTTTCACGTTGCCGCCAGAGTTCTACGGCTACGAGGCACATTATTCAGTGCACAATGAAAGTGGATGCAGAGAGGCGATCCTCACCAGGGAAGGAATAGGACTGGAGGACGTCATGTCCCTCCCTTCGGCACGTGGCATAGCGATCACTGTCGACGGCGTACGTTTCATCAATTTATGCGCGCCATCTGGCTCCACAAAACGCAGAGAAAGGGCGACCTTTTACACTGACGAGATAGCACCGTTGTTCGCTGGACGCTATGATAACTATATAGTGGGCGGCGACTTTAATTGTGTCGTCGACAAAAAGGACCAAGTACCTCATTATGTGCCATGCATGGAACTGCGTGCGTTGATTACCGAAATGGCGCTTCTGGATACCAGGGAACTGCAGCATGGCGACAGACCGGGTTATACGATTGTAACGGGCAATTCGGCGAGTAGACTTGATAGAGTGTATGTGACACGAGCTCTACGGACGGCGATACTGGATGCCGAAATCTGGCCAGCGGCTTTTACGGATCATATGGCGTACGTCTGTACGATTTCACTAACGCGTCAGAAAATATGGCGGAGTAAGGGTCACTGGAAAATGAATTGTACACTTTTACGTGACACTTAATGTCACCGGACGATAGAGGCGGCCTGGGAGACCTGCGTTCGCCGCCAACGAGCATACACCTCGGTTCTCCAGTGGTGGATTAAATGCGCAAAACCAACGTTACGGAGAACGTTGATACGATACGGGCAGGACAAATCGCAGTGGAACCGTACGACGGCTGATTTTTATTTTACAGCCCTGAGGGAGCTGATGACCCAACAACCATCGCCGGAAAGGCACACGGCCATGCGCAGGATAAAAGCCAAGTTATTACAGCTGACGAGACTAAGAATGGAAGGTATAATGGTCCGGGCGAGATTGGCGGACACAGTTGCTGCCGAAACCCCCTCCATGCACCACGTAGTACGTGAACGCCAACGACGATGCAGGACATTGATCAGGGAACTAATCTCTGAAACTGGCCAGCAAGTTGTCAACCAGCGTGATATTGCGCATGTGTTTACTGACTATTTCCGCCAGCTATATGGACCTGTACAAGTGAACCATGAGACACTACATGATGTCATCTCGGAATGCCAGATAGAGGACCACCACTGGATGCAGAGACTTTCATCACAGCGATAACGGAGGACGAGCTGACAGATGCAATTGCCAGGGGGGCTCCGAACAAGTCCCCAGGACAGGACGGATTCCCAATTGAATTTTACCGCGCCTTTGCATCCCTCATGGGACGGACTTGGATCCAGATGTACAACGAACTCCTGTTACCGCAGACTGAGATACCTGACGAATTCACGGAGGGTATCATCATCCCAATACCCAAACCACGCGGTGGCAGAAGGCCAGGAGATTATAGACCACTCACTCTCTTGAACTGCGACTATAAGATTTTCGCGCGCATCCTTGGGGCTCGCCTTCGGTCTTCACTTTCTGATAGACTCCTCATAGATCAAACTTGCCTCGGCGGTAAGAGTAACGTACATACGGCGCTCGGTGACTACCGGGATACCATCGCATTGGCAGCGGCATGCCGAGTGCGTGGGGCACTCGTCGCAATTGACTTCGATCATGCGTTCGACAGAGTGGATCATACCTTTTTGCATGCGGTGATGGGCAGACTGGGAATCTCACAGGTCTTCATTCTAGTGATCATGCGACTGTTACACGGCGTGCGATCAAGGGTCTCGGTGAATGGACGGGGCACTGACTACATTGTTATTTCAAGGTCAGTTCGTCAAGGTTGCCCCCTTTCAATATTTTTGTATGCAATGGCTTTGGAACCCTGTCTATATGGCCTCCGAAGACGGTTGGAGGGAGTGCCGTTGCCACAACTGACCTTTCATTGCCGCGCTTATGCTGACGATGTGATGCTGGTGGCACGGACAGGCGAAGAAGTACGTACAGCGTTGGCATGGATACAGCGATACGGGATGGCGGCAGGAAGCGTGCTTAATCTACAGAAATCACGCTGCATGAATGTCGGTCGAGGATTACAACCGGGTGAGGAAGGCCCGCTCATGTTAGTTAAGACCATAAAATGCCTAGGTATTACGTTCCACACGGATGTGCAGCGGACAGCAGCGGATAACTACCGACGCATATTGAAGCTGATGCGGACAATGGTGCTGTTACAGAAATTAAGAGCGTTGGATATGATTCAGAGGGTGACCTATGTTAACGTATACCTAGCACCGAGACTCACTCACGTAGCGCATGTCCTTCCTTTAACGCGCACAATGGCATCACGGATACAAGCAACTTTCGGAACCTACGTGAGCGTGGGACACCTATTTAAGATCAAATACACAACGCTTACGCTACCACCTGGAGAGGGTGGACTTGGTCTAGTGAACGTATATGAAAAGGCACGGGCGTTATTCGTCAGTACAATTTTCCGACAGTGGCGCGGTCAATTTCGCAATATCTCGGGTGCGTTGGCCGATGTACTAGCGCCGACTTCAATGCTGCCCCCAGTCAATGTGGGCCATATTTCACCGAAGCTGTCACATTTCAAGTCTTTTTTTTTTTTTTTTGGAGCTTAGCTATGTCAGAGATTCCTTCCCAACAACACGACTACCGAAGACGCGAGATGTATACCAACTCTTACTGCGCTGGTGTCCCAGGAATACCCTGGAAACGAAGTACCCAGACAAGAACTGGCGACAGATATGGCGCGTTATACGGAACGTTTACCTCCCAACGTCGGTACGCTCAACATGGTATGTGGTGGTAAATAGGAAGTTCGCAACGAATCAACGGTGGCATGCGATTCATTTGGCAGACACTCCACTATGTTTAGGCTGCGCAACAGTGGACACTGATGAACATCGTTTAGCATGTAGTGGGACGGCTCCAGTGTGGCACTTGGCACAACAGATATTGGCGTTCCTGTTACGCTCCGCCCCTCACACAATTTCATCAGATACCCTTTTGTTCCCCCAAGAATCTTATTTTTCGGTCCAAAAAACCAATGCAGTGACATGGGTGCGGGGAATGGTGGTGGACTACGTGTATAACGAATCGGAAAAGGACAAAACTGATTTTTGGCATTTTCTACTGGATGGACACACGAAGCTGCAACAGCATAAGAAATATGGGCAAGACTTCGCTAATTACTTGCGACTTACATTTACCGACCCGCCGGCCAGATGGGGTGTGACGGGTGAGAGATGAGATAGACGAAGAAGCCGAGACAGACATCGATCACACTTACGGACCCTTAGTTAATTTCGAGAAGACGACCCAGTCTTACACCAACGTCTGGAGAACGAGTCGATAGATGGCTCTCTTGCTCTATCGAACGTCGGGTCGTGAGCAGGTGTCGCCCCCGACACGAATTTCATTTCATTGCTACAGGAGCATGTTTCTTTTACATTTGTACTATCCGCAATGCCTTCATATCTTTCATTTGGACATTTTCTGTTTTATTCATTTCCTTAATTACTTAATTTCCTAATTAGGCACTATTTGTCAACATATGGACTTTGTAGAGACTATTTATACGGTAGTACCACAAAATGTATGTGAGCAAAGGTGGTAAGCCTGACATTGGAAATTAAAAAAAAAAAAAAGGTGTTTAGGACTCGGATTCTTACGCCAGAGGTTTCGTGTTCGATTCCTCCTCCGGCAATTTTTTTTTCTTCTGTTTCATTTTCTTTCGTTATTGCACCAATTATTCAAAAAAAAAAGGGGTAGCGTCTAAAAAAAAAAAAAAAAGATGGTAGAGCACTTGCCCGCGAAAGGCAAAGGTCCCTAGTTCGAGTCACGGTCCGGCACACAGATTTTATCTACGAGGAAGTTTAAGATCTACGGATGATTAAAGCTACTGCTAATTACATTTTCAAATAATGATACGAATGCGTTACTGTCATAACCCACCTTTCACCCAGCACCTAGGCGTATACTTGTTTGCATAAAATTCATTGAAAATCACAGAGTGAAGTATGTTGATGATATAACGATCCTGTATCTTCATTTGTGGTTTGTCACATTGTAGTCACACGAAATCAGCAGTCCCTCTGATATTGAGCATATATTGCCCAAAGAAGTAAACTTCAAGGGTATGGCAATATTTTTTTGTTTTCAGTGCCAATATCTTTAGCATAACATCCTTGTTTGGACAACAAGCAACTACAAAGGTACGATCTGTATGACCTGACTAGGATTCACACAGTAAGAGGCTGTTTTCATGTTGTTGTTACATGTTGTTCATGTTGTTACATGTTCGTCGCGGACTGAAGTTAGAATGCATTTCATGTTTGTGTTCTTTAGTCATGTTTTCGATTTTGTTTGCCTCCACATGAATGTTTCGTGGGTAAGTTATTTCAAAGGTTTTGAAATATTAGGGCCAAAGTGCCTTGTGCCTCTTGAAAACAGATGTACAACTTGTTTTCTAGTCTGCCTATCAGAGATAAAATCACATCAGTTGCGTAGCTGTGGGTAGAGATAGGGACACACTGCAACAAACTAGCTGTAGTTTTCTATCCTCTGTAATTGACTCTGGTCACTGTTTCAAACGTTTCCTTTCTCCATACGCTGCGCTGTCACAAACATGTTCACTTCCTCAACAAACTGTTGGCCTTCTGACGTATACTGTTATCGTATTACCGCTACGGTCGCAGGTTCGAATCCTGCCTCGGGCATGGATGTGTGTGATGTCCTTAGGTTAGTTAGGTTTAAGTAGTTCTAAGTTCTAGGGGACTGATGACCTTAGAAGTTAAGTCCCATAGTGCTCAGAGCCATTTGAACCATTATCGTCTTCTATGTCCTTGCGTGAGTCCAATGTAGTAATATGCCAGGATGAAAAGCGACATTCATTCTTAAGATTCCTGATAAAGAAAACCGAACCTTTGAAATTAATCTAGTCAACAAATTTAGACGCTTCTAGTGCCCACATCTGCAGGTGCCAATAGTGAACTGCATATCAACAATTCAAATTGCGATTTTACATGCTCTTTTATAGTTAACAATTGTGACAGTCTGTTTCCTCTGAAACGAGTTCCTTCTCTCCTTTTGCTACACACTTACTTTGGAATTAATCTGCAATTTGATTTACTTTAAATGCACTTATGGAGCTCTTTAGTTTTCTATAGGAACTGAAGCTACGATTGTAATAGTCTTCGTAAATGTTCTCTAGTACACCGTCATCGGTGTCTTCTAATACACTGGCCTCGATTGTTGGAGTGGAGATAGTTCGTACACACTCTAACTGGACTGCTCCCGTAGCTCTGCAGATAACCTTCCGGTTCAGGTTCTTCCTGTCCACCAAAATTAACGTATCTGTTCAGCGTAACGTCATATATTTCCTTGTCATCCCCATTATATTTCTAAATTATTATGTTATATAACATATCCGCGAACTATCTACCATCGACCCCATTTCATTTCCATATTCAGCATGTCGCAACTTTGTCCCTAATAATTGGACAACATTCGTAGGATTAATTCTCTTCATTACATCACTGTACACAGTTTGCACAGTAACCGGCAAACGAACATTCCAAGAGACGTATTCGTACTGCAGCTATACCATTCACGTTACTCGAGCACTTGTTAGTGCAGCTACAACATCCCACCGTCTGGTGGTGCTAGCGAACAAATGGACAGTTTTGCCTGGAAATGGCGCAGACGGCTGTTGTTTTCACCATCGTTGTTAGTCTAAGAATGGTTCCGTGCGTTTCCGAGCGTTCGAGGTCAAAGGTGTCCTTGTTCGACATCACCGCAGAGCAAACACAATGCCCTTCTCTAACGAGGCTAGATGCAGGAAATCCACCTAGGGATGACACACAAACTGCAAACTTCAGGCTGCAAACTTTGCGCAAAGGAACGCTCTGAAGCCCTGAAGTTAAACAGCAGGCCAGCCAAGAACGCTGACGGGCTCATAAGACGGGGGCACATTCGGTCACCAGCATGGGGTGCTATAAAGCCCTCGCCTTCCTTCCACTCACTCTCACGGTTAGGCCATTCCATCTTCACCGAGGATACCGATGGAATGTCAGCTCGGCTAGTTTATATTACATTACATTTGTCGTTTTCCATGGATTCCTTGGAGAGGAGTCTCTGACATGTGGGAAGAGTCGAAGGTTTTTTTTTTATGCAGATACTTGGATATTGTACAATTATAATGCAGACAGAGTTTTGTCCATTTTAACACGTGTAATGTATCACGAAGCAAATACCGTCCGCAGTGGCGGAATGTTACGTGATACCACGTACTTATACGTTTGTGACTATTACAGCGCCATCTATCACAAAGCGAAAAAAGTTGTCCAACTAAAACATTCATATTTCTTTACGTACTACACGAATATGTAATAAAAAATGGGGGTTCCTATTTTAAAAAAGGCAGTTGATATCCGTTTGATCTATGGCAGCGTCATCTAGCGGGTCAACAATAGCGCCATCTGGTTTCCCCCCTCAAGCTAGACGAGTTTCGTTCTTTGTAGTTTTTTCGTTTGATGCTTATTTCGTGAGATACACTCCTGGAAATGGAAAAAAGAACACATTGACACCGGTGTGTCAGACCCACCATACTTGCTCCGGACACTGCGAGAGGGCTGTACAAGCAATGATCACACGCACGGCACAGCGGACACACCAGGAACCGCGGTGTTGGCCGTCGAATGGCGATAGCTGCGCAGCATTTGTGCACCGTCGCCGTCAGTGTCAGCCAGTTTGCCGTGGCATACGGAGCTCCATCGCAGTCTTTAACACTGGTAGCATGCCGCGACAGCGTGGACGTGAACCGTATGTGCAGTTGACGGACTTTGAGCGAGGGCGTATAGTGGGCATGCGGGAGGCCGGGTGGACGTACCGCCGAATTGCTCAACACGTGGGGCGTGAGGTCTCCACAGTACATCGATGTTGTCGCCAGTGGTCGGCAGAAGGTGCACGTGCCCGTCGACCTGGGACCCGACCGCAGCGACACACGGATGCACGCCAAGACCGTAGGATCCTACGCAGTGCCGTAGGGGACCGCACCGCCACTTCCCAGCAAATTAGGGACACTGTTGCTCCTGGGGTATCGGCGAGGACCATTCGCAACCGTCTCCATGAGGCTGGGCTACGGTCCCGCACACCGTTAGGCCGTCTTCCGCTCACGCCCCAACATCGTGCAGCCCGCCTCCAGTGGTGTCACAACAGGCGTGAATGGAGGGACGAATGGAGACGTGTCGTCTTCAGCGATGAGAGTCGCTTCTGCCTTGGTGCCAATGATGGTCGTATGCGTGTTTGGCGTCGTGCAGGTGAGCGCCACAATCAGCACTGCATACGACCGAGGCACACAGGGCCAACACCCGGCATCATGGTGTGGGGAGCGATCTCCTACACTGGCCGTACACCACTGGTGATCGTCGAGGGGACACTGAATAGTGCACGGTACATCCAAACCGTCATTGAACCCATCGTTCTACCATTCCTAGACCGGCAAGGGAACTTGCTGTTCCAACAGGACAATGCACGTCCGCATGTATCCCGTGCCACCCAACGTGCTCTAGAAGGTGTAAGTCAACTACCCTGGCCAGCAAGATCTCCGGATCTGTCCCCCATTGAGCATGTTTGGGACTGGATGAAGCGTCGTCTCACGCGGTCTGCACGTCCAGCACGAACGCTGGTCCAACTGAGGCGCCAGGTGGAAATGGCATGGCAAGCCGTTCCACAGGACTACATCCAGCATCTCTACGATCGTCTCCATGGGAGAATAGCAGCCTGCATTGCTGCGAAAGGTGGATATACACTGTACTAGTGCCGACATTGTGCATGCTCTGTTGCCTGTGTCTATGTGCCTGTGGTTCTGTCAGTGTGATCATGTGATGTACCTGACCCCAGGAATGTGTCAATAAAGTTTCCCCTTCCTGGGACAATGAATTCACGGTGTTCTTATTTCAATTTCCAGGAGTGTATTTGGCCAGGCCACTATCAATGGACCACCCTGTATACATAAAATCATATCTCAAAAATGTTCAAGTGTGTGTGAAATCATATGGGACTTAACTGCTAAGGTCATCAGTCCCTAAGCTTACACACAACTTAACCTAAATTATCCTAAGGACAAACACACACACCTATGCTCGAGGGAGGCCGGGACCAGCCGCACAGTTCAGGACTGCAGCGCCTTAGACCGTTCGAGTAATCCCGCGCGGCAAAATCATATCTCAATTAGGCCAGTAAAGTCTCTGATGCTTATCTATTTCTTTTATATGCGTACCTGCTCCTGGATTTCGGGCTGTATCCTCCATTTACGTTCGATGATAAGGTGCAATGCCATAACATGGAAAGACTCAGCAATTCTGTTCGCGAGGCGCGCCAAGTTAATTCGTGCAGCTGCGTGAACCAGCATGCCAATGTGGCTTAGTGGTGCCGGCACGGTAGCTCAGCGTGTTTGGTCAGAGAGCTGGTTGGTCTCTGTAACAAAAAAATACTGGAAAGATCAACAAACGCACTTTAACGGATGTCATGTGATGTCCAGCAACGACCAAACACAACGATCAACAACAATAAAAAAGTGGCTAACGCTTTTGCCTAATAACCAGGAGTTCTGGGTTCCATTCCCGGCCTTGTTACAAATTTTTACTCGCCGCTTCAGTCTATATACATAAAATTATAATCAACATTTTGAAATACGCTGGATAGCCGTATACGGGTCTAAACAAATAATTGATTAGATCTTATTTCGTGATGTGTGGTCGTCAGTGCAGGTAAGACGTTGTTCGTTGCCAACGTGAGGCTCAAGCTCTTATTGTTGCAGCTCCACAATAAATAAAATTAGACGCGCGGTATTCTTCATTTTAACTACTGATATCGTCTAGTTATGATTGTACTGTGCCCGCTTTAGTGCCGTATACTGTACCTGACCACACCAAACGTCCGCCGAGCCATTGCATGTTTCATCAATGGTGCCTTGCGGCCATGTCTCAATACGCACGCCGCGTCGCTACTCTCTCTCTCTCTGTATACGGCTCGACACGACTCCATTCGATTGTTCACATCTCAGCACAGTTCTACACTGTTCTGCCGGCGCATGAGCACGCCCAGCGATAACGCAATTGCAGCTTCATTATACTCTTTGACAGCAACGTATAACCGTGACTAAGCCGGCGTTTGTACGTACCACTAGCTTACGTTTAATGTTCATTAAATTTTATAATAGAAAAACAGTGCAACATTTGAACATTTCGCAACAAAAGTATTAGTACAATTGTGTACATCCTTTGTTTCCCTAAAAATAACACATCGTAACAGTAAAATCAAAAGGAAAAATTGGAAGAAGAAACAGCATTGGTCCTATTTTTTTGTTTTATTATCCGCAAAATCGTTTTTCGGTCACTTAGTGACCACCCTCAGTGCTGTAATATACAATTAAAATTGGTATATTGTATATTGTATATTACAGCACTGCGGATAATAAAACAAAAAAATACGACCAATGCTGTTTCTTCTTCCAATTATATCCATTATCTAGTCGTGGTGCACAGAACACTCCATGGAGTCGCCAATCAACGAAAGGAAAAAATTAGTAAAATTTGGAAATTTGAGGTAAGGATCGGCCGGGGTGGCCGAGCGGTTCTAGGCGCTACAGTCTGGAGCCGCGCGACCGCTACGGTCGCAGGTTCGAATCCTGCCACGGGCATGGATGTGTGTGATGTTCTAGGGGACTGATGACCTCAGAAGTTAAGTTCCATAGTGCTCAGGGCCATTTGAACCATTTTTGGTAAGGTCTTATGGGACCAAACTGCTGAGGTCATCGGTCCCTAAGCTTACGTACTACTTAATCTAACTTACGCTAAGGACAACACACACATCCATGCCCGAGAGAGGTGCGGACCGTGACAAGACGGCCCAGACCGTGCGGCTACCCCGCACGGCCGAAAAAAATTAGTAATCTACAGAATTGCTGCCTTACAATTCGACATACTGTAAGTAGGCTGTTTAGGTTTTCTTATTGGTAACGCCACGTAGCGCTCTGTATGAAAATCACTGGCTGTACTGTGTGCAGTCTGTGGCTGTTTTGCATTGTTGTAATACTCGCCATTGTAGTGTTGGGCAGTTGGAGGTGAGCCGCCAGCAGTGGTGGATGTGGGGAGAGAGATGGCGGAGTTTTGATAATTTGTAATACTGGATATTATGAACTGCTATATATATTATGACTATTAAGGTAAATACATTGTTTATTCTCTAAAAAAAAACACTGAAATTTTACTGTGATGAACATTCTGGACTGTCTTTATGGACTGTGAGAAAATTTTAGCTCTTGACCAACATTGTATAAATAAGTGTGTGCATTTGATATCTTTGTTATTGTAATTATGAAAATTTTTTTCAAATCATTATTGGCCACTGCACAAACCATTTTGTAAAATTTTTTGTGGGGAGCATGGGGGCTATGTAAGTAGGCTGTTTAGGTTTTCTTATTGGTAACGCCACATAGCGCTCTGTATGAAAATCACTGGCTGTACTGTGTGCAGTCTGTGGCTGCTTTGCATTGTTGTAATACTCGCCATTGTAGTGTTGGGCAGTTGGAGGTGAGCCGCCAGCAGTGGTGGATGTGGGGAGAGAGATGGCGGACTTTTGATAATTTGTAATACTGGATATTATGAACTACTATATACACTCCTGGAAATTAAAATAAGAACACCGTGAATTCATTGTCCCAGGAAGGGGAAACTTTATTGACACATTCCTGGGGTCGGATACATCACATGATCACACTGACTGAACCACAGGCACATAGACACAGGCAACAGAGCATGCACAATGTCGGCACTAGTACAGTGTATATCCACCTTTCGCAGCAATGCAGGCTGCTATTCTCCCATGGAGACGATCGTAGAGATGCTGGATGTAGTCCTGTGGAACGGCTTGCCATGCCATTTCCACCTGGCGCCTCAGTTGGACCAGCGTTCGTGCTGGACGTGCAGACCGCGTGAGACGACGCTTCATCCAGTCCCAAACATGCTCAATGGGGGACAGATCCGGAGATCTTGCTGGCCAGGTTAGTTGACTTACACCTTCTAGAGCACGTTGGGTGGCACGGGATACATGCGGACGTGCATTGTCCTGTTGGAACAGCAAGTTCCCTTGCCGGTCTAGGAATGGTAGAACGATGGGTTCGATGACGGTTTGGATGTACCGTGCACTATTCAGTGTCCCCTCGACGATCACCAGTGGTGTACGGCCAGTGTAGGAGATCGCTCCCCACACCATGATGCCGGGTGTTGGCCCTGTGTGCCTCGGTCGTATGCAGTCCTGATTGTGGCGCTCACCTGCACGGCGCCAAACACGCATACGACCATCATTGGCACCAAGGCAGAAGCGACTCTCATCGCTGAAGACGACACGTCTCCATTCGTCCCTCCATTCACGCCTGTCGCGACACCACTGGAGGCGGGCTGCACGATGTTGGGGCGCGAGCGGAAGACGGCCTAACGGTGTGCGGGACCGTAGCCCAGCCTCATGGAGACGGTTGCGAATGGTCCTCGCCGATACCCCAGGAGCAACGGTGTCCCTAATTTGCTGGGAAGTGGCGGTGCGGTCCCCTACGGCACTGCGTAGGATCCTACGGTCTCGGCGTGCATCCGTGCGTCGCTGCGGTCCGGTCCCAGGTCGACGGGCACGTGCACCTTCCGCCGACCACTGGCGACAACATCGATGTACTGTGGAGACCTCACGCCCCACGTGTTGAGCAATTCGGCGGTACGTCCACCCGGCCTCCCGCATGCCCACTATACGCCCTCGCTCAAAGTCCGTCAACTGCACATACGGTTCACGTCCACGCTGTCGCGGCATGCTACCAGTGTTAAAGACTGCGATGGAGCTCCGTATGCCACGGCAAACTGGCTGACACTGACGGCGGCGGTGCACAAATGCTGCGCAGCTAGCGCCATTCGACGGCCAACACCGCGGTTCCTGGTTTTTCCTCTCTGCCGTGCGTGTGATCATTGCTTGTACAGCCCTCTCGCAGTGTCCGGAGCAAGTATGGTGGGTCTGACACACCGGTGACAACTTGTTCTTTTTTCCATTTCCAGTAGTGTATATTATGACTGTTAAGGTAAATACATTGTTTGTTCTCTATTATCATCTTTCAATTGCTAACTATGCCTATCAGTAGTTAGTGCCTTCTGTAGTTTGAATCTTTTATTTAGCTAGCAATAGTGGCGCTCGCTGTATTGCAGTTGTTCGAGTAAGGAAGATTTTTGGTGAGGTAAGTGATTTGTGAAACGTATAGGTTAATGTTAGTCAGGGCCATTCTTTTGTAGGAATTTTTGAAAGTGAGATTGCGTTGCGCTAAAAATATTGTGTCAGTTTAAGCACAGTCGTGTATAATTGTTCTAAGGGGACGTTTCAATACTACAGCGCGACTGGGCCATGGAGGGGGCGCTGGTGTTGCCTTTCGAATTCCTGGCGCCACTGGCTCATCTGTCGTGTGATGTCTCTCTGGTTTAAAGCCACGAAGATCTTTGCTCGAGGTTGTTTGTTGACGGGGGACGGGACGTGTTGCGGCGAGTTAGGGGGTGCTAACGGAGCGGGGGGGGGGGGGGGGGACGGTGTGGGAGGTCCACCCGGCGACTAAGGTGGGCACTTGCGCCAGCGTCTTGGACACGGAGTGCGGCGAGTGGTTGCCGGGCATATTCGTGGCCCGATTTGAATCCCTGGCAGACTTCGAGTGCCGTTTTCGTGCGTAGCCTGGCCAGCGAGCTTTGGGACGTAGTACACCGATGAGAGAGCTGAAGCCAATTTCGCTGTGCTGAATTATGCCCCCCCCCCCCCCTTTGGAATCGGCAAGCTTCAGCTTCGAGTCGTAAACTTCAGTTAAGTTTCGATTTTGAGGTCTTAACTGTTATTTTCTTCTCGATACCTATAGGTCTGTCGCGATCATTGCGATTTCTTAGCTGATCTATTTCGCCACCAGATGGGTCGTAGAATTGTGGCTGTTGTTTTCTTTTCCTGAGTGGATACTGACCTCGGTTGTTTGTTAGCAGGATATCTTAAACTTTGCGAGCCGATGGTGTTCCCTCAGCCTGAGCGATTACGTATATTTCTTCTGTAGTATGGTGTACAGTCAGGAGTAACGCCCAGCTATGCCATTGTTGGACAATACTGAAGTCTTTTTTTATTATCACTTATATGTTTCACTTTTATTTTCTTGAAATATTTGTGTTTTCTTGTATCTTTCATTATATTTGATTTATTACCCTGCCACGTGACATCAAATTCACGCCAACCTTCCCTGTGTTGTAAGTGAAATACACACACCTAAGTCTTATAATCTGGCTTTAGGTGACTGATCTCCCAGTGAAGGCCAACCACATCCAACGACGAAATCAACTTTCCTTTTACCTCCTCAAACGTTTTCCATTGGGCAGTCACAGCAGTATCATCAGCATAGATGAAATGCCTAGAGTGTTCTGTGACTGGCGTAAATGTTAAAAAAGCACAGGAATGAATGTATTGCTTTGAGGCAGGCCGTTCTTTAGTATGAGCCATCTGCTCTGTGCCCTGGAGAAACACCTGGAATCGTCTATTCTGGAGGAGAGTGCCTGTGGGAGATGTTAGTTGATAATGAACAGTGCCGGATTAGTTGATTAGTTGCGGTGGGTGACATCACCCAGTCAATGTGATCTTAGATATGGGAATGCATTCCATTAAGAAGACAGAGATGCACAAATTGTTTACATTGAGTAACGAATGAATCTATAACGCAGGAGTAACATTTTACGAAGTCATGGATTTTCACATTTTGAAGACCATTGTACTAATGATTCGCATTTTGCGCACCTCAGTTTAACATAGAATGGTACCAAACTGTAGGGGTGTGGGGGGGGGGGGGCGGGAATACTCAAGAACAATTTTTGAAATATTTTTAACAAGTGCCAAATAAGAGAACCTAGTACACAGTAGAGGGTACTACGTCTTCTTTTCTATCTGTGCTGTCACCTCTCTAACACTGTGGTCCGTATACGGCAGTAGTAGGGTATGGTGGACACCCATGAGCTATAGAAAACACTCAGATTGTTTACATGGATGATTGATGTTCAGCATAAGCTTCTGCTACTTCATTGACGTCTGCGGTGTCAGATATATAACATTCTGTGTCTAAAATTATGTAAATATGGATGGTCGGTCTTGGGTTAGTACTCTCTCCTCCCAAATGCAAGGCCAGCGTTGTAACTATGGCACCGCTTCGCTAAGCAACACTTATCGTCTAAGAACAAACAGGTAATTCGCCCGCCACTACTTAATATCTTATATGACTCCCATGTTCAGCAGCCCATCGCCCACGTCTCTGGGCTGTCCTCGAGGGTAGTGCCATTAACATTTGAGGAAGACGAAATATTCTTGAGCTATGCAGTGCTTATTACCAATTCTGTGACAGACAGCGAGGCCGGCAACGTCAATGAGTGACACTCCTCAAACAGGTGGTGACTCGTGGTTTTTTGGCTGCTTCGTCGTTCAATACACAAGAGATAAATAACCGGTAAAGATGTGACTGTATAAGTAATCTCACAAATTCAATCGCCATCAAAACAGTTTATATTTGCGGCAGAATCACGTTTATATTTACATATAACAATTCTTAACTGTGTCACATGGTTAGCATCATTTCAATATTCAGCCTCTTTGAGGACCTTGTATGTCATGCACTCTTCTCATACTGTGTTACT
Organism: Schistocerca cancellata; assembly: GCF_023864275.1. Taxonomy (NCBI): domain Eukaryota; kingdom Metazoa; phylum Arthropoda; class Insecta; order Orthoptera; family Acrididae; genus Schistocerca; species Schistocerca cancellata. The sequence continues at coordinate 1,246,428,912 of NC_064626.1, forward strand.
ATATTATACTAACTTAATAACTACGACTTAATGATGGTCATTCAAAGATGCTTCGTCCACTTCGTCTTGGCTGTCAAAATGTTGTCATTATTTCCCAAAGTACGTACTCATAAGAGACGATATATTAGAATAAAAACTCAATTACCATGTAAGTCATGATGATCGGTTACAGATCTTTATATTCTTCGTCTTCTTCCTATTGGTTTGCGGCCTCTGTAGCATCACGGATAGCCCATTCATGGACTGCATTTTCCTCTTCTCCTCTTAGACCTCTTCACCCTTCTTTGTTGACAGTCACCTTTCCTTCGACTTTCATTGCCAGTTCCGAACAATCCTCCAGGAGTTCAACAACCCATTTGGTTCTTGTCTATCCTCTTCTCCTCCCTGTTATTTCCCACACTCTCTTTGTCGTTCTACCCACATTCATCCTGATAGCATGTCTGGCAATTCTTGCCCTTTTCAGTCACATTTGTCCTGATATTGTTGTCATGCTCCAGTACATTTCTTGCCTAGGTCTCCACATCCATCTCTGACCACCTCTTTTGGGGACCGCTAATTTCCTCAGTGTTTTTCTCTATTCTTTTTCTTGTGATTCTGCACCTAATTGTCAGCTCAGCCACACACATTACCGCGTTCCTCAGCGTTGCCTCTTAGTGTCCGATCTTTGCGTCTGTAGATACATTGTTTTTGTCGTACAGAAGGCTGCCCACTTTCTTCATTCTCTCTTTATTCCCTCGTTGCTCCTGCTTCTTCCTTATATATGTTCTTCCAGATATTAAAAGTTGTTCATCTTCTTCAAAGCGCCTCCTCGTGACATTAAATGATTTTGCTGCTAGTAAACGTTTCTAGATACAAGGTCGTGGTAGACGAAATTCTTCTGTTCCTAACAGTTCTTCCAGACCTACGCTGAAGATCTTTAGAGGCGTTCCTCCTCCATTGAATCCCTCCGACTGACAGGTCGAACGTCTGAGGGCGGCATATATACTGTAGAGAATGGGGTGTGACTAGCGTTACAAATGATATGCAGAGATGATCCTTTTCAAAGATAGAACTTCACTATCGATTTTAGTCTTGTCAAAGATTAAAAAATTGTTTAGTCATTCTGCAGAACTACTATCCATTTGTCGCTAAGTTTCATGGTCTCTTCATTCCTATTAAAATTATCCTTATGTTTATATGTTTCAATGGCTTCTCTACATAGCCATGGATAATCGTTGTCGTAGATAAAATTTTTGTTGCAGAAAATTTCACTTCATGACTTCCGACTGAAGAGCATGTTCTGATACAGCCGACTTGTCTATTTTCCCTAGCCGGCAAAGACTTTTGTGTTTTTTCAGCCAGTATTCACGCTTCTCGTGGTGGTTCCAATATAATTTTTGCCACATGTGCACGAAATTTTATATACGCCCCATGCTGACAGAGAAGGGCGTTTATCCTTTACAGATCGGAGTGCTTGACCTGGTTCCTTTAGTGGTCTAAAAACCGGTATAATGTCTGTCTGTAAAATCTTTCAGATCCTCTACTTTTCGTTCTATCATTAAATGTTTTTGTCTTGTAGTTTATTCACAATCCCACTCAGACTGCAGAGCTTAGGTTGTCGAGTTCTGTGTTCTCGTCTTCTTACGTCTTGCGTAGTATTGTAAGATGTCGTGGTCTCCTGACCCTCATTGCTTACATATTCCGCCCTCTCAATCATTTTCCGCACATCAAGACTCTTCATTCGAACCCAAACTTGATAAGATAAAGTCAATGTTGTATGTATTCATGTAAACGATATGCAAATAACAAGTAAATCGCAAGTGCGCACCGAGGGTGAAATACTCGAGGCTGGCATACACACACACATTCAAGACACCATAGTCACAAAAGCTTCTAGTTCAGGAGAGGCAAATCGCACGCCAGGAGGCTGGTCCCTTCAGAGGACGACTCAGCCTATCTATGTCGGCCGGCGACCACCCATAGAGCAGACAGCGTTTGCCCAAGTGAAAGGGAGAATGACCTCGTGTTCGGCTTAAAAGGAAATTCCGCTATGTTGTGTGGGAGCGCCCAGCCTACGCATTCTTTAAAAACATAGCACGCAGTTTCAGAGGTTTTCACAGGGAGACAGCAAACGCCAACCGCTGATGCTACAGATTTCCTAATTGTTCGCCTCAAACGAAACGTCATTCTCCTGTTTTAGAAGAGCAATACTGATTGGCAGACAATATTCCTGTTGCCTTGAGCTGAAGGAGTAATGGAAGAGACCGAAAGATATACCCCTTCACGTCTGGTGTGGAAGGGGCTGTTCCGTTGTCGCTCATGGAGCGAGAACACGTAACGAGAGCGTATGCGCTCGTATGTGTACTCAAAGAGTGAGGAACAAGTCTCTCCTCAGTACTTCACTGGGAGATCACCTCTGTCGAGAGCGAATCGGTGTGCGACTCTACATTGAGTCCTTGCAATGAGGCGTTGTTCACTGTGTTGGCCGCCACACTCATTGTGCGGTGTGAATGGACAGAGTTATAGTTAAACGCCTGCGAGCGAATTTTTGAGTGGCATCGCGGTGGACTGGTTATCTGACCGGTGTCCACGCCAATAGTTAGACTAGGCGCGAATAGGAGTCCTTGACTTCATCAAGGTGTAGGGAGTGTTTGATTGGCGAAGGTCTATCCAGGTAGACCGAGAGTTATCTTATTTGTCAGCAGCAAGCGACGCAGACAGCAGTCATCACAGCTTACGGTATTGTGCGCTACAGCTCTTGCGAGCCCCATATTTCCTCCACAACAGTACACTTCACTGCATTTCACATGCGACAGCTTCGACCATACCTAGCAACATTCTAATGGATAATTATTCAAGTTGAGTAGGTGTGGCTCTTAGCCATTCTGTTAAGTCAATAACAATCTTAAACTTTGTATAGAAATTTCATTAGCGAATCCTATCCTTAAGAGGTAACTTCACATTGGGAAAAGAACCCGGAAATAACTTGTTCAGTTCATAACTAAAAGTGTCATTGTGATTTCTCAGAATTTTTGCAAAAAAAATTATAATTTTCGTTAGTTTCATGTTTTTCTTACACTAACTAGCACTACTCCAGTACCCAAGTATCCCACTAGTTAGGTAAGAAATTTTGTGACTTTTTGTTTCATTTCCTTACAGCGGACGACTCCAGAAGATATTTATTGCTGAAAGTTTTTCAGGCATTTCTCTTTAGAACGTTAGGAGCGTCTGTCTGACTTCTGTAGTAGTGTGGGGGTGGAAATTGCATCTTGCGAGAGCCACAGGGTAAAGGGTACATCTCAGATTAATCCGTTCCGCAGAATGATAGAATAGCGCCCACACGTCGCTCACAGTATTACTATGTCGCTTTTATAAATACACAGACAGGTATTTGAAGTAAGAAGTAAGACGTGGCCAGATCCGCAGCAAGTGTTACAGCAACATTCGCTTTAAAAATTCAAATCCATTATTCATGGCGCTATCTAATGTTTACTGTTTTGCACCAAAAGATTGGATTTGCGAAACGAAGATAGGGATTTTACGGGGTTGTATTTCCTTTTACTAGGAAGTAAATGTAAAGCATATATATATATATATATATATATATATATATATATATATATATATATATATATATAAAAGAGTCAGTATAAATTTGAAAACTGAATAAATCACGGAATAATGTAGATAGAGAGGTATAAATTGACACACATTCTTGGAATGACATGAGGTTTTATTAGAACCAAAAAAATACAAACGTTCAAAAAATGTTCGACAGATGGCGCTTCATCTTATCAGAATAGCAATAGTTAGCATAACAAAGTAAGACAAAGCAAAGATGATGTTCTTTACAGGAAATGCTCAATATGTCCACCATCATTCCTCAGCAATAGGTGTAGTCGAGGAATAATATTGTGAACTGCACTGTAAAGCATGTCCGGAGTTATGGTGAGGCATTTGCGTCGGATGTTGTCTTTCAGCATCCCTAGAGATGTCGGTCGATCACGATACACTTGCGACTTCAGGTAACCCCAAAGCCAATAATTGCACGGACTGAGGTCTGGGGACCTGGGAGGCCAAGCATGACGAAAATGGCGGCTGAGCACACGATCATCACCAAACGAAGCGCGTAAGAGATCTTTCACGCGTTTAGCAATATGGGGTGTTTTTTTTTTTTTTTGGTTCTAATAAAACCCCATGTCATTCCAAGTATGTGCGTAAATTTTTACCTCTCTATGTACATTATTCCGTGGTTTATTAGGTTTTCAAGTTTATACTTACTTTTTGATCACCCAGTATATAAGCGATTTCTTAAGCGACTCCGCTCTGCACTTATCTGATCTCTCATGCAGACGTGTTTTCAGCTCATCAGCTTTCGGTATAAACGTGTGTGAAAAATATGGAAACTTTCTCTAATACAACAGGGCCTAAGTATTTACTTCACAGAGTTGTGCGTGATAATACATCTTGAATACAACTTGTGTAATAAAGTAATTATGTAGGAAAACGACAAATGTTATCTGCTTCACTGAGACTCCAAACTATGCCACATGATTGTATGTGATTGATGTTTTGATATCGTTTTGGGCTGGCATTAGTTCAGTGAAGTCGAGGCGCTTAAGTTCCTAATATATCATTACGTATTCAGAATCATACAGTCAGACTGATCTGAAAGTTTTTAAAAAAGTAGACAGAATATTCTACTTGTCAACCTCAGTATCGAAGAAGCACTGCATGAAATAGAAGAAAGGTCCATATGTGGTACTAAAATTCAGTCTAAAATGATGCTATGATAACATTCGCTGATGACAATTGTTATCCTCTGTGACATGGTGAGTAGAAATGAAGTCAACTTGTAATCTGCCTACATTCTGCAGTAATTAAATGACATATGTATCCGAATGTTTTGAAGTTTTCGGGAAATCAATCTGTTTCAAAGAATTTTGTGCAAACAGAATCCGAATGAGTGTACTGAAAGTATACGATCGAATCAAGTAAAATTATATCATTATGTTAACTGATTCTGATTTGTTAACGAGAATGTTATTAATTTTTAACTGAAATTTAACAAAACGAGAGTTGTTCAGTTAATATGACTGGTAGCTCATCTCTGAACAGAAGTTATGAAAATGATTATGCTGAGTACAAAGTAAATTTAGTAATAATTAATGTTTCTGTGAACGGTGACGGTCACTCATAGCGAGAGATGTCGGTTGGAAACATAAAAACTTTAGAAAGTGTTTGAAAGTCAATTTGAATTACAATGGTCATTTTGTAATAATTCTAAATCAAAAGTAATTTACTAATTGTAGCACGTAGCAACGCGGTAATAATAAAGACATGTTACTTCATTTTAAAGCTTACTGTATTAAGATTCACTAATAATATCTTTTCAATAAACAAAACTCGTATTTAGAAATGTAATAAATGAACACTGAGTATATCACAATTAGCAGAAACGGAAACAAACAACGACGAAAGTACAAAGCCAAGAATCATACAACATACAGGTAAACACACAGAGTTGCATAACTGTGTTTAAACAAACTATACACTACAGTCTTGGCAGAAAAATGATTTAAATGGTTAATAAGTCTCTTTCTAAAAAACGTAATGACAGTAGTTAAATTTGCAACAGTTAATCAACACTGCCAGTTAAATTGTAATGTCATAATTCCCATTGATGTAACAAAATGAAAATTTTATTGTCTGACTCTTTCATAAAGTTAATGTGCAAGTCCTTTAAATTAAGTGAAACTCGGTTATTTTAATGTTGTGAACAGGGTCCTACTATTCGTATTGATTATTTGTGGTATTTACTGACACTGACAAAATTTGAAATTAACAAAGTATCTATAATGTTCGTTTGCTAATTCTAAAACATTGACAGGTCTTTTACATACCTAAATTCCTGAAACAGCAAAGTCTTGTTATGACATGGAGCAGCAGTAGCCGCGGCCTGATGATTTGATGAGAGCTGTTACACAACAGGTTCTTCCTTCCATTTAGAAGCATAATTAAATATACCTGGCCACATAGACCTCGTCACAACTCTTCTCAAATAATTATTGTACTGTGGTCCACATTATTATCTTCATGATGCCTTCCCCAACATTTTATCGCCACGAAGTTCACACTCTATGTTTTGCGCACGCTTCCGCCATTACCCAAGACCGGGCTCTCTGTCAGCTTGCAACTGTTTATGCAGCCGCACTCGCGTACCAACGTTGTCAGTGCCATGCCGAGATTATCTCTGGTTAGAGATTATTATTTTACATATCGAATATCCCATGGACCAAAGAGGATATCAAACATTACGTTTACATGCGACGCATCTTCCGAAAGACGCAAACCGAATTTCGGAAACCGTTTCCCACTGTCGTGTTTACATGTTAAAGTCTGAAGCGGATTTGCTAGCCCAGTTAAATAAAGCGCCTGAAAACAGCTTCTGATTTCGTCAGTACAATTGCTGTACCTCTTCACTTAAACGTTAGAGATAGACAGCTTCATGCTCAGTCTAATATTTCTGCAAGGCCTTCACTGCACAATAAGTCGCGTCATTCACATTAGTCGAATATTTTGAGACCAGGACGTATCCTGAGAGCCCAAGCACGTTTCGAAAACGGTTGTGCGTTTACATGGGAGCGAAATTCGATTGTAGAAGTGGAAAACTGGCAGATAGAAACGGATTTCGATAGTCGATATTGGACTGTTCACATGATCACCCAGAAGCGGTATTGGTAAACCGGTTTACGAAATCCGCTTTTGGGAGCGCATGTAAACATAATGATCGACAGGCAACAACGCGACCTAAGTGAAGCGGATTGAACAACCCTCCGCCTTGTTTTCGAAAGTCAAAACAAAGGAGAATGGTACACGATGGCGCGTAACGAAATTATGGATCCTTGAGTAAAATTATAAATTCACATATTCATGTGAAATTAACATGTGAAAGTTCTTTCTGTGCTGGTTTATAACACAAACCACTATCTGATAATTTTTGTAAACAGAACTCACTTGAAATAAGATATATTGTTAGCTTTATTGCTTTTGTGCAAACAGTTACACATTGCACAAACGTTAGGCATGGTGTCGAAAATAAATTCGTCAAAGATGATCTTAAAAGTTCGTACATACAAGCTACTATTTCGCTCTAAAGAATCACCACACAATGACTTCCGAAAACACGTTGCATAGTAGTACAGCGCGGCACCCGAATGAGTGCTGATGTGCGTCAGCCTTTCTTTGCATACTCTGTCTCTTTGTCAAGGAGATGGCGCTACAGACCTACGCTGTTACGTTGCTTTGAAGCTGACGCCGTAGTATTAGATGCCCCAAAACCTTAGCCGACTACTGTCTTTTGTTCTTACCTTCAGTCGCGTGCGCGCAGCAGTTGTTTTAAACAGAAAATATTACAGTGCTTTCGTGAATAGCACAGTCTCAGGAAGGTATCTTCAAACTTTTTTCTGGTCTTAAACGCATATTTGATCCTGTAATACTAGGTGTTACGCCTCTTTAATGTACCTTTCTTTTTTATATACGTTTCGAACAACCAGCAAGTGAAGTAAGTGATGTGAACAGGCGACGTCCGTAATCCCGAATTTTGCTGACGAAACTGATGTTCAGTCCATATCGTCTTCGCGAAAATGCTGAGAAAATATTTTGCTGTAACTGGTCGGTTTACAAACTTACCTTCTCACAGTGTTTACCTAGAGAGCTTTTCGAATTGGATTTATAGCAAACCTAGAGTCAAATGACAGAAACAAAACGGCTAGAGCAAAAGTAAACAGCGCAACCAAACTTCATGTATAGAAGTATATATATAAAAATACCGCCTGAGCGTGTTTTCTTAGGAATTAAATACGAAACCTCCTAAAAAAAGGAAACCTGTGCACTTACTGCATGACATCACAGCACAGTAGGCAAAACTACTTCATGCTATTTCGTTTATTGTACCTTGCAGAATTAAAGAACAAGGTATAAAAGGTTAAGACATAAATTAAATTCTCACGTTATGTAAGACCCTATCCAAAAAATGGATCTTTAGCTTCCATGTATAATGAAAAAACAAATGCAATGAAAATAATCCTCACTGGTTTTACTATGTACACTGATGGGAAAAACCGTAGTGTCAAAAATCAATTAACGTAGAATAATGAAATTTCGAGAATACAATTGTGAAGGTAAAATATTTAAGTAACTAACGTTGCAAGATCACAGGTTAATGCAAGCATAAGTCATTGCAAGTGCTGGTACGTTAATAACTGGTATCTGGTGGGCTAGGGGTAGCGTTTTTGAGACACAATCACACAATCAAATCGTCGTCGGTCCCGCGTTCGAATCCCACCACTGCTTAAATTCTGATTAATAATCAGCATTGACGGCCGAAGACTTCCGGTATAAAAAGCCACCATCATTTTGCCAACGGCCTTGTCAAAGAGGGCGGAGAAACGGACTGAGGTTCATGGCACTCTCTTGTCCTAGGCGTGGCAAACTGCCCCTACAGGCAATGACCAGCGGCATGAGGATGCAGAAGGCAAAGGAAACCAGTGCATTAAAGACACATAAACTGCATCCACAGGACATGTGGCCTGTAATTCAAAAGTCTCATGATGATCTCTCGATTGGAAAAAGTTCCGGAACAGTCCCCCATTCGAGTCTCCGGAAGGGGACTGTCTAGGGGGAGGTTACCATGAGAAAAGACTGAATAATCAACGGAAGGATAACGTTCTACGAGTCGGGGCGTGGAATGTCAGAAGTTTGAACGTGGTAGGGAAACTAGAAAATCTGAAAGGGGAAACGCAAAGGCTCAGTCTAGATACAGTAGGGGTCAATGAAGTGAAGTGGAAGGAAGGGTTTCTGGTCAGATGAATATAGTGTAATGTCGACAGCAGAAGAAAATGGTATAACAGGAGTAGGATACGTTATGAATAGGAAGGTGGGGCACAGAGTCTGTTTCTGTGAACAGTTCAGTGACCGGGTCGTTCTTATCAGAATCGACAGCAAACAAACCCCGACAACGATAGTACAGGTGTACAAGCCGACGTCGCAAGCAGAAGACGAAGAGATAGAGAAAGTGTATGAGAATATTGAAAGGGTAGTACAGTGTTTAAAGGGAGCTGGAAATCTAATAAACATGGGGCACTGGAATGCAGTTGCAGGGGAAGGAGTAGAAGAAACGTTTACAGAAGAATATGGGCTTGGACCAAGGAATGAGAGAAGAGAAAGACTGAGTTCTGTAACAAGTTTCAGCTAGTAATAGCGAACACTCTGTTCAAGAATCACAAGAGGAGGAAGCATACCTCGGAACAGGCCGGGTGATAGGGGAAGATTTCAGTTAGATTACATCATGGTCAGACAGAGATACCGAAATAAGATACTGGATTGTAAGGCGTACTCAGGAGCAGACAGAGACTCATACCACAATTTATTGGTGACGAGGAGTAGGCAGATGTTTAAGAGATTAGTCAGGAGGAATCTCTAAGGCTATAGTTACATCAATAATGAATAGCTCAGTAGGCAGTGCAGTTGAAGACGAATGGATATCTCTAAAAAAGACCATTATAGACGTTGGACAGGAAAATATAGGCACAAGGACGGTAACTGCGAAGAAACCATGGGTAACAGAAGAAATACTTCAGTTGATTGATGAAAGGAGGAAATAAAAACATGTTCCGAGAAACTCTGTAAAACAGAAATACAAGTTACAGAGGAATGAAATAAACAGGAAGTGCAGGGAAGCTAAGACGAAATGGCTGCAGGAAAAATGTGAAGACATCGAAAAAGAAATGATTGTCGGAAGGACAGACTCAGCATACAGGAAAGTCAAAACAACCTTCGGTGACATTAAAAGCAAGGGTGAGAACATGACGAGTGCAACGGGATTTCCACTGTTAAATACAGAGGACAGAGCGGATAGGTGGAAAGAATACACTGAAAGCCTCTAGGTGAGGGAAGATTTGTCTGATGCGATAGAAGAAAAAACAGGAGTCGATTTAGAAGAGGTAGGGGATCCAGTATTAGAATCAGAATTTAAAAGAGCTTTGGAGGACTTACGGTCAAATAAGGCAGCAGGGATAGATAACATTCCATCTGAATGTCTAAATTCATTGGGGGAAATGGCAACAAAACGACTATTCACGTTGGTGTGTAGAATGTATGAGTCTCGTGACATACCATCTGACTTTCGGAAAAGCATTATCCACTTAATTCCGAAGACAGTAAGAGCTGACAAGTGCGAAAATTACCGCACAGTCATCTTAACAGCTCGTGCATCCAAGTTGCCTGTAATATACAGAAGAATAGGAAAGAAAATTGAGGTTGCGCTAGATGACAATCAGTTTGGCCTTAGGAATATTAAAGGCACCAGTGAGGCAATTCTGACGTTGCAGTTCATAATGGAAGCAAGACTAAAGAAAAATCAAGATACGTTCATAGGATTTGTCGACCTGGAAAAGGCGTTCGACAATGTAAAATGGTGCAAGATGTTCGAAATTCTGAAAAAAGTTGGGTAAGCTATAGGGAGAGACGGGTCATATAAAATATTTACAAGAGCCAAGAGGGAATAATAAGAGTGGTCGACCAAGAACGAAATTCTCGTATTAACAAGGATGTAAGACAAGGATGTAACCTTTCGCGCCTACTGTTCAATCTGTATGTCGAGGAAGCAATGACGGAAATAAAAGAAAGATTCAGGAGTGGAATTAAAATTCAGGGTGAAAGGATATCAATTATAAGATTCGCTATCTTGAGTGAAACTGCAGAAGAATTGCATGATCTGCTGAACGAGAGAGGTAATTCTGACTTTGCGGTAATAATGGAAGCAAGACTAAAGAAAAATCAAGACACGTTCATAGGATTTGTCGACCTGGAAAAGGCGTTCAGTATGGACTGAGAGTAAATCGAAGAATGACGAAGGTATTGAGAAGTAGTAGAAATGAGAACAGCAAGAAACTTAACATCAGGATTGATGGCCACGAAGTAGATGAAATTAAGGTATTCTGCTACCTAGGCAGTAAAATAACCTATGACGGACAGAGCATAGAGGACATGAAAAACAGACTAGCTATGGCAAAAAAGGTATTCCTGGCCAAGAGAATTCTACTAATATCAAATATCGGCCTTAAACTGAGGAAGAAATTTCTGAGAATGTACGTGCGGAGTACAGCATTGTATGGTAGTGAAACATGAACTGTGGGAAAACCGGAACAGAAGAGAATCGAAGCATTTGAGATGTGGTGCTACAGAAGTATGTTGAAAATTAGATGGCCTGATAAGGTAAGGAATGAGGAGGTTCTGTGCAGAATCGGAGAGGAAAGGAATATGTGGAAAACACTGATAAGGAGATGGGACAGGGTGATAGGACATCTGTTAAAACATGAGGGAATGACTTCCATGGAATCGAGGACGTAGGTTGCAAGTGTGTAACGTTGTTGCTTTAATTTTCTTTGAAAGCGATGCTGATAGACAATAAAAGCGGTTTAAAAGCTGTGAGCTGTCTGGGGAAGTTAACCTTGCATTACTGAGCAACTGTTTCACCAGGTATACAGTCTAGCTTACCAAATTCCCAACCAGACTAACATTAAATATCATCTTTTAATAGTCATACAACAACCGGTGATATATATATAAAAGAGAATTTAAGTAAAAAGAAATAAATCAGTTTATATTTGGAGATTTATTTTAACATTGATCATTGAAATTTCAGCATATTAAACTTGAGTCATAACTAAGCTGGTGCCTTATTTAGGATTGTGTAAATATGAGTTTGTAATCTTACGGAACACATCAAATAGGGATCCAAGATTGGGAGACTGCATACAACACTGCATTCATAAAATAACACACGAAGAACGTTGAAACATATGCAAGAGGAAATTAACCACAACCAACCGATTCATTTTCACCCAAAGAAGTTACGTTCGTAGCGGAATCCTGTCCATCATGTAATTACCACACACTGGTATACTAAATACATACTAACTCTCTGTGAAATCTTCCCGAAAAGAATAGCTGAGGGCTACTTTGATGGTTACATCACATGCTTCACGTGGTCAACTTGGTTTACACAAAGAGTGTAACCCCACAATAATTTTGATAATTAAAATAAATTAGATCGAAAAGAAAATTTACAAAAGTAAAACCTCGAACTGGTGACTAACGTCTTACTATTAACCTGATGGGTCAAACAATTGTATAAGCACGTGGTACTGGTCTCGCAAAGTACACCCCACGTGGGTTGAACATAAAGAAAAGTTGCTTCATTGAAAAATATTGTCAAGACGAGACGTTATAATCTCACGCACACTCGCATTTAAGATTGATGATCTTAGTTAGAGTTACTGATCAACACGTGGTTCCACTTTACTCACAAAGTAGTGACAAAGTAACTACTGGAAGATATTCTGAACTTCACACTCGAAATACACTGCGTTGCAATTTAAGATAACATTAGATATTTTAGAGCTAAACCTGAAATACAGGTGATTAAATTTTCAGTTAGGCTGAACTTAAGAAATCCATTGTCCTACGGACTTAGCAGACACGCCCTTAGCCGGAGATCTTACCACTTCAGATGCTCGCCACGGACAGACTGACCTGGTCCCTTCCTGAGGGTGGCACACAAATACAAAACGGAAGTGGCCAGAGGGACAGTTTCCTATACCAACATGACAAGGGACGGACAGGACCATACTAAGAATAGAAACCTCTCTGCTTTTAGAAAGCATAGCTACCTGTTCCGACGTTGGTCCTACTGTTCTCTAGCAGACAGGCTTGTCTGCTACCCTCAAGCATCCAACTAGAAATACATTTGCTCATTCATCCTCTCACACAGAAGGGAAGGGAGATGAAAGTATCTTATCATATACAGTATATAAAAGAAAGCGGTTGTAGGTTCCGTATGAGACTGTGTGACATGAATTACATATAAACTGTGTTTTAAAGTGTAGTAGTGTGACAGATCGTTCTTGTTTATGTGTAAAAGTAACACGTTCCACTACTCAGTCTCCTCCCAGATAGTCAGAAACGCCACAGTAAATTTAGAAGAGAAATTACCGAACTATCAGTTTAATAAGTCACGACTGCAAAATACTAACGCGAATTCTATACAGACGTATGGAAAAACTAGTAGCAGCCGACCTCGGGGAACATCAGTTTGGATTCCGTAGAAATATCGGAACACGTGAGGCAATACTGACCCTACGACTTATCTTAGAAGCTAGATTAAGTAAAGGCAAACCTACTTTTCTAGCATTTGTAGACTTAGAGAAAGCTTTTGACAATGTTGACTGGAATACTCTCTTTCAAATTCTGAAGGTGGCAGGGGTAAAATACATGGAGCGAAAGGCTATTTACAATTTATACAGAAACCAGATGGCAGTTATAAGAGTTGAGGGACATGAAAGGGAAGCAGTGGTTGGGAGGGAGTAAGACAGGGTTGTAGCCTCTCCCCGATGTTATTCAACCTGTATATTGAGCAAGCAGTGAAGGAAACAAAAGTAAAATTCGGAGTAGGTATTAAAATCCATGGAGAAGAAATAAAAACTTCGAGGTTCGCCGATGACGTAATTCAGTCGGAGACAGCAAAGGACTTGGAAGAGCAGTTGAACGGAATGGATAGTGTCTTGAAAGGAGGCTATAAGATGAACATCAACAAAAGCAAAACGAGGATAATGGAATGTAGTCGAATTAAGTCGGGTGATGCTGAGGGAATTAGATTAGGAAATGACACACATAAAGTAGTAAAAGAGTTTTGCTATTTGGGGAGCAAAATACCTGATGACGGTCGAAGTAGAGAGGATATAAAATGTAGAGGAAAGCATTTCTGAAGAAGAGAAATTTATTAACATCGAGTATAGGATTAAGTGTCAGGAAATCGTTTCTGAAAGTATTTGTATGGAGTGTAGCCAAATATGGAAGTGAAACATAGACGATAAATAGTTTGGACAAGAATAGAATAGAAGCTTTCGAAATGTGGTGCTACAGAAGAATGCCGAAGATTAGATGGGTAGATCACATAACTAATGAGGAAGTATTGAATAGGATTGGGGAGAAGAGGAGTTTGTGGCACAACTTGACTAGAAGAAGGGATCGGTTGATAGGACATGTTCTGAGGCATCAAGGGATCACCAGTTTAGTATTGGAGGGCAGCGTGGAGGGTAAAAATAGTAGAGGGAGACCAAGAGATGAATACACTAAGCAGATTCAGAAGGATGTAGGTTGCAGTAGGTACTGGGAGATGAAGAAGCTTGCACAGGATAGAGTAGCGTGGAGAGCTGCATCAATCTCTTCTTCAGAAACGCTTTCCTTCCCATTGCCAGTCTTCGTTTTATATCATCTCTACTTGGACCATCATCACTTATCTTGCTCCCCAAAAGGTAAAACTCATCCACTGCTTTAAGTGTCTCATTTCGTAACATAATTCCCGCTACATCACCGTATTTATTTCTACTACATTCTATTATCCTCGTTTTGCTTTTGCCGACGTTCATCTTATATCCTCCTTTCAAGACACTGTCCCTTCCGGTCAACTGCTTTTCCTGGTCCTCCGCTGTCTCTGACGGAAGTACAATGTCATCGGCGAACCTCAATTTTTTTATTTCTTCTCCATGGATTTTAATTCCTATTCCAAATGTTTGTTTGCTTTCCTGCTTACTCAATATACAGATTGGATAACATCAGGGATAGGCTACAACCCTCTCTCACTCCATTCCCAACCATTGCTTCCCTTTCATGTCCCTCGACTCTTATAACTGCCATCTGGTTTCTGTACAAATTTTAAATAGCCTTTCGCTCCCTGTATTTTACACCTGCCACCTTCAGAATTTGAAAGAGTGTATTGCAGTCAACATTATCAAAAGCTTTCTCTAAGTCTACAAATGCGAGAAACGTAGGTTTGTCTTTCCTTATTCTATAGGGTCAGTATTGCCTCACGTGGTCCAGCATTTCTGCACAATCCAAACTGATCTTCCCCGAGGTCGTCTTCTACCAGTTTTTTCCATTCGTCTGTAAGGAATTCTTGTTAATATTTTGCAGCTGTGACTTATTAAACTGATGGTTAGGTAATTTTCACACCTGACAACACCTGCTTTCTTTGGGATTGCAATTATTATATTCTTCTTGAAGTCTGAGGGTATTTCGCCTGTCGCATACATCTTGCTCACCAGATGGTAGAATATGGCTATCCCAAGGTTATCAGTAGCTCTAATGGAATGTTGTCTACTCATGGGGCCTTTTTTCGTCTCAGGTCTTTCTGTGCTCTGTCATACTCTTCGCACAGTATCATATCCCCCATTTCATCTTCATCTACCTCCTCTTCTATCTCCATAATATTGCCCTCAAGTACATCACCCTTGTATAGACCCTCTACATATCCTTCCACCTTTCTGTTTTCCCTTCTTTGCTAAGTACTGGTTTTCCATCTGAGCTCTTGATATTGATACAAGTGGTTCTCTTTTCTCCAAAGGTCTCTTTATTTTCCTGTAGGCAGTATCTATCTTACCCCTAGTGATGTATGCCTCTACATCCTTACATTTATCCTCCAGCCATGCCTGCTTAGCCATTTTGCCCTACCTGTCGATCTCATTTTTGAGACGTTTGTATTCCTTTTTGCCTACTTCATATACTGCATTTTTATATTTTCTCCTTTTATCAGTTAAATTCCATATATCTTCTGTTACCCAAGGATTCGTACTAGCCCTCACCCTTTTACCTTCTTGATCCTCTGCTGCCATAGCTATTTCATCTCTCAAAGCTACCCATTCTTCTTCTACTGTACTTCTTTGTCCATTCTTGTCAATCGTTCCCTTATGCTCTCCCTGAAACTCTCTACAACCTCTGGTTCTTTCAGTTTATCCAAGTACCTTCTTCTTAAATTCCCACCTTTTTGTAGTTTCTGCAGTTTTAATCTACAGTTCATAACCAATAGTCACCTGCCCCTGGAAATCTCTTACAATTTAAAGCCTGTTTCCTAAATCTTTGTCTTGCCATTACATAATTTATCTGAAACCTTCCAGTGTCCTCAGGCCTCTTCCACATATACAGCCTTTTTTCATGATTCTTAAACCAAGTGTTATGGCCGAGCGGTTCTAGGTGCTACAGTCCGGAACGGCGTGACCGCTACGGACGCAGGTTCGAATCCTGCCTCGGGCATGGATGTGGGTGATGTCCTTAGGTTAGTTAGGTTTAAGTAGTTCTAAGTTCTAGGGGACTGATAACCACAGCAGTTAAGTCCCATAGTGCTCAGAGCCATTTTTGAACAAGTGTTATGCTTAAGTTATACTCTGTGCAATTCCTATTCCCATTCACCCCAATTCCATATTCACCTACTACTTTTCCTTCTCTTACTTTTCCTACTATCGAATTCCAGTCCCCTATGACTATTAAATTTTCGTCTCCCTTCACTATCTGAATAATTTTTGTTTTCTCATCATACATTTCCTCAATTTCTTCGTCATCTGCAGAGCTAATTGGCATATAAACTTGTACTACTGTAGTAGGCGTGGGCTTCGTGTCTATTTTGGCCGCAATAAGGCGTTCACTATGCTGTTTGTAGTAGTTTACCCGCACTCCTGTTTTTTTATTCATTATTAAACCTACTACTACATTACCTCTATTTGATTTTGTATTTTTAAACGTCTATTCACCTGACCAGAAGTCTCGTTCCTCCTGTTCCCGAACTTCACTAATTTCCACCATATCTATCCACTTCCCTTTTTCAGTTTTCTAACCTACCTGCCAGATTAAGGGATCTGACATTCCACGCTCCGATCCGTAGAACTTCAGTTTTGTTTCTCCTGATAACGACGTCCTCCTGAGTAGTCCCCGCCCGGCGATCCAAATGGGGGACTATTTTACCTCCGGAATATTTTACTCAAGAGGACGCCACCATCATTTAACCATACAGTAAAGCTGCATGCCCTCGGGAAAAATTACGGCTGTAGTTTCCCGTTGGTTTCAGCCGTTCGCAGTATCAGCATAGCAAGACCGTTTTAGTTAACGTTACAAGGCCATATGAGGCAATCATCCAGACTGTTGCCCCTGCAATTACTGAAAAGGCTGCTGCCCATCTTCAGGAACCACACGTTTGTCTGGTCTCTCAACAGATACCGCATCGTTGTTGTTGCACCTACCGTACGGCTATCTGTATCGCTGAGGAACGCAAGCCTCCCAACCAACGGTAAGGTCCATGGTTCATGGGGCGGTGGTGGTGGGGGGGGGGGGGGAGGGGGGCACACTTGCTATAGGCGTCTCAGTTTGTGCTTAGCCTAAGCAAACATAATTTTTTTCCGACTCCGACCTTCGCTACCAACGACGGTAAAAACAGTGAACTTCAAAACACCAGTTGAAAAACTTCTCTTCAATTGCAGTAAGTTTAAGACGGGGAAAACAATTTGCAATAAGCTTAAGACCGAAAACACAATGACAACTGACATATAACATCTGCTGCGGAAGGTGACTATCCAAATATATTACATCATTTTGTTAATCAGCAACAAGTTAGAAATAAAAGCGTTATATCATTTCAAAGTGGTAATGTTGTCGTCCCGTAAGGCATCAGAGAGTTCAAATCGATTTCATCACGAACTTTTTGGCTTCCGGATCGCTTTCCCAAACGCACTGCACCTGCGATGGGTTCGGCCTACGCGCGATGACGTCACAGACTAGTGCACATGTTTTCTGTCTTAGGAGATGGCATTTTTTATCAAAATACTTCCACCAGAAGCTGATGTTTGGGACAGTTAACATGGCGGTCTTCGGCTTCAAATTTGTGACGTCCTGACATACCCTTTACTACACCTGCTGACAACATACGTTTGCTACAGGCCTATTTAATCGGTTTGCAACCTTTACTCTTCACACTGTCCATCTAGAGAGCTTTTATGCTCCAATAACGGAAATAAAACCACTGGAATAAAACTAAATAGCGTGTCAAAAATTCATATATAAAAAAGGAAATATCGCTTAAGCGAATCTTACGAATGAAATATTATTTCTTTACAGTTTCAACTAAAATCAGAAAGAGCAGAACACTCGTGAATGACGCGGGCTGGTATTCTCGATAAAAACATTTCCAGTAGAAGCTGATGTTTGGGGCAGTTGACATAGCGGACGTCCCGTCAGCTTCAAGTTTGTGAAGACATGATAGCTATCCTTATTATATCTCCGTGAAAAACAATGACTTCGCCGGTTTCTTTACTACATTATTTACATTATTTTCAGATGACTTGCAATAAATTTTCATTTTAACATTTCAAATAATTAATATTAACAATAGAATGACAAAGTACGCATTAATGATGTCAAATTATTATCAAAAATGCGAACAGAAAAATGTGAAAAATATGAAGTACTGTGTTATAGTGTTCTAAGCTGAGCACGGAAATGGATTCAGAGTAAACCATGGAAAGACGAAGGTATTGAGGAGTATCAGATATAGGATTAACAACAAACTGTACATCAAAGCTGGGGTTTAGTAATAGACGAACTGACGGAATTCTTGTACCTTCGAAGCAAAATAAGCCTACACTTGCGAGCCAAGGACGACATTAAAAGCAGACTAGCATAGACAAAGAGCGCGGCTGGCTGAAGACACAAGCCGAACAGCAAGATTTCTACCCGGGGCGCGTCACAATTAGTAGCGGCCGATTGGCGCTCCAAGATTAGAAGCTCTGCATTTCTTCATACCATGTAGTCCTAGCATCTAGATCATCTTCTTTCTCGCAGCCATATTACCAAAGTTTACCTATATAGCTACAATCGTACCAATCTATTGACCGAGTAATTGTTTAAACCTGTTTAGACCTCCAGCAGTCTAATCTCAGTAACTTCGTTGTTGTCGGTAGTAGAGCAGTAGATAGTGTAACATAGTTCACTGCTGAAGCGATGGTCGTGTACAAGAAAGGCATGACGCAAACTGAAAACTAGTTATCATTAATACGGTCAACTCAAAATTTACTAGCAACTAATCGTAACGGGGAATTTTCTAGTACGAAAAGGAAAATGTAACTAAAGCAATATCCCATCTTTTGTTAATATCACTCTATAATAATTAAATGTCAGTACAGTATAATACATACGGTTCACAGTAGCAGAATCGCAATCCTTTAATACGAGACGTGAATTGTGACTGGATGTTCAAAAATAAACGATTATATTTTTAGATTTCGGACTCGTTGTAATATATTCAAAACTAGACACGATCCTAACATTCTTGGAGATTAGGTGCTACTTCTTCTTATTAACGCCCTTTTCACCTTGTCCTTGCTTCTGTGCCTTGCGTGTACGTATCATGTTTATCTTTCTTGCTTCCCAGGTATCAAAATGGATCTGTCTGGTCAAGAATCTTTTTCCCAGAAGTAACACTTAGTCCACCTCTGAGGCGTTCTCCTTATTTACGTGCGTATCTTAAACTACAGATTGCAAACGTTCCATTATATTTAGCGTAAAACCCAATTCTTGTTCACTTTTGGCTACCACCTGTATCATCAATTAATTGTATTGTGCTACATTTCTGTCCTAAACAAAAATAGTTCTTTCCTTGCCTCAGTCCCTTTTCAATATACAATATAAACATCACTAGTGACAACGAACATCCCTGTATTACATCTTTCGTGGATAGGTTTTGACTTCTTATACGAATCTTTGATTACATGCTACTAAGGCAAGGAAACAGATTGGGTTTAACGTCCCGTCGACCTCGAGGTCATTAGAGACGGAGCACAAACTCGGATCGTGTCCTAGGATAGGGAAGGAAATCGTCCGTGCCCTTTCAAAGGAACCATTCCGGCATTTGTCTGGAGCGATTTATGGAAGTCACGGAAGACCTAAGTGTGCATGGCCGAATACGAGTCCAGTGTGGTAACCACTGCGTCACGTCGGTCGATCTACATGCAATGGCATGAAGAAAGACAGTGAGTTAGTTATCCATCTCTCTCTGTTATTGGTACCATACTGCCTAAGAAACGAAAAAACATTTCATTTAATCTTACACTGTGAAACCCCGCACGAACAGTCCATGAAGGCCCAGCGGTACCGACCGGCCACCGTGTCCTCCTCACCCATGGACGTCACTGGATGCGAATATGGTGGGGCTTGTCGACAGCACACCGCTCTCCCGGCCATATGTCAGTTTACTAGACCAGAGCTGCTCAGTTTGCCTCACTAGGGCTGAGTGCATCCCGCTTAGCCAGAGCGCTCGGCAGACCGAAGGAGTTATAAATTTAAAAATTACTGCTTGTGTAACCCGCTGTTTCAATCTTTGTGTTGTATTCGTTTTTGGCGGATGTTAAGAACTATATATATATAAGAACTATATATAATTAACAACAGACACGTTATGTAGCTGTGTACCATTACTACTGCATAATTCATGTAGTTCACCTCATACACCTCCCCCCACGAACCATGATCCTTGCCGTTGGTGGGGACGCTTGCGTGCCTCAGCGATACAGATAGCCGTACCGTAGGTGCAACCACAACGGAGGGGTATCTGTTGAGAGGCCAGACAAACGTGTGGTTCCTGAAGAGGGGCAGCAGCCTTTTCAGTAGTTGAAAGGGCAACAGTCTGGAAGATTGACTGATCTGGCCTTGTAACACTAACCAAAACGGCCTTGCTGTGCTGGTACTGCGAACGGCTGAAAGCAAGGGGAAACTGCAGCCGTAATTTATCCCGAGGGCATGCAGCTTTACTGTATGGTTAAATGATGATAGCGTCCTCTTGGGTAAAATATTCTGGAGGTAAAATAGTCCCCCATTCGGATCTCCGGGCGGGGACTACTCAAGAGGCTGTCGTTACCAGGAGAAAGAAAACTGGCGTTCTACAGATCGAAGCGTGGAATGTCAGATCCCTTAATCGGGCAGGTAGGTTAGAAAATTTAAAAAGGGAAATGGATAGGTTAAAGTTAGATATAGTGGGAATTAGTGAAGTTCGGTGGCAGGAGGAACAAGACTTCTGGTCAGGTGACTACAGGGTCATAAACACAAAATCAAATAGGGGTAATGCAGGAGTAGGTTTAATAATGAATAGGAAAATAGGAATGAGGGTAAGCTACTACAAACAGCATAGTGAATGCATTATTGTGGCAAAGATAGATACGAAGCCCACGCCTACTACAGTAGTACAAGTTTATATGCCAACTAGCTCTGCAGATAACGAAGAAATTGAAGAAATGTATGATGAAATAAAATAAATGTGCTTCAGAAAGAAAGCTCACTATTAACTTCAGTCACTAAATTAACTTTCGATTTTCCGGTTTTATTAACTCTTTTGCTAAATTAAGTCAGGGTGTAGCGAAATTTATTACTTCTGGCAAACTTTCAGTTTTCACACTACACGTGTCAACCTTTAGTTGCCACGCTTCTAGTGCTAATTGTATGTGTAATAACCTTTCTTTTTCAGTTACTATAGTAATTGTCCTTAGGACTGGCGACCGTAATTTCCCCCAAATCTCAAATACCTAATTACCGCTAGTTAATTGTTAACGTAACGGCTGCACATTTACTTTCTTTATTAACTTTACCCTTTTTCAAAATTAATTTCCACCAGTTTCATTAGCACATTTCCTTTCATTTAGATGTAACCCTTTCCTCCCTCTTTACCGACAGGTTAACTTCGGTGACGATTGCTTTTCCAAAACTCCCATTAGGTACACGCGGTTTCATTTTTCACTGTCATTAAGGTCGGTAAGTGAGGGGGAGGTTATACGTGGCGACCTGGTGACAGGACAATCTTTGGATTTGAGGTTGTTCTGGACACGAATTTTGCATTGTGCAAATCTCGTAACAAAGTACTGGTTACGTACAGGCCGTTACGTCAGCGAGAATAAGTAGTGGGAATAATCCTAATTATATTTGAGGTTTGTCATTTATATTGAAAATTATTAAAATGAGTGAAGGCAACAATTACCAAAATTTGGTAGACTTGGATACGGAACAATCGGTCGAACAGTGGGAAACGCGCACGGCGGTTCCCATTGTTCAGGGGCAGGCGGCTAGCATGAAAGACGCGACCGCCGAAACGCAACAAAGAGCAGAAATGGAATTCCAAACTTTAGAAAATGTTTCGGAATCGGAAGCGAAAATCAAATCTGTACCCCTTGATGATGAATACGGGGGAACATATATAGAGGAACCAGCTACGGAAGTAAAACCGGTAGTCTCCGGGAATTTAACTGATTTATTGAATGTTTTGATTAATGAAATCAAGAGTCAATCGGCAGAAATTATGGCTCTGTCTGCCAAGCAAGAAGCTCAGTCTGAAAAAATTGAACGAAAGCTAGACAATCAGAACAAAGCTATTAATGTTGTTAACAACAATGTTGGAGTTGTTAATACAAAAGTTGATAAAATCAAAGAAGATATTGTTGTAATTAATACCGAAATCGGTAATCTTAAACAGGAAATGATAGGCGTTCAGGCGGAAATTGCGAGCATAAATACTCGTTTTGATTCCGAAATTAGCAGAATCGAGAAAAGTGTAGGAGAAGCAGTTGCTCCGATCATCGAGAATAAGGTGACGGAACAAATTCAATTAGTGAAAAAAGAGGATCAACAGAAGGTGGAAACTTTAAAGGCTTTAGTGTCCGAAGTAGATACTAAAGTGAGGGAGCAGGCTAATACCTGCGAAGAGAAAAAGAGGGAAGTGGAAACGCTTGCGACAACAACTTGCCAAGTAATTACGAGAGTGTCGGAATTAGAAAAGAAACTTGACGAAAAACAGAGCTATGTGCCAATCTGTGCACATAGTTCGGAATTGTTGACGAAAGAGGAGCGGTTCGACCCCTTGAAAAAAGGCGGTATACACGCGACGGATTTCATTAAAAATTGTGAAAGAGTTTTACCCAGATCATGGACTAATGAGAGGAAAATTAATGCGGTTATTGATGTGCTGGCTGGTGATGCCAAGCGTTGGGGCTTAAACCTCAACATTACGAACCTGACTTTTGACGAGTTTAAAAATTTGTTTCTGGCTGAATACTGGTCAGAGCAAAAACAGCAAAGTGTCTGGCGCGAATTTGTCGTATCGAGGCCTTTCGATGCGAATTCGCGCGGTTCGATGAAGGAGTTTTGTGAGGGCTGGATCCGCAAGTTGGAATATTTGCGTGATCGCCGCACAGAATCCGAAATAGTCTGGGAACTCTACAGGAAGCTTCCAGATGACACAAAACGCTACGTAGGAAGCAATTATAGGACAGTCAATGATTTTCTGGAAAGAGTTGAGGACGAGGACAATTGGCGCAATAATCGCGACAGTGGTAGGGGCCGTGGTAACAACGAGTACCACAGCAACCACAACAATGATAACTATGGGAATAATGCATACCGCAATCTTGGCAGCAATAACAATAGTGGTTGGGGCCGTAATGACAATCGGTACAACGCAAATAATAACAGGAATGACGGAAACCAGTATCACACTAGCGTGATACGGGCTTCGCAGAATAGTAATAACGCCAGAGGGTGTGATCAGCCGCCTCAGCAGCATCCGGGGAGCGTATCTGCTGGGACGAGACAGGGAAACCATTAGCCGCGCCGGTGAGGGGCCGACCGGGCGTGGAGAAATTTTGTAGGCCCAATAACAAGAGAAAACCCAGGTGTCGCCGTTATGAAAATTCCGTATGGAATAATCAACGGCGGGAGAGTGTGCCAGTGTTAAGAGAAAAGAGTGCGCCCACAAGTAGTAGATCAGCTGTATACACGGCAGTAGAAAATACATTCGCTGTCAGTGAGAACAATTTAAGTAGTGTTCCGGAAATCGATCATAAAGTGGCAGCTGTAATACCCACAGCGGAACTGGAGATTGAGTTTAATAATGATTCACAAGTGTTGAGAGAAGATCAGATGTCGGATAAAACGTCCGTCACCGAGCGAGGGGATGCAGAGAGGGATGAGGTCTGGTTAAGGCAGTTCGGTCGCTTAAACGACGAACTAAGAGATTATAGGGGTCTGTATGGGAGAAGCGTTTATGGGGAGCGCGTGCAGGATTTTCCGCGTCTCGTCCCGCAGGAAGATAATGTTTGTGAAATGATAGAAAGTTCTGGCCCTAACCGGCAGACTTTACCGAAAGTTATAGCGGTAGAAGTAGCCGACCCATCCGACGCAAACCTCCAGTTTAAACATTGCGAGAGTATTAAGAAGAAAGATTACGAAAATTTTAGTGATGGCCGGACACTATTGGTAGAAAAGCACATAGATTACAGCGTGTATGAGGTTAGAGCTGACGTTATACGGTCAGACGATAGCAGTGTGGGTTGCGCAGATCCAGAGGAAGTAACTGCAGATGCTACTGGACACATTCCTCCAGGTAGATTGGCAGATGAGATCAATCTGACCAAAGTGGAATCAACGAAGGTGACGATTAATGAATCAACACTCACTAGTTGACGAGTTACAGGAAAAGGTTTCGGTATTGGAGGCGAAGCTACAGCCTCAGGACAAACGTGTTGAAATTAAAACTGTATGTGAACAGAGGCTGAAAAAGCCGCCAGATAAGCCGGATTAGGGATCAAAGCCGGATGGTTTTTTCTGGAATGACCTGGATATAGACGAGGATTTACTGTGGGAAAATAAAGAAACAGTCGAGGACAAGTGTAGACAGATAGTAGTGTCGGTTAGTATGCACGACCTACAACTAAACGTGTTGATTGACACCGGTGCAGAATTGAGTGCTGTATCTGGGAAAATATTTGAGTTACTGAAAGACAGACCTGGAATCGTAGTTATGCCAGTAACAGGAGTGAAAATTATCGGTGCTACTGGGAAGGCCAGTAAACCGGTCACAAAACAGATTTTTGTCAACTTCGAGATATGTGGGGCACGATTTCAACAAGAGTTTGTCGTCGTGCCAGACTTGACTACGGAAGTAATTATCGGGTTAGATTGGCTATTAAAGTACCGTTCGGTGATTAATTGCGAAAGCAAAACTTTGACATGTACGTCACAAGATAAAACGATAATAGTTAGTTTTGACGAGGCGGGAGACGATGCGCATAAGCAATACCAGCCTATACACATTGTTAACTGGCCGGATGACATTGACGTAGGAATGAATTTGAACTACTGTAATGTGAGGAATCTCGGCATTGACAGAAGTAAAAGTTTAGTGGATGAGATAATCAAATTCCCTCCACGGATTGACATTAGTATTGATGTGAAAAAAGATCGTTTGCGAGAAGTAATGAAGCTAAAAGCCGATGCTCGCATACGTCGTCATGACGCTAAAGCGCGTTTTGCTAAGTTTGCAATCGGAGACTTAGTACTTGTAAAAGCTCGTGAGAAATCGAGCAAGATAGATAATGAAATCTCTAAATTTAAGTTTGTTTATAATGGACCATATAAAGTCATTGGTATACCTCACACAAATGCTTATTGCTTAGAGAATCCAAGCTCTGGAAAACGATTAGGTATACGGAATATGGTAGACTTGAAATTGTACCAACCTAGGATCGATTAATACCACACAATGGGTAACTTGTACAGTATGTAAATATAGAGTGTAACATTTAAGGATGTGCCATGTTACGATGCTTTTGTCTGACCTAGAGGTCATTAAAGAAGTTGTAATTAATAAGTAATTAATTTTGACTAAGTGATTTGAGAGTAACTGATTAGTAATCATCTGAAAAATCCAAGCTGCTAGTTTAAGTTTTCAGCTGAGTCACAGTAGATTAAGGAATGTAAATATGATATTGTAACTTGCTGTAATATTTCATGAATGTGTGTTTTTATTAGTCATTGCCGATGTACTTAGACGCTGTTTTAAGTTTCAGGCTAGTACATGCGTGTCATGATGGACAGTGTTGAGTTATCCACTTTGATAGTATTAAGGGACTCCTTGAGATTACTCGGGAGTGAGTTTTTCCTAAAGAATTCAGTGAAACGGACGTTCTGGAAGTGCCGTTACACACGCGAGTGAGATCAAGCGTGCCGCACAGGCGGGCGCAACAATATTGGCGAGGCGAAGCCGCTGTCGGCTCTTGTGCCGCTGTCGGCTCTTGTGCCGCTGTCGGCATTCTTTGTACTCGCGAGTACGGAATGTGGAGTTGCTTTTCTTCCCGGACAGCTGATGTGAAAGAATTCTGCTGCCAATATTTATGTTCTTTTCGATCTGCTGTATATTATTTTCTTGTTTAGCGTTAATTGGACATGAAGAGAAAATTAATTATGAAAAGGTTACATAAAAATGTTTATTCTATGTAATTAATCATTAGTTTGCGTATTTTGATATACCTGTTTTTTCTTTACAAAAGAAGTAGACAACATTCCGTTAGAACTACTGACGGCCTTGGGAGGACCAGTCCTGACAAAACTCTACCATCTGGTGAGCAAGATGTATGAAACATGCGAAATACCCTCAGACTTCAAGAAGAATATTATAATTCCAATCCCAAAGAAAGTAGGTGTTGAAAGATGTGAAAGTTACCGAACTATCAGTTTAATAAGTCACGGCTGCAAAATACTAACGCGAATTCTTTACAGACGAATGGAAAAACTAGTAGAAGCCAACCTCGGGGAAGATCAGTTTGGATTCCGTAGAAATGTTGGAACACGTGAGGCAATACTGACCCTACGACTCATCTTAGAAGCTAGATTAAGGAAGGGCAAACCTACGTTTCTAGCATTTGTAGACTTAGAGAAAGCTTTTGACAATGTTGACCGGAATACTCTCTTTCAAATTCTGAAGGTGGCAGGGGTAACACACAGGGAACGAAAGGCTATTTACAATTTGTACAGAAACCAGATGGCAGTTATAAGAGTCGAGGGACATGAAAGGGAAGCAGTGGTTGGGAAGGGAGTGAGAGGGGTTGTAGTCTCTCCCCGATGTTATTCAATATGTATATTGAGCAAGCAGTGAAGGAAACAAAAGAGAAATTCGTAGTAGGTATTAAAATCCATGGAGAAGAAATAAAAACTTTGAGGTTCGCCGATGACATTGTAATTCTGTCAGAGACAGCAAAGGACTTGGAAGAGCAGTTGAACGGAAAGGATAGTGTCTTGAAAGGAGGATATAAGATGAACATCAACAAAAGCAAAACGAGGATAATGGAATGGAATCGAATTAAGTCGGGTGATGCTGAGGGAATTAGAATAGGAAATGAGACACTTAAAGTGGTAAAAGAGTTTTGCTATTTGGGGAGCAAAATAACTGATGATGGTCGAAGTAGAGAGGATATAAAATGTAGACTGGCAATGGCAAGGAAAGCGTTTCTGAAGAAGAGAAATTTGTTAACTTCAAGTATAGATTTAAGTGTCAGGAAGTCATTTTTGAAAGAATTTGTATGGCGTGTAGCCATGTATGGAAGTGAAACGTGGATGATAACCAGTTTGGACAAGAATATAATAGAAGATTTTGAAATGTGGTGTTACAGAAGAATGCTGAAGATTAGATGGGTAGATCACATAACTAATGAGGAAGTATTGAATAGGATTGGGGGAAGAGAAGTTTGTGGCACAACTTGACTAGAAGAAGGGATCGGTTGGTAGGACATGTTCTGAGGCATCAAGGGATCACCAATTTAGCATTGGAGGGCAGCGTGGAGGGTAAAAATCGTAGAGGGAGACCAAGAGATGAATACACTAAGCAGATTCAGAAGGATGTAGGCTGCAGTAGGTACTGGGAGATGAAGAAGCTTGCACGGGATAGAGTAGCATGGAGAGCTGCATCAAACCAGTCTCAGGACTGAAGACCACAACAACAACAACACCTCATACAAAGTTGTTGTGATATGTATAAATTAAAACGGTCGGAATTTTATGTTCTTTTACAAACAATAATAAAGGTTATTAAATAAATTTACCCTTGACTTAATCCGAACTGTTGTCATTCCTCAGTATTCGAGAAAAATTTAGGTACAGAGCCCATGTAATCTGATACTTCATTTAAAACGTGACCATCCATTGACATCACTTTTTACAAAATTGCCTTACTTCAGTACCATTATTAAACAAAACTCATCAGCATTAAAGATATAGGAAAAGGATACCTTGGTGCAAACAAACGACTACAGTAATTTTGCAGAGCAAACAGATTTAATTTCTCTTCAAGATAGTAAGTGATGTCAATTAACATCCTAAATGCCTAAACTACAAGTACGTTCTTTCTCTTTGTAATAGTTCATCGTTACTGAATTTCAAAATGAAATAGAGCCTTAATCTTACAAAGTACTTTGCAGGCAGCAACTTTATTTCCTCACAACAGCCCTGAGGAAAACTTGCAACTTCCGTTAACTTCTTTACAAACATAGTGCCACACTGATGTTAACGAGCATACCTCTCAAAGTTGCTAGCCGCTGCAGTTTCACAGTTAAAAAAAAAACTGGACAGCTCTTCACTGTACATGGTTAAATTACGAAAAGTGCAATCGTCTTTGAACTTCACAGCAAACATAAACATAGCCAAAGCCTTGCAGACAAACAAAAATTACGCGAAGCGAAATGTAGTGTGAGGAGGGCTATGCGAGAAGCGTTCAATGAATTCGAAAGTAAAGTTCTATGTACTGACTTGGCAGAAAATCCTAAGAAATTTTGGTCTTATGTCAAAGCGGTAGGTGGAGCAAAACAAAATGTCCAGACACTCTGTGACCAAAATGGTACTGAAACAGAGGATGACAGACTAAAGGCCGAAATACTAAATGTCTTTTTCCAAAGTTGTTTCACAGAGGAAGATTGCACTGTAGTTCCTTCTCTAGATTGTCGCACAAATGACAAAATGGTAGATATCGAAATAGACTGTAACGCCGGAAATGCATATCCTCCTATTTCCATCTATTGTACTATTATTTTTTTCCTTGCTTTGTTACCTCAAGATATGACATTTCTGTCTCTTTGTATATTGTAATTGTTTTACTATTTGTATATTTATGCATTTATGTCGATGTATAATTGGTTTGTTTCGTAAATATTATTTGTATTTTTACGCTGGGTCTTGCCTAGGGAAAACTGCTATCGAACGATTACATCGATAGGTCGTGTGAAGAATCAAAGTGTGTAGGATCTTTGGGAGTGTTAACTCTGCCGCGTGGAGCGCGGGCGGAGAGAGAGGGTGTGGCGGGGGTAGCGAGTGGAGCAGGTGTGTTGTGTGACGCTCCCGCGAGTTGCCGCGTTTTCGGGGTTTGGCAGCATGTAATTGCGCTCGACTTGCGATGATAGTTTCTGACATGGTGTCGCGGACGGGAAACATTAACTAGCGCACATCAAGAGCCCGTTTCGTCTGGTGACCGTGTCGAGAAGAAGGCGCGCCAACATCCAGCTTCTGCTACAGCGACGGCCGACAATGAGTGACTGTCGCCACCTCCTCGACCGACGGCTTCAAACCTTCAATCAACCGACAAGGAAGACTGGACGCACGTAAAGTTTTAGAACTGTATGGCAGACCTCAGCTTTTCAAACTGTTCCATTTTCGTCACTATAATTACAGCAACTTAGCATGAACGTTTGTTGTTCATTGTCCCAATTGCATTACCAAGCAGGGTCCCTTCCTTTTCCGAAATGAACCCGAGTGTCGTTGAAATTCAAACGCCAGCACTAAAGTAATATAGCTAATTCTATTTCACTGCTTTAATTTCAAAGTTCAGTTAGCTGGCTACAATATTCAGATTACACAAGCACAAATTAAGAGTGCGAGTTTTGTTACCATATTTTAGCTTACCTGTGACTGCAGCTCAGCTTGGTACGTACTAAATTTTACTATTGTTAATTGTGCAGGATCATTTAATTCAAGTTCAAAGTTAAATCTCTTATTTCTAAATTGCGTAGATTCAAGTAGCTTTTGAAATGATTGTTGAGGTAGTCCAAGACTAACCGTATTTTACTGAATTTCGATGTGCTTCAGAAAGAAAGCTCACTATTAACTTCAGTCACTAAATTAACTTTCGATTTTCCGGTTTTATTAACTCTTTTGCTAAATTAAGTCAGGGTGTAGCGAAATTTATTACTTCTGGCAAACTTTCAGTTTTCACACTACACGTGTCAACCTTCAGTTGCCACGCTTCTAGTGCTAATTGTATGTGTAATAACCTTTCTTTTTCAGTTACTATAGTAATTGTCCTTAGGACTGGCGACCGTGATTTCCCCCAAATCTCAAATACCTAATTACCGCTAGTTAATTGTTAACGTAACGGCTGCACATTTACTTTCTTTATTAACTTTACCCTTTTTCAAAATTAATTTCCACCAGTTTCATTAGCACATTTCCTTTCATTTAGATGTAACCCTTTCCTCCCTCTTTACCGACAGGTTAACTTCGGTGACGATTGCTTTTCCAAAACTCCAATTAGGTACACGCGGTTTCATTTTTCACTGTCATTAAGGTCGGTAAGGGAGGGGGAGGTTACAAGACGACAGAGGGATAGAGAAACAATTAAAATCGCTCAAAAGAGGAAAGGCCTCTGGACCTGATGGGATACCAGTTCAATTTTACACAGAGTACGCGAAGGAACTTACCCCCCTTCTTGCAGCGGTGTACCGTAGGTCTCTAGAAGAGCGTAGCGTTCCAAAAGATTGGAAAAGGGCACAGGTCATCCCCGTTTTCAAGAAGGGACGTCGAACAGATGTGCAGAACTATAGACCTATATCTCTAACGTCGATCAGTTGTAGAATATTGGAACACGTATTGTGTTCGAGTATAATGACTTTTCTGGAGACTAGAAATCTACTCTGTAGGAATCAGCATGGGTTTCGAAAAAGACGGTCATGTGAAACCCAGCTCGCGCTATTCGTCCACGAGACTCAGAGGGCCATAGACACGGGTTCACAGGTAGATGCCGTGTTTCTTGACTTCCGCAAGGCGTTCGATACAGTTCCCCACAGTCGTTTAATGAACAAAGTAAGAGCATATGGACTATCA
Source organism: Schistocerca cancellata (assembly GCF_023864275.1). NCBI lineage: Eukaryota > Metazoa > Arthropoda > Insecta > Orthoptera > Acrididae > Schistocerca > Schistocerca cancellata. The sequence goes on from NC_064626.1 coordinate 1,246,459,734, forward strand.
GACCAATTGTGTGATTGGATTGAAGAGTTCCTAGATAACAGGACGCAGCATGTTATTCTCAATGGAGAGAAGTCTTCCGAAGTAAAAGTGATTTCAGGTGTGCTGCAGGGGAGTGTCATAGGACCGTTGCTATTCACACTATACATAAATGACCTGGTGGATGACATCGGAAGTTCACTGAGGCTTTTTGCAGATGATGCTGTGGTGTATCGAGAGGTTGTAACAATGGAAAATTGTACTGAAATGCAGGAGGATCTGCAGCGAATTGACGCATGGTGCAGGGAATGGCAATTGAATCTCAATGGAGACAAGTGTAATGTGCTGCGAATACACAGAAAGATAGATCCTTTATCATTTAGCTACAAAATAGCAGGTCAGTAACTGGAAGCAGTTAATACCATAAATTATCTGGGAGTACGCATTAGCAGTGATTTAAAATGGAATTATCATATAATGTTGATTGTCGGTAAAGCAGATGCCAGACTGAGATTCATTGGAAGAATCCTAAGGAAATGCAATCCGAAAACAAAGGAAGTAGGTTACAGTACGCTTGTTCGCCCACTGCTTGAATAGTGCTCAGCAGTGTGGGATCCGTACCAGATAGGGTTGATACAAGACATAGAGAAGATCCAACGGAGAGCAGCGCGCTTCGTTACAGGATCATTTAGTAATCGCGAAAGCGTTACGGAGATGATAGATAAACTCCAGTGGAAGACTCTGCAGGAGAGACGATCAGTAGCTCGGTACGGGCTTTTGTCAAAGTTTCGAGAACATACCTTCACCGAAGAGTCAAGCAGTATATTGCTCCCTCCTACGTATATCTCGCGAAGAGACCATGAGTATAAAATCAGAGAGATTAGAGCCCACACAGAGGCATACCGACAATCCTTCTTTCCACGAACAATACGAGACTGGAATAGAAGGGAGAACCGATAGAGGTACTGAAGGTACCCTCCGCCACCACCGTCAGTTGGCTTGCGGAGTATGGATGTAGATGTAGATGTAGATGTAGTTTCGCAAATAGCTGTACTGTTTATTTCAGTTATCTAACACCTTGCTAACATCAGTTACGAAGGCAGAACATGTTTCACATTTATGAAATAACAATATTTTTCTCGCACTATAGCCGCAAACTTATCTCAGACTATTGTCTTATCCTATTGTCTTATCCCGAGTCTACCGGTTTGATTTCAAAAGGCTGTTCTGTGATGTTGGATTTCACGTAGTTGCCGCACGAAGAACATGTAATACTTCGAACAACCTTAATATCTACAATTGATTTCCCCCAATCCCTCACATTTGTTCTTGGCTACAGGACATGTCATGATCTTACCAAGTGTAGCATTATTAAACGCAGTAGTAAATTGCCTTGAGGAAGGACTGCTACAGAACCCTCCTTACTCCTAATAGCTGCAAAAAAATTCTGCAACCCATCTTAGTTTACCTTGTTCATTGATAGATATTTATCAGGCCCTACAATGAGCTCATTTACCTTCAAATGCAGTGAAGAGAAATTCATTTTCAATCCTTTTTTTGTGTTTGATTGTTCCAGTATGATCTTTACCACTACTATCAACAAATTTTCATGATTCAGTTCAAGTTTTCATTCTCAATAAAGCTGTCAAATGCTCAAAATTACTTCTGATACCATTTTTTCAGAGTTACAGGTCCTCTGAAGTTACCACTGTTAAAAATTTGAAATAGAGAGCTTAGGTTTTTGCAAAACTCTGCAGTGTCATAGGTTGTTGCAAGCATAAGGCTGCAAGATACAAGCACCTCAATAGCAGCTGCTACTGTGTGGCTCACCACATGTGCAGAAGCACTATCTTTCATTTTTGAGAATGGCGACAACCTGTCTGCTTTCTTAGTCAACATAGACACTAATGTCAAGCTGCATTTAGTATCACTCCCAAAGAGCAACTCTATGTTTCTCCAGGAAGCTGTACCAAAGCCGACATTTTTCGTTTCATGTAAAATATTGTACTTGAACAAATTATTCTTGACCCTCTTCAACAGTTAACCAGTCTCATAAAAGAAATAAATCTTTTCTTCCTCAAAAGTCACAAAAGATCTCTCTTCACACACATCCAGACATTTATTTTATCTATGAAATTTTATCCTTGGTCAGTTACACAGCTTTTAACGTAATACCAACCTCTCTCAACTTGTATACTATTGGAAAGAAATATTTTAAGAAATGTTTTACTCAGCACACCAACAGGCACACATTCATTAAAAATAATGGTAATGGCTGTCTAAATTTAAAAAAAAAAGAACATTTATCATTACTACTACTACAGTGTTGTCAAGTTTTGGTGTTCGTGTGCCACGAAAATATTCAAATCCAGTGATAACAACTGATGAAACATCATGTGATAAATTTGATATTAATGTCATTTATTCCATTCACATATTTACAAATTTTTCACTTTGAGTAAAGCGTTTTACCTTCTCTTTCAACAAAGGAAAAATTTCGTCCTCAATACCACATTTTGGTTTTATACGTTCCACATACTTCTGTGAAGTTCCCACCGATGGACATGAAAATATTCTGATAAATATTTATATGCAAGTGTACTGCACTATAACATATTCAGAGCAAACCCATTTTTCTATCATTAAATCTAACCCCACATTTCCCTTTAATAGGTACTCTACCTTGGCTCAAAATAAGATGTAATGCTTTCATTGTAAGATAGTGGAACCCAATGGTCTTAGGTATTTCCCTGTCTTTAACCACATTTTCTGCGTTCAGCTTTCTCCTTGCAGTTAAGCGTTGGTGTGTGTACATTTAAAGCGTTTTGCACTTTTGACGCAAGCGAACAGTTTCGGCACATTTATATTTCATTTGCTTCTTCATGTGAACAGTTGTTCCATGTAATTTAATTATTTATTACTCGCATGAACTGAGTGGGCACCTGAATCACCTGGCGTATCCTCTGTATTGGGGTCTGTATTCGGGGAACTCAGTGATGCACTCAATTTACCACCAGCAGTAGCATCCATAGAGTACGACGCTTTTCGCTTTTTCTGTAGTGGCACGGTGCATCTGTTCGGCAATTTACGTTTGAGCGTAATAACTGGGGGTTGGTTTGGAATATGAAATAATGTTGACACTGCATTCAACACTAATTTCTTCTTTTCTGCATTCGTGAACTGGCATGTCTCAAAATGGAGAGCAAAAATCCTAGTATTTTTGTGTAGATACTGCCTATCCTTCTCTCATTTGCAAGCTACTTCTTGTTCCTGGGAAGTAAAAATAAACACCTGCTCCATGAAAAGAAAAGAAACCACAATGCATGTATATTGGACCACAAACTATTTTACACTATCTGTAAAATATTATAATTATTTCTTCGTTTACATCCACATAATATAGCTTAATGCAACCGAGAACTTTTAAGGAAACTTCTTAAAGAAAAGGTAATTTTATCAATTTCTTGGTTGTTTGTATATAACAATTATAATTAAATGAAACTACAAGTTTCCATATTCAATACAGCAGGCAACCCCATAAATATATCAGTATGTATATTTTTGTGAAATTGAATTATGGAACTAAGCAGGCCCTATTGAAGAAGTTGTCGACTGCTTATCTGCAACCCAGAAACGTCAAGGCGTTTTTACACAATAATAACATGATGAGATGTTGTTCGGCGATTCTTGGCAGACATCTTGCATATGAATAATTTCATTGCATTCTGTCATCAACGGACGCTTTAAAAAACTCGCATTCATAATTAGTAAAGAAAAGAAAATTCAGAAATTAATTTATTCCATATTAAAGTAAAAACTAAAAACTTTCATTTCAGTATAGACATTGGCTGATTCTCGCAAAACAAAGATTATTTCATTTAAAAGATAAATACTTCCTTCAATTCAAAGGTTTCTTTTAATTACTTTCTCTACAGTAAATATATCCTGCAGAAATATTTTAATGTAATTAACACGAAGTATAACCCATGAGATTACGTCTCTATGAATGCCACACATATACATCAGTTTTGCAACAGATTCTAAAAGCGCCTCATGCAAAACCTATATTAACAAGGCAGTGAGTCGCGGACCGTAACAAGGCGCCTGAGACTGCACGGTTACCCCGCGCAGCCATGAGCTTCTGAACTTAGTAAATTTGAAGTGCCATTACTTTATCAAGTAATACGGAAGCACCAATAATTGGCATGGTGACTAATGGACAGTTAATAAGTAAAAAAGAAGACGAAATATTTTTGTAAAACAATGTGATAAATGAAATGTGAAGATGATATGGATATACCAGCTCCATGTAAGTACTACAGTACTCCATAACACTTGTCGCTTAGCCTCTTCCAGTTGTTTCGTTTGAGTCTATTTAGTCATCATATTATTTGATTTTGATTTAAACAATGATCTCCAACACTTAGTATTGGAACATGTACATTAGTGTAAGATGGTCACAGGCACAAAACCGGCCGCCTGTTATATAAAAACATCTTCCGTTGTGACTGGTAGTAGTAATTATTCTACACCTTATAACAATGGAGAATCATGGTCATCTGGTTTCGGCAACTGAATATTGTGCAGAATGGGGCGAAGCGTGTGACCAACAAATGAATAACTTAAGTGCTGGATTTTGGGAAGGGGCTATAATAATTTCTACTTTGAGTCATCAGTCTTCTGACTGGAAGACTGGTTTGATGCGGCCCGCCACGAATTGCTCTCCTGTGCAAACCTTTTCATCTCACAGTACCACTTGCGACCTACGTCATCAAGAGCTAGCTGGATGTTTTCCAGTCTCTGTCTTCCCCTACTATAGCTGTCAATCTCTACAGCTCCCTGTAGTATCATGGAAGTTATTCCCTGATGTCTTAACAGATGTCACATAGACCTGTCCCTTCTTCTTGTCAGTCATTCCACATATTTCTCTCCTCACCGTCCCTGCGAAGAACCTCATCATTCCTTACTTTATCAGTCAACCTTATTTTCAAAATTCGTCCGTTGCATCACATTTCAAATGCTTCCATTCTCTTATGTTCCGGTTTTCTCACAGTCCATGATTCACAACCATACAACGCTATGCATCAATAGTAAATTCTCAGAAATTTCTCCCTCAAATCAGGGACTACGTTTGCTACTATTAGACTTCTCTTGGCCAGGAATGCCTCTTTACCCGTCCTAGTCTGATTTTTATATCCTCTTTGCTCCGTCCATCACGGGTTATTTTGCTGCCTAGGTAGCTGAATTCCTTAAGTTCGTCTACTTCGTGATTTTAAGTTTCCCGCAGTTCTCATTTCTGCTACCTCTCTTTATTTTCGTCTGTCTTCGATTTACTCTCATTTCATATTCTGTACCCATTAGACTGTCCATTCCATTCAGCAGATCCTGTAAAACTTCTTCACTTTCACTGAGGATAGCAATGTCATCAGCGAATCTTGTCATTGGTATCCTTTCCCCTTGAATTTTAATCCCGCACTTGAATCTATCATTTATTTTCGTCATTGCTTCTTTGATGTATAGATGTAGGGGTGAAAGACTACATCTCTTTCTTACAGCCTTTTTAATCCCAACATATCGTACTTGGTCTTCTAGTCTTATTGTTCCTCTTGGTTCTTGTATGTATTGTATATTACCCGTCTTTCCCTACAGCTTACCCCTATTTTTGTCAGAATTTCGAACATCTTGCATCAGTTTACATCGTCGAACGGCTTTTCCAAGTCGACAAATTCTTGAAGGTCTCTTGAGTTTTCTTTAGTGTTGCCCCCATTATCAATCGCGAAGTCCGCAGCTCGTGGTCTAGTGGTTAGCGTTGCTACCTCTGGACCACGGGGTCCAGGGTTCGATTCCCGACCGGGTTGGGGATTTTCTCTTGCCGGGGACTCACTGTTTGTGTTGTCCTTATCATTTCATCATCATCGTCATCATCATTCGTGACAGTGGCTACAGTGGATTGACTAACAAATTGGACTGTATAGAAATTGGGACTTTGTACGGGCGCTGATGATCATGGAGTTCAGCGCCCCACAAAACAAACATCATCATCGTCACAACCGCAATGTCAGAATTGCTGCTGTGGTGTTTACCTATCCTGAAACCAAAGTAATCGTCTATCTAACAAATTCCCATTTTTCTTTTCTAGTCTTGTGTAAATTTTTGTCAACAGATTGGATGCATGAGCTGTTAAGCTGATTCTGAGATAATTCTCGTACTTACCTGCTATTGCTGTCTTCGGAATTGTTTGTATGTTGTTTTTCCGAAAGTTGTCAGTCCCATACATTCTACACACCAATGTGAACAGTCATTTTACTCTCACTTCCCCTCATGATTTTAGAAATTCCGGTGAAATGTTATCAATTTGATTTTTAGTCTCCAAAAGTCCTTCTAAATTCTAATTCTAACACTGGATCTCCTGTCTCTCGCCTGTCGACTCCAGTTCCTTTTTCTATCACATCAGTCAACTGCTCACCCACATATAGGCCTTCAATGTACTTTTCCAACTATCCGCTCTCTTTTCTGCATTTAACAGAAGAATTCCCATTGCGCTCTTAATGTTACCGTCCTTGCTTTTAATTTTACGGAAGGTTGCTTTGACTTCCCTGCATACCGAGTCAGTCCTCCCGACAATCATTTCTTTTACGATTCCTTCCCGTTTTGCATGCAGCCATTTCGCCTTAGCTTCCCTGCAGCTCCCGTTTATTTCATTCCAAGTGACTTGTATTTTTGTATTCCTGAATTTCCTGAAAAATTTTAATACTTCCTTCTTTCGTCGATGAACTGAGATATTTCTTCTGTTACCCTTGGCTTCTTCGCAGTTACATCCCTGGTACCTACGTTTTTCTTTCCAACTTCTGTAACTGTCCTTTTTAAAGAAGTCAATTCTTCTTCAGCTAAACTGCCTGCTGAGCTATCGATTATCGCAGTATCTATAGTTCCAGAGAACGTCAAGCGTTATTTCTTCATTTCTTAGTATTTCCGTGTGCCACTTCTTTGTGCAATGTTTATGCCTGACTAGTCTCTTAAATTTCAGCCTACTCTTCATCATTACTAAATTGTGATTTGAGTCTATAACACCATTATTCAATCAGTCTTCTAAACTATAAAAATTTTGCGCATTTAAAATTTCTCATAATATAACTGTGACATGCAAAGACTATTTGGAAAGTATGATATATGTAGTGTTAGAGTACTTTCCAAATGTATATTTGTAAATTATGTAAAGAAATATATGAAATGTATAATTTACTAAATAATACTTTGTCAGGGATTAATTACACTACTGGCTATTAAAATTGCTACACCAAGAAGAAATGCAGATGATAAACGGATATTCATTGGACAAATACATTATACTAGAAATGACATGTGATTACATTTTCACGCAATCTGGATGCATAGATCCTGAGAAATCAGTACCCAGAACAACCACCTCTGGCCGTAATAACGGCCTTTTTACGTCTGGGCATTGAGTCAGACAGAGCTTGGATGGCGTGTACAGGTACAGCTGCCCATGCAGCTTCAACACGATACCACAGTTCATCAAGAGTAGTGACTGGCGTATTGTGACGAGCCAGTTGCTCGGCCACCATTGACCAGACGTTTTCAGTTGGTGAGAGATCTGGAGAATGTGCTGGCCAGGGCAGCAGTCGAACATTATCTGTATCCAGAAAGCCCGTAAGGACCTGCAACATGCGGTCGTGCATTACCCTGCTGAAATGTAGGGTTTCGCAGGGATCGAATGAAGGGTAGAGCCACGGGTCGTAGCACATCTGAAATGCACCGTCCACTGTTCAAAGTGACGTCAATGCGAACAAGAGGTGACCGAGACATGTAACTAAAGGCATCCCATACCATCACGCCGGGTGATACGTTAGTATGACGATGACGAATACACGCTTCCAATGTTGTTCACCGCGATGTCGCCAAACACGGATGAGACAATCATGATGCTGTAAACAAAAACTGGATTCATCCGAAAACAATTACGTTTTGCCATTCGTGCCATCAGGTTCGTCGTTGAGTACATCATCGCAGGCGCTCCTCTCTGTGATGCAGCGTCAAGGCTAACCGCAGCCATGGTCTAAGAGCTGATAGTCCATGCTGCTGCAAACGTCGTCGAACTGTTCGTGGAGATGGTTGTTGTCTTGCAAACGTCCCCACCTGTTGACTCAGGGATTGAGACGTGGCTGCACGATCCGTTACAGGCATGCGGATAAGATGCCTGCCATCTCGACTGCTAGTGATACGAGGCCGTTGGGATCCAGCACGGCGTTCCGTTATTACCCTCCTGAACACACCGATTCCATATTCTGCTAACAGTCATTGGATCTCGGCCAACGCGAGCAGCAATGTCGCGATACGATAAACCGCAATCGCGATAGGCTACAATCCGACCTTAATCAAAGTCGGAAACGTGATGATACAAATTTCTCCCCTTACACGAGGCATCACAATAACGTTTCACCAGGCAACGCCTGTCAACTGCTGTTTGTGTATGAGAAATCGGTTGGAAACTTTTCTCCTGTCAGCACGTTGTAGGTGTCGCCACCGGCGCCAACCTTGGTGTGAATGCTCTGAAATGCCAATCATTTCCATATCACAGCATCTTCTACCTGTCGGATAAATTTCGCGTCTGTAGCATGTCATCTTCCTGGTGTAGCAATTTTAATGGCCAGTAGTGTAAATCAAAATACTTGTGTATGTAATTTTATATATTTCTGCAATTTTTCGTTAGTATAAATGATACATGCTTAGCGACAACGTGTAGTGTATGTGTTATGTAAAGGAGGAAGTGCTTTCGTACTGTGCGGAAGCGTAAATGCAGCTTGGGTCTTTGGCGCACTACCTGTAGAGCGAGCGGTAACGAGGGGACACAGTCTGTAGGCAGCACTGAAAGAGCCAACACTCGGAATGAGCAGACGATTCCTTGGCTGGAAACTGTTGCACAACAGCTTCTGATGATTACTGCTGAATTATTACGGCTTTTGTGCAAGTTGTTCGGCTAACACAAGGACGTTAAAACGACGACGAGAAGAAGTAACCAGTACATACTTCAAGAAAGCTGTTTTGCCATACACAGCTAGCGTAGTCGCTGTTACCATCCGCCGGCCGGAGTAGCCGAGCGGTTCTAGGCGCTACAGTGTTCAGAACTATTTGAACCATTTTGTTACTATCCGCCACACCCAGTGCCTACAGCCAAGAGGTTAGAAGTGTAAAAGCGTGAACCATTAATCTGAAATTTACTTGTTTTTAATAATTATATAATAATTAAATATGTGAAATATATTAAAATATTAATATATTGTAAAATTTATTTCATTGTGTTATTTTATTCCCAGTCATTTGCCTAAATAGGGTTCTTTCCTGGTGTTTGATTATTTCGAGTAAACCTATTAAAATGCATGTTGTTGTTGTTGTGGTCTTCAGTCCTGAGACTGGTTTGATGCAGCTCTCCATGCTACTCTATCCTGTGCAAGCTTCTTCATCTCCCAGTACCTACTGCAACCTACATCCTTCTGAATCTGCTTAGTGTATTGATCTCTTGGTCTCCCTCTACGATTTTTACCCTCCACGCTGCCCTCCAATGCTAAATTTGTGATCCCTCGATGCCTCAGAACATGTCCTACCAACCGATCCCTTCTTCTAGTCAAGTTGTGCCACAAACTTCTCTAGGACTTCGATGAGAAGTTTGAAGCCCACAGTGTTTTGGAGGTTTGTTGATGACACGTTTGTAGTGGGGCCCGATGGTGAAGACAAGTTAAAATTATTTTTAAACCATCTGCATTCCACACACAGACAAATGCAGTTCACGATGGAAATATAAAAACACGGAGCCTCTCAGTTTTGGATGTGTTGGTACGGCGCAAAGATGATACCACTTTGGGACATTCAGTGTATCGAAAACCGACCCATACGGATTTACATTTACCATCCTTAGTGTACTCAGAACCCTGGTACATAGAGCACACCTCATTGCCAACGAGGGCAGTCTGGAGGACGAGCTTTTGAGTTTTTGAAACCATTGGGTACTCTACATAGCAGATACGCAAGGCACTACAAATGAAGCCAACTCAGGGTACGAGGTGCATTCCAGTTCTAAGGCCTCCGATTTTTTTTCTAATTAACTACTCACCCGAAATCGATGAAACTGGCGTTACTTCTCGATGTAATCGCCCTGCAGACGTACACATTTTTCACAACGCTGACGCCATGATTCCATGGCAGCGGCGAAGGCTTCTTTAGGAGTCTGTTTTGACCACTGGAAAATCGCTGAGGCAATAGCAGCACGGCTGGTGAATGTGCGGCCACGGAGAGTGTCTTTCATTGTTGGAAAAAGCTAAAAGTCACTAGGAGCCAGGTCAGGTGAGTAGGGAGCACGAGGAATCACTTCAAAGTTGTTATCACGAAGAAACTGTTGCGTAACGTTAGCTCGATGTGTGGATGCATTGTCTCGGTGAAACAGCACACGTGCAGCCCTTCCTGGACGTTTTTGTTGCAGTGCAGGAAGGAATTTGTTCTTCAAAACATTTTCGTAGGATGCACCTGTTACCGTAGTGCCCTTTGGAACGCAATGGGTAAGGATTACGCCCTCGCTGTCCCAGAACATGGACACCATCACTTTTTGAGCACTGGCGGTTACCCGAAATTTTTTTGGTGGCGGTGAATCTGTGTGCTTCCATTCAGCTGACTGGCGCTTTGTTTCTGGATTGAAAAATGGCATCCACGTCTCATCCATCGTCGCATCCGACGAAAAGAAAGTCCCATTCGTGCTGTCGTTGCACGTCAACATTGCTCGGCAACATGCCACACGAGCAGGCGTGTGGTCGTCTGTCAGCATTCGTGGCACCCACCTGGATGAGACTTTTCGCATTTTCAGCTCGTCATGCGGGATTGTGTGCACAGAACCCACAGAAATGCCAACTCTGGAGGCGATCTGTTCACCAGTCATTCAGCGATCCCCCAAAACAATTCTCTCCAGTTTCTCGATCATGTCGTCAGACCGGCTTGTGCGAGCCCGAGGTTGTTTCGGATTGTTGTCACACGATGTTCTGCCTTCATTAAACTGTCGCACCCACGAACACACTTTTGACACATCGATAACTCCATCACCACATGTCTCCTTAAATTGTCGATGAATTTCAATTGGTTTCACACCACGCAAATTCAGAAAACGAATGATTGCACGCTGTTCAAGTAAGGAAAATGTCGCCATTTTAAGTATTTAAAACAGTTCTCATTCTCGCCGCTGGCAGTAAAATTTCATCTCCCGTACGGTGCTGCCATCTCTGGGACATATTGACAATGAACGTGGCCTTATTTTAAAACAATGCGCAGGTTTCTATCTCTTTCCAGTCCGGAGAAAAAAAAATCGGAGGCCTTAGAACTTGAATGCACCTCGTACAACAAATGCAGAAGAAGACAAGGGAAGTTTTAAATCGATATCATTTCTGCCACACGTGGGAAGCCTGTCATTAGAAATAGGACGGATCCTGAGTAAACACAAAGTGAAAGTGATTTTTCACCCTCCACCAAAGCACTCACGGGTTCCGTAAAGATGATCTGATGCTTCGTAAGCCCGAGCTTTACAAGATCCCTTGTGAGTGTGGGCGTTCATACATCGGGCAGACGACACGTACAGTCCAGGAGAGATGCATAGAGCACCGCAGGTACACCCGGCTGTTACAACCTAATAAATCTGCGGTGGCAGAGCACTGTATTGACACTGGAGAGTCTATGGTGAACGGTAGCGTCGACATTTTAGGCTCGACATCATCTTTCTGGGACTCATTAGTGAAAGAAGAAGCAATTGAAATTCGGCTGGCGACGAATTTAATTAAGGGGCTCCGGAACGCCCTATACTTGCAATGTTAAAATAACGCTTATAAATTACATCTTTCCTCACAAAGTATTTGAGGTAGGAAGTTGATCTTTTTACAGATTATTTATTGGAATATGGGCTACAACTTAACACAGGGATTTTACAAAATTTTAGTTCAGTTATTAAAGATGATTTTTTTCAATTGTAATGAAAATTCACAACATTTTTTTTGCAATTTTTTATTTATATAATCAAAAATATACAGTTTTTTGGAAAAGGGCTGTGTTAAATTATGCAGAAGGTACTGTGTAACATTTACTGAAAGTTTGAAACAAATATGTTTGGAAGATCCTTAGAAAACATGTAATTAGTATGAGAAAATAAAAGTTTTGGGAATCGAGCGACAAAGATTGGATTAACTTTTTAGTGCACTCCTCCTCAAGTTTCCTCTTGTTCCTCCTCCTGTTTACTCTTGCTTGTATTTCTAGACTCTTTACAGCCGTGTCTGCAGCCCGAAGGCGTTCCTTGTCTAAAGCAAGCATCGCTCGTACCATGTTAGAACCTATCTTCATTCCCATATTTCTAAATACCTTGCACCTTACAATGTTGCCATCATTGAAAGTCGCAACAGCATCATACACACTTTACTTTTACTCATTATTATACTTCAACAAAACAGAGACTCAAGAAACAGAATTAATTACGAATATTTTCGAGAAAACGACAGAGTAAATAAACATGAAACAATCGACAATCACACCAGCGATATATATTGAACCATCACAGGTTAGCCACAACACATACTTTATCTCACATCACTAAAATGTACCTGATGAACACGGACGTTAATAATAACACCATTTGACAGGAGTTTAACAGCGCCACAGTGGGTCATGCCCATATAGAACACATTTCAAAATAATTTAAAAATAGTTGTAGTCTTCGGAATTGAATAAATTATATATCTATTAAAAGGTAATAGTCTGCAGAGTCAGAAAACGCAAAAAAGTAAAAATTGAACTTGTCATGATTTTGAGCCTTTCCGGAGCCCCTTAATAGGGAAAGCGACTTCAGCTTGGACAGACCTTGGAATCCGGCATTTTCTGTAATAAACTCACGAAGACGTGGCGACGGTAAGCAGAGCTGCCGATGGCTGCATAGTCGTGCGCTTACATTGAATGGACCGGGCCCTCTGGCCGGCCTTTGACTGGAAACAGTTGTGCTGGGATGCCTGGAGACCATTTACAGTCAATCGTGGACTCATGAGCGATGGAAATTTTTTCGATGGTAATGCACCATGTCAGCGGGCCACAGTTGTTCGCCATTGGTTTGAAGAACATTCTGAACAATTCGAGTGAATGATTTGGCCACCCAGATCGCCCGGTATCAATCCCATCCAACATTTATGAAACATAATAGAGATGTCGGTTTATGCACAAAATCCTTCACCGGCAACACTTTCGCAACTGTGAGCGGCTATAGTGGCAGGCAGGATAGCTCAGTATTCCTGCAGGGGACTCCCAACGACCTGTTGAGTTCATGCCACGTCGACTTGCTGCACTACACGTGGAGAAATGAGATTCGTCGCGGTATTTGGAGGTATCCTATGACATTTATCACCTAGTACATTTCTTCAAATAACGTTACTATGACGCTGAAGCCCGTATACAGCAGTTGTGTCAACTGTTACTTTAAGAGTTTCTGAGCTGTTAATATGATGAGGGCCGTAGATTTCAGTTCTATCAATACTACAAGCACTTCAGCATTTACTGCATGTGGACCCGAGCGCATGCCCTGTTTTGAAATTCCTTGATAAATGAGAACTTCGTGCGGAACCGCAATATCCTTTTTCCTAATTGTGCTGGTTCTGCGAGGTATACGGAAGAATTTCTGTCATGTTTGGAAATTACACTACTGGCCATTAAAATTGCAACACCAAGAAGAAATGCAGATGATAAACGGGTATTCATTGGACAAATATATTATACTAGAACTGGCATGTGATAACATTTTCACGCAATTTGGGTGAATAGATCCTGAGAAATCAGTACCCAGAACAACCACCTCTGGCCTTAACAACGGCCTTGATACGCCTGGGCATTGAGTCAAACAGAGCTTGGATGGCGTGAACAGGTACAGCTGCCCATGTAGCTTCAACACGATACCACAGTTCATCAAGAGTAGTGACTGGCGTATTGTGACGAGCCAGTTGCTCGGCCACCATTGACCAGACGTTTTCAATTGGTGAGAGATCTGGAGAATGTGCTGGTCAGGGCAGCAGTCGAACATTTTCTGTATCCAGAAAGGCCCGTACGGGACCTGCTACATGCGGTCGTGCATTATCCTGCTGAAATGTAGGGTTTCGCAGGGATCGAATGAAGGGTAGAGCCACGGGTCGTAACACATCTGAAATGTAACGTCCACTGTTCAAAGTGCCGTCAGTGCGAACAACAGGTGACCGAGATGTGTAACCAATGGCACCCCATACCATCACGCCGGGTTATACGCCAGTATGGCGATGACAAATACACGCTTCCAATGTGCGTACACCGTGATGTCACCAAACAGGGATGCGACCATCATGATACTGTAAACAGGACCTGGATTCATCCGAAATAATGAAGTTTTGCCATTCGTGCACCCGGGTTCGTCGTTGAGAACACCATCGCAGGCGCTCCTGCCTGTGATGCAGTGTCAGGGGTAACCGCAGCCATGGTCTTCGAGCTAATTGTCCATGCTGCTGCAAACGTTGTCGAACTGTTCGTGGAGATGGTTGTGTCTTGCAAACGTCCCCATCTGTTGACTCAGGGATCGAGACGTGGCTGCACGATCCGTTACAGCCATGCGGATAAGATGCCTGTCATCTCGACTGCTTGTGATACGAGGCCGTTGGGATCCAACACGGCGTTCCGTATTACCCTCCTGAACCCACCGATTCTATATTCTGCTAACAGTCATTGGATCTCGACCAACGCGAGCAGCAATGTCGCGATACGATAAATCGCAATCGCGATAGACTACAATCCGACCTTAATCAAAGTCGGAAACGTGATGGTACGCATTTCTCCTCCTTACACGAGGCATCACAACAGCATTTCACCAGGCAACGCCGGTCAACTGCTGTTTGTGTATTAGAAATCGATTGGAAACTTTCCTCATGTCAGCAAGTTGTAGGTGTCGCCACCGGCAGCAACCTTGTGTGAATGCTCTGAAAAGCTAATCATTTGCATATCACAGTATCTTCTTCCTGTCGGTTAAAATCCGTGTCTGTAGCACGTCATCTTCGTGGTGTAGTAATTTTAATGGCCAATAGTGTAGAAGAGAGACTGGTGGATGTAAAGTTGTCAGGGTAGGTTTTAGGTTGTGCCTGCTTAGCGCAGACAGTAACTGCTTTGTCTACGAAACACAAACTTCAGAGTTCGTCTCCCGGTTGGGCCCACCGTTTTTAGCTGCCCCGAAGTTCCAAAAAATATGGTGTTGCTCATTGAATAACAACTGTTGTAGAATCTTGGGACATTTTTTATACGCTTGTATTATGACGTTTCTGGAGACCGGAAGTCCTCTATAGAAATCAACATGCGTTTCGAAAATAACAATCGTGTTTAATCCAACGATACCCAGAAAGCAGTAGATACCGATGCCCAGGTTGATACAGTGTTCCATGACTTCCGGAAGGAGTTCAATACAGTTCCGTGCTGCCTGCCACCTAATGGACGAAATACGAGCATACCGAATACCAGACTAGTTGCGTGAACGGAGTAACGAATTTCTAGCAAACAGAACAAAGTATATCTTCTCAACAACCGTAATTTCCATGTAATTTCAGGAGTACCACAAGGGCATATTTTAGAACCATTACTTTTCACAATATCTATAAACGATCTAGCGGATGAAGTCGGAAGTTATACGATTACATACGGAGATGACGCTGTTGTATACAAAGAATTCGCAACGCTACAAGACTGTAGCGAGATGCAAGAAGACCTGTAAAGACTCGACACTCGGTGTAGGGAGTAGGAGTTGAACCTCAACATAAACAGATGTAACGTACTGCGAATACACAGAAAGACCATTTAACGTATGATTACACTGTTGCAGAACAACCACTGGAAGCAATTACACCCATAAAATTTCTATGAGTGACAGATACTGGAACGGCCACATAAAACAAATCGCAGGTAACGCAGACCTCAGACTGAGAGTCACTGGAAGAATTCTCAGGAAATGTAGTTCACCCACAGAGGAGGTAGCTTACGAAACACTCGTGCGACCAACGTTTGAATACAGCTCGTCAGTCTGAGATCCGTACCATATGGAATTGATAGAAGAAGCAGAGAAGGTCCAAGGAAGGGCAGCGCGTTTCGTTGCAGCTTCTTCTAGTAAGAGAGAAGGCATTACAGAAAACCTCAGCCAAGTCCAGTTGCAGAGACTGCAAGAAAGGCCTTCTGCACCGTGCAGTGGTCAACTATTAAAAGTTCTGAGAGTGTACGTTGCTACAGGAGTCAGCCAATATATTGCTTCCTCCTACGTATATGTCGAGAAAAGACCTTGTTTGGGTCATCAGTCTTATGACTGGTTTGTTGTGGCCCGTCACGAATTCCTCTCTTGTACACACCTCTTCATCTCAGAGTAGCACTTGCAACCTACGTACTGAATTATTTGCTGGTTGTATGCCAATCTCTGCCTTTCTCTACAGTTTTTGTCTTCTACAGCTCCCTCTAGTACCATGGAAGTGATTCCCTCATGTCTTAACAGAGGTCCTATCATACTGTCGCTTCTCCTTGTCAGTGTTTTCCACATATTCCTTTCCTCTTCGATTCTGCGTAGTACCTCGTCATTCCTTATCAGTTCACCTAATTTACAACATTCGTCTCTAGCACCAAATCTATAATTCTTCGATTCTCTTCTGTTCCGGTTTTCCCACAGTCCATGTTTCACTACCGTACAATGCCGTACTCCAGACGTACATTCTCGGAATTTTCTTCCTCAAATAAAGGCCTATGTTTGATACTAGTAGACTTCTCTAGCCCAGGAATGCCCTTTTTTGCTATTTCTAGTGAACTTTTGCCCCCCCCCCCTTCCATGAACCATGGACCTTGTCGTTGGTTGGAAGGCTTGCGTGCCTCAGCGATACAGATAGCCACACCGTAGGTGCAACCACATCTGTTGAGAGGCCAGACAAACGTGTGTTTCCTGAAGAGGGGCAGCAGCCTTTTCAGTAGTTGCAGGGGCAACAGTCTGGATGATTGACTTATCTGGCTTTCTAACACTAACCAAAACGGCCTTGCTGTGCTGGTACTGCGAACGGCTGAAAGCAAGGGGAAACTACAGCCGTAATTTTTACCCAGGGTATGCAGCTCTACTGTATGGTTAAATGGTCATGGCGTCCTCTTGGGTAGAATATTCCGGAGGTAAAATAGTCCCCCATTCGGATCTCCGGGCGGGGACTACTCAGGAGGACGTCGTTATCAGGAGAAAGAAATCCGGCGTTTTACGGGTCGAAGCGTGGAATGTCAGATCCCTTAATCGGGCAGGTAGGTTAGAAAATTTAAAAAGGGAAATGGATAGGTTATAGTTAGATGTAGTCGGAATTAGTGAAGTTCGGTGGCAGGAGGAACAAGACCTCTGGTCAGGTGAATACAGGGTTATAAATACAAAATCAAATAGGGTAATGCAGAAGCAGGTTTAATAACGAATAAAAAAAAGCAGGAACGCGGCTAAGCTACTACAAACAGCATAGTGAACGCATTATTATGGCCAAGATAGATACGAATCCCACGCCTACCACAGTGGTACAAGTTTATATGCCGATTAGCTCCGCAGATGACGAAGAGATTGATGAAATGTATGATGAAATAAAATAAATTATTCAGATAGCGGAGGGAGGCGAAAATGTAATAGTCATGGGTGACTGGAATTCGATTGTAGGAAAAGGAAGAGAACGAAAAGTAGCAGGTGAATATGGAACGGAGTAAGGAATGAAAGAGGAAGTCACCTGGTGGAATTTTTCACACAGCGTAACTTAATCAAAGCTAACATTTGGTCCAAGTATCATGAAAGAAGGTTATACACATGGAAGGAGCCTGGATATACTGGAAGGCTTCAGATAGATTATATAATGGTAAGACAGAGATTTAGGAACCATGTTTTAAATTGTAAGACATTTCCAGGGGCAGATGTGGACTCTGACCACAATCGGTTGGTTATAAACAATAGAATAAAACTGAAGACACTGCAAAAAGGTGGGAATTTAAGGAGATGGGACCTGGATAAACTGAGAGAACCAGAGGTTGTAGAAAGTTTCAGGGAGAGCATTAGGGAACGATTGACAAGAATGGGGGAATGACATACAGCAGAAGAATAATTGGTAGCTTTGAGAGATGAAATAGTGAAGGCAGCAGAGGATCAAGTAGGTAAAAAGACGAGGGATAATAGAAATCCTTGGGTAACAGAAGATAATGAATTTAATTGATGAAAGGGCAAAATACAAAAATGCAGTAAATGAAGCAGGCAAAAGGAATACAAACGTCTCAAAAATGAGATCGACAGGAAGTGCAAAATGGCTAAGCAGGGATGGCTAGAGGACATAACAGGTTCGCGGACGGTGAAGATCTGAAACAAGCTGGACACTCCGGCTCAAATCTTTAGCGATAGAGGAGTACAACACAGATACTGAAAAACTGGCCCCATGTTACAATAAGCATCCTGACACTTATGGCAACTACATTGAAAAATAGAGCAAGGTACTGTAAATAAAGTTTTAGTCACTCCAAAATGTGCTTTACTTTCTGGTCCACTCTCGTACCTTCCTCTAGACATCGTAAGGTGATTTACAGAGTAAATACTGTAATTTTTCCTCCTATCTACGTAATTCTGTTTGATTTTCGGCTAATTGATTTTGGAGTTCATGTTGTATAACGGATAAGTATCGTTTTACCTCCGCTTGGCCTTTGGCTAATAGAGACAACTGTTGCATAATAACAACTAATGTGTCAACAACAGTCTGATCAGCTGTTGTATGAATGTTTTCTGAACCAGCGGGATTATTTATATTGCTACCGCTAGCCACAACAGTCTCAGAATTGCTATCCGTGGCCTCTGCTTCTGCGCAAACAGCTGAAGGCTGTTGCACGTCTCGTTGCTGATTCAGTGACATTTTAAATGCCGCTCTAGTCAATACCATTAAATAACCGTCAATATCAGGTTCTAATCACTAAATACAGTTTCAAATTTACTGTCGTAGACACACTTAACTTTCAAATTACTTCACAGATGGTATAAAGTTCAATGTCCAGATACGAAAATCACACAATATACAGTTCTACAATCTAACTACTATCTGGAAAAAAGTTCTTTCTAAATTGATTTCAAACTATTTTAACTACAGGATAAAAAAATTAGATTTCTCTGGCCTTGTTCTGTAGTCTCGGTGTTGTCCAATAGTTGAAATCGTTTCTTGGTATCAGCAATCTTTTACTATGGGCACCGAATCTCACTTCACATTAGTTACCTCTCGTTCTCGTTGGTTTTCATGAAACAAAAAATACATATATTATATAACAATCCAAGAGAGTCCTGTCACAATGTCGCCACTGTAATTTTTCCTCCTATCTACGTAATTCTGTAGCTCTCAATTCGTTCGAGCAATCAATCATTCATGATAGGAAACACAGTCATAGCTCAGTCACTCAAAATGATTCTGAAATTTGACTTGTTAAAATGAAATCAGGCGATGATTCTTCTTCTCTGCAGGCTCGTGCTTTGCGGCAGTCTGCTAATCTGTACAAATAAAATGCCTCGTAATTTTGGGAGCGTTGTATAATCAGTCGGGAAACCTCAGATCAAGTGGATATTTGGCTTTGATGAAGTTTAACCTTCCGAAGAAGTAATGGAGCTCTTGGATTATTAAATGCAGGTTCGTATCCAGTCTTTCGGAAATCCCTTCTGATTAACAACTACGCAATATATCGATAAATATCATTAATTCCCAAATGTCACATACACACCGTTTTTTTTTTTTTTTTTTTTTTTTTGAAGGAGCAATATACAGGGTGATTCAAAAAGAATACCACAAATGTAAAAATGTGTATTTAATGAAAGAAACATAATATAACCTTCTGTTATACATCATTACAAAGAGTATTTAAAAAGGTTTTTTTTCACTCAAAAACAAGTTCAGAGATGTTCAATATGGCCCCCTCCAGACACTCGAGCAATATCAACCCAATACTCCAACTCGTTCCACACTCTCTGTAGCATATCAGGCGTAACAGTTTGGATAGCTGCTGTTATATCTCGTTTCAAATCATCAATGGTGGCTGGGAGAGGTGGCCGAAACACCATATCCTTAACATACCCCCATAAGAAAAAATCGCAGGGGGTAAGATCAGGGCTTCTTGGAGGCCAGTGATGAAGTGCTATGTCACGGGCTGCCTGGCAGCCGATCCATCGCCTCGGGTTGTTGACGTTCAGGTTTCATAACTAACCTTTTTCGTAGCACTCTCCATACAGTTGATTGTGGAATTTGCAGCTCTCTGCTAGCTCTGCGAGTCGATTTTCCTGGGCTGCGAACAAATGCTTGCTGGATGCGTGCTACATTTTCATGACTCGTTCTCGGCCGTCCAGAACTTTTCCCTTTGCACAAACACCCATTCTCTGTAAACTGTTTATACCAAAGTTTAATACACCACCTATCAGGAGGTTTAACACCATACTTCGTTCGAAATGGACGCTGAACAACTGTCGTCGATTCACTTCTGCCGTACTCAATAACACAAAAAGCTTTCTGTTGAGCGGTCGCCATCTTAGCATCAACTGACGCTGACGCCTAGTCAACAGCGCCTCAAGCGAACAAATGTACAACTAAATGAAACTTTATAGCTCCCTTAATTCGCCGACAGATAGTGCTTAGCTCTGCCTTTTGTCGTTGCAGAGTTTTAAATTCCTAAAGTTGTGGTATTCTTTTTGAATCACCCTGTATATATATTTCCTTTTAATCGTACAGTTCGTATCAGTTATCTTCTGTGATAAATCTCAATAATCAAATTACAGTTCTTCCAAACCAAGCTCATGCTAATCGGCACGAAGACAATCCCGGAAGCTTTTTTTCTAACAACCACCAGAGAGAGTACTACAAAGAATACTTATGCGCTCATGGCATAGCTATTGTATGAAACTATTTTGCTCATGGATTCTGCGAGTATGAAGATAGAAAATTCGTAAACGTCATTCAGGGGTAGAATTGTATCAGAATAATTCATCGAATATAAAGAGATATTACAATACGTACAAGTAGAAGATGAAATTCTAGATTGGAATAGCAAGTACTTTGGGTAAGGAGTCATTGTATGACGACCGCTATGAACGTGGCGTCCGTCTCCGGAGCAGGAACTGCTGCTACTCGGTGGTGACCTAGCTTCTGGAGGCCACATTCTCTTAACCTCGATGGCTCTGAAGACGGCTCGGTATTCCACCTGCTGAAGGATCCGCGACCAGTTCAGGTATAGATGGGCGCGTTGCGAAAACTGACCAGCTCGCTCAAGCGCAGCGGCCGCCCCGTGGGAAAGAACACGCCCATCTGTCCAGGTGGCGTCGAAGCTGACCCCGGATGTTGCCTGATGAACGCTGCCGAGCAGCGCAGAGTGGAGGTATGCGGACGGCGCCGGTAATGAAATACCGGGAGCCCGCCGAGCTCGGTTACCAAGTGGCATACACTACGCGCCACGTTGTCCCCAGTCGGATTGTACATTCTCTCATATTTCCACCACGTCTCTTTTCTCTTTTGTCAGACATCTCCACACCTGTTCCCTTAGTGATTCTGCCCTGAAATCTCTCTAAATTTAAGACTTAATTTCTGAATAAAACGTCGTCTTCCTTTTTCTTTCTTCAGATATCAGTAACAATTACGATAATACACTTCTGGCCATTAAAATTGCTACACCACGAAGATGACGTGCTACAGACGCGGAATTTAATCGACAGGAAGAAGATGCTGTGATATGTAAATGATTAGCATTTCAGAGCATTCACACAAGGTTGGCACCGGTGGCGACACCTACAACTTCAGCTCATGAGGAAAGTTTCCAACCGATTTCTCATACACAAACAGCAGTCGACCGGCGTTGCCTGGTGAAACGTTGTTGTGATGCTTCGTGTAAGGAGGAGAAATGCGTACCTTCACGTTTCCGACTTTGATAAAGGTCGGATTGTAGCCTGTCGCGATTTTGGTCTATCGTATTGCTACATTACTGCTCGCGTTGGTCGAGATCCAATGACTATTAGCAGAATATAGAATCGGTGGGTTCAGGAGGGTAATACGGAACGCCGTGCTGGATCCCAACGGCCTCCTATCACTAGCACTCGAGATGACAGGCATCTTATCCGCATGGCTGTAACGGATCGTGCAGCCACGTCTCGATACCTGACTCAACAGATGGGGACGTTTTCAAGACAACAACCATCTCCACGAACAGTTCGACGACGTTTGCAGCAGCGTGTACTATCAGCTCGGAGACCGTGGCTGCGGTTACCCTTGACGCTGCATCACAGACAAGAGTGCCTGCGATGGTACACTCAACGACGAACCTGGGTGCACGAATGGCAAAACGTCATTTTTTCGGATGAATCGGGGTTCTGTTTACAGCATCATTATGGTGGCATCCGTGTTTGGCGACATCGCGGTGAACACACATTGGAAGCGTGTATTCGTCATCGCCGTAATGGCGTATAACCCGGCGTGATGGTATGGCGTGCCATTGGTTACACATGTCGGTCACCTGTTGTTCGCACTGACGGCACTTTGAACAGTGGACGTTACATTTCAGATGTGTTACGACCCGTGGCTCTACCCTTCATTCGATCCCTGCGAAACCCTACATTTCAGCAGGATAATGCACGAGTGCATGTTGCAAGTCCTGTACGGGCCTTTCTGGACACAGAAAATGTTCGACTGCTGCCCTGGCCAGCACATTATGCAGATCTCTCACCAACTGAAAACGTCTGGTCAATGGTGGCCGAGCAACTGGCTCGTCACAATACGCTAGTCACTTCTCTTGATGAACTGTGGTATCGTGTTGAAGCTGCATAGGCAGCTGTACCTGTACACGCTATCAAAGCTCTGTTTGACTCAATGCCCAGGCGTATCAAGGCCGTTATTACGGCCAGAGGTGGTTCTTCTGGGTACTGATTTCTCAGGATCTATACACCCAAATTGCGTGAAAATGTAATCACAAGTAAGTTCTAGTACAATATATTTGTCCAATGAATACTCGTTAATCATCTGCATTTCTTCTTGGTGTAGCAATTTTAATGGCCAGTAGTATAGTTACTGCATTGTGGTGACTGTTTCGGACCATCATACCCATTTTCAAACCATGGCCTACAATGTAACACGTAATTCAAATGATGTGAATAGCAACTATTGGCGAACGACGGTCTTTTGTTTGCGTCATCTGCAGACGTACTTCGACAAAATGAAATGAATGTACAAATGAAGTCAGGGATGCCCGTAGGTTTTTATGTGAGTAGTTGCAAAACATTTTCCCCTACATGTGATATGCAAAATTTTGAGGCCATCCTCACATGCTCTTCATTTACTTATTGGTTTCTATCGTGCACTGTTAGTACCTGGTCAATGTTATGAACACGTCACGCTAACAGTATAACTATAGCAAAAACCGTTTTTTTACATTCACATTTTATACGTTTTCCCGCCATTTACGTTATTTTCGGTTGGTACTTTCTTAAGCAATGATCTATCAATCAGTTATTTTTCATCCATTGAAAATTTCTTGTTAATAACATTTCCGGCAATTCGGTCTGTTCAACCATTAACACAGGCATCAACATCGATTTATGTGGAAACTACGCACAATCTTTAGGATAATGCATTACGTAAAACTGTTCGGCTTATTTCAGACTCTATATCATTTTTCGTGCCAATAGAAATAACGCACTTTCAAAATGTTTCCGCTATGTTTGGTCACCTGAAACTATTCTAAACTGCAATAAGTAATGAAAAACAGTAGTTTCATTGGCTTTTTCTTTTAAAAGCGCGTCGAGTAATGTCCAAAACAGTACACAGGAAATAACTCATTTCAACTTTGCGAAATTATTTTGTACAAATTTCTCAGGGTTCTAATTGCCTAATACTACTAGACGCTTTATTTGGTTGTTACTCATTAAGAAAAGTACTTGACTTTATCAACAGCATCTTTATGCACTTCTGAATTCATGTATATTTTTGTGGACTCGTGAAACTTTTTGAAATTAGGACATGAACGGCTCATGAATGCGCTATGTTGTCTACCATGCGTTATACAGGGTGTCCCAGCTATCTTGTCCACCCGAAATATCTCTGGAACAATAACAGCTATTGGAAAACTACTTTCACTGGTATCAATGTAGGGCTGGGGCCCATGAATGTACATATTTGGAAACATTCTAAAACGAAAGCATATGTGTTTCTTAACACAAACTTATGTTTTTTTTAAATGGACCTCCTATATTTTTTCTTCAGCAATCCATAGCATGACAAAGCACATACACAATGGCGTTGATTGAATCGCAATATTCCCATTACATCCCGAGATATTAAGACGCGAAGTTGACGCTTGAAACACCCGACATGCGCTGCTAGCGCACGTCCTGAGGCTCAGGCGTGAACCCCATGCTGCCTGTAATCGCGATGTGATTGACATGCGTAATCACACTTCCATACTTATCAAGAGGTCCGAAACGAATAATACGGTCTGCTGCCATCCTGCATTAACGTCGTACATTCCAGCAGGTATTTATCCCATAGGCTAGGGGTGATGCGGTTCTGTAACATATCTGTGTACCGCAACGTTAGTCACAAAGTTAACTTCGCTTATCGTTAATCCGTTACTAAAAAGGTAATGCCGTTCAACGTTAAAACTTTACTTTACTGTAGATCTAGCGTAAGTGACAGTTAATCATTCACTCGTAATAGTAAAATTCATGTTGATGGTTTTAGTGAAACGAGCAAGTGGACTAAAAGTTTTACTGTTGTTTAGGTAAAAATGTTTTGATTTGGGAAGTTCATGAATGTAAACATGTTTAACCAATTAGTTTTATTATCACATAATTATCAATGTTATGTTTATCTAATGCGTTAAATGACAAATTGTTGCAAACAAATGTTTCTTAACATCACTGGGTAAAATGGCCCTTTGTAGAAACTTCTACTGTGATAACAGCACTACATACTAAACATAGCGTTCACATCTCATGCTCAAAGTGATTGGCTTGCATACGTAGGGTCACTCTGCGGATGAAGGATGCCCTACTTCGTGCTACTGTTTCCTCTTTGATGGCTGTACAAGCATCAATAATGCGTTGCTTCATGTCCTCTGGTGTTGTTGGTTCATGTTGGTAAACAGCATCCTTCACTGCTCCCCAAAGAAAATAATCCAGCGGTGTAAGGTCCGGAGATCGGGCAGGCCACCTAACTGAGCCACCTTGTCCAATCCACCTACCAGGGAACTTACGGTTCAGAAGTCGTCGTGCTCGTAAGGCGTTATGTGCAGGGCATCCGTCATGCTGGTACCACATGACCATTCTCCGGTTCAGAGGTACGGTGTCCAAGAGAACAGGAAGATTGTGTCGTATAAATCTGGAGTATTGTCTGCCATTTGGGATGCCATTTATAAAGAAAGGTCCGATAAAGGTATCTCCAATAATCCCACACCAAACATTAACTTTCCACGGACGTTGATGCTCTACCTGACGGAGCCATTTCGGATTGTCTGCGGACCAATAATGCATATTCCTCATATTGACAATTCCCTTGTTGGAGAATGATGCCTCGTCGGTAAAGAGAACATCTGCAAAAAAAATTGGATTAGTCAAAAGTGTTTGCTGAGCCCACCGACAAAATGTTATCCTATTGCGGAAGTCATTTCTATGAAGATCCTGGTGTAAATGAACATGGTAAGGATGAAATTTATGACGTTTAAGAATACGCTGTGTACTTGATTTCGACACACCAACTTCACGTTCAATTTGACGTGTGTTGATTTGAGGATTCACAGCTATGGTAGCGAGCACAGAAACTTCAGCACGCTCATCTGTGCGTGTTCTAGGACGATGTCGAGGTCTTGGATTTAAGCTTCCCGTTTCACGTAGACGAGATGTGAGACGACCAAACATTCGGTGCGAAGGCGATGGCTTGTCAGGGAATCGTCTTCTGTACAGTCGTTCTGCCTGAACAGCATTTCGTCCATCTACAGCAGGGTACAGTACAGGTATGTAGAGTAGGGTAGAAAACAGACATATTAACTTAATAATCATAATGTTCGCTAACAATAATATCAACAAACAAGCAACCTCATAACGTATTTCCCGTCAACGTACATTCTCCATAGATCAGCAGCATTTCTACCATATCTTCATGTGTGTACATTATACTGTACAGCATAAGTTCCACAACACAACGTTTATTCACAATGTGTACTACCTCCGTGCCGTCACTAGATTACTCTGATGCACGACTACACTGGCAAGCGGTGTACTGCACGCCAAAGCAACAACAAATGGGATGCTCTGAGGGTGGTGGAGTACAGGAGTTTGCATGGTTCGCAAATCATAAACAAGGCGAAGTGGTAACTGTGGCAGTAGTGGGAACTACGTTGGACACTTGACTAGGTAGAGCCAGCCCCTCCGCGACAGGCACAATGGGTCATATAACGCATTAGATAAACCTTATTTTGGGTGTGCAGGATAAATAAGACAACCTGACGGGTGTACACCGATCGGTACTGGTTCATATTGTGTACGTAGATACGTAAAATGTGCAAGAGGGAAACCATTATGTGCTTACGAGAGTTGATGGCAGCAGACCCTATTATTCGTTTCGGGCCTCTTGATAAGTATCGAGGTGTGATTACACATGTCAATCACATCGCGATTACGGGCAGCATGGGGTTCACGCCTGAGCCTCAGGACGTGCGCTAGCAGCGCATGTCGGGTGTTTCAAGCGTCAACTTCGCGTCTCAATATCTCGGGATGTAATGGGAATATTGCGATGCAATCAACGCCATTGTGTATGTGCTTTGTCATGCTATGGATTGCTGAAGAAAAAATATAGGAGGTCCATTTAAAAAAACATAAGTTTGTGTTAAGAAACACATATGCTTTCGTTTTAGAATGTTTCCGAATATGAACATTCATGGGCCCCAGCCCTACATTGATACCGGTGAAAGTCGTTTTCCAATAGCTGTTATTGTTCAAGAGATATTTTGGGTGGACAAGATAGCTGGGACACCCTGTATATGGCCGGAAAAGCATACACAACTTTTAAAACCCACTTTTAACTGTATTAAAATAATCCAACCATTGCAGAAAGACCGCTAGTCTAGTCGAAAGCTGTGGCCGAGTGGTTGTAGGCGCTTCAGACCGGAACCGCGTTGCTGTTACGGACGCAGGTTCGAATCCTGCGTGGGGCATGGATGTGTGTGATGTCCTTAGGTCAATTAGGTTTAAGTAGTTCTAAGTCTAGGGGACTGATGACCTCAGATATTAACTCCCATACTGCTTACATCCATTTGAACCATTTGAATCTAGTCGAAATCGTCTCTTTACGTCGCCTACGTCATTCTCAAAATTTCAATATTTGTTAGGTTGTCTGAGATTCAACAAACCTTTTTACTTTATGGAGTCGTCAATCTCCGTTTTTCGACACGATTTCCAACACTGAACAGGCCTGACTGACCAAGAGACCGCTACCATTTTCATCAAAGCACTTCAAGCCAGCAGGTATAATGGCTAGGTCCATATTTTATCCACGAGTAAAATTACTGAGATTTCTAATAGAGATATTTGAGTTCGACTCGCCGCGCGGAGTGGCCGCGCGGTTAGAGGCGCCATGTCACGAATCGGGCGGCCACTCCCGCCGGAGGTTCGAGTCCTCCCTAGGGCACGGGTGTGTGTTGTTGTTAGCATAAGTTAGTTTAAGTAGTGTGTAAGTCTAGGGATCGATGACCTAGAGCAGTTTGGTCCCACAGGAATTCACACACATTTGAACATATTTTATTTTTTTTTTTATTTTTGAGTTTGACTCACTCTTCCTTGTAATATTTCATCGCAGGTAGTACATTTTTCGAACGCTCACTTTCATTTTCGGTTTCCATTCGTGTATCAAGTACAAAAAGGCTAACGAATATCTGTCATTTTTACACTCCATTCGCTACGCCTTTAGACATCACTATGCGCAAAATTCTATCTAAATCACATTCATGCTCCGCTGCTCACCTACAACTCGTTCTTGGCTACGGAAAAATTGAGAGGCAACTTCATTAACTGCCGACAAACACTCTCGGGTCATACCGAACAGCTGAGGTTCCTGACCGCGCATTATAGAAGCGTCGTCCTCAAATGCGGAGCTTATTTACAGCAGCGTCTATGAAATCAATTACAGGAAGGCTGTTGTACATCAAGTACTCAATGAGTGTCACCCTTGTTAGCTCACAGAGTCTGGCTACATTCCAGTTACGACGGCCTCCTTTTTCTACCACAAATACCTGTCAGTGGCAGCACAGAACAAATGGCCACCCTTTAGCAACTGAAAAGAAATATAACACAATATGTTGCTTTCAATTAGAATCTCACATTATTTGAATTTTGAAGGAGTAAGCCTTTGTCGAGTGTGTTTCGCATGGCAACTGTTTTGTTCCACCAATAGCCATTCGAAGTTTGTGAAGACTAACACCCCTAGTTATATTCAAACTAGGATGATGACTTTTTCTTTCCCTATGAAGGCAACATTTCGGAAACAGAACGCTCACCACAGAAGTCCTTCAAGGGAGAAGTAAGTGGTGGATAAGTGGATTAAGGATGGATACGAGCCTCCGTGATTTAGTAGCAAATTTCGAAAAATGCTGAGGAAACAGAGACTCTTGCATTTTCGGTTCAAGAAATAAATCGCAAATGTCGACAGGCAAACGTGAGTAGAAATTCGAGCGTCTGTAAAAAGAGCGATACGCAAAGCATACAACTATTTTCACCATCATCCTTATACACCTTGTTAGCGAAATATTTTGCTGAGAAACCGAGAAAATTCTGGTCCTAAGTAAAATCACCATCGGCTCAAATACTTCTATCCCATCACTCGTCGACCAGTCTGCGATGGCAAGGAAGACAACAAGAGGAAAAGCACATTGTTCGACTCTCGCAAAGACTCACATACTGTATGGAGCACACAGAAATAGGCATCTCCAGCGTTGAGAAGCAACTGAAAGAGCTGAACACAGATAACTCGACTGATCTAGATGGGATCCCAGTTCTGTTTTCCAGCGAGTACTCTTCAGCACTGCTCCTTAGGTAGCTTGCATTTATCGCGAATGTTTCGCCCATTTCATTCTAAACTAAAAGGGGAATAGCAATGGGCTTGGGAATGAACTGGAATTTGTATCGGTGAGGGAGACGTACTTGGGTATCCCATGCGGCTCTGGTATCTGTAGTGTATGTATGGCGTAATGGATAGCGCATCGATGTAGTAAGCAGGAGAAATGGGCTCATACTCCAGTTCTGCTACAAAGTTCTTTGCTTTGGCCTACATCAGTATCAGAGATAAAGGTTGGACTGAATATGTCTCAGGAATACCAATTATACACTCCTGGAAATTGAAATAAGATCACCGTGAATTCATTGTCCCAGGAAGGGGAAACTTTATTGACACATTCCTGGGGTCAGATACATCACATGATCACACTGACAGAACCACAGGCACATAGACACAGGCAACAGAGCATGCACAATGTCGGCACTAGTACAGTGTATATCCACCTTTCGCAGCAATGCAGGCTGCTATTCTCTCATGGAGACGATCGTAGAGATGCTGGATGTAGTCCTGTGGAACGGCTTGCCATGCCATTTCCACCTGGCGCCTCAGTTGGACCAGCGTTCGTGCTGGACGTGCAGACCGCGTGAGACGACGCTGCATCCAGTCCCAAACATGCTCAATGGGGGACAGATCCGGAGATCTTGCTGGCCAGGGTAGTTGACTTACACCTTCTAGAGCACGTTGGGTGGCACGGGATACATGCGGACGTGCATTGTCCTGTTGGAACAGCAAGTTCCCTTGCCGGTCTAGGAATGGTAGAACGATGGGTTCGATGACGGTTTGGATGTACCGTGCACTATTCAGTATCCCCTCGACGATCACCAGTGGTGTACGGCCAGTGTAGGAGATCGCTCCCCACACCATGATGCCGAGTGTTGGCCCTGTGTGCCTCGGTCGTATGCAGTCCTGATTGTGGCGCTCACCTGCACGGCGCTTAACACGCATACGACCATCATTGGCACCAAGGCAGAAGCGACTCTCATCGCTGAAGACGACACGTCTCCATTCGTCCCTCCATTCACGCCTGTCGCGACACCACTGGAGACGGGCTGCACGATGTTGGGGCGTGAGCGGAAGACGGCCTAACGGTGTGCGGGACCGTAGCCCAGCTTCATGGAGACGGTTGCGAATGGTCCTCGCCGATACCACAGGAGCAACAGTGTCCCTAATTTGCTGGGAAGTGGCGGTGCGGTCCCCTACGGCACTGCGTAGGATCCTACGGTCTTGGCGTGCATCCGTGCGTCGCTGCGGTCCGGTCCCAGGTCGACGGGCACGTGCACCTTCCGCCGACCACTGGCGACAACATCGATGTACTGTGGAGACCTCACGCCCCACGTGTTGAGCAATTCGGCGGTACGTCCACCCGGCCTCCCGCATGCCCACTATACGCCCTCGCTCAAAGTCCGTCAACTGCACATACGGTTCACGTCCACGCTGTCGCGGCATGCTACCAGTGTTAAAGACTGCGATGGAGCTCCGTATGCGACGGCAAACTGGCTGACACTGACGGCGGCGGTGCACAAATGCTGCGCAGCTAGCGCCATTCGACGGCCAACACCGCGGTTCCTGGTGTGTCCGCTGTGCCGTGCGTGTGATCATTGCTTGTACAGCCCCCTCGCAGTGTCCGGAGCAAGTATGGTGGGTCTGACACACCGGTGTCAATGTGTTCTTTTTTCCATTTCCAGGAGTGTACATGATCAATATCTCGCAAGATTGTTAAGTCTTTTCATTCTGTGATATTACATTATCTTTGCCAATCATTCAATATTCTGCTGAGAAATGCTACAGTGCGTATAGCATCATTAGCTTTCTCTTAAAAAAATTTTACTCCGAATGCCATAGTCTGAGCTATTGTAGGCTATGTAGGAATTTTTGAGAGATCTGGATGTAAATAATTGCTTCTTAATAGTTTTGTAAGCATTTGCTATGATCGCGTCCAATCCCATATCACCTAATTTTCTAAAAAGTTTGCCAATCGTGTCATTTCTCTACTGCTCTTTTACAAATCTGCTATTCAAACCATGTAGTCCTCAAAGAACTTTGCAATTGTTTTCAGCATTGATGTTTGTAGACCCTTTAATACCTGAAAATTATCTTCACCTAGAACACCTTTTGAGCTAATTCTGCACCCCAAAAGTTTTATTTCAGACTTCAATAATTCCGGTTTTTCGAGATCTGCTGTCCCTCCTGTTCTCTCAAATACTATAAGAATTTCGTCTAATATTTCTTCATGTTCTTCCCAAGAGACTGATGGACTGAGAATGTTGTCCACAGAAATCGCAATTTTCTTTGATAACATACACCCATGAACCTCGTCCAAAGATCTGATAAAAACTGCAATGGATACATTGAGGTTAAATAGTAGAATACAGTATTAGCTATTCATATCCTCAAATCTTAACTCTGTATAGTTTCTTTCAGGATGGAATTCTACCTTCCAGTACTCAGACTCCAGATCAATATTGTTAAAATTTGTAGCTCCTCTGAAGTTCTGTAGCTGTGTTTCTAAATTCTCTGATTGGTCCTGCAGTAGGCTAGCCTCTAGGATTATTCTGATGTCACAATTTTTCCTTTCAACAACAAACAGTTGGTAATTGTAACGACTAGAATATTGTTCAATTATTTTGTCGTATACCATTATCTGTGATCTATACCACTAAATGGCCAGAAGGACACATGGTTCCAGATGCAGGTGGATAGCGAACAGTTGTAACAAGTACGTAACATATATGTTGGCTTCTCGTGATTATGAAAATCAACTGCGCGAGCTTCGAAAGAAGTATTGACAAGATTTTACTTGAGTGTCAACGCCCTTCAACCAACATAATTGTATCGTCAACCATGAATATTTTACAAGATTAACGTTAAATAATCAACACATTAGCTACTTTGTAAAGTAATCAGACAACTTAAGATGTTTAATACATGATAGTTCAGTTGTCAAAAGGTTTAGGTGTGAAGGAGGGAGATGAGGGGGAGTTACGCTTTCTTACCAACAGAATGCGTTTCCGTCCCCGAGGAATTAGGTACGGCTTGGCGTTAAATATTACACGTCCTTTAACTTGTGAACGACAAGCGCCTCTCGTAGGAGCCCTAATTTATCGGAAAATACCTTTTGATGTTTCCTTAAAATTTTCAGTCATCTGTGATCTCTCAGCTGTTCTCGACGCGATTGATTGTGTTCTTCCGGTGATGGACTTGTCTTGCTATTCCCATTTTTTGCTCAAGTTTCGACGACCGACTCAGTCATCCTTCTTCAGGTGCTGCGAGTTTTGCTGTTACATGTACCCGCTGTCTGAACTCCAACCAGACTGTGAACTATTGTTAGCCCGGTGCCGTTGTTTATAGCTGAGTTCGATACCCGACACCCAACAGGCCTTTGAAGCTCTTTTGTTTTCAGAACCCCCTGTACTGATATTGTCCTAAACGCACATTCTGTAAGCGTTTTCAAGCTCTGATGGATAAGATGACCAGCGAGGATTTTCATACTTATGTTGGGTGCCGGACCCTCAGCCTCGTTTAAATTGAAACCCCTGTCGTTGTTTACCAGCTTTTCCAATAACTTTATTTCGATAGACTCCTTAATTATTCTATCCCAGAAACTTTCATGAAATACGAGGAGTGTTGCACACGCCATGTTTCTACCCCTATGGTACAAGGTACTTTCAGCATTTACACATCGAGTGGTATCATCAGAATCGCAAAATTTCGCATTCATTGTTTCAACTGCGACGCGTGCTCAACTGGCAAATTAAAGGAGAGTTGTAGCATTTTTTATTCTAATGTGGCTTGCGGTCGAGGCCACAAAAATTGACTGAATTTCAGGTTCCGGTGGTAGGCGGAAAACATCTTTCGAGATTGTCCTAAATCCTTTCTCCGAAAATTATTTCGAGCAGTTAGTCCGCGAACCCACGCGAATTGTAAATGGTTGCGAAAACACACTTGACCTCTTAGTCACAAACAATCCAGAGTTACTAGAGAGCATCATGACTGATACAGGGATTAGTGATCACGAGGTCGTTGTAGCTAGGCTCAATACCGTTTCGCCGGCCGCGGTGGTCTAGCGGTTCTAGGCGCTCAGTCAGGAACCGCGCGACTGCTACGGTCGCAGGTTCGAGTCCTGCCTCGGGCATGGATGTGTGTGCTGTCCTTAGGTTAGTTAGGTTTAATTAGTTCTAAGTTCTAGGCGACTGATGACCTCAGAAGTTAAGTCGCATAGTGCTCAGAGCCATTTGAACCAACCAATACCGTTTCTTCCAAATCCACCAGAAAAAAACGCAAAATAGTTTTACTAAAAAAGCGGATAAAGTGTCACTAGAAGCCTTTCTAAGAGACAATCACTATTCTTTCCGAACTGACTGTGCAAATGTAGACCAGATGTGGCTCAAATTCAAAGATATAGCAGCAACAGCAATTGAGAAATTCATACCTCATAAATTGGTAAGAGATGGAACTGATCCCCCATGGTACACAAAACAGGTCCGAACGCTGTTGCAGAGGCAACGGAAAAAGCATGCGAAGTTCCTAAGAACGCGAAATCCCGAAGATTGGCTAAAATTTGGCACGGACTTCAATGCGAGATGCCTTTAATAGGTTCCACAACGAAACATTGTCTCGAAATTTGGTAGGAAGTCCGAAGAAATTCTGGTCGTATGTAAAGTACACAAACGGCAAGACGCAGTCAATACCTTCGTTGCGCAGTGCCGATGGTACTGTTACCGACGACTGTGCCGCTAAAGCGGAGTTTTCCGAAATTCCTTCACCAGGGAAGACGAATGGAATATTCCAGAATTTGAAACACGAACAGCTGCTACCATGAGTTTCTTAGAAGTAGATACCTTAGGGGTTGCGAAGCAACTCAAATCGCTTGATACGGGCAAGTCTTCAGGTCCAGATTGTATACCGATTAGGTTCCTTTCAGATTACGCTGATACAATAGCTCCCTAGTTAGCAATCATATACAACCGCTCGCTCACCGATAGATCTGTACCTACAGATTGCAAAATTGCGCAGTGTTTAAGAAGGGTAGTAGGAGTAATCCATCGAACTACAGACCTATATCATTGACGTCGGTTTGCAGTAGGGTTTTGGAGCATATACTGTATTCAAACATTATGAATCACTTCGAAGGGAACGATCTATTGATACGTAATAAGCATGGTTTCAGAAAACATCGTTCTTGTGCAACGCAGCTAGCTCTTTATTCGCACGAAGTAATGGCCGCTATCGACAGGGGATCTCAAGTTGATTCCGTATTTCTGGATTTTCGGAAAGCTTTTGACACCGTTCCTCACAAGCGACTTCTAATCAAGCTGCGGGCCTATGGGGTATCGTCTCAGTTGTGCGACTGGATTCGTGATTTCCTGTCAGGAAGGTCGCAGTTCGTAGTAATAGACGGAAAATCATCGAGTAAAACTGAAGTGATATCAGGTGTCCCCCAGGGAAGCGTCCTGGGAGCTCTGCTGTTCCTGATCTATATAAATGACCTGGGTGGCAATCTGAGCAGTTCTCTTAGGTTGTTCGCAGATGATGCTGTAATTTACCGTCTAGTAAGGTCATACGAAGACCAGTATCAGTTGCAAAGCGATTTAGAAAAGATTGCTGTATGGTGTGGCAGGTGGCAGTTGACGCTAAATAACGAAAAGTGTGAAGTGATCCACATGAGTTCCAAAAGAAATCCGTTGGAATTCGATTCCTCGATAAATAGTACAATTCTCAAGGCTATCAATTCAACTAAGTACCTGGGTGTTAAAACTACGAGCAACTTCAGTTGGAAAGACCACATAGATAATATTGTGGGGCAGGCGAGCCAAAGGTTGCGTTTCATTGGCAGGGCACTTAGAAGATGCAAGAAGTCCACTAAAGAGACAGCTTACACTACACTCATTCGTCCTCTGGTAGAGTATTGCTGCGCGGTGTGGGATCCTTACCAGGTGGGATTGACGGAGGACATCGAAAGGGTGCAAAAAAGCGCAGCTCGTTTTGTATTATAACGTAATAGGGGAGAGAGTGTGGCAGATATGATACGCGGGTTGGGATGGAAGTCATTAAAGCAAAGACGTTTTACGTCGCGGCGAGATCTATTTACGAAATTTCAGTCACCAACTTTCTCTTCCGAATGCGAAAATATATTGTTGATCCCAACCTACACAGGTAGGAATGATCATCAAAATAAAATAAGAGAAATCAGAGCTCGAACAGAAATGTTTAGGTGTTCGTTTTTCCCGCGCGCTGTTCGGGAGTGGAATGGTAGAGAGATAGTATGATTGTGGGGATCGATGGACCCTCTGCCAAGCACTTAAATGTGAATTGAAGAGTAATCATGTAGATGTAGATGTAGATACTTCTTTTATGACACACCAGAGCTCTCCAACACCCACACTTGTCGCTATGAATGTTTACAAAATTTATAAAGGGCATGAAAAGGCTTTAAGTTGAAACTCATATGCAGTTGACAGGTGACTAATAGTACAGTGGATTATATTCTACAGAGAAGATTGTCTCGCTGTAATCAATTAGAGTCGCCTTGCAACGCAACGTAATTGCTGTTGTATCGATCGATGTACTACACGTGCTTTAGAAAATGAAAAGACGACTAGTTGCTTGGGGAGCACAAGAACATACGTCAGCAACTTCGTAGCGATTGCATTGAAGTCTCTTGTCTGCAATCGGTGGCTCAAGTATTCTGTGGCCAGCAGGATCTTTCCACGCTGAACCTTACCTGGCTGACAGCAATATAAACAACAAATTGCAGAAGGGTTCTCGTTTTAATCCGTGGCGACGTAATGGAGTAAGTAGCCTCACCTACACGCACACGCGCGCACAGACAAACACACACACATCTGAACAGAAGTCAGCATAATACGTTATAATGCTCTAAAGTTTTAGATGTACGTATTGCGGAGAATGTGAACTGGAAGAAGCATATTAGTGAGCTTCTCAAACAGTTAAGTTCAACTACTTTTGCTCTTCGTGTAACTGATAGTGTTGGAAATAAATGAATCAACCTCTTGACATACACTCCTGGAAATTGAAATAAGAACACCGTGAATTCATTGTCCCAGGAAGGGGAAACTTTATTGACACATTCCTGGGGTCAGATACATCACATGATCACACTGACAGAACCACAGGCACATAGACACAGGCAACAGAGCATGCACAATGTCGGCACTAGTACAGTGTATATCCACCTTTCGCAGCAATGCAGGCTGCTATTCTCTCATGGAGACGATCGTAGAGATGCTGGATGTAGTCCTGTGGAACGGCTTGCCATGCCATTTCCACCTGGCGCCTCAGTTGGACCAGCGTTCGTGCTGGACGTGCAGACCGCGTGCGACGACGCTTCATCCAGTCCCAAACATGCTCAATGGGGGACAGATCCGGAGATCTTGCTGGCCAGGGTAGTTGACTTACACCTTCTAGAGCACGTTGGGTGGCACGGGATACATGCGGACGTGCATTGTCCTGTTGGAGCAGCAAGTTCCCTTGCCGGTCTAGGAATGGTAGAACGATGGGTTCGATGACGGTTTGGATGTACCGTGCACTATTCAGTGTCCCCTCGACGATCGCCAGTGGTGTACGGCCAGTGTAGGAGATCGCTCCCCACACCATGATGCCGGGTGTTGGCCCTGTGTGCCTCGGTCGTATGCAGTCCTGATTGTGGCGCTCACCTGCACGGCGCTTAACACGCATACGACCATCATTGGCACCAAGGCAGAAGCGACTCTCATCGCTGAAGACGACACGTCTCCATTCGTCCCTCCATTCACGCCTGTCGCGACACCACTGGAGGCGGGCTGCACGATGTTGGGGCGTGAGCGGAAGACGGCCTAACGGTGTGCGGGACCGTAGCCCAGCTTCATGGAGACGGTTGCGAATGGTCCTCGCCGATACCCCAGGAGTAACAGTGTCCCTAATTTGCTGGGAAGTGGCGGTGCGGTCCCCTACGGCACTGCGTAGGATCCTACGGTCTTGGCGTGCATCCGTGCGTCGCTGCGGTCCGGTCCCAGGTCGACGGGCACGTGCACCTTCCGCCGACCACTGGCGACAACATCGATGTACTGTGGAGACCTCACGCCCCACGTGTTGAGCAATTCGGCGGTACGTCCACCCGGCCTCCCACATGCCCACTATACGCCCTCGCTCAAAGTCCGTCAACTGCACATACGGTTCACGTCCACGCTGTCGCGGCATGCTACCAGTGTTAAAGACTGCGATGGAGCTCCGTATGCCACGGCAAACTGGCTGACACTAACGGCGGCGGTGCACAAATGCTGCGCAGCTAGCGCCATTCGACGGCCAACACCGCGGTTCCTGGTGTGTCCGCTGTGCCGTGCGTGTGATCATTGCTTGTACAGCCCTCTCGCAGTGTCCGGAGCAAGTATGGTGGGTCTGACACACCGGTGTCAATGTGTTCTTTTTTCCATTTCCAGGAGTGTATTTCGGATATTTCGAATATTTCGGATATGTCGTATGGTGTTAATCTTCGGACGTCGTGTAAGTATATTCAGAAGGAATTAGGCATTTTAAATGCATCATCATAATACATACATTCGCTAATGAAATTCGTTACAGTTAAGCTTTTAAAACCAAGGGCTCTAACATTAAGCGTACAATGGGAATTCCACTGTTAAATGCAGAGGAGAGAGCGAATAGGTGGAAAGAATACACTGAAGGCCTCTGTCTTATCTGATGACGTGATAGAAGAAGAAACAGGACGCGATTGGGAAAACAGTGGGGATCCAGCATTAGAATCAGAATTTAGAAGAGGTATGAAAAACTTAAAATCAAATAAGCAGAAGGGATAGATAACATTCCATCTTAATCTCTAAAATCATCAGGGAAGAGGCAACAAAACGATTATTCACGGTGTGTAGAATGTATGAGACTGGCGATGTAGCCTACCATGTCTTTGGGAAAAACGTCATCCACACAATTCCCACGGCTGGAAGAGCCGAGAAATGCGAGAATGATCGCCCAATCAGCTTAACAGCTCACGCATCCAAGTCGTTGACAAGAATAATTTTCAGAAGAATGGAAAAGAAAATTGAGAACCTGTTAGATGACGATTTCTTTGGCTTTGGGAAAGGTAAAGGCACCAGAGGGGCAGATCTGACATTCTGGTTCATACTTGAGGCAAGACTAAATGAAAATCTAGACACGTTCACAGCATTTGGCGACCTGGAAGAAGCGTTGGACAGGGTAAAATGGTGCAAGTTGACCAAAATCCTGATAAAAATAGTGGTAAATGTCGTGTGACTAGGGCCTCCCGTCTGGTAGACCATTCGCCGTGTGCAAGTCTCTCGATTTGACGCCATTGCGGCGACTTGCGCGTCGATGGGGATGAAATGATGATGATTAGGATAACACAACACCCAGTCCCTGAGCGGAGAAAATCTCCGAACCAGCCGGGAATCGAACCCGGCCCCTTAGGATTGACATTCTATCGCGCTGACCACTTTTTTTCGATCTTTATTGAACAAACTGATATTATATATATATATACACAAAGCAACACTTCTTCAAGGTACATTTAAACATATACAAATGAGTGTTAGTTAAACAAAATATTAGAATAACATTAAATACAACAAAATATAACATATTCTGTCTTATTCCTTTTTTTTCCAGTAATCTATATTGAACAAACTAACAGTACATATATATACACTATGCAAGAGTTCTTCAAGGTACCATTTAAATATATACAAATGACTGTTAGTTGAACAAAAAATATTAGAAAAACATTAAATACAACAAAATATAACATTCTGTCTTCTTCCTTTTTTTTATTTATTTTATTTTATTTTTTATTTTTTATTTTTTTTTGTCGATGCATGAGAACGTGGATAAGGGTGTTGCATCATGTGACAGGTAGGCATGGCACACCCCAACTTTGAGGGGGATCAAGGAAGACGCTGCGGAGATAACCGGCAAAAGTTTGTCGGTAAGATGGTTTTCGGGTGAGGGTGCTATGCGCGGTCACAACTTTGTACCAGAAGTCAAGGACTGTATGCGGACCACTCTGAAAGAGGTAGTCTAAAGCCTGTCCTGGAAACCAGATTAGGGTATGGTGCTTAGCAAGAGGGTAGTGAAATGTCTGGGGCAACAACAAGAAATCCGGGGTTACCGTCGTTGGCGGGGCACGGAGGTAAAATCCCACGATTCGTTGGATGAGGAGCTATACGTTTCGTTTTAGGGGGCACATAAGACGGTGCTCGTCGGTGTCTTCGAGCTGACAGTCAGGGGAGGTGGCCAGTGTTGTGATATAAAGTCGACTATTAGTCGGGAATTTGCCATAGACTAAAACATACCAGAGTGCAGACACAGACGACGGTAAAAAGGGTGCATGCACACACTCCCAAACCGTTCGCCAGTTAATGTCAGGATGCTGTAGCACCATGGGGTCGCAAGGGTTGGACAGCATAAACAAACGATAATAATATTTTGTACGGGGAGGACGGGTGACTGAAAGATCGGCCCGAACGTAGCTGAGTTCTATGAAACAATTGGCGACGTGGTACAATAATGTAGAAATTGAGCGGTAAATCGAGAGAAGCTGGTCGGAGGATATCTAAGAGACTGCGTGTTAAGGACGGTACCGGCCCCTGCCAGTGCCGCAATAGAGTGTGGACAAAGAGTGCAGAAGATCGTGCCCGCACGTTGACGAGTCCAAGACCACCTTTTGCAGGAGGCAGTGTTAGAGTGTTGTAGCGTACTTTGGATAGTGCCCCTGCTGACACGAAATATCCAAAGGCTGATTGGATGCGGCGGCCAAGGAGTAACGGCATTGGGAGGATCTGGCCGACTTGTACCAGTTTAGGGAAGACATACATGTTGACATAGGACACACGTTGGAGTTGGTTTAAGTTACGGTGCACTTAACAGCGGATATGGTGCCGAATCGACTGCAAAAGCCGCCGGTAAGCGAGGGCCACTGTGCGGTGTGTGGAGCTCGTAAATTCGATACCCAAGTAACGAAGGGTGGTACTGACTGGGAGTGGGGTCGGTACCATAGCCGGGAGGCCCCGCCCATTGTGCATCAAAGTCGATTTACGGACATTAAGAATGCTACCAGAAAGACGTCCATACTGGTGGATCCATTGGATGGCGTCATTGAGTTCCGTGGAGGAGCAGGTGAGAAAGAGGAGGTCGTCCGCATAAGCCCTGCAGTGAAAGGTGTAGTCACGAAAAGTTAGACCTTGCAGTCTAGAGGTAAGAGCAGTGATGAAGGGCTCAAGTGCAATGGAATATAGTAATGTAGACATAGGGCATCCTTGACGCACAGAGCGGCGTATAGGAATCGGTCCTACAAGCCTCCCATTTACTTGTACCATCGAGACCGCGGGAAGTAGTAACCGGCGAATGGCATCGACAAAAAGTAATGGGAACCCATAAGCGTCGCCACCATGAGGAGGAATGGGTGGCGAACGCGATCAAAGGCATTCGTGAAATCGATGGATAACAGTGCTGCACGAAGGCGAGAAACCGACGCCAGCGCGAAGAGGTCACGGCATTCTCCTAGGGCTGTTTGTAAGGCGGCCCCGCAACCACGTGCATTCTGTTCCGTTGAAAGGACTGTAGGTAAGACGGTGCGTTTGCGCGCTGCTAAGAGGCGTGCATAGATTTCAGCAGTGTAAAGGGGCGATATGCAGAGACATGAGACCCTCCCTTCGGCGAAGGCACAGGTAGAAGAATGCCAGTGACGAATTCAGGTGGAATTGGGAGGGACGAATTAAAGAGTTCCTGAATCATTTCCGTCCAGCGAGGAAGCATTAACGTGGTGAACGCCCGGTAAAAATCCACGGGGAGACCATCTGGTCCTGGTGATTTGTTCTTGGCCTCCTTGTTGATCGCATCTACCACCTCTTCTGCGGTGATTGCAGACATCATCGACGTTGACTCCGCTTCGGTGAGGGTCCGATCAGGGGAAGGACGGAGATCATCAGCAATTGGCGTTGCCATCGGTTCGTCATCATAAAATTGGCGATAATGTTCAGCAAAGGCAGACACCGCTGCCGCCTGTGTTGTGTGGTGAACACCGTCGGAGGTCGTGATGTTGGGGACGAAAAGTCGGCGTCGATGACTATGGCCGGATGCAGCATGGATTGTGGATGGGGTTTCGTCGTGGAGGAGGTCCTGTCGTCGGGAACGCACCACGACACCATGCAGTCGTGCACGTTGGAGAGAGAGGAGACGAGCGTTCAGCAGCACGTTGAACTTGGTACACTCCACGTTAACACTTCGACAGTACGGTCCGTGTGCCGACGGCTTAAGTGACCGGTAGGGCGGTCATCGTGGGTGAGACGGACGCTTCCGACAACGGGAGCTGCGCGACACGTCGTTGAATGCATTCGGACCGTAGATAACCTTCTTTCCCGCAACCGGAACAGGTCCGAGGTTGGGCGTCGTACGTTATAATGGCACGGTAGGCTCCGACACGTAGATAGGAAGGCACGTGTTTCTGCAACTCGATGCGGACCTGTCTAACCCCGTTTAAAACGGGATAGGTTTGAAACTGCACCCATTGTTCGCCAACATGTTCCAGAACGTTGCCATAGGGACGGAGCGCCTCGATGGCGACGTCTGCAGGTAGTTCGAACGGCAGTTCGAAGATCCTTATCGTCCGTGTGCCGAGACCTGCGTGATCGACGGTAACGGGTCCGACGTTGCCGTCGGAATGACAGAAGCGCAGTCCACGTTTTGCCTCTTGAAGCACCTTGTCGCACGCCGCATCGTTGGTCATTTTGCCGTAGACGGTCCTGCTAACTATGGACAAGTGGATACCAATTAGATCTGTCGGTGGTATTTTAACTTCATCGCGAATAAATCGTTCTACCTCCAGGGACTTGGGTCGGGCTAAATCGGAACAAAAGTTGAAACGTAATGTCTTCTTCCGATAGTTGTGCGCCATGGTGGTCTAGAAGGAATACGGCACGTACAGCGGCCGAAGTAAACACAAACACACGGTGCGCGCCCCGCCCGCAGCGCTCTGGCGCGTGACCGCCTCGCAGCACTGCCGGCGGCAGACTGTAACAACTGAGCTACCGGGGGCGGACAAAAGAGGGGTAAGCTATATGGAAATACGAGAAATATACAGTATGTGCAAGAACCAAGAGGGAACAAGAAGAGAGCAATCCCAAGAACGAAGTGCTCTGATTAAAAAGGGTGTAAGACAAGAATGTGGTATTTCGCCTATCCTGTTCAATCTATACTTCGAAAAAGGAATGACGAAAGCAAAAGAGAGGTTCAAGAATCGAGTTAAAATTCTTGGTGAAATGATATCAATGATAAGATTCGCTGATGTCATTGCTAACCTCATTGAAAGTGACAGGATCTAAAAAATGGTTCAAAGGTCTCTGAGCACTATGGGACTCAACATCTTACGTCATAAGTCCCCTAGAACTTAGAACTACTTAAACCTAACTAACCTAAGGACATCACACACACCCATGCCCGAGGCAGGATTCGAACCTGCGACCGTAGCAGCCCCGCGGTTCCGGACTGCAGCGCCAGAACCGCACGGCCACCGCGGCCGGCAGTTACAGGATCTGCTGTACGAAATGAACGGTCTAATGAGTACAGAATATAAATTGAGAGTAAATCGAAGAAAGGCGAAATTAATGAGAAGTAGCAGAAATGAGAACAACGAGAAACGTTACATCATAATTGGTGATTACGAAGTATATGCAGTTAAGGAATTCTGATAGCTAGACTGTAGAATGCAGACTAACACTGTCATGAAGGGCATACGTGGACCAGAGAAGTCTACTAGAATCAAACATAGTTTGAGCACAGAATTGCATGGAAGTCAGATACGGACTGCGGCAAAACCGGAACAGAAGAAAATCGTAACAGTTGAGCTGTGATGCGACAGAAGAGTGTCGAAAATTATGTGGATTGATGAGGTGACGCATAACGAAGTTCTCCGCAGGATCGACGAAGAAAGGAATATGTGGAAAACACTGCCGAGAAGAAGGGTCAGGATGATATGACATCTGCTAAGACATCAGGCAATAATTTCCATGGTATGAGAGAGAGCTTTAGAGAATGGATACTGCAGAGGAAGACAGAGACTGGAATACATCGAGCAAATAAATGAGGATGGTAGGTTGC
The DNA here is from genome assembly GCF_023864275.1 of Schistocerca cancellata. Lineage (NCBI taxonomy): Eukaryota > Metazoa > Arthropoda > Insecta > Orthoptera > Acrididae > Schistocerca > Schistocerca cancellata. Next base: position 1,246,503,002 of record NC_064626.1, read on the forward strand.
AAATCCTTCTCTGAGACGAAAAAGTTGGCACAGGAGAGGAATTCGTAGCAAACCAGTCAGATGATAGATAACTCAAAAAGATCCATCACATTGTGAGAAGAATAGTGATGTCCACACCTACAACACGACAGGAAAAGATTACCTTTATTACCAATCATTAAAAATGTCCGCGAGTTAGTGAGGAGTTCAATATGCAGCAACAAAGAATTTTGATCATTGTCCAATAACATAAAATGTCTGGGAATCGCTCAAAAAATCTATGGAACGTGTAACTAACGAACTAACAACCAAGTGTACTATAAATAATTACAGATTGTTATTGAACTTACAGAAATGCCTGAAGAAACATGAATCCTGTTGTACCAGGCTAAGTTCCTTATTTGAAAACCACGGTTCTTCTCTCAATGGACGCTTACAATTCATAGTTCTCAGGAGGGTACAGCTGTTCTTTAACTGTAATATGCTCTCACAAAACGAACTTATGCGCTACGCCAGTACACGAACCCAAGCAGCAGCCTCGGACGTGCTTGCGTATTTGTTGTTTTTCTTTGTTTTTCTTTAATACCATCGTTAGGTTCAAATGGTTCAAATGGCTCTGAGCACTATGGGACTTAACATCATAGGTCATCAGTCCTCTAGAACTCAGAACTACTTAAACCTAACTAACCTAAGGACAGCACACAACACCCAGTCATCACGAGGCAGAGAAAATCCCTTACCCCGCCGGGAATCGAACCCGGGAACCCGGGCGTGGCAAGCGAGAACGCTACCGCACGCATCGTTAGGTATTTTCACCTATGTTTATCACTTTGATCTCCCGTATGGAGTAAGCCACGTGCATCAGTATTCTTCAGATTACATGGTGTTCTAATTTCGTTTGATAATGTAAAGTAATAATGATAGCTCAGAATAAGGAACTGAACAGCTAGGTACATCGATTAACTGATAAAGACGTACTGAATCGAACTCGAGCAAAAAGAAATTCAAGGTACTACTTGACTAAAAGAAGAGTTAAGTTGGTGAAACCTATCCCGAGGCAACAATGAATTGTCAGTTTGATAATAGAGAGAAGTGTGGGGGAAAAACTGTAGAGAGAGACCAAGAGATGAATACAGTAAGCAGGTGTCAAAGGATGTAAGTTGCGGTAGCTATACAGGGACAAAAAGCCATGCACCGGATAGACCAGCTTGGGATGCTGCATCAGTCCAGTCTTCGGACTGAAGACCACAAAAAAACTCGAATTAAAGAATATGAAATTTCATAATGTGGATAGTGATGCTATTCAGAATGAGGCAGAACCCCATAATGATGTTGTAGACATTGCACAGGATGTTCTTAGAGTTTCTCGGCGAATCTCGATGATGATGTCTTCTCTAGTTATCAGCCAAGTCAAGGCGTTGTTCTGCGGCAACGTTTCAACAAGTTTCCTAGTCCTCACTTCTCATCTTCAGGCCAGACAGAACACAAACCCTACACTTAGCCTGAAGATGGTAAGCAGAAAACCTGTTGAAACGCTGCCGCAGAACAACGCATTGACTCGGCTGATAACCCGAGAAGCTTCGTAATTGTACAGTCTTCATAAATTTATTATTCAAAAGTAACCTTAAATTGTGAAAAGAGTAAAAAACTAACAGAAATATTTGATACTACACTGAATGCGATATATCTTAAAGTCTAATTCCAGTCTAACACTGTTAGTTCCCGACGTTCCCGCTAGGTGGCACGCGCGAATGAGTTATTCCTACAGTCATCATGGACTCGTATAACGTGCAGAACGGGGCACACTGTTGTTTATGGTTTCATGAAACTAAATCCGCTACTACAGTTCACAGACAATTCAGGACTGAATATCGCAAGCCACAGCCTCAAAGACAAATGGTTATTAATTGTGGAAATCGTTTAACCGAAACCGACTGTGTGTCTATCACACACGACGCCGTGTCAGGATCGACCGGCAGTGTCTGATGCAGGAGTTGAGCAAATCCCGCTGTCTTACATCCATAGTCTGGCTAAATTAACGAGACGTGCCAGCTTAGAATTGAATAAGTTTGGTGTTACTGTGTGGAAGGTATATGGAAACGCCTGTCATTCAAACTCTACAAAATGGGACTGTGCAAGCTTTAAGAGAAAGTGACAACGAAAAACGAGCTGAGTTTTGTATAGAAATCTTACAAAAGTCAACTGAAGATGATTTTCTTGTTTTCAGTAACGAAGCTTCCTTCCATATCTGCGGTAAAGTGAATCAGCATAATGTTTCGGATTTTGGGAGAGCAGAAAACACGTCACATAATCGAACATGTACAGGACTTGCCTAAGGTAAACGTTTCTTGCGCTATAAGCTGTAACAACGTTTACACTCGTTTCTTTTTTTGGCGAGTCATCTGCATCTAGCATATCGTACCTGGACATACCTGAACATTATCTAATACCATAATTCAGCTCGATGTGGGCAGAGAATTTATTTTCCAACAGGATAGCGCAGCACTACAGTGTTATCGGGAAGTTGTCGCCTACCTCCGTAGGAATGTGCCGAATTCGATTGGACGTGGTGATACAATATCCTGGTCAGCATGATCACCTGATTTAACCCCAATAGGCGTCTGTGTATGGGCGCAATGATCACCTGATTTAACCCCAATAGACATCAGTGTATAGGCTTAAATTAAAGACAGAGTTTTTGTTCCCCCTTGCTGGGGAACATCGACAAGCTGAGACATCAGATAACACAAGCCACCATATGGTTGAAATGGCTCTGAGCACTATGCGACTTAACTTCTGAGGTCATCAGTCCCCTAGAACTTAGAACTACTTAAACCTAACGAACCTAAGGGCATCACACACATCCATGCCCGAGGCAGGATATGAACCTGCGACCGTAGCAGTCGCGCGGTTCCAGACTGTAGCGCCTAGAACCGCTCGGCCACTCCGAGTTGCCACCATACATCGAGACTTGCTTCGTATAATTTTGCAGGAATCTGATTACAGACGGGACATTTGTCGTGTTACAAAAGGTAGCCACAATGAACATTTGTAAATAAAACTTGAAAATATACGGCGTCCACTGCTGTGTCAAACATTTCTGTAAGTTCTTTACCTTTTTCGCGATTAAAGGTTACTTTTGAATAACTATTTTGCAGACACCCTGGATAAAGTGGGTGGTGATAAGATTAACGTACGCTTGATTTATAGAGGGTCTAGACAGGAATGGGTCTATACCTAATAGACAGGATGGATTTCCTTACAAATTTCCTGGACTAGGAAGTGGAAATTTTACCAAGTAGGATGTAGGGCGCGTGGAGTAGAAAAGTAGGCGATAAATATACCTAGGTCTCAGAGGCTCACATTAACTGAGTAACACAGAATCTTTAGGATGTCGTGCCTCAGGATACGGAGTTGTAGGACTTCTGAAGTGCACCAACAAAATGAGAAAGGTAGAAATCTAAATTCATGTAAGAGAGAGTAATGGAATGGAGAAGACGAAATGTTCCCTCATGGAGTGATAACATGACAAAAGGTAACGATAGTTCAGATAAGTGATCTGTACTGGTAAATGATTGTGAAAGAGTGTGATCTTCATATTCCCTCATATTCCCTCATTCAGTAGTTTTCGCGTATTGTGGGATTTCTTCTACGTAGTCAATCAGATTTCTTGGTTAGTTTGTGGTCGATAGTTAGTGCCAGATATTGTGATGGGTCAATAAGCTGTATGGATCTGTTATAAAGAGTGAGGTGAAATGCGAGGATCAGAACCGGCGGATGATCCTGTATGTAACACCTGGAGTTTGGGGAGATTGGTTTTACCGTACCGTACACGACATCAGGACTTGGAATTGATACGGTACTCTTGAAGGAAACCTTGCGAAGAGAACAATGCCTGGTAAGGATCCAATGAGTGTGATGTGGTCAGAATATGAAGTAGAGGGTCCGGGTAAGGTGGTTTGTATCAGTTGAGTACACGTAGTATAGAAATGGAAACAGAAGACGTTCTTGGGACACGCTGAAGTTGGTGAAAAACGCGAGAATGGTGTGATTCACAGTGACGTATGAGTGGCTACGGCTTAGAAAGGAGCAATTAGAAGAAGACAAATAACCGGAAGCGCTCAGGTTGGGAGTTTAATAGGAAAACGGAATGTGGCGTGTCGTCAGAAGACAACGGACGGAGTTATTTTCAGTTACGACGATAGAAGTTGGGTGACGGTGAAGAGCTGCTCGTATTGGAAGATGAATCACACTACGTGCTGGGTAAAGCACTAGGTCCCATTGCAGCATAATGTCAAGAGCTTTACTGAAGATGGGTGTTACGACGGTTTCGTAGCAAGAGGTTTTACTAGGAGTTCTTTGAGGTTCAGTAAGACGAATGTTCTGGAAGTTTCCAGCGCTTCAGGATGGCAACCAATGTAGACGACAGCATTTTATAATGCACCAACGCTCTGCAAAAAGGGCTAAGCGCTTTCTTTTATGTGATTTCAATTCACTGAATCGTGACCAGGGGCTGTTTATGGACCTGTGTGTGTTGGGGACAATGCTGTACTCTGGGGCACTTTTGTGGCTTTCTCGTCTAGCCAACCCTGTAGTAGAAGTTTCTTATTCCGTTTTGAAATGATAGCATCCACTTTACGTGTGCCTCACTCTTTTTCTGAAATTATAAAAATTACTTCGCAAAAGTGAGGTTTTTCCAAATTTGAAAAACTGTTCCAATGTACAAAATGGATCTCTATCTATGAAGAAATACTGTATTCATATTTAAAAGTGTTGGACTCGAGGAAAAGTTATCAGTACTGTATTTTATAGTCTGTGTGTTGCACTATTACCATACTACATACGAATAATCAGTAAGTGATATCAAACTAACAAGATTTATTTTCAAAAACCAGTTACGAGTTACAAACGTTTTGAAATAGAAGCTATTGGCAACTAACACAAATTTCCATTTTCAAGGGAAGAAAAATTTTTAAGTCATTAAAGAAACTCAAGTTACTTTTGAATATCACGTGTTCCATTGTAGAAGACCTTTCGTTTGAAGGTACGAGATGGCCTAGGACCAAGGAAATAAGGCTTAACCATCCACACGTTTCCTAACTACACTCCTGGAAATTGAAATAAGAACACCGTGAATTCTTTGTCCTAGGAAGGGAAAACTTTATTGACACATTCCTGGGGTCAGATACATCACATGATCACACTGACAAAACCACAGGCACATAGACACAGGCAACAGAGCATGCACAATGTCGGCACTAGTACAGTATATATCCACCTTTCGCAGCAATGCAGGCTGCTATTCTCCCATGGAGACGATCGTAGAGATGCTGGATGTAGTCCTGTGGAACGGCTTGCCATGCCATTTCCACCTGGCGCCTCAGTTGGACCAGCGTTCGTGCTGGACGTGCAGACCGCGTGAGACGACGCTTCATCCAGTCCCAAACATGCTCAATGGGGGACAGATCCGGAGATCTTGCTGGCCAGGGTAGTTGACTTACACCTTCTAGAGCACGTTGGGTGGCACGGGATACATGCGGACGTGCATTATCCTGTTGGAACAGCAAGTTCCCTTGCCGGTCTAGGAAAGGTAGAACGATGGGTTCGATGACGGTTTGGATGTACCGTGCACTATTCAGTGTCCCCTCGACGATCACCAGTGGTGTACGGCCAGTGTAGGAGATCGCTCCCCACACCATGATGCCGGGTGTTGGCCCTGTGTGCCTCGGTCGTATGCAGTCCTGATTGTGGCGCTCACCTGCACGGCGCCAAACACGCATACGACCATCATTGGCACCAAGGCAGAAGCGACTCTCATCGCTGAAGACGACACGTCTCCATTCGTGCCTCCATTCACGCCTGTCGCGACACCACTGGAGGCGGGCTGCACGATGTTGGGGCGTGAGCGGAAGACGGCCTAACGGTGTGCGGGACCGTAGCCCAGCTTCATGGAGACGGTTGCGAATGGTCCTCGCCTATACCCCAGGAGAAACAGTGTCCCTAATTTGCTGGGAAGTGGCGGTGCGGTCCCCTACGGCACTGCGTAGGATCCTACGGTCTTGGCGTGCATCCGTGCGTCGCTGCGGTCCGGTCCCAGGTCGACGGGCACGTGCACCTTCCGCCGACCACTGGCGACAACATCGATGTACTGTGGAGACCTCACGCCCCACGTGTTGAGCAATTCGGCGGTACGTCCACCCGGCCTCCCGCATGCCCACTATACGCCCTCGCTCAAAGTCCGTCAACTGCACATACGGTTCACGTCCACGCTGTCGCGGCATGCTACCAGTGTTAAAGACTGCGATGGAGCTCCGTATGCCACGGCAAACTGGCTCACACTGACGGCGGCGGTGCACAAATGCTGCGCAGCTAGCGCCATTCGACGGCCAACACCGCGGTTCCTGGTGTGTCCGCTGTGCCGTGCGTGTGATCATTGCTTGTACAGCCCTCTCGCAGTGTCCGGAGCAAGTATGGTGGGTCTGACACACCGGTGTCAATGTGTTCTTTTTTCCATTTCCAGGAGTGTAGTTTCATAAATGTGCTTAATTTTACACGTCATGAAAACCTCTGTAGAATTATCAATATCCTTCAAATAGCTTTAATGTATGAAACAGCACTTAAATATCCTATGTAAACTGAAGGTGGAGGGGAAGAAAGGAAAGGAAAGGGGAGGAACTAATCATGTCAGCTGCATCGGGACTTCGCGCGAAACCAGAGGCAACGACCGAAAATGCGTTTGGTGACTCGAACCTGAGGTGGAGTTTCTGCTTACTAGGGAGCTGCGTTAACCACTGCGCCACCAGGGCATGGTACTAGTCGCAAACGCGCGGACTACCTTGGCATACTTCCAGACCGCCTCTCGTTCCCATCCAGCGCTACCTGTTCGCAGTCCCCGTCCATGTCCTACATGCTCGCTAATTTTAGATTACAGCTGGAGGTTGAACGTACACTATGTGATCAGAAGTATCCGGACACCTGCCTAAAATGACTTACAAGTTCGTGGCTCATTCCGTCGGTAATGCTGGAATTCAGTATGGTCTTGGCCCACACTTAGCCCTGATGACAGCTTCCACTCTCGCAGGCATACGTTCAATCAGGTGCTGGAAGGTTTATTGGGGAATGGCAGCCCATTCTTCACGGAGTGCTGCACTGAGGTGAGGTATCGATGTCGGTCGGTGAGGCCTGGCACGAAGTCGGCGTTCCAAAACATCCCAAAGGTGTTCTATAGGATTCCGTAGGCCGTGTGTAGTGAACACGTGCTCGATCGTGTTGAAAGACGCAATTCGCCCCAACAATAGGCAACTGACATGTATCGAGACTAGAAAGTAGTGCATTGATAATGGCTCGGCACGAGCCTAAATCTGCATTTGCCAAATAAAACCTACAAAAAAAGGACGAATGATTGTGGCGCTCTATAATTTATAAATGTTCTTGATATTCAACTTATAGAGCAAAATAGCAGCATTTGTCTTTGTTTCACTTAAAGTTTGCTCGTTGGAGCACACTGAATAAGGCTTCCAAGTTTCTTGTCAGATATTTCGCATTTATGCCAATGACTGTGATTCCCTTCAGACAGTTTGCGTGCCCAAAACTCCCTGTGTTAGGTACTCCAGTTATCTTTTAAATGTGGCTGGCGTGCTGGCGTTGCCAAAGGGGAGGCGATTATGTTGTAAAAATGTCAAGGACTGTGTTAACGACTAAAATGCGCTTGGAGGTTTCGTCCAAGGGTACTTGTAGATGGACTTAAGGTCAATTTATGTGAACCGCGTGCCACTGACAAATTTTGCCTCGATCTCCTCAGTCTTCAGGATAGGATATACGTCGATAACAGGCTGTGTAATGACAGTAGACTTGATATCCCACCACGTTCTCAAAAATTCATTTGGCCTTTCTGTTATTGCAGTAGGAGTAGTCCACTGATAATTGACGGCTAGTCCCAGTACACCTTCCTCTTGCAGTATTGTCCCGTAGTGTAAAAGGTTCATTCTGTGGAAAGAAAGACCTAGACGTCACCGAGGGCTGCAAAGGAATCTGTGTTTCAAAGCCAGTAAAAAATTGAGACATACTTCGTAAAATGTTCCTGGAGATAGGTACCACGTACAAATGGTTGTATTCGATTCGTTGAATTGTGCACTTCCAAACACGGAGCAATAAAGAGATCTGAACCCAAGATGTTTGTAGCCCATCTCGAGTCGACTTCTAAAATGGGAGCTGACAGGGATACTGCTTGATACTGTATTTCAGCGCAGAACAATGGTGTCACTGCTGCAGTTTCTAAACTGCTTGGCAAAAATGGGGAGTGGTGGTGAACCAAGGCATCCACATGTGTTCCAATTCACGATAGTGATGTGGGATCCACTATTTATTTCAAAGGCGGTGGGGATGCCACTGATGACCACTTCTAAAGTCAACAGCCTATTGGAGATTGGCAGCAAAGCCTTCTCAAACGGTCAGAGCCCAGTGTACCCATACGACTGCTATCCACATTCATCTTGTGGGAGGACTGGCCAACTTTTGCATTATTGAAGTTTTACCACAGGCTTTGCATTTCACCCATCAATAGTAGCATTTCTGGCAGTGATTTGTCATGCATAATAAAACAATTGTTGCATGAAGGTAACTTACAGTTCTGACAGTTTCCCACAATGTACCGTCTAGAGGATGACTTGTATTTGTCTGGCAGAACATGCAGCCTTGGGGAGGAGAGGGGTGTGGAGCCGAGACTGGGCCTCGCCCGTGGGGTGAAGGATCCTTTAGGGTCACTGTGCGCATGACTGACAGTTCAAAAGCCTGGATGAGTTTGGAATGTCATTCTAGACAGTTTGAGAATGAACCATTATTTTTATCGTTAGCTCTTAGGACACACCTATTGCAGTCACATCTGCCTAACGCGCGTCTTTGCTACAAGGAGAGATAGGTTCAAATGGCTCTGAGCACTATGGGACTTAACTTCTGAGGTCATGAGTCCCCTAGAACTTGTTGTTGTTGTTGTCTTCAGTCCTGAGACTGGTTTGATGCAGCTCTCCATGCTACTCTATCCTGTGCAAGCTTCTTCATCTCCCAGTACTTACTGCAAGCTACTTCCTTCTGAATCTGCTCAGTGTATTCATCTCTTGGTCTCCCTCTACGATTTTTACCCTCCACGCTGCCCCCTAATGCTAAATTTGTGATTCCTTGATGCCTCAGAACATGTCCTACCAACCGGTCGCTTCTTCTTGTCAAGTTGTGCCACAAACTCCTCTTCTCCCCAATTCTATTCAATACCTCCTCATTAGTTATGTTGAGAAGGACCCACATGCCTTGCTCATACTGTGGCATCAAGCAGTCAGGCCTGCAAGATGAGTGGTCTGCCAAGCGAGTGGAATCATTCTTATTTATCAAGTAACTTGAACTCTAGTACTCACAATTAAGTTAAAAGTTATTCTCCTGTTTGAATATTACGCAACGGAAACGGAAACGCACATCTGACTATTAGTAATTTACACAACTCTGTCTATTCACTACGCGCTGGCAATACCACATTTTCTTTGTTATTTAACGGCTTTGGTCAACACGTGGCCATCGCACTGAATATGAATGGTGCACACATTATAAATTCTGGGTATCGTGACAACATACTATTCGAAGGAAAAGGCCACCAATCTGTTTCTTTTCACTATCTTATTTATTCCGATAAATTCTGTAACCTAAGCACACAAATTCTATAACCTACAACAATAACACATGAGAAATTCCGCCCAGTGGGCATGGCTTTACATTGGTGATTCTCAGTTTGAGAATGTCATTCTAGACACCCTCATCTGGAGATAGCATCAGGATCATGTCCCTAACTAATGATTCAGCTTACGACACTTTGCGTTTAATATTGGAATAATGACGATGGCAATTTTCAGCAAATCATAGCAACTGTGCTATTCACTCCTGGCAGGACTGTTTCGCTTATGACAACACAACAATTACGTGCCTGACGACTGCTACATCAAGTAGTGAATCAAAATAGTCCAATAAACACGTTTTCAAAAGTTCATAAATCAAAGTAATGTTGCCCCACTTCAGTATTTAGCTGCTGCAATAGATATCAGCCCCTCTGAAAGCCAATAAAAAAGTGCGCAGCTGGATATCCCCTGAGATCTCGTGGGCGATAAGATCCTATTGTAGACAAGCGACGTAGTTCACATATAGTTGCGCCTTTCTGTCAAATTCCAGGAACAGCGGTGGCGACGCCACGAATCCTTTCACCATGGAAACAATCGGAGACCTCAGGTGACGAAATTATGGCTGCCATTTTCTCCAGCATCACTTCCTGTGTCCGTTGCAAGTTTTGCAAAAGCAAAAACATTTATGTGGTCACGCCTGTAGCGGACACAGATATACTGTAACGGAAATCTGATGAAAATACGCCACATATTTCGAAAAAACACGTATAAGTCCCGTCTACTGGAGTGGAGCAGAAGAGGTCAGCACAAATTCGTAAAACGCCTAGTCGACAATTGAAGTGACCACACCAGGTTTCGTGCAGAAAAGCTAATAAAAGCGTCTCCATTTGTACTGGTAAGTCGGCCTTTCACATTGCGTAGGGCTGCCCAGATACTTTTGGTCAGCTTATGCAAGTGGAACAGGGAAGGGGGAATGACTTAGCTATAGACATGGGCCGGTGTAGATATCAACATCATCTTTTTTTCTTTCAGAAACACTCTGAGCATCATCGTTGCAGCCCGTCCGATGTGGTTGCTGTGCAAGGCGTTCGGCCTGTTTCCCTACTGGCTGCCCACAGCCTCTTCAGCGGACGCCACGGCGCCCTTCAACCTCAAATGGACACCGCTGGACTCTGCCTACTGCGTCATCGCACTCCTGGGCCACACGGCGCTGTTCGCGGGCAACGTCTGGAGCTTAGTGACGGACGACCGCCCACGTAGAGAAATCTTCCTGCTCGCCATCAACTCAGGCGCCTCCGTAGCCACCGTAGCAGTGGCCATCCTCAGCGACCTCTTCTACAACAAGCCCAAATTCGAAGCCTTGCTTACTACTCTCGGCCAGGTCGACAAGGAAATCGAACGCTATATCGACACGTTCCCTGAACGCTCTTACCGCAGAATGCGCCTCTACACGGCACTGGCAGTTTCGCTCTTCCTAGCCGTCTTCATCCCGCTCTTCATCTACAGCCTCTTAACAGACAGGGACGAGCGCGAAATCGTACGAACGCTCTCCGGCCACTGGCACGTCTTCCTCGTGATCAGCTGCTGCATGAGGATCACCTGCGTCGTCTCTATCATCGCTATACGCCTTTCCCAGGTGAAGAAGTGCCTCGCTTTGTCCGTCTGCTCCAGAAAACATCCAGATCGTCACACAGAAGTCGTCTGGGGCAATTGCACGATTCCTGAGCCGGACATTTCAGAGCCTGTTTATCTCCCGTCCGATGACGCCAGTGTGAAACACAGAATTACTGGTGTACACTACGCCGCAAGAAAGCCAACGAAAACCTGGCTGGGGAAGCGTAAATCGCCAAAGGTTGGTGGAGTGCAGGAAAGTCGTCACCGCGGGAAGGCCTCTGGTGACAGGTTGGTGGCGCCGAGTAGGGGTCGACAGGCTCCCAGCTGCGAAGGCATAACCGAGCTGCGCGTGACCTACCGTCAGCTGTGCGACGTGTCGTCCGACTGGATGGCGTGCCACGAGCCGATGCTCGCCTGCGCTCTGTGCCTGCTGCTGGCGACGCTCATCCTGTGCAGCTACAGGCTCCACACCGCCACCTCGACGACCATCTCTGTGCGCTACGTGCTTATCCAGGCGATCGCTGTGATCGCGCTCTTCCTGGTGATATTGCCTGCTCGAGCGGCACTGGCGCAGGTCGAAGGGATCAGCTACCAGGTAAGCAGATGAGGCATAGCGCCTATGTAAGTAGGCCACGGCAGCGATCACATACTTGTACATACAATGAATCGTGGGTATCACATGACAGATGCGCTCTCACCCAATAGTACACTACTGGTCATCAAAATTGCTACACCAAGAAGAAATGCAGATGATAAACGGGTATTCATTGGACAAATATATTATACTAGAACTGAAATGTGATTACATTTTCACGCAATTTGGGTGTATAGATCCTGAGAAATCAGTACCCAGAACAACCACCTCTGGCCGTAATAACGGCCTTGATATGCCTGGGCATTGAGTGAAACAGAGCTTACATGGCGTGTACAGGTACAGGTGCCCATGCAGCTTCAACACGATACCACAGTTCATCAAAAGTAGTGATTGGCATATTGTGACGAGCCAGTTGCTCGGCCACCATTGACCAGACGTTTTCGGTTGGTGAGAGATCTGGAGAATGTGCTGGCCAGGGAAGCAATCGAACATTTTCTGTAGCCAAAAAGGCCCGTACAGGACCTGCAACGTGAGGTCGTGCATTATCCTGCTGAAATGTAGGGTTTCGCAGGGATCGTATGAAGGGTAGAGCCACACATCTGAAATGTAACGTCCACTGTTCAAAGTGCCGTCAATGCGAACAAGAGGTGACCGAGACGTGTAACCAATGGCACCCCATACCATAACGCCGGGTGATACGCCAGTATGGCGATGACGGATACACGTTTCCAATGTGCGTTCACCGCGATGTCGCCAAACACGGATGCGACCATCATGATGCTGTAAACAGAACCTGGATTCATCCGAAAAAAATGACGTTTTGCCATTCGTGCACCCAGGTTCGTCGTTGAGTACACCATCGCAGGCGCTCCTGTCTGTGATGCAGTGTCAAGGCTAACCGCAGCCATGGTCTAAGAAGAGCTGATAGTCCATGCTGCTGCAAACGTCGTCGAACTGTTCGTGCAAATGGTTGTTGTCTTGCAAACGTCCCCATCTGTTGACTCAGGGATCGAGACGTTGCCTGTCATCTCGACTGCTAGTGATACGAGGCCGTTGGGATCCAGCACTGCGTCCCGTATTGCCCTCCTGAACCCACCGATTCCATATTCTGCTAACAGTCATTGGATTTCGACCAACGCGAACAGCAATGTCGCGATACGATGAACCGCAATCGAAATACGCTACAATCCGACCTTTATCAAAGTCGGAAACGCGATGGTACGCATTTCTCCTCCTTACACGATGCATCACTACAACGTTTCACCAGGCAACGCCGGTCAACTGCTGTTTTTCTATGCGAAATCAGTTGGAAATTTTCCTCATGTCAGCACGTTGTAGGTGTCGCCACTGGCGCCAACCTTGTGTGAATGCTCTGAAAAGCTAATCATTTGCATATCACAGCATCTTCTTCCTGTCGGTTAAATTTCGCGCCTGTAGCACGTCATCTTCGTGGTGTCGCAATTTTAATGGCCAGTAGTGTAGTTACGACCGTGGCCGAAATGTGTCAGAATCTTACAGTACTTAGATATCACATATTTTGGAAACAACACTGACGTATTGTGAATTTCGAGGGTTGCACAGGAAGTAATGCACCTCATTTTTGCTCTCCAAATATTCTTTATTGAACATAATGAGAATTACACACACGAAAGAATGTTATTTTATCTACACACCCTATTTTTCCATGTAATATCGATCCCATTCTATGGCCTTCCTCCAGCGCGAAACAAGGGCGTGTATGCGCTGTCGGTACCAATTCTTTTCCTGATGGCGGAGCCAGTGCTTCACTGTGTGAATCACCTCCACATCGTCCTAAAAATGTCTTCCACGAACGCCATTCCTTAATGGCCCAAACAAGTGGAAGACCGATAGGACTAGGTCAGGTGTGACAGCCGGGGATGGTCTTCCCGACCGCTGCAAATCCTGGAGCTCCACCAAACCGCCTTCTGACGTCCTCATCCTGCGTGCCCAGCTACTAACAGTACTTCAGTCGACAGCAGATGCTCCATAGACTTTGCACAAGCGCCTGTGAATATTCCCCACAGTTTCTTTCTCTGCAGCGAGAAATTCAATGATGGCACGTTGCTTGTAACGGTCATCACCTATAGACGACATTTTGAAACCGTCCTGCAGCTACGCTATCTGTCGGAAATGACGACAACTTGGCTCGCTCACTCAGGGGGCTTCATATAATACATACGTAACGATTCGCATTCGTAGCATTGTTGTCGGCTGAGAAAAAAAATGCGGTGCATTACTTTCTGAGCAACAGTCGTATTACGACTTTCTTATTGTTGTTAATTTAATTAGTTTGTTAGTGTGAATGATGGTGTGAATGGAAAGTAAGATAATAAATGGATATATTGTTATGTCTATTAACTGGGTATACGTTAGCCTGATAACTGTGTACAGAGAGAGTGTTCATACTCTGGGGAAATTGTATAGTGCAGCTATCCAGTGAAACAAGAATCATTTTAAGATAATTCTGTTGTTTAAAGATGGAGCTATTTTTATAATTGTAGATTTTCTAAATTCGTTCTTTTAGTGAATTGTTCATGAAAGCTGTTAAGTTCTGATTGGTCAAATGCAAAAGACGCTGGACTGTGCGGTTTAGTACTAAAATCAGATCGGCTATGATGTGTATCAGCCAATCAGAGGATAGTACGTTAGTTCGTATTTAGTGAGCTTAAGAATTGCTTTGTGAAGTCTAAAGAGTCAATTCGGCGCTCAGCTGTCATCATGTTGGGATGCGGATATAGGGAGCTCTGAATAGATGTGATAATTTTGCAGAATAATGATAAAAACTTCACCTTGGAATTCCGCAAAATGGATGCGAACGTGTGAGGAAAACGAACACGTGGCTTTCCGATTTTTATATGTGAACTGCAACTTCTGAATAACCAAATTCCGCACGCCATGTGACCGCAAACGGAACATTCGTAGTGGTCAAATTGTGTAATACTCGAGCTAGCTTTATGTCGCAGATAATCCGTTGTGTAATCCTTTCTGGTACTAGGTTTGCATCGATACCATAAGCTGGCCATTAAGAGTGACTATGATTGAGTGTGAGTGTTGAAACTAGAACTTAAGAATAGCAGAGGATCGGCAATGTTTTTTGTATCAAACTGAAAGGGTACAGTACCGCCCGACATTGAAAATAGGTACAACATTCTTCGTTATTCTTGTTAGAACAACCTATTTTTTGTAATAATAACTCAATTTCACTTAATACACCGAAGCCGGATACCAGTGTAGGAAAGAAGGACGATTTATGTATTTAATTGATCACATGTGCACTCCCACAAAATAAATCCCTATATCCAATTTGGTGAGATCTGCGGAATGAATGAATGTATGGTCGTCTGCTAACTGCAGACAGTGAATGTGCAATATATGAGCATCTTTGAGACGGTGCTTTGGTCACCTTTGGTGGAACCAAAGAGATGAAATTTACCTGAGCTTTGAGCGCCTGAAATGTGGCTGACCAATACGGTAGCATGGTGCTCCCCCACCTTGGCGGAGGTGCGAGATCGGCCATGTTTCGGCACTCTGCCGCTGGACCTTGTGTTGGTAAGACCTGTCTTAGGTGTGCTCCGTAAAGACAAAACAGTGGAGAGAATGGTATGCATGTGGAATACGTAAGAGTAGTTTAGAACAATAATTTCTCTATTTCAGGAACTTTTGTGGGGAGAATTAAATGTCAGGCAGGTAATATTAAAGGGATCGTAGTAATCTTTGGAAGTGACTAACGGTCACAATGAAACCACGTGTATAAATAAGTTGAAATACTTCCCTGTGCTAAAGTTAAGCTGAATTACTAGCGTGTGTACTATAAGTTGGAAATATTTAAGAAATGGCGTGTGCAGGACTTGAAATTAGAGACGAGTAATTCCACGTGGTGAGTACTGTGTGAGTCTCAATTTGTGTATGAGACAAAGGATAAAGAGAAGTACTCGTCCATGGTATCAGTTGAGGACTCACGTGTGTGATGAATATGTTCTTTATATTACTTTGCGTATTATGTTTCCGTGTGACGCTTGATTCAAACTATAATACTCTGAGAGAGAAGCAAGGTGAGTCAGCCGTCTATCCAGCAACGCCACTTGGTTTGCATTGCACAGGAAGACGTGCATATATCCTCCAGAGTTCATAGTAGGGAAGAAAAATTACGAAGTGGGGCAGTGTCGTGTGAAACTGGGATAAACACTTATTGAAGTGGGAAAGCTGAAAGTGATGTGATTATAACTTTGTGACTATTCTTTGTATTGTATGTTGCCAGTGTGATGTATTTCATGAAATTTAAGTATGTGTGATTTGCATGGGAGAGTGGCAAGATAGTTTCAGAGGTAGTGGTTTATGCATGTTCCTTTAGTACCGCTCGGTCTGGAGGAAATTTACGTGATGATGGGTGTGAGAGTCGAAGTGTGAGATATAGCAAAAGATCCACCATCCCATCCAGAAAGTGGACTGTAGTGTTAGATAATTACGAGACCATGAGATAGAGAACCACCAATGTGGTTTCTCATGTGCAATTGTTGTAGAAAATGCAATGGTGTGTTTAGGTTAAAGAATTTATCGGAATAAAAAAGATAGTGAAAAGCAAAAGATTGGTGGCCTTTTCCTTCGAATTGTATGTTGTCATGATATCCAGAATTTATAATGTGTGCACCATTCATATTCAGTGCGATGGCCACGCGTTGATCAAAGCCGTTGGGTAAGAAAGAAAATGTGGTATTGCCAGTGCATAGTGAACAGTCAGATTTCTGTAAATTACTAGTAGTCAGATGTGCGTTATCCGTTGCGTAATATTCAAACAGGAGAATAATTTGTAACTTAATTGTGAGTACTAGATCTCATGTTACTTGATAAAAAAGAATGAATCCACTCGCTTGGCAGACCACTCATCTTGCAGGCCTGACTGCTTGATACCACAGAATGAGCAAGGCATGTGGGTTCCTCTCAAAACAAGTGCCAATATATCGAAGCTTTCACTCACAAACTATCTTTCAAGTAAAGGCTCAGTTGACGTGATACTGCAAAACATTTGTTGCACCCGTTGGATTCGTATAGTTGTACTGGTTCTACTACAGCTTTTCCAATAGAGCAATATTCGAATATTTGTTTTTGAACAGGAAAGGAATGTGGGCCGCACAGCAGAAGTAGATATTCACCAGTACACTTCCTGTAGGACGAGCAAAATTAATCGCGCCATTACACACAGTGCTAGAGTCAACCGCGATACAATCATTTTACAGAAACCTGATAATATTTTAAGTACAGTTTGATTGCAAATAATTGATCTGTTTTGGATGAATGTATTTTTCAATGTGTTACAGAAAAAAGACACCTTGTACGAAAAACCACATTTTTCAGGTTTCTTGTACATAATAATGAAGTTTCTAAGAGCTTTCGTTGTGTTACGTGACAAACTTCTATACAGTAGTCAAGTTCGACCCATACATGTTCGAGATGTACCCTGCCAATATTCACCAGCGCAGTCAACCGCGATACAATCATTTTACAGAAACCTGATAATATTTTAAGTACAGTTTGATTGCAAATAATTGATCTGTTTTGGATGAATGTATTTTTCAATGTGTTACAGAAAAAAGACACCTTGTACGAAAAACCACATTTTTCAGGTTTCTTGTACATAATAATGAAGTTTCTAAGAGCTTTCGTTGTGTTACGTGACAAACTTCTATACAGTAGTCAAGTTCGACCCATACATGTTCGAGATGTACCCTGCCAATATTCACCAGAGCAGCGGTGATGGGATTCTGGCGTTCATTCAATATTGCCAGCAGAGATGGCACTTAAACGTTGTCTTTCAATTATCCTAAAAGAAAAAAAAGTCAAAACTGTATGATTTGGAGGCCGTGGGAGCCATATGAAGAGTGGCAATCATGCTAAACACGGCCCCTTTAGCCGGTCACGCAGGTCTCTATGCCAATGAGGTGGAGATACATTTTGTTGGAACATATAGTTCGAGATACCAGTTATCAGCTTAGGTAAAAACCATTCTAACAAAATGTGCATTACGCCCGTCACAGTTTTCCCATAAAAAAGGATCCTTGTACTGTGCTGTGAGAAACAGAACAGTAGACGTTCACCTGTGGAGAATCTGTTTCAGTCTTTTCCGTACTCATATGCGAACCATTTATGTGCAACGTAGTCTTATCACAGAACATGAGTCAGGGGGCCGGCCGGGGTGGCCGAGCGGTTCTAGCCGATACAGTCTGAAGCCGCGCGACCACTACGGTCGCAGGTTCGAAACCTGCCTCGGGCATGGATGTCTGTGATGTCCTTAGGTTAGTTAGGTTTAAGTAGTTCTAGGGGACTGATGACCTCAGAAGTTAAGTCCCATAGTGCTCAGAGCCATTTTTTTTAGTCATGGGGGAGGGGAGGGGTAATGTTGGGGCGGAGGAGTTAACAAAATTCTTCGCGTCTGATAATGCGGTTCCATGTTCATTAATGTTGCAACTGCTGTATGCGATATGGGTTCTGATCTAAATGCTGGCACAGAATCTTCCACGCAATATCTTCCACACATCTGGCTGTGGGACTCCCAGTTCACGACTTGTAGTGTGTGTAGACTTCTTTGGGCTACGAAAAGTACCTCTCAGACACTCTCCACTGTCTCAACTGCAGCAGCTGGTCGTCTGAAGTAGCCTGCGTCTTTGAGCTATCGATACCACTACAGAATACATTGGAGTATAGGCCATGTAGGCTGTGATGCTTCAGAATGCACGCTGCAAGATTCCATCTTCTCATATTCCAATACAAGAAAATGTTTCTGTAGTTTATTAAGCTCTTTTGCAAACTGCTGCTACCTTGCTGCATGCTGAATCACAACAAAACCCGCTATGACATAAATAATTTTAAAATCTATTCTTTTCAGTGATAGTGTGTGGACACTGTATATTTGAGGCTAAACCTTATGAATCATTTCTAATCACCTACATGTTTATATATTTCGATATGTCTCTGGGAGTATCTGAAGTGTCGGCAGACGTGCCAACACCGTTTTGTTGGAGGAGACCGAAATGCACGCTATAAGCTCACGCAGGCTGGCGTGAGGTCTGAAACAGGATACGTAATGAATGCTATAAAGAAAAGTACGTAGCTTCTGGAATACTTAACTGTAATCCACATTTGTAGAACATTGCTCTTGATGATACAGAAATATTATAGCAATTGAATACGGCGCCTTGCTAGGTCGTAGCAACTGTAGCTGAAGGCTATGCTAACTATTGTCTCGGCAAATGAGAGCGTAATTCTCAGTGAACCATGGCTAGCAACGTCGGCTGTACAACTGGGGCGAGTGCTAATACGTCTCCCTAGACCTGCCGTGTGGTGGCGCTCGGTCTGCAATTACTGACAGTGGCGACACGCGGGTCCGTCGTATACTAGCGGACCGCGGCCGATTTAAAAGCTACCACCTAGCAAGTGTGGTGTCTGGCGGTGACACGACAGTATCTTAATTACTTAAATTGTTACCTCTGGGCACCCTTTGCAACATAGCATCCTCCCTCCGCACCGAAGGACTCAACAGCTTCAGTATTGTGAATACCAAAGCCAGTTTCTGGTATCTGGTGGAAGAGAGGATTTGCCAGTACTAAAGAAGATGATGTGAAATTTCTGTAATCTGTGTAACATGGTTTGTGCTAGGAACCTATTAGGCTGGCTGAAGGGCTACCTTATGTCACACGAAAGCAGACGTTTCGCGCAAACTGTGGTAAATAAAATTTTCAAAAATCCAGGTAGCAAGCAGAATTTTGCATAGGGGTACTACTATCACGAGCAGGAACTGTCCTATAAAAGTGCTCCCATTCTTCTTCTAAGGCTGATGCTTAAGACAATTTCATGAATCTGCATAGAGATTGAGAAATTGGGGATTCAGCCAGCAGATCCCTCTGGTGTAAGACACAATTCTTACGCAATCTACAGTGGAGGTTGTGTTTTATAGAGATGAATTTTTCGAAAGTAGTGAGTGAGTCTTGTTTTTTCTTTATAGCTTTATCTACCCATGGTTCAAATGGTTCAAATGGCTCTGAGCACTATGGTACTTAACATCTGAGGTCATCACTCTCCTAGAACTTAGAACTACTTAAATCCAACTAGCCAAAGGACATCACACATATCCATGCGCGGTTCCAGACTGAAGCGCCTAGAACCGATCGGCCACAACGGCCGGCGAGTGAGTAATCCTTGGTTGTCGGCAAGTTCACTTTACCAACACAGAAATCTACAAGGGTTCGAAAGTGCATTTCTGTGTGTTGGTATGGAATTCTGCTTCAAAACTTTCTCAGTTTTCTAGGAAAGTGTTGTAACTTAGTGACTGTGCATGAGGTCGATAGGAAATGCTTCTAACAGAGTGTGAAGCCATTTAGTTAGTTTGTCACTGGTGATTAATGAAAGCGACCAACTTCATCTCATAGATACAAATAAATTACGTTTGTTTCCGTGGAAACTTAACGCATATGTTTTTGTTTGAGTTTTGAGCCACTGAGTGTGCACTCTCTTGTGGCGATTATCGGCGGAAGTTGTTCCGCCATCAGTTCACACAGTGTGTGAACTGATGGCGGTTTACATACTGTAGTCCATTGATGGAGTCCTCGAATCCTTCTGAAAGTTAGGCAGTTACAGCACTGCAGCCCCTTTGTTTCCATACCTGTGAAGTTCATCCTTACTCTTACCGTACAACATCTGCATATACTGAGCACAGCCCTTCGACAGGTGTGGCGCCTGCTGGAGACCCCATGCTGCCCGACGGCGAGACGGCAGCTGCTGGAGTTCTCACAGCTGCTGTCAGCACGCAGCCCCAGAGTCAGCTTCTGTGTCTGTGGCGCCATCACGCTTGACGCATCCCTGCTGGTGGGCGTCGCCTCCTCGCTTACCACCTACCTGGTGCTCGTCTTCACACTCAATGTCTAGGCTCGCAACAGGTGTGGTGATTCTGGAAACCCTGTGCTGCCCACTGGTGAGGCAGCAGCTGCTGTCAGTAGGCAGTTCCAGAGTCAGCTTCTCCAGCTACGCCACCATCACGCTTGACATCTCCCTGCTGGTGGGCATCACCTCCTCGCACCATCTACCTGGTGCTCGTCTTCACGCTCAACATCAAGGCTCCCAACCAGGTCTGGTGATTCTGGAAGCCCCGTGCTGCCCTGTGGCGAGGCAGCAGCTGCTGGAGTTCTCACAGCGGCCGTCTGCATGCAGCACCAGTACAGCTTCTGCGCCTACGACATCTCCACGCTCATCTCCTACCTGGTGTACATCTTCCTGCTCTACGTCTTTGCTCACAGCCGACCGCTAAGCCTCTGTGGGTTGCCCCACAGCGAGCCCACAGCTGTTATCGTTCTCACAGCTGCTGTTGATGAACAGCCCCACGGACAACTTCTGCACCTATGGCCTCTTCGTGCTCATAACCTTGCTGCTGGTGAGCATCGCTTCCTCATTCACCGCCTATTGGGTGCTCGACGTTTTCAGCTCTCTCTGGGCAGCCAGAGCTGCAATTTGCACACTAACGATACACTTTGTGGGATTTTCACCATTGCAATTTCCTTGCCACAACCTTTAAACTGTATAGGAAGATGTTGTTGTCTTAAGCCTGCATACAGGTTAGGTGAAGCATCCTATGCTAGTCCAGCCTGTACAAGCTTCTTCATCTTTGCATAATTATTTCAACCTACACACTTGAACCTACTACCTGTACTCGAACCTTAGTCTCCTCCTATTCTGTTTCTCCTAAACAACCCTCCACTTCCAAATTAAGTTTTCATTGATGTGTCAAAGTAAGTGCTGTCATCCTAGTCCTTCTTTTAGTCCACTTCTCCCATACATTTATTTTTTCAAAAAATCTCTGAATTTCACTGACTCAGTTAGAGCCAGGGACCAAGGGACTCACGTTTCATCCTCAGTGACTCCAAGAGTTTTCATTTGTTAATTCTCACTCTACAATTTTTACCACTGACATTTCCCTCCAATTCCAAAGTGACGATTGTGTTGATGCTCATCTTCTTATTTTAAAAATATGTCGGTCCTGAAATCCTTGCAGAGGTGTGCGACCGTAATAATGTTCTTGATGTGTAAAAATGCTGGATTTCACAATGGTTTGGATGATCACATTAAACTGTAGGTCGTATAACAGAAAGCCAATGGTATACCACATTTAATAACACCATGTCTGCTACACCACTGTGGTATTCAACATTTAGACTGATGACAGCTTTACTTACTTTTTAGTAGCACTTCATTAGCTATACAGTTTTCACTTGTAATCTTGAACATTCATCTGTAGCACCACTTTTTAAGACTTTCATGTCAAAACCGTTCGTCACCCACAGATCACTCTAGTCCAAAGCTATATAATAGGTAAATGTCTTCAGAAAACCCTCCCTTACACAAAAATTTATAATCGATGATAACAAAGGTCTCCTTTTCTGGAAGTTATTTTCTCTATATTGCCAGTCTGTATTTTATATCTTCCCCAGTTAGAGAACTGTATTTATTTTGCTGCCCTGTAGCAAATCTCGTCTACTACTTTTCCAATACAGTTTTCCAACATCACCTTACTTAATTCTACTGCATTACCCTCTATTTACAGTTACTGACATTCAGGTTAATTTCATTCTGTGGCAATATCCGTTCTGCTAAACAGATCATCCAAGTGCTTTATCAGCTCTGAGAGAATTACAGTGTGGTCAGCACACACCAAAATTTTTAGTTCTTCTCCCTAAATTTCAATTCCCTTTCAAAATTTCTACTTGGATTTCTTTGCTTCTTGCTCAAAGCACAGAGTGAATAACTTAATTTTATCCATTGCTGTCACTGTTTCTTCTGTGACTATATTACTTTTGTAAAATAAACAACAACTCCATCAGGCACAAATAATGATTTTATTTCAATGCATGATGTATTTCGAGCCCTGACAGTTCATCTTCTGATACTTTGACACTGTACATCAAGTTTTGCCGGATTTACGTTAATTCGGATCCTGGTGAGATTATATTGGTAAATTACAAAGTGGCACTTTGGGAATATAATTTTATAAAACTAAGACAAATCGAAAAATAACTTTCTGTTTCCTGTAGTGGATATATATAGTTTTGAGATACAGTACCAGTAGACATGTTTACACATATACATACACTTTCCATTCTACAGCACATTTATAAACACAAGCCGCAACAAGTCAAAGAATTTCAAATGTAAAGATACTGCATTTATACAAGTACATATGTGATAATGGCTGCACTATGAAATATTTGTTTGTTTAGGAAAGAATAAACTTTTAAAATTTCTGCAAAAACTATGGAGCCTAAAACCCATTTCTTCATTAACCATATTTTCAGGCTACTTTTCTTTGTGCGACATTATTTCTACTTGTTCTTGTTGATCAAGTTTATACAGTGGTTTTCTGAGTGGAGAACAGTTAGGCTGTTGTAGATGTCATTTAATCTGTGTTTGTTATAGTACATGTGGTTAGATATTGTGGATTTGTCGAAGTGTTTGAGTCTAAAATCATCAATGTTTTCTTTGTAACATGTATGAAAAGTTCTTCCTGTCTTGCCTATGTAAAGCACAGGGCAACTGTTACATCATAATTTATACAGGGTGAGTCAATAATTATTGCCACCTAGAATAGCTCCGAAAGTATGATTGTAGCTGAAAAGTTTGTGGGACAAATGTTGCATGGGACAATAGGGGCCATAATATGACGTTGGATTTTTGTTGCTAGGTGGCGTCGCCTCAGAGATATAAAGGTCAACTTTGTATTTTTAAATAGGATGCTATAGTTTGGTGCTTATTTTCTGATAGCGGCTATAGAGACGAATCCAGTGATGTGTAACAGTAAGGTCTTTGAAGGTCACCGAAGGTAAAAAAAGTGGCATGAACGTCCATTTCCAGAAGGTTTTCGAAGTCATGACCATTGGTACAGGGTGTTTCAAAAATGACCGGTATATTTGAAACGGCAATACAAACTAAACTAGCAGCGATAGAAATACACCGTTTGTTGCAATATGCTTGGGACAACAGTACATTTTCAGGCAGACAAACTTTCAAAATTACAGTAGTTACAATTGTCAACAACAGATGGCGCTGCGGTCTGGGAAACTCTATAGTACGATATTTTCCACATATCCACCATGCGTAGCAATAATATGGCGTAGTCTCTGAATGAAATTACCCGAAACCTTTGACAACGTGTCTGGCGGAATGGCTTCACATGCAGATGAGATGTACTGCTTCAGCTGTTCAATTGTTTCGGGATTCTGGCGGTACACCTGGTCTTTCAAGTGTCCCCACAGAAAGAAGTCACAGGGGTTCATGTCCGGCGAATAGGGAGGCCAATCCACGCCGCCTCCTGTATGTTTCGGATAGCCCAAAGCAATCACACGATCATCGAAATATTCATTCAGGAAATTAAAGACGTCGGCCGTGCGATGTGGCCGGGCACCATCTTGAATAAACCACGAGGTGTTCGCAGTGTCGTCTAAGGCAGTTTGTACCGCCACAAATTCACGAAGAATGTCCAGATAGTGTGATGCAGTAATCGTTTCGGATCTGAAAAATGGGCCAATGATTCCTTTGGAAGAAATGGCGGCCCAGACCAGTACTTTTTGAGGATGCAGGGACGATGGGACTGCAACATGGGGCTTTTCGGTTCCCCATATGCGCCAGTTCTGTTTATTGACGAAGCCGTCCAGGTAAAAATAAGCTTCGTCAGTAAACCAAATGCTGCCCACATGCATATCGCCGTCATCAATCCTGTGCACTATATCGTTAGCGAATGTCTCTCGTGCAGCAATGGTAGCGGCGCTGAGGGGTTGCCGCGTTTGAATTTTGTGTGGATAGAGGTGTAAACTCTGGCACATGAGACGATACGTGGACGTTGGCGTCATTTGGACTGCAGCTGCAACACGGCGAACGGAAACCCGAGGCCGCTGTTGGATCACCTGCTGCACTAGCTGCGCGTTGCCCTCTGTGGTTGCCGTATGCGATCGCCCTACCTTTCCAGCACGTTCATCCGTCACGTTCCCAGTCCGTTGAAATTTTTCAAACAGATCCTTTATTGTATCGCTTTTCGGTCCTTTGGTTACATTAAACCTCCGTTGAAAACTTCGTCTTGTTGCAACAACACTGTGTTCTAGGCGGTGGAATTCCAACACCAGAAAAATCCTCTGTTCTAAGGAATAAACCAAGTTGTCCACAGCACACTTGCACGTTGTGAACAGCACACGCTTACAGCAGAAAGACGACGTAAAGAATGGCACACCCACAGACTGCGTTGTCTTCTATATCTTTCACATCACTTGCAGCGCCATCTGTTGTTGAAAATTGTAACTACTGTAATTTCGAAAGTTTGTCCGCCTGAAAATGTACTGTTGTCGCAAGCATATTGCAAAAAACGGTGTATTTCTATCGCTGCTCGTTTAGTTTTTATTGCCGTTTCAAATATACCGGTCATTTTTGAAACACCCTGTATGAATGCAGTGCTGCAATCTTCTTAACATGGATTGAATGGTATCCCTTATCACTTCGGCACTTATCGAAGCACAGGCTCTGACAATTCTCTCTCGTATATCGTGCAAATAGTAAATATTCGGCGAATACGGCGTATCCGTCTAAGGTGCCGTTGACATGTAAAGAATCTTCGACAATTTCGCAATACAACACTAATAGGAACAGTAAGATCAGTATCGTCGAATCAAGCGAATGTGAATGATGTATTCCTTCGAAGAACGAGTCGATATACTTCTCATTTAGGGAAAATGCCAACGAAATTCAGTGAAAACTAGAGATTTATGTGCTGAAAGGTATCCTCAACATACTCACCCTACACGTCGTACACTTAAATATGTGTGTGATAAATTGAGAGCTGGATCTTTAACGCATCGGAAACATATGCAGCAAAGGAAATTTACTAACGAGGAAACGGAAATTGCCACTCTTGCCACTCTGGTTGGAGATCCTTGTGTTAGTTCGCGTCAGATCCCAAGGGAATCTGGCATGAGCCAGAGTAGTGTTGTTCGTGTTCTGCATCGCCAGAAATATCATGCTAACGGTATCATTCTTTCCCAAGAATTAACTGATAAGGGTTGTATGCGTCGCATTGAATTCTGCCGATTGGCTCAACTTCAGATTCATAGGGATGACACATTTATTAATTTGATTTTATTTACTGACGAGGCTACAATCACGAACCATGGAAATGTTAATTTGCATAACATGCATTATTGGGCAACTGAAAATCCATCTTGGCTGCGACAATGTGAACGCCAAGAACCATGCTCGGTGAGTGCATGGTGTGGGGTGCTGGAGGACAGAATCATAGGCCCCTATTTCAGCGAAGGAAATCTTAATGGTAGGAAGTACACCACATTCGTGCAAGAAACATTAGATTTGTTATTGGAAGAAATACCTTTAGGAACAAGGAACAGAATATGGTATCAACACGATGGGTGTCCGGCACATTTTTCGCTGATAGCTAGAAATGAGTTGCAGAGACAATTCCCAAATCGTTTGATTGGACGTAAAAGACATTATTTGTAAAGACGTTGCCACTACACCTGAAGATATGCGAGGGAGAATTGTCAGAGCAAGTGCTTCCATAAGTGCTATTGTGATAAGGAATACCACTCAATCCATGATAAGATGATTGCAGCACAGCATTGATACCAATGGACATGTCTTCGAACACCTTCTGTAAATGGATGCTCACGCTACCTTTGTCACCTTCGTTGACCTTCAAAGACCTTACTGTTACACACCATTGGATTCGTCTCGATAGACATGTCAGAAAAGAAGTACCAAACTGTAGCATCCCATTTAAAAATACGAAGCTGACCTTTATATCTCTGAAGCGACCCCACCTAGCAACAAAAAACCAACGTCATATTATGGCTCCCGTTGTCCCATGCAACTTTTGTCCCACAAACTTTTCAGCTCCTATCATATTTTCGGAGTTATTCTTGGTGGCAATAGTTAGCGACGCACCCTGATATTCCACTTTGTTCTGTCATTCAAGTGTTTGCGTTTAATGTGTAAGTGGTGTCCAAGTTGTTGTTTGTGGAGATGGATACTTTAATATTGGCCTTTTTAAACAAGTTAGCAATTTTTTGTGATGCTGTGCGTAGATAGGGAATGCTTGTGAAGATATGTGTTGTGTTAGTTGTTATTCCTGTCGTGCTTTTGTTATTGATGGTGTCCTGTATCTTGGTGTATAGTTTGTCAATTGATTTTTCTGAATGCCCGATATTGCTATTGCTTTGACGGTACCAATTTCTTGCATTAATGTTTTAGGTTTTAAAGGTAATGTGTGTGCCCTGTTCAATGCGCATCTAATGTAACATTCTTGTGTGGCTTCAGATGGTGTGATGATTCATGTATAGTGATATCAGTGTATATTGATTTTTGGCAAATGTAAAAATTATGTCCTTGCTGTTAATTAACAAATGAGTGGTCTAAGAAATTTATGGATTCATTTGTTTCATGTTCAGTTGTGAAGCCTATTTTACTGTGCAGTGAATTGAATGAGGCAAATAGTTCATCAAGTTCATCTTTTGTACCATTAAATAGGAGCAAATTGTCACCTACATATCTTCTGTAATAAACTAATTGTTCCTCCAATTTATTTTTGTCTTCAAAACTTTTATTTTCTAAGTAGTTTATTAATATGTCAGCCAGGAGAACTGACATGTTCTTACACATAGCTAAGCCTTTTTCTGTTTGAAGATTTTATCGTTGAATGCGAAGCAGTTATGGGATAGTACTAGCTCAGACAGACTGACCAACTCTGAAATCTCTGTTATAGATACTTTTTATGGTGTTTTTCTGATAATTTCAATTGTCTCTTTGCAGTTACATTTGTGTATGGACTCACAATGTGAGATTAGGGAAATCTAGGTTCTCTGCGAATTTCCATGAGTGTTGTTGACTCATATGTGTTTTTTATTGAGCATGTGGTTTTAAAAGTGTAAAATTCCCTTAGAGTGTTATGTAATAGTTGGGAAAGTTTGTATTCTGGTGTATTTTTGTAGTTAACAGTTGGTCTACCTGTAGAGTTAGGTGTGAGGATATTGGTTATGCTCTGTAGGTGGAGTCAGTGGAGTTCAATCATATGCAATTTTTCACTTTTTATCAGATAAGAGGAGATTACACTGATTCAGAATTTTCTTTAATTTGTTATGGCGTTTAGTGGCTGGATCATCATTCAGTTCAAAAATGTTACTTTGTGAGAAAAAGTAAAATTTCTGTAAAGGACAACAGTGGAGTTTCCTTTATCTTCCTTTTCAGTTCCGTATTTTTAAACGAATACACTGTTTTAATTTCTTCCCCAGTTTCGATAGCTTTCAGAAGAAGGGCACTAAATGCCTGAAACAGGTGAAGAAATTAAAATTTCTCTAATGCAACTGGTTGCTTATTATTTCGTTATACACAGTTATACTTGCTGAGGACGGATAAAATACTAAAGAATACACTGTTCCTAATGCTTGGCTAGGCAAATATAACTTAATTTTATCCATTGCTGTCAGTGTTTCATCCATGAGTGTATTACGTTCATACCGCCTTCAGTCACAAATAGTGATTTTATTTCAGTGCACATGTATTTCGAACCCTGGAGGCTGATCTCCAGGTGCTATGTCAATCTGCATCAATTGTTTTCCAAATTTAGGTTAATGTTGGTTCTAGTAACAGTAAATTGGTACGATACAAAGTGGCATTTCGTGAATATTAATTTAGAAAACTAAGACAAATCGAAAAATTGGTTAATGTTTACTGTACAGGATACTTAATTTTGAAGTACAGTATGAGTAGACGTGTTTATGTACATGCATACATTTCCATTCTACAGCAGATTTGTAAACACAAGACGAAACAAGTCAAGACATTTCAAACATAAAGAGTCTGTATTTTTACAAATACACAGTTGTCATTGATAATGTATTTCGACGTAAGGGGTGTGATTGAATAAAATTTAAAATGTTCATTTGTAAATCACAAACGATCACCAAGCCACAGTCATTTAAACAATAAAAAATTTATTTTTTAGTGACTGTGACTTGACGACCATTTGTGGTGTCAAATAAACGTTTTATGTGTTATTGAGAACACTTGAGGTAAGCTACGACAAAGTATCACTTCCTTCTCAGCTGTGGCTGTCCTTTCATATCCTGAAACTCTTATCACTGCAGTGTAGTTTCTGTATAACTTGCAAATAAATTTTCACTCTCTGTATTTCATGCGTGCCACCTTCACAGTTTCAAAGTAATATAGCAAGTAGATGTTTTCAAAAGATTTCTTCATTGATATTATTCTATGTTTGGGAAAGCCCAGTTTTTAACAGTCATTCGGTGAATGGTCGTGACGAAAGATTTCCATTTGCTGTTAATAATTAAAAATTAGTTTTGAAAATCACCTTACGGGGGGATAGGACGTCAAACGGGCCGACTTGGAGCATGAGAGTCACCACAGAAAATTTTAATTTCTACTGTCTATACTTTTACAAATAAATTCATAAAACTTTGTCACCATGACCAGGAAGGATTGAGGACTCACACTCATCGCAGTGGAAGTTCAAAAACGTAGGAAAATACCTTTTTTTACATGTGAAATTTCATCATTTTTCACTTATCACTGGCTGCATTTGTTGCTATAGGTACATTTTTCTTCCTAAGTAAGATAGATTCTTCTATGAATTTTTCATAGCATACAAACAGTAGTTACAAGTGTATGAAACTCTAGAATTTTCTAAATCTATTAAAAAACTGTGGGAAAAATTGAGATAATTAGCTATAAAACTTGAATTTTTTTCTAAACATGAAGTTTAAATGTAACAGTTCATTCATTTTTCATAAATTAAATAAATTCTAGAGTTTCATACACCTGTAACTATGGTTTGTACGCTGTGCAAAAGTCATCGAAGAATCTCTCTTACTTAGGAAGAAAAGTGTACCTATAGCAACAAATGCAGCCAGTAATAAGTGAAAAAATGATGAAATTTCACATGTAAAAAAAATGTTTTGTTACGGTTTTGAGCTTCCACTGCTATGAGTATGAATCCTGAATCCTTCTTGGTCATGTTCTTAAAGTTTTATGAATTTATTTGTAAAATTATAGACAGTGGAAATTAAAATGCCCTGTGGTACCTCTCCTGCTCCAAGTCGGCCCGTTTGATGTCCTACCCCCTTAAGGACCTTCTGACGCTCATGCAGCGTCACGTTGAAGAATTTTTGAAATTCATCCCTCATTTCAGAGTAGCATGTATTATTTTTCTCTTCTGCCTCCTGGGGTGCAAACATCCCTCTCTGTGGCTTTCTGCAGTTACCTGCAGCAAGTGCACTCTCCTCGACGCCCTGACATCAATTATGCCCTGACTTTACTCTCCAGAAATTGGCTGGTTCTGCCAGCTTAGGAAACTCGCCGGCCAACTGCAGCAGACCTTCTGGGCTGACCAATAAAAAATTTGTATATAAGGTTAACTAGTTCCTACTGTCGTCGATGGTGCAGGAATGAAGGCAGAATATCTCTCCCTCTGCATCACAGGTTTCTAGCCCTGGCCACCCAAAAGGCTTGCACATAGACACATGCAGCAAAACAAAATAATTATTGTGAGCCAATCACAAATCCTTCGCGGTATGGCTGTGGACAGTTGGTGATCCCACACTGTCCCAGTCTGAGTGCTGCATCTGGCTTTCAGATCGTATGTTTTGTAACCTCCCCGCAAAAATGATTAAAATATTTAAATGAAATGGGAGTTATATGCTGTCTTCCCACAAAACTGAATAATAAAAATGAGCCAATTGTAACCTCCCCGCAAAAATGTTTTATAATGTCAATAACCTCCCAGCAAGAATATGAAAGTGAATGTTAGGTGAAACGTTATCTTCCCACAAAACTACATAATAAAAATGAACCATGCGTAAACTACTTGCAAAATTAAAGAATAATAATGGCCCAAATGTAATAAAACTCAATGATAATAAAAATGCGCAAAAATATTAAGTCCCCAGAAAATTAACGCTAAAATGAACGTGATAAATTTTATAAGGGCAGCTGCGCTGACCTTCGGCCCTGTGCAATAATTAAACCTGAATAGAGAAACCGAAATTCTTACCTCAGTAAAACTGTATCACTAACTGCTCTCATATTTCGGCACAGCTCCGTGCAATGCTGGGCCATGTTTAATTTTGATTCTTGGAGGGAATGCATGGGAAATATTATTTAACTTGAAATGAATCTTTTTGTTTAAAACAGTTACTTTAAAAGAAAATTATTATTGGGGCAATTCTTGAACAAATTAATTACAATTGACATATGTTATTAGCTGAGCGCAATGCTGCTTCATTACCTTCGATAACAATATACCTCGTCCAGAACCGTGACCAGAGACCCATGTCGACGCCCGCCGACTCCTCACACACAACTACCGACTGAGCACTACTGCAGACATGGTGCAACTCTCAACTGCTCTTGCCGACTCGCAACACGCTACTACTTTTCCTGCCGGCTCGCTACACGCAACAGGACTCTCGCGCGGTCAAGCGCAGACTAGCCACGATAAATAACTCTCTGGTCAGAGATCCTGTCATGCCTCGCCATCGCTGTTACAGAATACATACGCGACGTACGCGTTTCAGTTTACAAAAAGGTATGTGGCTACCCCCAACTCGACTGCTGTGTGGAGATGGGACCCAGTGAATTCTCTGCGCTATACCTGTCGGAGAGCAGTTTATGAACCTCTGGTCTTTTTAAGTTAATTTACACGTCACAAACCAGCTAAAGATGCTCCCAAGGCTATAGAAAATAAAGGGGCCACCTCGTGATAATGACAGGAAAGGAAAGAAAGAATTAATTATCAGTGTAATCATTTGCAGTTGTGACTATTGTCTGCGGTTATTATGCTGCGTTAAAGACTCGACTATGCTGACTATTTGGATGTGCATATTGCAATATAAAACAAGTTATGTGACAGTTTGGGAAAACTAAAAACTTCGTCTCACGGCACAGTAGGCTCTTAAACTTGAATTAATGTGTTCTGGTTAATCGTACCGTTCCCTTGTCATATTGCTGAAGTCTTCTTGTAAGGACAATACAATATACGAAAATGTTTACTAACATCTGAGCTGGAAGCTGCATAGGATACTTCCAGACAGTCCCGTCGAAACACTGCGCGTGGAGAAAATCAGTGATGAAACTAGATGAGTTTTTAGCAAACAGAACACAGCATGTTGTTATCAACGGAGAGACGTCTACAGACGTTAAAGTAACCTCTGGCGTGCCACAGGGGAGTGTTATGGGACCATTGCTTTTCACAATATATATAAATGACCTAGTAGATAGTGTCGGAAGTTCCATGCGGCTTTTCGCGGATGATGCTGTAGTATACAGAGAAGTTGCAGCATTAGAAAATTGTAGCGAAATGCAGGAAGATCTGCAGCGGATAGGCACTTGGTGCAGGGAGTGGCAACTGACCCTTAACATAGACAAATGTAATGTATTGCGAATACGTAGAAAGAAGGATCCTTTATTGTATGATTATATGATAGCGGAACAAACACTGGTAGCAGTTACTTCTGTAAAATATCTGGGAGTATGCGTGCGGAACGATCTGACGTGGAATGATCATATAAAATTAATTGTTGGTAAGGCGGGTACCAGGTTGAGATTCATTGGGAGAGTCCTTAGAAAATGTAGCCCATCAACAAAGGAGGTGGCTTACAAGACACTCGTTCGCCCTTTACTTGAGTATTGCTCATCAGTGTGGGATCCGTACCAGATCGGGTTGACGGAGGAGATAGAGAAGATCCAAAGGAGAGCGGCGCGTTTCGTCACAGGGTTATTTGGTAACCGTGATAGCGTTACGGAGATGTTTAACAAACTCAAGTGGCGGACTCTGCAAGAGAGGCGCTCTGCATCGCGGTGTAGCTTGCTCGCCAGGTTCCGAGAGGGTGCGTTTCTGGATGAGGTATCGAATATATTGCTTCCCCCTACTTATACCTCCCGAGCAGATCACGAATGTAAAATTAGAGAGATTAGAGCGCGCACGGAGGATTTCAGACAGTCGTTCTTCCCGCGAACCATACGAGACTGGAACAGGAAAGGGAGGTTATGACAGTGGCACGTAAAGTGCCCTCCGCACACACCGTTGGGTGGCTTGCGGAGTATAAATGTAGATGTAGATGTAGATGTACCTGCTCCTTGTGTGTCGGCTTCCACCGTGTGCATTGATTGCCTCTTGCTGTTGCTGCTGAAAGAGCGGAAAAAGGTCTTAATTAATTACGAATGATCTTACGCGCATAGAGAGGTCCGCTTCAGCACTCACCAATGACAAGTACAGCTTTCCACTTCCACGAGTCGTTTCCTCCTTGGGTTTACTACAACAATTGCCGTCTCAGGATGGGAGCCATGGCGGTGGAGTCTCAACCCTGAATTTGTGGGGGAATCGTGCGGGCACTCCGTGCATCGGTGCCTTGTCGATTTAGTAGTTTCCATGGTGCCGTCTAGCGTTCTGTTGTTCACCTTCAGTGATGCCGTGGCTGCTAGGGAGTAATGCGTGTTACTGAGAACCTATCCCTCCCCCCCCCCCTTCTTCCACGTACACTCCCTTATGCTTACCGGAAATGCAGAAACCACTAGAAAGGGGGATAGCCACTTGAAAAAGAGAGAACAATGAGGGAACGATGCGTTTTATTAAGAACACTGGAAGATTCGTCGTTACTCTCGCGGAAGAAAAATTAAATTAGTTGGACATTTGCTGCAGCACCCAGCAAGAGCTAGTGCTGGAAGGAACAGCAGAGAGAGAGGAGGGGGGGGGGGGGGGGGTGAGAGAGACAGAAGAGAGAGAGAGAGAGAGACAGAGAGAATATAACCCTACCACTACTATTGTAATTTCGTATGCTTTTACCAAAATAACAGAAGACCATGTCTCTATGTTGCCACGTATAGCCCTCTTGCTAAATTTAGTTTATTTTCCAAATAAAGTACATTATGGGAGGATAATCCTATTAGTAGGGAAAGCTAATCGATGGAGTTACCCTTTTCACAGGATTTGACTGTGTGTTGTGGCTAATGGATAAATAAATCAGACTATTCACTTCTTTTCCTAAGATCTTTCCCAGCTGTTAGATAGAAACGCAGTAGGAATAATATTATACTGAAGCTAGAACAACTCAGTTCCAAGTTCTTTTAGTGGTTTAAAACATGTACTAATGGTCGCCAGCATATCCAGGCAATGAAACAGTGAAGTACTGAAAAAGCAGAAGAATGAATTTTGCGTACTTTGTTACCACCATTTAAGTTGCATCTTCAAACAGATATTACTCCACGTCACCAATGTTGGACTACAACCTTAAGCATTAGGTTTTTGGAAAAGAAAAAAGCCCACTAGATGACTTCAAGGAAGCTAAAAAATTTGGCTAGGGGGGACCTTCAGAAAGCACTTAAATACTAAAATACTTAGTTACTAAAGCACACACTTTTTATACTGAACATTTCACTTCAAGAAAACCACTTTCTTACTGGAATTTACTTTCAAATGCTATTATTCTTTGAAGTAACTCTGTGTAGTCATTTAACATTTTCCAGTAACTAGTCTACACTGTGATTGAATTTTACGTAAGCAATAGTTAAGAAAATTTTTCATTGTTTACACAAAAAAGAATTTATATGGTGCTTCTTTATATTAACTTAGCACTTCTTAAGTCTGTAAAACAGGATACTTCGATTAAGCAAACACCAGGAAGAAACTCTATATACGTGTATGATTAGGATGAAATAACAGGGTGAACCAGTTCCTTTATAGATCAAGAATTATTATTGAAACACAGTTTAAATTAGTAATTCACGCTGTACAAAAGTCAAATACAAAAAATCTTATCTAGTGGCTGTAGGCTTGGGTTTGGCGAACAATTACGTCGGCCTGGGCTGGTATGTACGGGCTCAACATCTCTTCTTGGCGTCATTCAGCTTTACATACAGTAGCCCAAAAACTCGCAGCTATGCCGTAAGCCGTTTGCAGTCTTCATCCGAGGCATTTTTGTGCAAATTTGCGGGCAAAGCTTATCCTGCCCCACAAAGATGTTGCCTGAACCGCTGCTGCCTACAGACTGTGTGACTTATTTCCCGCGCTTGCTCTAGGTAGCGCGCCAGTTCGCCCTTGCCACCTTTTCCACTCCCCAGAGTCACTTTCGTTTCAAACAGAAGCACATTGGTTTTTACATAGCACCTATTTATTCCAGTGTTCTAAACGTGACCATTTCCTGCAATTGTCAAATTTACATCAACATGAAAGGTTTATACAAACAAATATTTAACATAATAAATAATTTACATAGTATTTTACATACAATACTCGTATATAACGCAAAGTACTTCAAACTCCAGTATAGCACACTTTACTTTATATCTACAGAAAATATATTACCAATCTGCAAAAATGTTAAACGAAAAATATTATGAAAATTTAATCAACCATAAACAAATAATGTTATAAAAGAGAGAAATAGAGAGGGTGGGGTGAGAGAGGGGCAGGGGGAGGAGGAGGAATGGAACGAACTGAGACTGTATTACCTAAAATACGTTACAGAGCAGATTGGGTGTTGTCAGTATTGTTAAACTGTTAGAAACTTAGTCAGCCGGTGTCGTAATTTTGAAATGAGAGTTAGTATGAATGTCGTGTAATAAGTATTTTGCGTGGAGCGCTGTTGCGACAGAGGCAAAGATCAATTGTGGATACTGAATTAATACCGTAAGGGAAATGAGTCATAAGTACAGTAACGGCGGTACACATTCAGTTGTATAGAGGCTGTAAGAGGTCCGAGCAGATGTAATTTTATGTAAGACGTCCGAGTAGATGTAATTTCGATGTATTGCTCATGCGCTGCCTGCGATATGCAAGGTATAAGAGAATCGCTGACCAGAGAGCAGTGTTGACTGGAGTAGGTACTGTGTAGCTGTAGCAGTAAGTTGTTGCTAGTCTGCAGCAGTCTGGAGTCTGCTCTGGTCTGGTCTGGTGTATCGTGTTGGCTGGCCGGTCGCGGTGCAGCGATGCCGGAGCCTGAGTATTATTGTATAAGGTAAAAAGCAGCCTCGCGCATATCTAGTAATGTTATCTGAACTCCCATGCAAATGTTTTAAAAATGTCCTAATGATAACCTTTGTCATATAACAAAAAAAAGTGTAACGTCCCCACAAAACTGAATAAATAATAATAATATGAATATGATTCTAATTTTAGTGTAACCTCAGAACAAAATTAATATAAATAAATATTATGGATAATGATTCTGATTTTGTGTAACCTCAGAACAAAATTTGTTCCCATTTATAACCTCCCTACAGAAATTCATTTACATTTAACCTCCACACAAAATTTGTTTCCCATTTAATTTACCCACAAAGTTCTTTTCTCATCTAATGTAAGCTCGAAACAGAAAAATTCCTAAACCTCGTAATAAAAAATAAATTCAGTAACCTGGTAAATTTTGGACGACAGCAGTGCTGCGTCATGGCCCTGCAAGATCATTCTGAATAAAAAAAGGAAAAATTCTTACCTCAATAAAATTGTCGAATATATCTGCTCTTACAATAAATTTTTCAGGCACAGCTCTGTGCAATGCTGGCCGATAGATTGGTCATTTATCAAAGGAAGCAACTGATTTTTCTTTTGCAACAATCGGAATGATCATGGACTGCAGAAATTAGTAAATTCATTAAATTGAAACGAATGCTTGTAAAAAAATTACTTTATATGACAAAGATTATTATTAGGACATTTTTAAAACTTTTGCATGGGAGTTCAGATAACATTACTTGATATGCGCGAGGCTGCTTTTTATCTTATACAATAATACTCTGGCTCCGGCATCGCTGCACAGCGACCGGCCGGCCAACACGATACACTAGACCAGACCAGAGCAGACTCCAGACTAGCAGCAACTTACTGCTACAGCTACACAGTTCCTAATCAGTCAACACTGCTCTCTGGTCAGCGATTCTCTTATACCTTGAATATCGCAGGCAGCCCATGAGCAATACATCGGAATTACATCTGCTCGGGCCTCTTACATAAAATTACATCTGCTCGGACCTCTTACAAGGCACGTACGTTCTAAGTACTATCATTCTCTGTGGTCTGGGTAAAAAGAATTGTGGTTAAAATGCATTTATTCATCTATGGAAGAAAATAATCGGAGTTCGTAATGAAATGAAAAGAAAAGATTGCAGGTTCTGAATGTCGCGGCTAATATGACCTAAATATTGAAATTGACATTGGCGGCCACGAAGGGAAAGAGATGAACTCACTCACGTACCTCTAGTGCTGAGCAGCGCCATCGTGAACATCGTCGCCTCCATCTAAATTCTCCATACAAAATTAAAATAATAATAATTTTCCAGAATTACAGGAGCTGGGATCCGTGGTGTCGTAAATGAGAAAATCGTTCCTTTCCTTATTTAGTACAATTTTTCTTGAATTTGACAAGCACTTCGTTTATTCATCTTATCACCAGGACATGAGAACAACGAAAGGTAACTATAAGTATAACGTAATTTCTGCAGATGATGAAGAAATCGATGAAATGTATGATGAGATAAAAGACATTATTCAGGTAGTGAAGGGAGACGAAAATTTAATAGTCATGGGTGACTGGAATTCGAGAGTAGGAAAAGGGAGAGAAGAAAACATAGTAGGTGAATATGGATTGGGGCTAAGAAATAAAAGAGGAAGCCGCCTAGTAGAATTTTGCACAGAGCACAACTTCTTCATGGCTAACACTTAGTTCAAGACTCATAAAAGAAGGTTGTATACATGGAAGAATCCTGGAGATACTAAAAGGTATCAGATAGATTATATAATGGTAAGACGGAGATTTAGGAACCAGGTTTAAATTGTAAGACATTTCCAGGGGCAGATGTGGACTCTGACCACAATCTATTGGTTATGAACTGTAGATTAAAACAGCAGAAACAGCAAAAAGGTGGGAATTTAAAGAGATGGGACGCGGATAAACTGACTAAACCAGACGGTGTCAGAGTTTCAGGGAGAGCATAAGGGAACAATTGACAGGAACGGGGGAAAGAAATACAGTAGAAGAAGAATGGGTACCTCTGAAGGATGAAGTAGTGAAGGCAGCAGAGGATCAAGTAGGTAAAAAGACGAGGGCTAGTGGAAATCCTTGGGTAACAGAAGAAATATTGAATTTAACTGATGAAAGGAGAAAACATAAAACTGCAGTAGATGAAGCAGGCAAAAAGGAGTACAAACGTCTCAAAAATGAGATCGACAGGAATTGCAAAATGGCTAAGCAGGCATGGCTAGAGGACAAATGTAAGGATGTAGAGGCTTATCTCACTAGGGGTAAGACAGATACTGCCTACAGGAAAATTAAAGAGACCTTTGGAGAAAAGAGAACCACTTGTATGAATATAAAAAGCTCAGATGGAAACCCAGTTCTAAGCACAGAAGGGAAAGCAGAAAGGTGGAAGGAGTATATAGAGGGTCTATACAAGGGCGATGTACTTGAGAACAATATTATGGAAATGGAAGAGGATGTAGATGAAGATGAAATGGGAGATACGATACTGTGTGAAGAGTTTGACAGAGCACTGAAAGACCTGAGTCGAAACAAGGCCCCGGAAGTAGACAACATTCCATTAGAACTACTGACGGCCTTGGGAGAGCCAGTCCTGACAAAACTCTACCATCTGGTGGGCAAGATGTACGGGACAGGCGAAATACCCTCAGACTTCAAGAAGAATATAATAATTCCAATCCCAAAGAAAGCAGGTGTTGACAGATGTGAAAATTACCGAACTATCAGTTTAATAACTCACAGCTGCAAAATACTAACGCGAATTCTTTACAGACGAATTGAAAAACTGGTAGAAGCCGACCTCGGGGAAGATCAGTTTCGATTCCGTAGAAATTTTGAAACACGTGAGGCAATATTAACCTTACGACTTATCTTAGAAGAAAGATTAAGGAAAGGCAAACCTACGTTTCTAGCATTTATAGACTTAGAGAAAGCTTTTGACAATGTTGACTGGAATACTCTCTTTCAAATTCTGAAGGTGGCAGAGGTAAAATACAGGGAGTGAAAGGCTGTTTACAATTTGTACAGAAACCAGATGGCAGTTGTAAGAGTCGAGGGGCATGAAAGGGAAGCAGTGGTTAGGAAGGGAGTGAGACAGTGTTGTAGCCTCTCCCTGATGTTATTCGATCTGTATATTGAGCAAGAAGTAAAGGAAACAAAAGAAAAATTTAGAGTAGGTATTAAAATCCAGGGAGAAGAAATAAAAACTTTGAGGTTCGCCGATGACATTGTAATTCTGACAGAGATAGCAAAGGACTTGGAAGAGCAGTTGAACGGAATGGATATTGTCTTGAAAGGAGGATATAAGATGAACATCAACAAAAGCAAAACGAGGATAATGGAATGTAGTC
Organism: Schistocerca cancellata; assembly: GCF_023864275.1. Taxonomy (NCBI): domain Eukaryota; kingdom Metazoa; phylum Arthropoda; class Insecta; order Orthoptera; family Acrididae; genus Schistocerca; species Schistocerca cancellata. Next base: position 1,246,542,294 of record NC_064626.1, read on the forward strand.
GGATTAAGTCGGGTGATGCTGAGGGAATTAGATTAGGAAATGAGACAATTAAAGTAGTGCAGGAGTTTTGCTATTTGGGGAGCAAAATAACTGATTATGGTCGATGTAGAGAGGATTTAAAGTGTAGACTGGCATTGGCAAGGAAAGCGTTTCTGAAGAAGAGAAATTTGTTAACATCGAGTATAGATTTATGTGTCAGGAAGTCGTTTCTGAAAGTATTTGTATGGAGTGTAGCCATGTATGGAAGTGAAACATGGACGATAAATAGTTTGTACAAGAAGAGAATAGAAATGTGGTGCTACAGAAGAATGCTGAAGATTAGGTGGGTAGATCACATAACTAATGAGGAGGTATTGAATGGGATTGGGGAGAAGAGACGTTTGTGGCACAACTCGACTAGAAGAAGGGATCGGTTGGTAGGACATGTTCTGAGGCATCGAGGGATCACAAATTTAGCATTGTAGGGCAGCGTGGAGGGTAAAAATCGTAGAGGGAGACCAAGAGACGAATACCCTAAGCAGATTCAGAAGGATGTAGGTAGCAGTAGGCAATGGGAGATGAAGGAGCTACCACAGGATAGGGTAGCATGGAGAGCTGCATCAAACCGGTCTCAGGACTGGAGACCACAACAACAGCATTAAAGGAAGAGCGTAGATCTTCATTTGTGCGTCAGTGTTAAATACTTTCCAAATGGATCTTTGGTATGAGAGTCGAATAATTATCTGTTCATTTATGAAGTTCCTTTAGAGTATATTAGCTGGATCGAACTATTATACGTAAAATATATTATAGACAAGATTGGAGGTTGTTGGTGTGTAGACATGAAAGTAGTAGGGATGGTCCCCAGCGAAACAGGAGAAAGATTGCTTTAAAAAAATAACAGAAGAATACAATAATCGAATCAACTGTCTGTACTTAGAGCTTTAGGTAATTTTATCTTTGTTTTTTGCCAAAACGAATTATAGCTTATTCTTTGTTTAGTGTTCTTAATATGTTCGGAGACATCTACACTCCTGGAAATTGAAATAAGAACACCGTGAATTCATTGTCCCAGGAAGGGGAAACTTTATTGACACATTCCTGGGGTAAGATACATCACATGATCACACTGACAGAACCACAGGCACATAGACACAGGCAACAGAGCATGCACAATGTCGGCACTAGTACAGTGTATATCCACCTTTCGCAGCAATGCAGGCTGCTATTCTCCCATGGAGACGATCGTAGAGATGCTGGATGTAGTCCTGTGGAACGGCTTGCCATGCCATTTCCACCTGGCGCCTCAGCTGGACCAGCGTTCGTGCTGGACGTGCAGACCGCGTGAGACGACGCTTCATCCAGTCCCAAACATGCTCAATGGGGGACAGATCCGGAGATCTTGCTGGCCAGGGTAGTTGACTTACACCTTCTAGAGCACGTTGGGTGGCACGGGATACATGCGGACGTGCATTGTCCTGTTGGAACAGCACGTTCCCTTGCCGGTCTAGGAATGGTAGAACGATGGGTTCGATGACGGTTTGGATGTACCGTGCAGTATTCAGTGTCCCCTCGACGATCACCAATGGTGTACGGCCAGTGTAGGAGATCGCTCCCCACACCATGATGCCGGGTGTTGGCCCTGTGTGCCTCGGTCGTATGCAGTCCTGATTGTGGCGCTCACCTGCACGGCGCCAAACACGCATACGACCATCATTGGCACCAAGGCAGAAGCGACTCTCATCGCTGAAGACGACACGTCTCCATTCGTCCCTCCATTCACGCCTGTCGCGACACCACTGGAGGCGGGCTGCACGATGTTGGGGCGTGAGCGGAAGACGGCCTAACGGTGTGCGGGACCGTAGCCCAGCTTCATGGAGACGGTTGCGAATGGTCCTCGCCGATACCCCAGGAGCAACAGTGTCCCTAATTTGCTGGGAAGTGGCAGTGCGGTCCCCTACGGCACTGCGTAGGATCCTACGGTCTTGGCGTGCATCCGTGCGTCGCTGCGGTCCGGTCCCAGGTCGACGGGCACGTGCACCTTCCGCCGACCACTGGCGACAACATCGATGTACTGTGGAGACCTCACGCCCCACGTGTTGAACAATTCGGCGGTACGTCCACCCGGCCTCCCGCATGCCCACTATACGCCCTCGCTCAAAGTCCGTCAACTGCACATACGGTTCACGTCCACGCTGTCGCGGCATGCTACCAGTGCTAAAGACTGCGATGGAGCTCCGTATGCCACGGCAAACTGGCTGACACTGACGGCGGCAGTGCACAAATGCTGCGCAGCTAGCGCCATTCGACGGCCAACACCGCGGTTCCTGGTGTGTCCGCTGTGCCGTGCGTGTGATCATTGCTTGTACAGCCCTCTCGCAGTGTCCGGAGCAAGTATGGTGGGTCTGACACACCGGTGTCAATGTGTTCTTTTTTCCATTTCCAGGAGTGTATTATCAGAAAGCAGAATTCGTAACTATTCTACATTTTGTTGACATGATATCACCATGTTCAGATGTCTTAATTCGGCGCATAATAAATAAATTATGTAAACTTATCCTCAAGTCGAAGGATAAACACATCAATGCTTTGCAAGATGTAATCGTACTGGAGATGGTATGCCTTTGCCTTTTTCAGGCTTCTGCAGTGACTCGCACAGGACACCTATAGCTTACTGCCAACTCCAAACCACTGCGAAAGTTGGTATTTTTCGTATGCGCTGTCTAATCAAAAGTATCCGGACGCCGCTATGTAACGCGGAATTGGCCACAAGATGTCCCGAGCGGCGGAACCACCAGTATGAAAGGAGGCGGGGAGTGTTGTGTAGTCAGCAGAGATGCAGTGACAGCAGAATGGATCCGTAAGCAGAGCTCTGTGCCATCGAACGTGGGTTGATATCATTTGATTTGATTTTAACAGCGAAGCTAAAACAGCTTAGGTCTAACCCGCCACTGCTCGCACCGAAACTAAGTTTATTGTGCGGTATCGCTCGCTTTATATCTAGTAAAGCCAACCAATGCCCTTAAATAGTGCAAGGAGTCCCTCTAGTCTGGCGTGAGGTCAGTCGCTTGACGGCGCGTTTCGGTACGGGCCCGCCCGTTGCCGGCGCGCCGTAAGGCACGGAAGCTCGCACTGAAGCGTATCGCTTTACGTCGAGCGTGCCGCGGCAGTCCTCACCTGGGGAAGTGATGCGTCTCAAACAGCCTCTCCTTCCCAAGTGGCTCTTTCCGCCTTCCCGTGGTGCCAGACGTCAAGCTTGGCATTCTGCCTTGCGTCAAAAGGGAGAGCTGCGACCCAACCCGATGCGAAAGCGAAGGGTGCGTGGCACAGGGGGAGCTGTGTCGAGGGACCGAACACCAGTCCCTTTCTGTTCGCAGGGCACAGACCAACAGGTGCTCTGCATGCCGGCGACCTCGTTTGTCGGCGTGGGATCACGGCGCGAGTCGGCAAGGGTGCTTCGCCGCGCCCCCGGGTAACCGGGGCGTGTTCTGCCAAACCCAGGTGGTGGTGACATCGCCTGGGCCAGGTTAGATGGGCCCAGACCGCCGAACGACTGGGGGACCGACCCACCACCTGAGTAGGAGTGGGTCCTTGGCCTTCAGGTGGAAGCTCGGGCAAGTAGGCGGCGAAGGGCGAGAGGTGCATCCGCCTCTCCGGAGTGCGGGGTGCAGTTGCCGAGGAGCGTCGTGTGAAATCGTCGACGACGAGGCCATCGATGGGGACCAGTGCGCTGGCGACGGCGCGCTGAACCCGGCAGCTCGGCAGTGCCCTTGACCTAGGGGCGAGGTCGGTGGGCGAGCTGCGAAAGTCCCCCCCCCATGCCAGAGGAGCCGGTCCGGGGTAAGAGACGGGCTCCCACTTCCTTTTTATCACTCGTTCATAATGGCGACAACAGAGACGAGTGATACCAGTGCGCTTACGAGAGCTTCTTTTGCGCCTGATCCCTCTCCACAGGACGAGGTGGGACAGGCAGTGGAGGACTATACTGTGATGCAGAGACACTCTAAAATTACGCTGCTCTTAGAACAGAGCATCAAAAATGGCAAGATAAGCCAGGCAGCAATCTTGCAAATTAAAAATGAATTGGCTGCATGGGCAATCGCTCATGCTAAACTAGAAGGAAGAGTAGAGGAATTAGAAAAAGAAAATACCCGGATGAGACAACAACAACAACAACAACCGAACAAGACCTGGGCGGCGGTGGCAGCGCAAGCCCCCAGACAAAATATTACAAAGGAGGCAATAGACAGAGCAACAAAGAAACAGGAGACGGCAGTCTTCCTAAGGACTCTGCCTGGAAAAGATACAAGCGTGAAAAGAATACAGGAACTTCTAACCACTACGATAGACCCTGTTAAAGATAAAATAAAGATAAAACGGGTGAAACCAAGCCGCAACTCGGTAATTGTGGAAGTTGCGACGGAAGAAGACAAAGACAAACTCCTTAAAAATCCTAAACTAAATGCAGTAGTGAAGTGTGAACCTCCAAAAAAGAGGAACCCCCTGATCATACTATATGATGTTCCTACTGTAATGACTAACGAAGAGCTGTCTGAGGCAATCAGAAAGCAAAACTTTGAAGATATGGATGAAAAAGAATTTGAGAATAATTTCAAACTAAGATTTAAGACGGGTCCTCGGGACCGTGATGTTGTACATCACGTCGCCGAGGTCACTGCTACAATGTGGAGGAAAATTACGGTACTGGGCAGACTATACGTGGGATTCCACGCTATTAATACAAAAGATTATATTGTGGTACCTCGTTGCCACAACTGTGGTGACCTAGACCACATCCTGAGGCACTGCACTAGGGGGTCGGCTTGCTCCAAATGCGGTGATAGTGGACATACACGAAAAGACTGCAAGGCCACAGGTGTCTGCATCCCGTGTAAGAGTCGTGGCAAGAAGTCCTGTGGAGCCACAGGACGAAACTGCCCTACCTACAGGATGCTCGAACAAAGGTTGATTTCCCGCATTGACTATGGCTGAAGTTGGCATACGATGCAGGATGCCAAAGCATAAATCCCCGAGCAAAAGGAGGAGGGATGCAATAAGAGCAAGTAGATTCAGGATTTTCCTGAAATCGCTTATTAGTGTCGACACACCAACAGTCGACAAATCCGTACAAACCGATTCCCCCACCAGGGACATCGGAATACAAACTGAGTTACCATCTGAGATCAGAGCACCCTCCTCCCAATGCCGGGATAAGCTGCCGATTAAAAACCTACAACGGCAAGAGCATCCTGTGGTAGTGACAGACAATGTTATAAAACCTGTCCAAGAATGCAAAATAACGAGTTCTACCACCAACCCCAACACCAGTGACAGCCCAGTGGTTAAGTTGCCTCCTGTGGACCCGGTGAGGGTGTACCCAAATCTTGAGTACACCATGCAGCTTGCTAGACTGGAGCAGCCGGCAACCCTGACCACTGCATTGCGTCACGTGGTCCGAGTTGGACATGAGTATGGACGAAGGGTAACCTTCTCGGTGATGGAGGCTGTGGATAGAATACAATTAAAGTCGGTGAATCTCCCCACTGACTTCGGAGCACTGCGAGACCTGCTCAAAAAAGTGTTTGACAGACGAGGAGAAAAATTTGACCTAGAAGAACTTTACCAACAATCAGTTATGGCAAACGGACGACTGGCATATGATTGGAATAAAACTTGGCCGCATGACCACATACATACCTACTTTCCATGACGACCAGAATAATAATTGGACAACTAAACACTCATAACAGTCGACTAGTTATGCAGGAGCTCCGTAAGGAAGTGGTGGAGAAGAGACTAGATATACTCTGTTTACAGGAGCCGTACTCTCTGGCTGGAAAGGTTGCGTTCACTGCCGCAACGTGGCAAGTTGTCAGCAGCGGGGATAGCCCCAAGGCGGCTATTGTAATAACAAACTCCGCACTGCGAGTAACACTTTTGTCACAGTATTCAAACAGTCACTGCAACGTCGTGGAGATACAATCTCCTTCCGGAATTATAATAATCATCAACATGTACTTTCAGTACGGTGATAGAATTGAAAGACATTTGGATGACCTAACGAGTGTTGCCACGGCGTTGCGTGGGCGTAGAATCATCATAACTGCCGACATAAACGCTAAATCCCCCCTGTGGTACAGTGGCATAAGGGATGAAAACGGTGCTAAAGCAGAGGAGACAATAATGGCTCTTCAACTGGTGGTAGCGAATAGACCAGGGAATCCCCCCACCTACGTGGCTGGAGGAGGACAGGGCACCAATATAGACGTGACGATGGTCACGCCGAACGTATTGAACACGATACAAGAGTGGAAAGTGGAAGACAATGCTACCACCAGTGATCACAACTTAATCACTTTCACTGTCGGAGGCAGAGAGTGCCACTGGGCCATGGGGTGGGAGGTGCAAAGAAATTTCAGAAAGACAGATTGGGAACGCCTAGCCAGAGAGTGCGACATTCCTCCATTACCAGAAGGAGACGCACGACAGGACTTCAACGTGGACGACAGAGCTGAGGGACTGACACGAGCGGTAACGAGGGCGATAAAGGCGGCCGTACCAACCAGGAGGAGGGCCGTGGCGGCCACACCGGCACCATGGTCAGCCGAGTTGCAAGAACTGCGTCAGTCTGTTAGAAGACTAAGAAAGCACTACCAGCGCAGTGTCGTCTGGTGGGAGAAGCAAAGATGGCTACAGCTATACCGGGAGGCAAAGGACAATTTTCAGCAAGAGCTACAAAAGACAAGAATAAACAGCTGGGAGAGTTTCGTAACTAATCAGCTGGCCCTCGATCCCTGGGGTATACCATATAGACTGGTGAGGGAGAAAATTCGCTCCCCAACTATGATATCAACGATCAGGCACGGTGGCGGAATGACGGAATCTTGGCAGGAAACTGCCGAGGTCCTACTTCAGTCGCTGTTGCCTGACGATGATAGGAATAATGACACCGAAGAGCAGCGTCAATTACGAAACGAAGACCTAAATAGGTACGTTAATGACGAAGCGGTCCTCCCCTTCTCGGAAGAGGAAGTTGCTGCTCTTATCTCGTCCTTAAAGAAAGGGAAAGCCCCCGGGCCAGACGGCATTGTGGCGGAGGTAGTGCAGTTCTTGGCACCACAATTAGTTGCCCCACTTACGCAGCTTTATAACGCATGCCTTAGACAAGGCAAATTTCCAAAAACATGGAAAACTGCAGACGTGGTCATCATCAAAAAAGGCCCCGAGAAGGACCCTGCTGAGGCCAAATCCTACAGGCCCATCTGCCTGCTGGATGGCTTTGGCAAACTCCTTGAAAAGTTATTAGCAAACAGACTGACTGCTCATCGCATGCTGCAGGGGATGAGCGACAGGCAATTCGGTTTTAGGCCGGGGCGATCGGCATCTGATGCAATTGCCCTGGCGGCCGAGGTCTGCAGCTCAGCCCCGTGTAAGTATGTTGTTGGCATCATGGTGGATATCAGTGGCGCCTTCGACAACCTGTGGTGGCCTTCACTCTTCTCCTGCCTTCGGGAGAAGAGGTGTCCAGGGCTGCTATATGGGTGTTTGAGGAGCTATTGTGAAGACCGGGAGGTATGGCTATCATCCCCTAGCGGAAAAGTTCGGAAAACCATCACCAAGGGTTGCCCGCAAGGCTCTGTGTTGGGTCCTCTTTTTTGGGACATCCACATGGAGCCTCTTCTGGAAAGCATGCAACAAAGCGAAGAAGTGCTAGAGGTGATAGCCTACGCTGACGACCTCCTCCTGCTGGTCGGCGGCCGAAGTCGCGAGGACTTAGAACCCAAAATAGAACGAGCAATAAACAAACTACAACAGTGGTGCCGCAACACCAAAATGACGATTTCACCAACTAAGTCGACCTACCTGCTACTTAAAGGACAACTAACGAGAAACCCGACTGTGAGGATCGACGGAACGCCCGTTCTACGGAGACGAGAAACGCGCTACCTAGGAATCATCATCGATGAAAGGTGGAACTTTGCAAAGCACATAGAAACTGTAACCCAGAAAGCCATACAATTATTAAATAACCTGATTTCTATAGGACACAAGAGATTCCACCTCCCGCCTCACTTAATCAAGCTCTACCATAATAGTATTCTGACATCAATAGTGGGTTACGGCTCAGGAGTCTGGGCTCACAGGCTCACGAGGGTGGTGCCTGCCGTGACGGTGAGAAGAGTACAAAGGAACATGATATTAAGGTCTGTGGGGGCATATAGAACTTCTCCGGGTGGAGCACTGCTACTTATTATGGGGCTCTGCCCCTTAGACATTAAGATTAGGGAACAGGCCGCTTGGTACTGGGCCAAAAGGGGTATTAACACCAAGGTAGAGGAAATTATGGGGGTAATAGCCAGGGAAAAAGGGGAGATAAGGGAAAGAGGGATAGATCTATGGCAGGAGATATGGGAGTCAGACGAAACTGGTAGAAGAACTTTTCAGCTCCTACCAGACGTCAGGGAAAGATTAAAAATGAAATATTTTGAGCCAACTAGGGGATTGTTCCATTTTCTCACCGGTCATGGCCCTTATCCGACTTATCTAAGTCGGTTTGGGAAAAAGGCGACGCCTGCGTGCGACTGTGGTGCACCGGAGGGTACTCCTGACCATGTGGTTTACGAGTGCCCCCTTTTCGATGATGTTGCCGGGACACTGAGACGACAGCTACCAAACACAAATACCTATGACCTTCTGAGACAAGAGGACACTTTTCATAAACTAAATTTACTGGCCAACGAGGTATCACAAAAAGTAATAAAAGCTTTCTTGAGAGACCTACAAGCCTAGACAAATAGGAAACACCGATTCCGACCAACAGCTCTAGTCCCGTACCGCCCTTTCGTGGATAGGTCGACTTTGCAGTTGGAATCCGCCACGATCGGGAATAGGGGGGCTGGGGCAATCCCGAATAGGACAACGCACCGACTATGACGTAGGATAAGATGTAGATTTAGGTAATTAGAATAGGATAGTTAATTAGGAACCTGCAGCGACTAACCATCCTTGCCTGCCCTGTGCCAGGGGCACGCCCATAGGGGTTAGCTCTATGGGCAAGGCTTCCCAGTAGGTTTGTATATTACACTGGCACGATTGTAACGCTGCAGGCAGTTAGTAGTAGTTCTTTCGTAGTAACTAGAGGTTAAGCTAATGTAAAAATTAAGTAGTCTGCCTAGTACTAAAATAACATAACTGTCTGTAATTTGCTGTAATGTAGAAGCTGCCATTGTAAACAGTAGGAACATAGGACCCACTAATCAATAAGGTGGTGGGTCATTCTTGTATAATTATTATTGTATGTTACGAATAAAGATTTTTTTTTTTTTTTAAAAAAAAAAAAAAAGGAGTCCCTCTACCAGTTTTTTGTTAGACACAATTTCTTCAGATTCCGATGTCCCGAAGATTCTGTATATTTTACTCTCCAATGCCATGCATTCGAAGATTAGGTGTGATGCAGTTTCTTCACCCTCATCACAGATCCTACATTTGGGGCCCTCTTCCGTTATGCCCATTGTGTGTAGGTGTTTTCTGAAATTCCCATGGCCGGTCCTCAGTCCAGTCATGAGTTTGATCTCTTTCCTGTTCAATCCCAGGATTACAGAGCTTCTTTTGAAACATGGCTTGGGCATCATTACCTTACCATGTCATTGTTTATGGACCTTGGTCCAATATCCTACGTGCTGTTTCCTAAGCCAGTTCCGTAGTTCTAATTTGATCATAGCCTTGGCGATTGTCAGGACAGGTTCTGGTCCAATAAATGCACTGGGTTAGTCATTGGAAGTCGAATGAATAACAAAATCTTCAGGGATGTTTCAACCTCTCTCTAGCCGCCCAGGTCCACTGTTTGTGATGTGATTATGGAGAGGAAACGAGAAGGAACAACCACAGAAAAACAAAGACCAGGCAGAAACCCTATATAGGTGTATGATTAGGATGAAATAACAGGGTGAACCAGTTCCTTTATAGATCAAGAATTATTATTAAAACACAGTTTAAATTAGTAATTCACGCTGTACAAAAGTCAAATACAAAAAAATATTATCTAGTGGCTGTAGTCTTGGGTTTGGCGAACAATTACGTCGGCCTGGGCTGGTATGTACGGGCTCAACTTCTCTTCTTGGCGTCATTCAGCTTTGCATACAGTAGCCCAAAAACTCGCAGCTATGCCGTAAGCCGGCCGCGGTGATCTAGTGGTTCTAGGCGCGCAGTCCGGAACCGCGGGACTGCTACGGTCGCAGGTTCGAATCCTGTCTCGGGCATGGATGTGTGTGATGTCCTTAGGTTAGTTAGGTTTAAGTAGTTCTAAGCTCTAGGGGACTGATGACCACAGAAGTTAAGTCAGACGTGAAAAGCTGACGGACAAGGACCGTCGAGTATTGCAGAGGGTGGCTGCAAAAGAATCGTATGCCACCAGTGCAAAGAATCACTCGTGAGTTCCAAAGTATCACCGGCAGTCCAGATAGCACAACGTGCGTAAGGAACGAAAAACAGCGATGTACGATGGTCGAGCAACTCCTCATAAGCCACAAATATCTGTGGTCAATCCTAAGCGACATTTGAGGTGGTGTCAAGAGCGAAAGAGCGACGTCACTGGTGATCAATCACACGATACTCTGTGGAGTTCCGACGGCAGGGTTTGGATTGGATGAATGTCTGGAGAACGTAACCTTCCCTCATACCGGGTGATCAAAAAGTCAGTATAAATTTGAAAACTGAATAAATCACGGAATAATTTAGATAGAGAGGCACAAATTGACACACATGCTTGGAATGACATGGGGTTTTACTAGAACCAAAAAAATACAAAAGTTCACAAAACTCCCGACAGATGGCGCTTCATCTGATCAGAATAGCAATAATTAGCGTAACAAAGTAAGACAAAGCAAAGATGATGTTCTTTACAGGAAATGCTCAATATATCCACCATCATTACTCAACAATAGCTGCAGTCGAGGAATAATGTTGTGAAGAGTGCTGTAAAGCATGTCCGAAGTTATGGTGAGGCATTGGCGTCGGATGTTGTCTTTCAGCATCCCTAGAGATGTCGGTCGATCACGATACACTTGCGACTTCAGGTAACCCCAAAGCCGATAATCGCACGGACTGAGGTCTGGGGACCTGGAAGGCCACGATTGACGAAAGTGGCGGCTGAGCACACGATCGTCACCCAACGACGCGCGCAAGAGATCTTACACGCGTCTAGCAATATGGGGTGGAGCGCCATCCTGCATAAACATCGTACGTTCCAGTAGGTGTTTATCAGCCAGGCTGGGGATGATGCGATTCTGTAACATATCAGCGTACCTCTCACCCGTCACGGCAGCAGTTACAAAACCAGAATCACGCATTTCCTCGAAGAAAAAAGGCCCGATAACGGTAGATGTGGTAAATCCAACCCATACCGTGACTTTCCACGTGGAGTTTCCACGACAGTTCTAGGATTTTCGGTAGCCCAAATTCTGCATTTGTGGGCGTTGACAGACCCTCGGAGCGTGAAATGAGCTTCGTCGGTCCACAACACGTTACTCAACCAATCGTCATCTTCCGCCGTGTTTTGAAACTCCCACACCGCAAATGCCCTCCGCTTCACTAAATCGCCAGGTAACAGTTCATGATGCCGATGGATTTTGTGCGAACAGCATCGGAGGGTACTCCTAAGTGCCAACCAAACAGTAGTGTATGGAATGCTGGTGCGACGTGCGACTGCACGAGCGCTGACTTCCCCGTGCATACCGGTAGACGAACCCGCTACAGTCTCCATTTCTTCCTGAACTGTCTCAGCAGCATTACGCCTTGTGCTCGGTCGGCCACTACGGGGTCTATCGTCTAAACAACCCGTGGTTCGAACTTCGAAATCAATCTCACCATAGCTGCATTTGTCAGCCGACCTTTACCCGTTCGAATCCCCTTCCTATGGCGATGGGATGGTAACGCTGAACTAGCACATTCCCCATTCTGATAATACAGCTTCACTAAAAGCGCCTTTTCAGGTAACGCCAACATGCTACGACTGCTGGCGCGTCTGAGTCTCTCTCTCATTACAGATCCTTTTATACGCGATTGTCATGCGCAGTCACTGACGTTTCGCTGTCCAGCGCCATCTGTCGGACATTTTGTCAACTTTTTTTGTTCTAATAAAACCCCATGTCATTCCAAGCATGTGTGTCAAATTTTACCTATCTATCTACATTATTCCGTTTTTTATTATTTTTTCAAATTTATACTGACTTTTTGATCACCCGCTATATAGTGTCAACAGTGGAATACGAAGGAAGTTGTGCTAAGGTATGCTGGTGCTTTTACGTGGTCTGTAAGGTAGCAGATTTTGCACCTTACATGATGCTAAATCAGTACTAATACACTGAATAATAATTGATAATTGGCAGGAGAGAATGGACACAGAAAAGGAAGCTGTGTGCGTCATGTCAGACTAACGAGATGGCCGCAGAGGCTGGAACACGGCCGGAACGCCTAAGGAAGATGTTTATGTCACGTCAAACTAACGGTATGGCCGCGGCCGGACCCCTTTGTCGGCTGGCTCTTCGGACCACCAAAGACGTTGGGAGAGGCTGGGCCATCACAACAAGAAGTGAGAAGGAGCTATATGCGAAAGAGAGGAAGACGATTTCGCGCCACAGTGGAAAATTTGCGGAAGACTGTGACGGGACTGGCGCAGAGCGCGTAGAGATACATATTAGAAGTTTGGCGGCAACAGTAACCGCGGTAGAATTCTGTGTCGTGGTTGGGTACAAACGCGCACGGATCCACGTGGCAAAGAACGGCCAGGTTTGCAAAAACTCTGAAGAAGGACTCTGGGGTCGGCAGTGGACTAGAGCAGTCACGCTGTCTGGCTGCCCTGCTTGGAGAGCGTGGAGAGAAGTAGCTTGGAGAAGTTACCGGCATTGAGTCCAGTGGTTACTCACCAAGGTTGAATAGTGTAGAGCATACGACTCCATACACGTAGCATTATCTGTTCCTCTGAGGAGACAAACAGATTTGTACCAACTTGTGGTGTTCATATGCAATCTGAAGTGTACCTTTGCTGCCGCGCAGTTGAGTCGACCAACTACTCTTGGCATTAGTGCAAGTACGAGGGCAGTTCAATAAGTAATGCAACATATTTTTTTCTCGGCCAATTTTGGTTGAAAAAACCGGAAATTTCTTGTGGAATATTTTCAAACATTCCCGCTTCGTCTCGTATAGTTTCATTGACTTCCGACAGGTGGCAGCGCTGTACGGAGCTGTTAAAATGGCGTCTGTAACGGATGTGCGTTGCAAACAACGGGCAGTGATCGAGTTTCTTTTGGCGGAAACCAGGGCATCTCAGATATTCATAGGCGCTTGCAGAATGTCTACGGTGATCTGGCAGTGGACAAAAGCACGGCGAGTCGTTGGGAAAAGCGTGTGTCATCATCGCCGCAAGGTCAAGCAAGACTGTCTGATCTCCCGCGTGCGGGCCGGCCGTGCACGGCTGTGACTCCTGCAATGGCGGAGCGTGCGAACACACTCGTTCGAGATGATCGACGGATCACCATCAAACAACTCAGTGCTCAACTTGACATCTCTGTTGGTAGTGCTGTCACAATTGTTCACCAGTTGGGATATTCAAAGGTTTGTTCCCGCTGGGTCCCTCGTTGTCTAACCGAACACCATAAAGAGCAAAGGAGAACCATCTGTGCGGAATTGCTTGCTCGTCATGTGGCTGAGGGTGACAATTTCTTGTCAAAGATTGTTACAGGCGATGAAACATGGGTTCATCACTTCGAACCTGAAACAAAACGGCAATCAATGGAGTGGCGCCACACCCACTCCCCTACCAAGAAAAAGCTTAAAGCCATACCCTCAGCCGGTAAAGTCATGGTTACAGTCTTCTGGGACGCTGAAGGGGTTATTCTGTTCGATGTCCTTCCCCATGGTCAAACGATCAACTCTGAAGTGTATTGTGCTACTCTTCAGAAATTGAAGAAACGACTTCAGCGTGTTCGTAGGCACAAAAATCTGAATGAACTTCTCCTTCTTCATGACAACGCAAGACCTCACACAAGTCTTCGCACCCGAGAGGAGCTCACAAAACTTCAGTGGACTGTTCTTCCTCATGCACCCTACAGCCCCGATCTCGCACCGTCAGATTTCCATATGTTTGGCCCAATGAAGGACGCAATCCGTGGGAGGCACTACGCGGATGATGAAGAAGTTATTGATGCAGTACGACGTTGGCTCCGACATCGACCAGTGGAATGGTACCGTGCAGGCATACAGGCCCTCATTTCAAGGTGGCTTAAGGCCGTAGCACTGAATGGAGATTACGTTGAAAAATAGTGTTGTGTAGCTAAAAGATTGGGGAATAACCTGGTGTATTTCAATGCTGAATAAAACAACCCCTGTTTCAGAAAAAAATGTGTTGCATTACTTATTGAACTGCCCTCGTAGCTTGAGTTTTGACTCGTGACGGACTCCGCAATTGAACACTTACGTACAGGAGTTTACGGACGCAAACCACGTCCACGTTGGAGGCTAAAGCCAAGCTCACTCACGGGAAAGATGGCATCACGACGTTGGCAGGGTCGACCATAGCATTCATCACGTAGGATTACCGAGATATTAGCAATCATCTGCCAAAGTAGGGCACTGTAGTTCTAAATGAGTTAGTATTCCGTTTTGACTGGCGCTCTCTGAGTCTGTGTCCGTTCAGTCAGAACTTCAATAGAGTCACTTGCGGGTTCAGTGTTGACTTAAGTAGTTAGGGAAAGAGGATGCATTGTGCCAATGATAGGCTAGTTAGGTTAGCGAGTGTATTGGATTGTCATGTTAGGCTAGAAATATTGCTCATCCTGTTTTCTGAATACAGGGCTATTACAAATGATTGAAGCGATTTCATAAATTCAATGTAGCTCCATTCATTGACATATGGTCACGACACACTATAGATACGTAGAAAAACTCATAAAGTTTTGTTCGGCTGAAGCCGCACTTCAGGTTTCTGCCGTCAGAGCGCTCGAGAGCGCAGTGAGACAAAATGGCAACAGGAGCCGAGAAAGCGTATGTCGTGCTTGAAATGCACTCACATCAGTCAGTCATAACAGTGCAACGACACTGCAGGACGAAGTTCAACAAAGATCCACCAACTGCTACACTTACGTACAGGAGTTTACGGACGCAAACCACGTCCACGTTGGAGGCTAAAGCCAAGCTCACTCACGGGAAAGATGGCATCACGACGTTGGCAGGGTCGACCATAGCATTCATCACGTAGGATTACCGAGATATTAGCAATCATCTGCCAAAGTAGGGCACTGTAGTTCTAAATGAGTTAGTATTCCGTTTTGACTGGCGCTCTCTGAGTCTGTGTCCGTTCAGTCAGAACTTCAATAGAGTCACTTGCGGGTTCAGTGTTGACTTAAGTAGTTAGGGAAAGAGGATGCATTGTGCCAATGATAGGCTAGTTAGGTTAGCGAGTGTATTGGATTGTCATGTTAGGCTAGAAATATTGCTCATCCTGTTTTCTGAATACAGGGCTATTACAAATGATTGAAGCGATTTCATAAATTCAATGTAGCTCCATTCATTGACATATGGTCACGACACACTACAGATACGTAGAAAAACTCATAAAGTTTTGTTCGGCTGAAGCCGCACTTCAGGTTTCTGCCGTCAGAGCGCTCGAGAGCGCAGTGAGACAAAATGGCAACAGGAGCCGAGAAAGCGTATGTCGTGCTTGAAATGCACTCACATCAGTCAGTCATAACAGTGCAACGACACTGCAGGACGAAGTTCAACAAAGATCCACCAACTGCTAACTCCATTCGGCGATGGTATGCGCAGGTTAAAGCTTCTGGATGCCTCTGTAAGGAGAAATCAACGGGTCGGCCTGCAGTGAGCGAAGAAGCGGTTGAACGCGTGCGGGTAAGTTTCACGCGTAGCCCGCGGAAAATTGGCTCATGCCACAACTGGAGACCGACAGCGCCGACTTCATCTTTCAACAGGATGGTGCTCCACCGCACTTCCATCATGATGTTCGGCATTTCTTAAACAGGAGACTGGAAAACCGATGGATCGGTCGTGGTGGAGATCATGAACAGCAATTCGTGTCATGGCCTCCACGCTCTCCCGACTTAACCCCATGCGATTTCTTTCTGTGGGGTTATGTGAAAGATTCAGTGTTTAAACCTCCTCTACCAACAAATGTGCCAGAACTGCGAGCTCGCATCAACGATGCTTTCGAACTCATTGATGGGGACATGCTGCGCCGAGTGTGGGAGGAACTTGATTATCGGCTTGATGTCTGCCGAATCACTAAACGGGCACATATCGAACATTTGTGAATGCCTAAAAAAACTTTTTGAGTTTTTGTATGTGTGTGCAAAGCATTGTGAAAATATCTCAGATAATAAAGTTATTGTAGAGCTGTGAAATCGCTTCAATCATTTGTAATAACCCTGTAAATCTTAATTTGGTATCATATGCTAATCACCGTATTATTGATTTCGTAGCTAGCAATCACCATATTTTGTTTAATAATTAGAGTGGAATGGTAATTTCGATGTAAATGATACTGGGGGTATAACCGCGCGCGTGAACAGAGCCAACTTAAGCCAGATAGCAGCTCATGGCCGATTAAGAGTACCAATAGATATTTTTCAGTATATCGATAATTATACAATAAACCTCCCGTACGTTACAGGTCCTCTTATTGCACTTAAGAAAACGGAAAATGTGGAAGGACATCACCACATATTACAGCATTGTGTACTGTGTACAGAAGAGGAACAGTTCGCAGAAGCTGATTGCTTGTATCAGCATGACAGTGCACCCTGTCCTAAAGCAGAATCTGTGAGGCTGTGGTTTGTGCACCATATTATTCATGAAAAGGACTGGCATGCCCAGAGTCCCCACCTCGACCCAATAAAATACTTTGGATATGAGTCAGAACGTCGACTACGCTGCAGATTCCAGCCTCCAACATCACTACCTGCTCTCGTTGATTGGTTGGTTGATTCGTGGGAGGGGACAAAAGAGCGAGGTCATGGGTCTCTTTCAAAGGAACCGTCCCGGCATTTGCCTGAAGCGATTTAGGGAAATCACGAGAAACCTAAATCAAGATGGCAGGTTTGAACCGTCGTCCTCCCGAATGCCAGTCCAACGTGCTAACCACAGAGCCACCTCACTCGGTTACTTTCTCTGCTCTCGGCTCTTGAGAAAGAATGGGATGCCATTCCATCACAGACACACAGAACCCCATTCAAGGGTTCCAGTTCAAGGCGTCTAAAGGCGAAGGGTAGAGACACCTCAGTAATAGGTATCCAGATTGGGTATTGTTGGTACTTTTGATCAAAACTGTATATAAATCACTCCCAGATGTGACAGGAGGGATGTCAGATTTTAAAAAAAAATCCTATTACCTGCTGAGAACCTTGGGTTTCTAGGCGCAAAAGATAATACACGAGTTTTCGCATTTCATTACTGCAGAAGGAGATGGCTTGCGCGATTATCGAGAACTTGCTCATTCCACTACAGACATACAGAACCCCATTCAAGAGTTGCAGTTCAAGGTATCTAAAGGCGAAGGGTAGATACACCTAATAATAGGTATCCAGATTGGGTACTGTTGGTACTTTTGATCAGATACTGTATATAAATCACTCCCAGATGCGACAGGACGGATGTCAGATTTAAAAAAAAAATCCTGGTACCTGCTAAGAACCTTAGGTTTCTTGGCACAAAAAATAATTGACAAGTCTTCGAATTTTATTAGTCCAGACCGAGAGGGCTTAAAGGTTTATCGAAAACTTGAAACTGTAATTACTCAGTACCGTTGTACCATGAGAACCAAGAATTCTGATAAAATACCCGATTCTCTCGCACAAAATCTGTTAGCGGAATAATGTGCCAGGTAATGCTTGCCTTAAACTATACACTGGATTGTACAGTATGAATCAAGATTTAGTATTTTTGAACGTCCACGAGCCTGTATCTGAAGTTTTGAGAACACCCGTGCTCTACGCAGACACTCCTGGCAAGTGTTTCTGTTACCTGGCAGGTAGTTGGCTCACCGTGCAGCCTCCGTGTTCCCATCTCCTCTGCTCCTGAGAACGGCTTCTCCGTTAGAAGCGCTAATGACGCAGACCTTGGCCTGTTGCAGCCTCGCCACGACAGTTAGCGTAAAGCTGATGAGCGCCGCTCGGTGCCAAGGTTAACTGATTTGCGAAGCACGGCTTTTCACACGTGAAGCTCGCAACGCTGCACACTTTCGGTAGGTTTGCAATACGATCATGCTATTTTGCGTCATTGGAATATTTTGCCACGAAGTAGATCACCGTGAGACACACGACTGAGCATGATCAACCACCTGTGGCTAATGGACATCAAGAAGTACTTATCATCAAGTACTAAATGTACACTCCTGGAAATGGAAAAAAGAACACATTGACACCGGTGTGTCAGACCCACCATACTTGCTCCGGACACTGCGAGAGGGCTGTACAAGCAATGATCACACGCACGGCACAGCGGACACACCAGGAACCGCGGTGTTGGCCGTCGAATGGTGCTAGCTGCGCAGCATTTGTGCACCGCCGCCGTCAGTGTCAGCCAGTTTGCCGTGGCATACGGAGCTCCGTCGCAGTCTTTAACACTGGTAGCATGCCGCGACAGCGTGGACGTGAACCGTATGTGCAGTTGACGGACTTTGAGCGAGGGCGTATAGTGGGCATGCGGGAGGCCGGGTGGACGTACCGCCGAATTGCTCAACACGTGGGGCGTGAGGTCTCCACCGTACATCGATGTTGTCGCCAGTGGTCGGCGGAAGGTGCACGTGCCCGTCGACCTGGGACCGGACCGCAGCGACGCACGGATGCATGCCAAGACCGTAGGATCCTACGCAGTGCCGTAGGGGACCGCACCGCCACTTCCCAGCAAATTAGGGACACTGTTGCTCCTGGGGTATCGGCGAGGACCATTCGCAACTGTCTCCATGAAGCTGGGCTACGGTCCCGCACACCGTTAGGCCGTCTTCCGCTCACGCCCCAACATCGTGCAGACCGCCTCCAGTGGTGTCGCGACAGGCGTGAATGGAGGGACGAATGGAGACGTGTCGTCTTCAGCGATGAGAGTCGCTTCTGCCTTGGTGCCAATGATGGTCGTATGCGTGTTTGGCGCCGTGCAGGTGAGCGCCACAATCAGGACTGCAAACAACCGAGGCACACAGGGCCAACACCCGGCATCATGGTGTGGGGAGCGATCTTCTACACTGGCCGTACACCACTGGTGATCGTCGAGGGGACACTGAATAGTGCACGGTACATCCAAACCGTCATCGAACCCATCGTTCTACCATTCCTAGACCGGCAAGGGAACTTGCTGTTCCAACAGGACAATGCACGTCCGCATGTATCCCGTGCCACCCAACGTGCTCTAGAAGGTGTAAGTCAACTACCCTGGCCAGCAAGATCTCCGGATCTGTCCCCCATTGAGCATGTTTGGGACTGGATGAAGCGTCGTCTCATGCGGTCTGCACGTCCAGCACGAACGCTGGTCCAACTGAGGCGCCAGGTGGAAATGGCATGGCAAGCCGTTCCACAGGACTACATCCAGCATCTCTACGATCGTCTCCATGGGAGAATAGCAGCCTGCATTGCTGCGAAAGGTGGATATACACTGTACTAGTGCCGACATTGTGCATGCTCTGTTGCCTGTGTCTATGTGCCTGTGGTTCTGTCAGTGTGATCATGTGATGTATCTGACCCCAGGAATGTGTCAATAAAGTTTCCCCTTCCTGGGACAATGAATTCACGGTGTTCTTATTTCAATTTCCAGGAGTGTATTATTACACCCTTACGTCATGGACTATTAATCGGGATATACATGCGACTATACGGGCAACAATTCAAAAGGGACAGGTAAATACAAAATCCAATGACTCGGACATTGTAATAAAAACATCAGTAATAAATTCTCCAAATATTCAGAAGCAATAATGTTACGCATGTAACAAGGTATTGAAACAATGCAATGCCAACAGAATGCAAAATTAACTGGAGAAATCATTTAAACTGCTGTGGATGACTCTATTGAAAAGCGTGAATCTAAAAAATAGTCGTTCAGCACTTATACATTTCTCACCCGCTGTTTCTCTTTTCTTCTGCTTCTTCTTCTTCTTCTTATGATTAGTTGGTGCTACTGTCATGGTTTCCTATTATGTAGCGACCTCCTCGTCGCAGAGCAGCACTTAAAAAACAACGTGTTCAGTTATTTGTCGAACATGTTTGAATATCTATCGCTCCATGTTTTTCCTTGTGTGGTACCACCTAGTACCATAGAAACTTTTACCTGATGTCTTAACATACGTCCTATCATTCCGTCCCTTCTACACATCTTTTCCGGATATTTCTTTCGTAGCCAATACTGCTGAGAAGCTAATTTCTTATCGCATTAGCCTTTCTCAGCAGCCGTCTTTAAGATATCACCTCAGATTCCCTTTCTTCTCGATCTCCACGATTCACTTTCCTTCCTCAAACTAAGACCTGTGGTTCATCCCAAAATACTTGTTTTGGAGAGGAATGCTCTGAATGCCCATGCTAATCTGCTTCCTACGACCTCCTTGTTTCATGTGTCATTTCACGGTTGCAAAATTTCTCACTTGGAACAAAAATATCAACAAAAATCATGACACGAGTTAAACATTATCAGAGGAAAGTTTATAGAATATCAGTGATAAAATATCTCTATAGCTGTGCCATGTGTTAAGTTATGAACTGGACAGGTGTTGAACGGGGATCTAATGTGGGTAACATTCTCCTGATAGACATTCTTTAATTAAGTACAATGAGTTTGCTTTCATTCTCTGCTCTTCTCTGTGGAATATTACAGATTTACCATACAATACAAGTTTTAACTCGACATTTACGAACGTCCTATCCAATTAACTAACAAACTAAGATATATCTCGGACTAAGGTTTGATCACCAAGTAATATTGAAATCCCACATATTAATAATTCAAGAGAAAGATCAGAAAAGACTGAAACTACTAAGTATCGAACAACTGGAGTGCGCTCTTCCACAATCCTCCACACTTTTAAACCCCACATGCCACTCGTCCTCTTACTATGCAAATGTAACACAGATTTCTGCTTCTCAATCCCTGCAGATCCTAGAACGTCACACAGTCCGCAGAACCTTTGGAATCCGCTTACTCTCACCTTCGTGACTCCTTTACTAACTTGTAACATTCCACACCATTCTCCTCCATACTGAACACCTACGAATATTCTACATCACTCACATACACTAACCTCCCTATAGTTCCCCCTGTTCTCCGATCTTAGCACTCTGTCTACATCGACACATCCCCACAAACTACAGCCACACGCACACACTCTGCATCCTCTCCCAAGCAGACTTGTATCACCTCTGCTTATCTGGCAACGGTATCTGCCCAGATTTACCAGAACCTCCCAGATATGACAGTATTCTTTCTTCAGAGCTCTGTCCTCACTACTACCCTCCACCACACTAGGACCTGATTCAGAATCTCTCCCTATCTGTCCCTCATCACCCTGCCACATCAAACCCATACTACAAGACGACCCAAAAACCTACAAGTCCCATAGTTCTCTTACCCTCAGCAGACTACATTAATTCATCACTTCATTCTTCTCTGTGTAAATACTGCGAACAGTCAATAAATCAGCCTTTCATCTTTTAACCAACGCTACTCGACAATTGCACTTTATTTTTGTGAAAATATTTTAGTATTAATGCCATTTTAAAAGTTTTTACTATCTTTTAAATTTTTAAACTCTTTGGGCTGAAGGGAGGCAACCTGTAACCGCTGAAAGCCTACGGTCAGCCTGTATGTGGCGAGGAAATGAAATAACAAAAACAGGAAAACAATATAAGTGTGCTGACATTGTATTCGTTGTAGGATCAGGTGTTGCATATGATGTTCTTGACGTGTTTAGTATGATTTATTACTATAAGGTAATAACGGTACTTTAACTGTTGTTGGCAAATTTGGTGAGACTTCTGTTGATGTGAATTGTGGTATAGCACTAGTGTTGAAATGTGTACGTTGACTTCAGAAACACTTCAGAATAGCTATGGGGTCGGAAGTGCAGTAGTGCCCAAATGGAGGTAAAAGATCAGTGAAATAGCGAAACTGTTACCGTTTGGGCTAGTTTAATGCCATTGCCAAGGAGCGAATTGCGCTATAATCATGATAGAAAGGGTAGGAAAATATGCGTCTATCAGCCGAATAGTTGGTATCTACACTGACAAGCCAGAACATTATGACCACGTACCTTTGGCACAGATAACAGCGACGATTCGTCGTAGCATGGAAACAATGACACTTTGGTAGGTCGCTGGAGAGAGTTGGCATCACATCTGCACACGCAGGTCACCTAATTCCCGTAAATTCCGAAGAGGGGGGGCAATGAGCTCTGAGGCCATGTTCAATCTCATCCCGCATGAGTTCGATCGGGTTCAGATCTGGCGAGTTGGGGGGCCAGCAAGTCAATTGGAACTCACAACTGTGTTCCTCGATCCGCTCCACCACACTCCTGGCCTTCAGACATTTTCTGTATCCAGAAAGGCCCATGGAGGACCTGCAACATGCGGTCGTGCATTATCCTGCTGAAATGTAGCGTTTCGCAGAGATTGAATGAAGGGTAGAGCCACGGTACGTAACCCATCTGAAATGTAACGTTCACTGTTCAAAGTGCCGTCAATGCGAACAAGAGGTGACCGAGACGTGTAACCAATGGCACCCCATACCATCACGCCGGGTGATACGCCAGTATGGCGATGACGAATACACGCTTCCAAAGTGCGTTCACCGCGATGCCGCCAAACACGGATACGACCATCATGATGCTGTAAACAGAACCTGGATTCATCCGAGAAAATGACGTTTTGCCATTCGTGCAGCCAGGTACGTCGTTGAGTACACCATCGCAGGCGTTCCTATCTGTGTCGCAGCATCAAGGGTAACCGCAGCCATGGTCTCCGAACTGATAGTCCATGCTGCTGCAAACGTCGTCGAACTGTTCGTGCAGATGGTTGTTGTCTCGCAAATGTCCCCATCTGTTGACTCAGTGATCGAGACGTGGCTGCACGATCCGTTACAGCCATGCGGATAAGATGCCTCTCATCTCGACTGCTAGTGACACGTGGCCGTTGGGATCCAGCACGGCGTTCCGTATTACCCTCCTGAACCCACCGATTCCATTTTCTGCCAACAGTCATTGGATCTCGACCAACGCGAGCAGCAATGTCGCGATACGATAAACCGCAATCGCGATAGGCTACAATCCGACCTTTATCAAAGTGTGAAACGTGATGGTACGCATTTCTCCTCCTTACAGGAGGCATCACAGCAACGTTTCACCAGACAACGCCTGTCAACTGCTGTTTGTGTATGAGAAATAGGTTGGAAACTTTCCTCATGTCAGCACGTTGTAGGTGTCGCCACCGGCGCCAACCTTGTGTGAATGCTATGAAAATCTAATCATTTGCGTACCACAGCGTCTTCTTCCTGTCGGTTAAATTTCGCGTCTGTAGCACGTCATCTTCGTGGTGTAGCAATTTTAATGGCCAGTAGTGTATATCTATAATCTGTGAGCCAGTCTACTGTGTGTGATGGAGGCCACTTTCGGAACCACTATCTAATCCTCTTCCGTACACAAATAGTTCGACTGTTGGCAATCCCCCAAACGATTTCTAGTTTCTCTGATTTTCTCGTCTTTATCGTCTCATGAAATGTATTTGGAAGAAAGTAAACTGATTAATTCTTCTACGAAGCTATGGTCTCAGACCTTGAGTCATAAATAGTCTGTAGCGTCCTCCGCTGCGGTTTGTTGAGTATCTTCATTGCACTTTGGCACTTACTGAACCGACCCATGACGAAATGCACGCTGTAAGGGGCTCCTTCACGCGCCTAACACTAGAACACAACCACCAACAATCCCACGCTCTGTGAATGTCCAGAAATTGCTGGCCGAGAGGTATCCTCTGAAACAGGGACAAGGGGTTACCTGCGGTATGTAACGCCGGAAATGCGTATCTTCCCATTTCCATCTATTGTACTATAATTTTTTTCCTTATTTTTGTTACCTGAATATATGACGTTTCTGTGTCTTTACATATTGTAATTGTTTTACTATTTGTATATATATATATATATTTATGCATTTATGTCGACGTATAATTGGTTTGTTTCGTAAATATTATTTGTATTTTTACGCTGGGTATTGCCTAGGGAAAACTGCTATCGAACGATTACATCGATAGGTTGTGTGAAGAATCAAAGTGTGTAGGATCTTTGGTAGTGTTAACTCTGCCGCGTGGAGTGCGGGCAGAGGGTGAGTCTGGCTGGAGTAGCGAGTGGAGCAGGTGTGTTGTGTGAAGCTCCCGCGAGTTGCCGCGCTTTCGGTGTTTGGCAGCATGTAATTGCGATCGACTTGCGATGATAGTTTCTGACTTGGTGTCGCGGACGGGAAGCATTAGCTGGCGCACATCAAGAGCCCGTTTCGTCTGGTGACCGTGTCGAGAAGAAGGCGCGCCAACATCCAGCTTCTGCAACAGCGACGGCCGACAATGAGTGACTGTCGCCACCTCCTCGATCGACGGCTTCAAACCTTCAATCAACCAACAAGGAAGACTGGAAGCACGTAAAGTTTTAGAACTGTATGGCAGACCTCAGCTTTTCTAACTTTTAAAATTGTAGCATCACAAAATTACAGCAACTTAGCATGAACGTTTGTCGCTCATTGTCCCAATTGCATTACCAAGCAGGGTCCCTACCTTTTCCGAAATGAACCCGAGTGTCGTTGAAATTCAAATATAATTCGATTTCACTGCTTTAATTTCAAAGTTCAGTTAAGGCATTCATAGCTCGCTACAATATTTAGATTACACAAGCACGAATTAAGAGTGCGAGTTTTGTTACCGTATTTTAGCTTACCTGTGACTGCAGCTCAGCTTGGTACGTACTAAATTTTACTATTGTTAATTGTTCAGAATCATTTAATTCAAGTTCAAAGTTAAATCCCTTATTTCTAAATTGCGTAGATTCAAGTAGCTTTTGAAATGATTGTTGAGGTAGTCCAAGACTAACCGTATTTTACTGAATTTCGATGTGCTTCAGAAAGAAAGCTCACTATTAACTTCAGTCACTAAATTAACTTTCGATTTTCCTGTTTTATTAATTCTTTCGCTATATTCAGTCAGAGTGTAGCGAAATTTATTACTTCTGACAAACTTTCAGTTTTCACACTACACATGTCAACCTTCAGTTGCCACGCTTCTAGTGCTAATTATATGTGTAATAATCTTTCTTTTTCAGTTACTATAGTAATTGTCCTTAGGACTGGCGACCGTAATTTCCCCCAAATCTCAAATATCTAATTACCGCTAGTTGATTGTTAACGTAACGGCCGCACATTTACTTTCTTTATTAACTTTACCCCTATTTCAAAATTAATTTCCACCAGTTTCATTAGCATTTTTCCTTTCATTTAGATGTAACCCTTTCCTCCCACTTTACCGACAAGTTAACCTCGGTGACGATTGCTTTTCCCAAAATCCATTAGGTACACGCGGTTTAATTTTTCACTGTCATTAAGGTCGATAAGTGAGGGGGAGGTTACACGTGGCAACCTGGTGACAGGACAATCTTCGAATTTGAGGTTGTTCTGGACACGAATTTTGCATTGTGCAAATCTCGTAAGAAAGTACTGGTTACGAAATGGTCGATACGTCAGCAAGAATATTAGTGTGAGGAATCCTAATTAGATTTGGGATTTGGCATTTATATTGAAAATTATTAAAATGAGTGAAGGCAACAATTGCCAAAATTTGGTAGACTTGGATACGGAACAATCGGTCGAACAGTGGGAAACGCGCACCGCGGTACCCATTGTTCAGTGGCAGGCGGCTAGCATGAAAGACGCGACCGCCGAAACGCAACAAAGAGCAGAAATGGAATTCCAAACTTTAGAAAATGTTTCGGAATCGGAAGTGAAAATCAAATCTGAATCCCTTGATGACGAATACGGGGGGACAATTAAAGAGGAAGCCGCTACGGAAGTAAAACCGGTAGTTTCCGGGAATTTAACTGATTTATTGAATGTTTTGATTAACGAAATCAAGAGCCAATCGGCCAAGCAAGAAGAACAGGCTGCCAAGCAAGAATCTCAGGCTGCCAAGCAAGAAGCTCAGTCTGAAAAAATTGAACGGATGCTAGACAATCAGAACAAAGCTATTAACGTTGTTAACAACAATGTTGGAGTTGTTAACACAAAAGTTGATAAAATCAAAGAAGATATTGTTGTAATTAATACCGAAATCGGTAATCTTAAACAGGAAATGATAGGCGTTCAGGCGGAAATTGCGAGCATAAATACTCGTTTTTATTCCGAAATTAGCAGAATCGAGAAAAGTGTAGGAGAATCAGTTGCTCCGATCATCGAGAATAAGGTGACGGAACAAATTCAATTAGTGAAAAAAGAGGATCAAAAGAAGGTGGAAACTTTAAAGGCTTTAGTATCCGAAGTAGATACTAAAGTGACAAAGCAGGCTAATACCTGCGAAGAGAAAAAAAGGGAAGTAGAAACGCTTGCGACAACCACTTGCCAAATAATTACGAGAGTGTCGGAATTAGAAAAGAAACTTGACGAAAAACAGAGCTATGTGCCAATCTATGCACATAGTTCGGAATTGTTGACGAAAGAGGAGCGGTTCGACCCCTTGAAAAAAGGCGGTATACACGCGACGGATTT
Organism: Schistocerca cancellata; assembly: GCF_023864275.1. Classification (NCBI taxonomy): domain Eukaryota; kingdom Metazoa; phylum Arthropoda; class Insecta; order Orthoptera; family Acrididae; genus Schistocerca; species Schistocerca cancellata. The sequence continues at coordinate 1,246,569,049 of NC_064626.1, forward strand.
CATTAAAAATTGTGAAAGAGTTTTACCCAGATCATGGACTAATGAGAGAAAAATTAATGCGATTATTGATGTGTTGGCTGGTGATGCCAAGCGTTGGGGCTTAAACCTCAACATTACGAACCTGACTTTTGACGAGTTTAAAAATTTGTTTCTGGCTGAATACTGGTCAGAGCAAAAACAGCAAAGTGTCTGGCGCGAATATGTCGTATCGAGGCCTTTCGATGCGAATTCGCGCGGCTCGATGAAGGAGTTCTGTGAGGGCTGGATCCGCAAGTTGGAATATTTGCGTGATCGCCGCACGGAATCCGAAATAGTCTGGGAACTCTACAAGAAGCTTCCAGATGATACAAAACGATACGTAGGAAGCAATTACAGGACAATCAATGATTTCCTGGAAAGAGTTGAGGACGAGGACTATTGGCGCAATAATCGCGACAGTGGTAGAGGCCGTGGTAACAACAACGGGTACCACAACAACGATAACTATGGGAATAATGCATACCGCAACCATGGCAGCAATAACAATAATGGTTCGGACCGTAATAACAATCGGTACAATGCAAATAATAACAGGAATGACGGAAACCAGTATCATACTAGCGTGATACGGGCTTCGCAGAATAGTAATAACGCCAGAGGGTGTGATCAGCCGCCTCAGCAGCATCCGGGGAGCGTATCTGCTGGGACGAGACAGGGAAACCATTACCCGCGCCGGTGAGGGGCCGACCGGGCGTGGAGAAATTTTGGCGGCCCAATAACAGGAGAAAACCCAGGTGTCGTCGTTATGAAAATTCCATGTGGAATAATCAACGGCGGGAGAGTGTGCCAGTGTTAGGAGAAAGGAGTGCGCCCACAAGTAGTAGATCAGCTGTATACACGGCAGTAGGAAGTACATTCACTGTCAGTGAGAACAATTTAAATAGTGTTCCGGAAATCGATTATAAAGTGGCAGCTGTAACACCCACAGCGGAAATGGAGATTGAGTTTAAGAATGATTCGCAATTGTTGAGAGAAGGTCAGATGTCGGATACCACGTCCGTCATCGAGCGAGGGGATGCAGAGAGGGATGAGGTTTGGTTAAGGCAGTTCGGTCGCTTATACGACGAACTAAGAGATTATAGGGGTCTGTACGGGAGAAGCGTTTATGGGGAGCGCGGGCAGGATTTGCCGCGTCTCGTCCCGCAGGAAGATAGTGTTTGTGAAATGATAGAAAGTTCTGGCCCTAGCCGGCAGACTTTACCAGAAACAGTTGATGTTAATGGGGAGCACGAGCAACATACGTCGTGTTTCGTCCTGCAGGAGTGGGATGTTGATGTAGTAACGGAAAGTTCTGGCCCTAACCGGCAGACCTTACCGAAAGTCGTAGTGGTAGAAGTAGCCGACCCATCCGACGCATACCTCCAGTTTAAACATTGCGAGAGCATTAAGGGGAAAGATTACGAGAATTTTAGTGATAGCCGGACACGATTGGTAGAAAAGCACGTAGATTGCAGCGAGTATGAGGTTAGAGCTGACGTTATACGGTCAGACGGTAGCAGTGTGGGTTGCGCAGATCCAGAGGAAGTAATTGCAGATACTACTGGGCACATTCCTCCAGGTAGATTGGCAGATGAGATCAATCTGACCAAAGAGGAATCTACGAAGGTGACAATTAATGAATTGATAGCAAAGCAACACTCACTAGTTGACGAGTTACAGGAAACGGTTTCGGTATTGGAGGCGGAGCTACAGACTAAGCCTCAGGACAAACGTGCTGGAATTAAAACTGTGTGTGAACAGAGGCTGAAAAAGCCGCCAGATAAGCAGGATTTAGGATCAAAGCCGGATGGTTTTTTCTGGAATGACCTGGATATAGACGAGGATTTACTGTGGGAAAATAAAGAAACAGTCAAGGACAAGTGTAGACAGATAGTAGTGTCTGTTAATATGCACGGCCTACAACGAAACGTGTTGATTGACACCGGTGCAGAATTGAGTGCTGTATCTGCGAAAATATTTGAGTTACTGAAAGACAGACCCGGCATCGTAGTTATGCCAGTAACAGGAGTGAAAATTATCGGTGCTACTGGGAAGGCCAGTAAAACGGTCACAAAACAGATTTTTGTCCACTTCGAGATATGTGGGGCACGATTTGAACAAGAGTTTGTCGTCGTGGCAGACTTAACTACGGAAGTAATTATCGGGTTGGATTGGCTATTAAAGTACTGTGCAGTGATCAATTGCGAAAGCAAAACTTTGACATGTACGTCACAAGATAAAACAATAATAGTTAGTTTTGACGAGGCAGGAGACGGTGAGCACAGGCAATACCAGCCTATACACATGGTTAACTGGCTGGATGACATTGACGTAGAAATGAATTTGAACTGCCGTAACGTGAGGAATCTCGGCATTGACAAAAGTGTAGAAAGTGAAATGGAAGAGATAATCAAATTCCCTCCACGGATTTACATTAGTATTGGTGTGAAAAAAGATCGTTTGCGAGAAGTAATGAAGCTAAAAGCCGATGCTCGCATACGTCGTCATGACGCTAAAGCGCATTTTGCTAAGTTTGCAATCGGAGACTTAGTACTTGTAAAAGCTCATGAGAAATCGAGCGAGATAGACCATGAAATCTCTAAATTTAAGTTTGTTTATAACGGACCATATAAAGTCATTGGTATACCTCACACAAATGCTTATTGCTTAGAGTATCCAAGCTTTGGAAAACTATTAGGTATACAGAACATTGTAGATTTGAAATTGTACCAACCTAGGATCGATTAATACCACAGAATGGGTAATTTGTACAGTATGTAATATAGAGTGTAAGATTTAAGGACGTGCCGTGTTGCGATGCTTTTGCCTGACCTAGAGGTCATTAAAGAACTTGTAATTAACAAGTAATTAATTTTTGATTAGACGTTTTAACCAATTGAAAAATCCAAGCTGCTAGTTTAAGTTTTCAGCTGAGTCACAGTAGATTAAGGAATGTAAATATGCTTTTGTAACTAGCTGTCAGATTTCATGAATGTGTGTTTTATTAGTCATTGCCAATGTACTTAGACGCTGTTTTAAGTTTCAGGCTAGTACATGCGTGTGATGATGGACAGTGTTGAGTTATCCACTGTGATAGTATTAAGGGACTCCTTGAGATTACTCGGGAGTGAGTTTTTCCTAAAGAATTCAGTGAATCGGACGTTCTGGAAATGCCGTTACACAGGCGAGTGAGATCAAGCGTGCCGCACAGGCGGGCGCAACAATATTTGCGAGGCAAAGCCGTTGTCGCCTCTTGTGCCGCTGTCGGCTCTTGTGCCGCTGTCGGCATTCTTTGTACTTGCGGGTAAGGAAGGCGGAACTGTTTTTCTTCCTGGACAGCTGAAAGAATTCTACTGTCAATATTTATGGTTTTTTCGATCTGCTGAATATTATTTTCTTGTTTAGCATTAAGTGGACTCTCACGGCGAGAGTATTAATTATGAAAAGGTTATATAAAATGTGTATTCTATGTAATTAATAATTAATTTGCGTATTTTGATCTACCTGTTTTTATGACCATGTACTCTGATTAATTTTGTAAATAGTATTCCGTTTCTTGATAGTGTTACGAATTTTGACGATTTTGGAATAGCTAAACGATTTTCTATGTTTTCTATGACTTAATATGTTGTCAACCTGTTTTATTTTGTGCAAGATGACAGAGTGGAATAAGATTAGGAGTGTCTCCACTCAATTATTACGGTCTAAAAATTGATTTATGGTTAATTAGACGAATGCTAAATTTTGTTGATGTTTTGAGCATATGCATTTCCGCTGTTTCTTTTTTGGGACATTCTCTGAGTCTGTTTAGGTTACACGAACAGCCTCAGACAATGTGGGGCACGTGTAACGCCGGAAATGCATATCTTCCCATTTCCATCTATTGTACTATAATTTTTTTTCCTTCTTTTTGTTACCTGAATAGATGACGTTTCTGTGTCTTTACATATTGTAATTGTTTTACTATTTGTATATATATATTTATGCACTTATGTCGATGTATAATTGGTTTGTTTCGTAAATATTATTTGTATTTTTACGCTGGGTATTGCCTAGGGAAAACTGCTATCGAACGATTACATCGATAGGTTGTGTGAAGAATCAAAGTGTGTAGGATCTTTGGTAGTGTTAACTCTGCCGCGTGGAGCGCGGGCAGAGGGTGAGTCTGGCTGGAGTAGCGAGTGGAGGAGGTGTGTTGTGTGAAGCTCCCGCGAGTTTCCGCGCTTTCGGGGTTTGGCAGCATGTAATTGCGATCGACTTGCGATGATAGTTTCTGACTTGGTGTCGTGGACGGGAAGCATTAGCTAGCGCACATCAAGAGCCCGTTTCGTCTGGTGACCGTGTCGAGAAGAAGGCGCGCCAACATCCAGCTTCTGCAACAGCGACGGCATACAATGAGTGACTGTCGCCACCTCCTCGATCGACGGCTTCAAACCTTCAATCAACCAACAAGGAAGACTGGAAGCACGTAAAGTTTTAGAACTGTATGGCAGACCTCAGCTTTTCTAACTTTTAAAATTGTAGCATCACAAAATTACAGCAACTTAGCATGAACGTTTGTCGCTCATTGTCCCAATTGCATTACCAAGCAGGGTCCCTGCCTTTTCCGAAATGAACCCGAGTGTCGTTGAAATTCAAATATAATTCGATTTCACTGCTTTAATTTCAAAGTTCATTTAAGGCATTCATAGCTCGCTACAATATTTAGATTACACAAGCACGAATTAAGAGTGCGAGTTTTGTTACCGTATTTTAGCTTACCTGTGACTGCAGCTCAGCTTGGTACGTACTAAATTTTACTATTGTTAATTGTTCAGAATCATTTAATTCAAGTTCAAAGTTAAATCCCTTATTTCTAAATTGTGTAGATTCAAGTAGCTTTTGAAATGATTGTTGAAGTAGTCCAAGACTAACCGTATTTTACTGAATTTCGATGTGCTTCAGAAAGAAAGCTCACTATTAACTTCAGTCACTAAACTAACTTTCGATTTTCCTGTTTTATTAATTCTTTCGCTAAATTCAGTCAGAGTGTAGCGAAATTTATTACTTCTGACAAACTTTCAGTTTTCACACTACACATGTCAACCTTCAGTTGCCACGCTTCTAGTGCTAATTATATGTGTAATAATCTTTCTTTTTCAGTTACTATAGTAATTGTCCTTAGGACTGGCGACCGTAATTTCCCCCAAATCTCAAATATCTAATTACCGCTAGTTGATTGTTAACGTAACGGCCGCACATTTACTTTCTTTATTAACTTTACCCCTATTTCAAAATTAATTTCCACCAGTTTCATTAGCATTTTTCCTTTCATTTAGATGTAACCCTTTCCTCCCACTTTACCGACAAGTTAACCTCGGTGACGATTGCTTTTCCCAAATTTCCATTAGGTACACGCGGTTTAATTTTTCACTGTCATTAAGGTCGATAAGTGAGGGGGAGGTTACAGGTAGACATGATGGAAAAGGTGAAAGCTGTTTCGCATACTCCACGTAAAATCGTATAAGTATCCCATCAGGCGCTGTGGCTTTTCCTTTTGCTATTTTGTGTAAAACTGACATGGTGAGTCCGTGGCTGTGTACAATTAACGTAGGTTAATTCTTACAAAGAAGAAACCAGCAACCAGCCACTATTAACACCCCTATTTATTTAGGTAAATAGTGCAGTTACCGGTTTCGAAATGGCAAGTTCATCATCAGACGGCTGTTCACATGATTTTCAAGATGCACTTTATATTATCGTCCGTTTTTGATTTATATTATTCCACTGTGGCGAAGTATTTTTGGTGTGTTGTTGCCCTACGGTAGAAAAACAATGTTAGAAGCGCCCTATGTGAAAATAACTAACCTCCAAACGATGAAATGCAGCGTAAATAAATATGTGAGGATAAATGGTTATGGTACTTAACGTCGAAAATTCCGCGCGATTTTGTTGCGAAGTTGCAGGATTGTATTTTTCGCATATTCCTAAATATATCCAGCACTTACGTAAATTGTATATCACCATATTGTGCAAAGCACCACACACACACACACACACACACACACACACACACACACACACACACACCAAAAAGAATTTGCCATATGTGAAGTTGTCACAGATATTGCAGATTTAAAAACACAACGGTGTCAGAGACGTTCTCTCTCAGAGACATCACAATATACAGGTTGCTTTGATTTCACAGAATGACTGTTTTTAAAGAATAACATAACGAAATGAAAATTAAAACACAAAGATAAACCTTACATTATGGACGTATAATATTACAAATTACAAATGAAGTTGACAGATGTAGTAACCAGCTTGTGCGAATACTTCTTATATGGTAAATTTGTAAATACTGTGCTATATACAAGGAGCAACATAGAGGTGAGATAAAATGAATAATATGACAGTAACAATTGTATTAACATCTGTCTATGATGCACTGAAATTTTGAATCAAGTATAGTAGCAGTAACTTTTTTTTTCCTTTGTTGAGCATCTTTAGCTGATTTGCTATTACAGAGCCGTTTGCCGCTGTAGTTACGACAATGGACTTAACTCTGGATAAAGCGTCTTTCTCAGATATCCACCCGGCACATGCAGGTTTTTCATGGTTTCCATAAACCTCTTAAAACGAATGCTGGAGTGATTTATTTGGACAGTACGCTGTCAGTTTCCCCAGCCTTGTCGAATCCGAGCTTGTGCTCCATTCCCAATGACGTTACTATGGCCAAACCGTTGCGCCCAGTTGTTCCAAACCCTTTTCGCCCCGTGCCAACACCTTCTAACATACAGGCCTCCCAGCCAAGACGAGTAGGCAATGTGACGTCACTTTCACTAGGCCAGTGGTGGAAAGACAGATTTTGCTACAACTAGCGCTGCTGGTGGCCAAAACTGGATCTAATAGCCATACCAACCATGCAACAAACGGCACCGGTAGAATACATTGTTCGTTTAATTGAAAATGAGTGTATGAAGCACTGCAAGAAAAAGTAGCACCGTTTACAAAGCAATATGCGATAAGAAATCTGCACTGTGAGATGCTGTGCTTCATTTGTATGGATTTACCTTTATAAGCAATTCGAAATTCTGTGTTTATGTTGGCTAACCTACCCGAGAAACAAAACTTGTGTTCTGTTTACTTTCAAAGTATAGTGGTTGATTCGTCGAAATTACATCTCCGTTTAACTCTGAGATTTGATTTAATCGTTCGAAATGGTGTATAAGTGTTGTGTTCCACGTTGCAGAGGAAATTACGAAAATGGGCCACGAGTAGCGGTGTTTTCTTTTCCTAAAAGCACTGAACTACAGCGGAAATGGATATCTGCAATACATCGCGAAAATTTCCAGGTTACACAGAATTCGAAGGTAAGCTCAGGTTCTTTACAATTCAGTTAGATTGTCTCAGGGTGTGTGTTCTTTAATTTAGAGAGCGGGAGCAACTGATCACATATTTAAGTAGCACGCTCTTAAGATGTTCATTAACAGCTGAATTCGATTGACTTGATGCCCTTCTCTAGAAGATCAACTGCATTACATACATTACTGAGTCACTGGAAAACTGTAATTTACTTGTGCAAGAATAGCTTTAGCTTTTTAACCTGAAATCCTGAGTGAACAGTAATCGATTTGATCTGACGATAACTGACACTAATCCCATGTGTTAGCATTAGTACCCCTCGGGATTATTACATGTAGCTGATAAAAGATTTTCTCATTATTTCAAGGTCTGCGAGCTCCACTTCACTGAAGACCTCATTCTGAAAAACAGTGAATATTTCGACAGTTCCACAGGGAAGAAATATTCTGTGCCACTTCCACAACCTCGCCTTAAAACAGGAGCCATACCATCCATTCTGCCTAACTGTCCGAAGTATCTTTCGTCAGCTTCTTGTTCGAGGGAAAGTGGAGATGAGAGACGAAAGCGTCTAGAAAATAGAGACATAGAAACAGCTATTGCAGCGAGTGTACCAACTCATGCTCAGTATGAACAGGAAAGACATTTTGTGGACTTTAATGGTTTTGTTAAGCGTTCAGTGGGTATCAAGCTGCCTAATGACTGGCATCTGATAAAGTCAGAAAGTTCCATAACTTTTGTTCTAATAGACGTCACAGGTATTCCTACACTTTTGTGTCCTGTTGTGGTGACTACTGACCTGAGCATGTCTTTATATGAGGGTAAAAGTGTAATCTCAAAACTTGGTACAAGAAACTTCCCTTTAACTATAAACCATTTAAATGACTTAATTAACACTATTGATAACTTGGAGAACTTTACTAGGAAAAACAATGGTAGCACTGGAAAAGACCACTTGCTATTCATTACTGATTATTTGAAAGATATGGCAAAACATTTTGATGAGAGTGAAAGTAACAAAATAAATTTTTTATGTGAGCAATTGAATCTGATGGGAGTCCACAAGAGCCATTACAGATACTCAACAGACTGTATTATATTTTGTAGTATTCTATTTTCAATATCACCACATGCTTATAAGTTTATAAGAAGTACACAGTATCTTGTGCTACCTCATCCTAATACCCTGCATAAAATCTGTTCACATTTTCAAACAAACCCAGCAGCTGAGCAGCTAGGTGGCAATTTTCTGATGTATATAAAACAGAAATTCCAGTTTCTTTGTGAATCAGATCATGTTGTTTCACTAATGTTAGATGAAATACACTTGAAACCTTATTTAGACTTCACAGGAGGTAACATTTTGGGTGCTGCATTCAACTCTAAAAATGTGGCAACTAGTGCTCAGGTTTTTATGATACAGAGTTTGTTGTCTTCATAAAAAGATGAAGTCCACATTCTTCCAGTAAAAATATAAATGGTGAAGAACTTTTCACTGTAATAAAGAAAACAATTTCCGGACTGCATGCAATAGGTTTTAAGGTAGTCTGTGTTGTTAGTGACAACAATTCAGTTAACAGAAGGGCAATGTCTTTCTTTGCTTCCCCTCCTCAACTGTCAATTGTGTACAAACACCCCTGTGAAGACACTGATCCTCTTTTTTATGTGTTAGATTCTGTTCACATTTTAAAATGTGTCAGAAACAATTGGATTAATAAAAAAGGTCCTGATCAGACAATTATGTACCCCTAGTTTGAAACAGATTCAGAAAATACACAGTTGTATATGGCCAGATTCTCTTCAGTTAAAAAACTTCATGACATAGAGTGTACACAGATAGTAAAATTTGCCAATAAGCTAATTTAAAGTCTCTTTTTTCAAGTAACCTGGAGCGACAAAATGTCAAATTTGTACTTAATGTTTTCAATGAGATGACTGTCCAAGGTTTGCTAGCCTCAGGGAACCATCATCAGTGAAAGTTTTGAGAGCACTGCTAAATTCATTAAATTAATTTGTACATGGTGGAACATTGTTAATGTTAGCTCACCTGGTAAAGATATCCGTTTCAAGGATGCAATGCTGAAACCACTCTCGAACACAAGTAATGAAAATATCAGATATTTAGAAAGATTTCTATCATGGCTGGATAAATAGAAACATATTTCTGATAGTGCATTTGGATTATCCAGTGATACACATTTGGCCATATCACATACCACTCATGCCCTTCTAGAACTGACCAAGTATTGCACTGAGGAGCTGAATTTTAAATATCTTTTGCCAGGTAAGGTTCAGACAGATGCTCTAGGAGCAAGATTTGGAAAATATCGAACAATGGAAGGATCTCAGTATTTGGTATCTTTGAGACAGGTATTTGAAATTGAATCCAAGCTAAGAATTCAGACTCTGCTTTCCTTGAAAATTTCATCCTCTGCTCTCGGTGAAGTTGGCATAGATTTAGATTCTTTTGAAAGTGATTGTGTAGATGATGTTACCTTACCACCACCATCAAACTTTCAGAGCATAATGGATTTCAGTGAAGAACAAGTTCAGTCTGTTCAGGAATACTCGCCTGTTTTCACATACTTGTCAGGATACTGTGCCAGAGCTGTTCTTAAGAAGCTGAGGTGTGAAACATGTAAAACATACTTAGTGCTTGATAAAACATTATCAGTAATAGAAAGTGATGAAAGCTATGGACTTCTAAGAAACGTAGATAGAGGTGGATTGTATTGCCCTAATAATGAGGTCATTAATGCTGTTATTTTCACTTATTTGATTGTTAAAAACTTGGTGTCTGGAGAACATGAGCTCTCCTTCATGAGATGTACATCCCAGAGAAATCTAGTTATAAGATTAGCTGTTGATGTAATTAAAAGGGAAGACTTTTTCCTAAGGGAGTTTTCTCGGTAGTCAGGTAGATCAGACTGACGACAAAATTCTTCAGTCTGTAGTAAAAGTAGCATGTAATATATTTCTCAATAATTATGTTAAAAAAATTAATGACAGCCATATTGGCAGTAAAATGAAAAAGAGAAAACTGTCAACTGTAAAGTAGTTTAGAATAAATTTTGTGACAGGTTAACAAACATTTACATTTGTCATTCTCTCCTAATTCCTACTTTTCTCTACTTGATGTGTGTAGCTGCATTGCTTAAAATGAATGTGCATAAAGTTAGGCCTATATTCTATTTACAATGATGTCATATCATTATCAAGAATATTCTGTTAAATATTTGAGAGTTTTGATGAGAGAGACAGACAAAGGTGTCAAATTACAAAATCCCTGATTTTGCTTTGTGGGTTAAAGTTTAGAGTAGATTCAGTTTTTGTACTGTAGACTCAAAGATAATATGAGTCTCATGGGTGTGGGACATGTCAAAAGATATAACATGAAAACATAGGACACTTTAATATAATACTCATTTCCCTGATCATTTTGCCAGTAGGTTGTCAAGATATCCAGATACTTTACAGTAAACTGAAACTGCTAATATCTACAGAATGCTACAGCCGCAGGTTCGAATACTGCCTCAGGCATGGATGTGTGTGATGTCCTTAGGTTAGTTAGGTTTAAGTAGTTCTAAGTTCTAGGGGACTGATGGCCTCAGAAGTTAAGTCCCATAGTGCTCAGAGCCATTTGAATCATTTTCTACAGAATGTACACAGTCAGAACGAAACATAATTATACACTTTTACTAAATATCTCATACACAAATTACCTAATCTTGACTGTTGTGGCCAAGTGCTGTCAGAGCTTAAATCTAACAGACATTTTTACTTCAGCTGTTCTAACAGTCCCTGTTAAAAAATTCATCTATAGAGTACAAAAGGAGTTACCTACCAAGAAGCTTTTCAACCTGTGCTTTATCTTAAATCAAGATTTTAATGGTTGCTGGTAATTTATTGAAAATGTGTATTCCTGAATATTGGACCAAGGTAAGTGATTTTAGGTCTTTATGTAGATTGTTCTTATTCCTAGTATTGGTACTATGTATTGAGCTATTGGTTGGAAGTAGAGACATATTGTTTGCAACAATATGTCTGAGACATATAATGTCTGAGACATGTCAATATGTCTGAGACATATAACAATAAATATACTGAGAAGCAGTGGTTAATATAACCAGTTCTTTGAGTAGGTTTATACATTATGTTCTTGAATGTACACCACAAATGAGTCTTATTTCACGCTTTTGCATTGGTTAAAGGAGCGTTTGTAATTAAACTTCTCACTGTGACAATATCTCCAATATCTACGCGATCATTGATGAGCCATTCATGCCGCAGTGAATTACATTTTTGCCCCAGTAATAAACTTATGATCACTACAATAATTTCTTCATCCTGTCTGTTAACTGTTACGAAGTATCTCCGTTAGTGTCATTTACTGACTAATGAATCTAGGTTTCTGTAGCGACGTTTTCCTTAACAAGTAAGTCAGATTTTGCATACGATTTTAAACACAACAGAAGGAGATCACACTGTGTTGTGATCAGTGTGCCACATTGCGCGCGATATCATACAAGGGCGGCACAATTTCACTGTAAAGGGCAAATTTAACGGTCAGTGAATTTGTTATGGTTTCACGAAAGAAATACACGTTCATCGGCTCTAGCGCACAGGCTGTCTTGCAGCGGCAGAAGGTGTTAGCCTAGCGCTGATGACGTCATAGTTCCGCCGTGAGGCCTCTGTATCAGAAGGTGTTGCCCGTGCCTGCTTTGTTGCTTGCGTCACGCACGTACATCCCTGCCAGAGCGGCCGCGCTCCCTCCCCCCTTTCGCTGACGCCGACGCAACGGAAGTGCTTCTGCTTCTGCCAGGGCGGGCGCTCGCACGAGGCCCTCTTGCCCGGCTTTGTGCGCTCCCCTTTGCTCAGAGAGAGGAAAAGCCGCCCGGAAGAGTTTGGCCTCGGCAAGAAGAGTTTTAAACCTAGAGCTCCCTACATTGCTGATGCTACAGGCAGCTTTCAGTAAGACAGATATTCAGTAAAAGATTAGAAGTCGGCTTTATGACGTAAAATTCTTAATAATATCACAAGACAAGGGAAGCGTCTCGAGGATAAGTCGTCATCTTCGGATGAAATAATACAAGAATCTTGAAAAAGTCTGTCTTTTAATTACTACAAGCTAAAAGTGTGGTGTCACCGCCAGACACCACACTTGCTAGGTGGTAGCTTTAAATCGGCCGCTTTCCATTAGTACAAGTCGGACCCGCGTGTCGCCACTGTCAGTAATTGCAGACGGAGCGCCACCACACGGCAGGTCTAGAGAGACGTACTAGGACTCGCCCCAGTTGTACGACGACTTTGCTAGCGACTACACTGACGAAGCCTTTCTCTCATTTGCCGAGAGACAGTTAGAATAGCCTTCAGCTAAGTCCATGGCTACGACCTAGCAAGGCGCCATTAACCATTTCTAGAGAGAGTCTCACTTGTATCATCAAGAATGCTGTATACAAATGATGGATGAAAGTTAAGTATTACAGAAGCTACGTACTTTTCTTTATAGCATTCATTACGTATCCTGTTTCAGACCTCAGCAAGCCTGCTTGAATTTAACGCGTGCATTTCGGCTACTTCCGAGTGGCGTGGCTGTCTTGATACGCCACAACAAAAAGGATGGCCGAATTAAAGTAACTCTTAACTGTCTCAGATTTAAATTATAATTATTGGTGAATGGGTCCACCCCAATGGTTGAGACGGCACCTCAATCTTAGAAAGGCGTAACAAACTCAACGCAACATACCATATCTCCCACAATCTGTACAGCAAGAAGTGCATTTCGAAGCACATGACACCCGTAATTGACGATATCGTTGGGTCAACATGTGAACACGTAGGGGTGATCTGCTGCGGCGCTCCATGTTCAACAGTATAGGATGAACGGTGTGCTCCGAAACACTTGTGCCTGCACCAGCATTGTGCTCTTTCGGCAGAGATGCCACAGATCATCATCTATCGTATATTACAGAGCAGACAAGCCTACGAACCCCGCGTTCTATGAAGAGTCGTGGACATCCAACCATTTAGCGTCTAGTGGTAATTTCACAATCCTTCTACCTCTCTCCGTAGATGGTCATGCCAGCAGCACGTGAACATTCGACCAGCTTCGCTGTTTTCGAGATACACATTCACAGGTTCCGCATAATAATAAATTACCCTTTATCAAAGTCGCTTATCTCTATGGATTTCCCCATTTGTAGCCCATATCTTCTCTAGGGTGGTCGCTCCACCTTGTCTGCTCCGCTTACATACTTTTGTTACCGCGTCACGTGCCTGCAACACCACCAGGCGGTATCCAAAGTCGAGATGGGCAGTGGTCATAATTGTTTCAGCTTATCAGTGTATGTAACATACGCTACTGGCCATTACAATTGCTACACCACGAAGATGACGTGCTACAGACGCGAAATTTAACCGACAGGAAGAAGATGCTGTGATATGCAAATGATTAGCTTTTCAGAGCATTCACACAAGGTTGGCGCCGGTGGCGACACCTACAACGTGCTGACATGACCTAAGTTTCCAACCGATTTTCCATACATAAACAGCAGTAGACCGGCATTGCCCGCTGAAACGTTGTTGTGATGCCTCGTGTAAGGACGTACCATGACGTTTCCGACTCTGATAAATGTCGGATTGTAGCCTATCGCGATTGCGCTTTATCGTATCGCGACATTGCTGTTCGCGTTGGTCGAGATCCAATGACTGTTAGCAGAATATGGAATCGGTGGGTTCGGGAGGACAATACGGAACGCTGTGGTGGATCCCAACGGCCTCCTATCACTAGCAGTCGATATGACAGGCATCTTATCCGCATAGCTGTAACGGATCGTGTAGCCACGTCTCGATCCCTGAGTCAACAGATGGGGACGTTTGTAAGAGAACGACCATCTGCACGAACAATTCGACGACGTTTACAGTAGCATGGATTATCAGCTCGGAAACCATGGCTGCGGTTACCCTTGACGCTGCATCACAGACAGGAGCGTCTGCGATGGTGTACTCAACGGCGAACCTGGGTGCACGAATGGCAAAATGTCATTTTTACGGATGAATCCAGGTTCTGCTTACAGGATCATGATGGTCGCATCCATGTTCGGCGACATCGCGGTGAACGCACATTGGAAGCGTTTATTCGTCATCGCCATACTGGCGTATCACCCGACGTGATGGTATGGGGTGCCATTGGCTACACGTCTCGGTCACCTCTTGTTCACATTGACGTCACTTTGAACAATGGACGTTACATTTCAGATGTGCTACAACCTGTGGCTCTACCCTTCATTCGATCCCTGCGAAACCCTACATTTCAACAGGATAATGCACGACCGCATGTTCCAGGTTGCAGGCCTTTCTGGATACAGAAAATGTTCGACTGCTGCCTTGGTCAGCACATTCTCCAGATCTCTCACTAACTGAAAACGTCTGGTCAATGGTGGCGGAGCAACTGACTCGTCACGATACGCCAGGCACTACTCTTGATGAACTGTGGTATCGTGTTGAAGCTGCATGGGCAGCTGTACCTGTACACGCCATCCAAGCTCTGTTTGACTCAATGGCCAGGCGTATCAAGGCCGTTATTACAGCCAGAGGTGGTTCTTCTGGGTACTGATTTCTCAGGATCTATGCACCCAAATTGAGTGAAAATGTAATCACATGTTTATCATCTGCATTTCTTCTTGGTGTAGTAATTTGAATGGCCAGTAGTGTTTCTTAAACAGCAGATTTAAACTGAGGTGCGCTGCTTCTCATACCGATTTACACATGAAACCATTTCGTGCTGCGTTCCTGGGACAGCAGTTGGCATAACAAAAGCGTATCCGTGAGCCCGTACCCCTGTCTGTTTCTGGCCGCAGTGGCTCAGCACTGCCCCGTGTGGCGAGGCGGGGCTGACGGGGTGTCGCTCCTAATGGGCGCTGCTGGGAGCGGCCTTCGCGCGGTCGTGACTTCGACTGACAGGTCCTGTCCCTCTCTCTCTCTCTCTCTCTCTCCCGCCGCGATCCATAAAGCACCCGGCGCCGGCCGCCCTGGCCCACGCCGACTGCCTTTTAAGGCGACGTCCAGGCCAAATGTCGCCGTATCTAGCCGCCGCCGGAGATTTATCCCTTGCCGATAGTACGTGGCCCGGTATCTCTCTATTTCGGCAAAACTGCCGCCATACTTATGCAAATGTCTTGCCACCTACTTAGCGATTTTCTACGGCACCCAACGCCAAATTCCAAAAGACAAGGTCACTGTCAGTGGTCACGACTTGGTCTGGTATGCTGTGGCGACTGAAATAATCCGGTTCATCAGATAAGTGCAGTTTCTTTTTTACTCGGCGTAGGAAATGTGTTACAACAATGAAAAGAGTACGATTAAAATTCAGGGTGGAAGGATATCAGTAATATGATTCGCTCATGACATTGCTATCGTCAGTGAAAGTGAATAAGAATTACAGGATGTGTTGAATTCAATGAACAGTATAACGAGTTATCACCAGCCAATGGCCTACACAAGTCCTTTCTAACGCAGGATACAGGTAGCATCACGCAAACATTTTCACTGGTTTTGGAAAAACGATATTTTGTCTATGGAGTGCGTGATTGATTCTTTTGTAAAAATTTCGTGTTTATTTATAGACGCAATCACATGTTTATGACCAGCCATAACCGGTTTCGGCCACACAATGACCATCTACATCTACATCTACATCTACATCCATATTCCACAAGCCACCTGACGGTGTGTGGCGGAGGGTACCTTGAATACCTCTATCGGTTCCCCCTTCTATTCCAGTCTCGTATTGTTCGTGGAATGAAGGATTGTCGGTATGCTTCTGTGTGGGCTCTAATCTCTCTGATTTTATCTTCATGGTCCCTTCGCGAAATATACGTAGGAGGGAGCAATATACTGCTTGACTCTTCGGTGAAGGTATGTTCTCGAAACTTTGACAAAAGCCCGTACCGAGCTACTGAGCGTCTCTCCTGCAGAGTCTTCCACTGGAGTTTATCTATCATCTCCGTAACGCTTTCGCGATTACTAAATGATCCTGTAACGAAGCGCGCTGCTCTCCGTTGGATCTTCTCTATATCTTCTATCAACCCTATCTGGTATGGATCCCACACTGCTGAGCAGTATTCAAGCAGTGGGCGAACAAGCGTACTGTAACCTACTTCCTTTGTTTTCGGATTGCATTTCCTTAGGATTCTTCCAATGATTCTCAGTCTGGCATCTGCTTTACCGACGATCAACATTATATGATCATTCCATTTTAAATCACTCCTAATGCGTACTCCCAGATAATTTATGGTATTAACTACTTCCAGTTGCTGACCTGCTATTTTGTAGCTAAATGATAAAGGATCTATCTTTCTGTGTATTCGCAGCACATTACACTTGTCTACATTGAGATTCAATTGCCATTCCCTGTACCATGCGTCAATTCGCTGCAGATCCTCCTGCATTTCAGTACAATTTTCCATTGTTACAACCTCTCGATACACCACAGCATCATCTGCAAAAAGCCTCAGTGAACTTCCGATGTCATCCACCAGGTCATTTATGTATATTGTGAATAGCAGCGGTCCTATGACACTCCCCTGCGGCACACCTGAAATCACTCTTACTTCGGAAGACTTCTCTCCATTGAGAATGACATGCTGCGTCCTGTTATCTAGGAACTCCTCAATCCAATCACACAATTGGTCAGATAGTCCATATGCTCTTACTTTGTTCATTAAACGACTGTGGGAAACTGTATCGAACGCCTTGCGGAAGTCAAGAAACACGGCATCTACCTGGGAACCCGTGTCTATGGCCCTCTGAGTCTCGTTTACGAATAGCGCGAGCTGGGTTTCACATGACCGTCTTTTTCGAAACCCATGCTGATTCCTACAGAGTAGATTTCTAGTCTCCAGAAAAGTCATTATACTCGAACACAATACGTGTTCCAAAATTCTACAACTGATCGACGTTGGAGATATAGGTCTATAGTTCTGCACATCTGTTCGACGTCCCTTCTTGAAAACGGGGATGACCTGTGCCCTTTTCCAATCCTTTGGAACGCTACGCTCTTCTAGAGACCTACGGTACACCGCTGCAAGAATGGGGGCAAGTTCCTTCGCGTACTCTGTGTAAAATTGAACTGGTATCCCATCAGGTCCAGAGGCCTTTCCTCTTTTGAGCGATTTTAATTGTTTCTCTATCCCTCTGTCGTCTATTTCGATATCTACCATTTTGTCATCTGTGTGACAATATAGAGAAGGAACTACAGTGCAGTCTTCCTCTGTGAAACAGCTTTGCAAAAAGACATGTAGTATTTCGGTCTTTAGTCTGTCATCCTCTGTTTCAGTACCATTTTGGTCACAGAGTGTCTGCACATTTTGTTTTGATCCACCTACCGCTTTGACATAAGACCAAAATTTCTTAGGATTTTCTGCCAAGTCAGTACATAGAACTTTACTTTCGAATTCATTGAACGCCTCTCGCATAGCCCTCCTCACACTACATTTCGCTTCGCGTAATTTTTGTTTGTCTGCAAGGCTTTGGCTATGTTTATGTTTGCTGTGAAGTTCCCTTTGCTTCCGCAGCATTTTCCTAACTCGGTTGTTGTACCACGGTGGCTCTTTTCCATCTCTTACGATCTTGCTTGGCACATACTCGTCTAACGCATTATGTACGACGGTTTTGAACTTTGTACACTGATCCTCAACACTATCTGTACTTGAGACAAAACTTTTGTGTTGAGCCAACAGGTACTCTGAAATCTGCTTTTTGTCACTTTTTCTAAACAGAAAAATCTTCCTACCCTTTTTAATATTCCTATTTACGGCTGAAATCATCGATGCCGTAACCGATTTATGATCGCTGATTCCCTGTTCTGCGTTAACTTTTTCAAATAGTTCGGGTCTGTTTGTCACCAGAAGGTCTAATATGTTATCGGCACGAGTCGGTTCTCTGTTTAACTGCTCAAGGTAGTTTTCAGATAAAAGACTTAAAAAATTTCACTGGATTCTTTGTCCCTGCCACCCGTTATGAACGTTTGAGTCTCCCAGTCTATATCTGGCAAATTAAAATCTCCACCCAGAACTATAACATGGTGGGGAAATCTACTCGAAATATTTTCCAAATTATCCTTCAGGTGCTCAGCCACAACAGCTGCTGAGCCAGGGGGCCTATAGAGACATCCAATTACCATGTCTGAGCCTGCTTTAACCGTGACCTTCACCCAAATCATTTCACATTTCGGATCTCCGTCAATTTCCTTCGATACTATTGCACTTCTTATCGCTATAAACACGCCTCCCCCTTCTCTGTCCAGCCTGTCTCTGCGGTATACATTCCAATCTGAGTTTAGGATTTCATTACTGTTTACGTCTGGTTTCAGCCAACTTTCTGTCCCTAATACTATATGGGCGTTGTGACAGTTTATTAATGAGAGCAGTTCTGGGACCTTTCTGTAGACGCTCCTGCAGTTTACTATTAGCACATTAATATTGTTATTCCCTGTTGCATTTTGCCTACTCCTACCTTGCCGCGTCTCAGGAGACGTCTTGTCGGGCCTAGGGAGGGGATTCTCTAACCTAAAAAAACCCCATGTTCACTCCACACGTACTCCGCTACCCTTGTAGCCGCTTCCGCAGAGTCTTCCACTGGAGTCTATCTAC
This sequence comes from Schistocerca cancellata, assembly GCF_023864275.1. Lineage (NCBI taxonomy): Eukaryota > Metazoa > Arthropoda > Insecta > Orthoptera > Acrididae > Schistocerca > Schistocerca cancellata. The sequence goes on from NC_064626.1 coordinate 1,246,588,062, forward strand.
CATCTCCGTAACGCTTTTGCGATTACTAAATGATCCTGTAACGAAGCGCGCTGCTCTCCTTTGGATCTTCTCTATCTCTTCTATCAACCCTATCTGGTACGGATCCCACACTGCTGAGCAGTAATCAAACAGTGGGCGAACAAGCGTACTGTAACCTACTTTCTTTGTTTTCGGATTGCATTTCCTTAGGATTCTTCCAATGAATCTCAGTCTGGCATCTGCTTTACCAACGATCAAACAACGCATGAACCGGTGTTCAGTGTATACCGCCTTCCAAAGATGTCAAACAACGCATGAACCTGCGTAAAGTGTATACCGCCTTTACAATCTGAAGATGGTCATTGTATGGCGGAAACCGGCTATGACTGTGTTATAAACATGTGATTGCGTCTATAAATAAACAAAAAATTTTTACTTTCATTGGTGACTCAGGAGTCCAAACCGAACATTCAAGTAGTATCATGCATACACTTTGGCTGGTGACTCAGGAGTCCAATGCAACAGCCCACTTCGCGCCCACAGGTGGGGCAGTACGAGGGCTCTTCGGAAAGTAAGGTCCGACCGTCCGTGAAATCGCACTGAAAATCCGATGACGCCTTGCACACATGTGTTGGGCAGTATCTCCAGTAAGCCTCTTCATCGCGTCACGTTGCTCTTTCCAGTTCTTACTGCACAGTGAACAGGTAAATATGGCTAGAACAATAGTGTCTGCCTCCAAGTATGAGGGCCTGGTGAGAGATTTCGCCTGACTGCATGGAGCCCACATAACGTAACTGTCGTACGTTTCCTTCTTCATAACAGTTCTCGGCCGTACTCTGCAGGGGCAGTGAAGACGCTGTCGCAGCGATTCCGATGGGAAGTGTTTGATTATCCACGATACAGTCCGTAATTGGCTCCCCCTGAGTTTCATCTTTGCTTAGTGAACTGCTGGTTACGCAGACAACATTTTGGCGCAGACAACGAGCTATAGTCCAGCATAGAGAATTGGCGTCAAGCATAGGCGGGTGCCTTCAAATGTTCAAATGTGTGTGAAATCTTATGGGACTTAACTGCTAAGGTCATCAGTCCCTAAGCTTACACCCTACTTAACCTAAATTATCCTAGGGACAAACACACACACACACACCCATGTCCGAGGGAGGACTCGAACCTCCGCCGGGACCAGCAGCACAGTCAATGACTGCAGCACCTCAGACCGCTCGGCTAATCCAGCGCGGCGGGGGTGCCTTCTATGACGATGCTACTGAACAGGTGGAACAACGCTACGACAAATGTCTAGAAGTCGTAGAAGCGAGTACGGAAATAGCTGGAAGGCGTAGCTAAGTGCTGCAAATAAAACGTTTTTGATTTTCACAGTGGTTCCCGTTATGCGACCGATGGGACCCTACTTTCCGAATTGCCCTCGTACGTTGTGTCCATAATTAAAGCAAGAAACAGAAATTGTACAACGTTGCGTTTATTTCGCCACAATACAGTATACACAGATGACAGTAAAGTAGAAACAATGGCCGGCCGGGGTGGCCGAGCGGTTCTAGGCGCTTCAGTCTGGAACCGCGTGATCGCTACGGTCGCAGGTGCGAATCCTGCCTCGGGCATGGATGTGGGTGATGTCCTTAGGTTAGTTAGGTTTAAGTAGTTCTAAGTTCTAGGGGACTGATAATAATAACAATAATGTCGTGTGACGAGGGCCTCCCGTCGGGTAGACCGTTCGCCTGGTGCAAGTCTTTCGATTTGACGCCACTTCGGCGACTTGCACGTCGATAGGGGACTGATGACCACACATGTTAAGTCCCATAGTGCTCAGAGCCATTTGAACCATTTTTCAGAAACAATGTAAAGAATACAGAATGCTATCAGCTGCAACGTGCATAACGGTAGACAACTTAATGGATTTACACACACATTCTGACAACTGGTTAATGTGCTCAGTACAGTGACCACCTCTGGCACCATTACAGGTTTGACAAAGACAGGATAATGTCGTGAATGAGGTCATCAATCTTATATTGTGGCAATAACGCCCATTCTTCCAGCAGAGCTTGGGGAGTGGCTGGTGGATGGTGACATAATGCAACCCGTCTCCCTAGTGCTTCCCAGACATGCTATATTAGCTTAAATCGGGAGAGCGAGCAGTCCACGTGAGAAAATATGAAAATGCAGAAAATTAAGTAGGCAAAAAGGAATACAAACGTCTAAAAAATGAGATCGACAGGAAGTGCAAACTGGCTAAGCAGGTATGGCTAGAGGACAAATGTAAGGATGTAGAGACTTATCTCACTAGGGGTAAGACAGATACTGCCTACAGGAAAATTAAAGAGACCTTTGGAGAAAAGAGAGCCACTTGTATGAATATCAAAATCTCAGATGGAAACCCAGTTCTAAGCAAAGAAGGGAAAGCAGAAAGGTGGAAGGAGTATATAGAGGGTCTATACAAGGGCGATGTATTTGAGGACAATATTATCGAAATGGAAGAAGACGTAGATGAAGATGAAATGGGAGATATGATACTGCGTGAAGAGTTTGACAGAGCACTGAAAGACCTGAGGCGAAACAAGGCCCCGGGAGTAGACAACATTCCATTAGAACTACTGACAGCCTTGGGAGAGCCATTCCTGACAAAACTCTACCATCTGGTGAGCAAGATGAATGAGACAGGCGAAATACCCTCAGAAGAATATAATAATTCCAAGAAAGCAGGTGTTGACAGATGGGAAAATTACCGAACTATCAGTTTAATAAGTCACAGCTGTAAAATATTAATGCGAATTCTTTACAGACGAATGGAAGAACTGGTAGAAGCCGAACTACGTATTTGTAAACTTAGAGAAAGCTTTTGCCAATGTTGACTGGAATAATCTCTTTCAAATTCTAAAGGTGACAGGGGTAAAATACAGGGAGCGAAAGGTTATTTACAATTTGTACAGAAACCAGATGGCAGTTATATGAGTCGAGGGACATGGAAGGGAACCAGTGGTTGGAAAGGGAGTGAGACTGGTTTGTAGCCTTTCCCCGATGTTATTCAATCTGTATATTGAGCAAGCAGTAAAGGAAACAAAAGAAAAATTCGGAGTAGGTATTAAAATGCATGGAGAAGAAATAAAAACTTTGAGGATTGCTGATGACATTGTAATTCTGTCAGAGACACCAAAGGACTTGGAAGACCAGTTGAACGGAATGGACAGTGTCTTGAAAGGAGGATATAAGATGAAAATCAACAAAAGCAAAACGAGGATAATGGAATGTAGTCGAATTAAGTCGTGTGATGCTGAGGGAATTAGATTACGAAATGAGACACGTAAAGTAGTAAAAGAGTTTTCTTATTTGGGGAGCAAAATAACTGATGATGGTCGAAGTACAGAGGATATAAAATGTAGACTGGCAATGGCAAGGAAAGCGTTTCTGAAGAAGAGAAATTTGTTAACATCGAATATAGATTTAAGTGTCAGGAAGTCGTTTCAGAAAGTATTTGTATGGAGTGTAGCCATGTTTGGAAGTGAAAAGTGGACGTTAAATAGTTTGGACTAGAAGAGAATAGAATCTTTCGAAATGTGGCGCTGCAGAAGAATGGTGAAGATTAGATGGGTAGATCACATAACTAATGAGGAGGTATTAAATAGAACTGGCGAGTGGAGGAGTTTGTGGCACAACTTGACGAGAAGAAGGGATCGGTTGGTAGGACATATTCTGAGGCATCAAGGGGTCTCCAATTTAGTATTGGAGGGCAGCGTGGAGGGTAAAAATCGTAGACGGAGACCAGGAGATGAATACGCTAAGCAGTTTCAGAAGGATGTAGGTTGCAGTAGATACTAGGAGATGAAGAAGCTTGCACAGGTTAGAGTAGTATGGAGAGCTGCATCAAACCAGTCTCAGGACTGAAGACCACCTCAACAACAACAACATGACTTCTGTGTAACCATGATGTTTGATGTAACATTTACGTAAATGTTTTACTCATTAACTACACTCCTGGAAATTGAAATAAGAACACCGTGAATTCATTGTCCCAGGAAGGGGAAACTTTATTGACACATTCCTGGGGTCAGATACATCACATGATCACACTGACAGAACCACAGGCACATAGACACAGGCAACAGAGCATGCACAATGTCGGCACTAGTACAGTGTATATCCACCTTTCGCAGCAATGCAGGCTGCTATTCTCCCATGGAGACGATCGTAGAGATGCTGGATGTAGTCCTGTGGAACGGCTTGCCATGCCATTTCCACCTGGCGCCTCAGTTGGACCAGCGTTCGTGCTGGATGTGCAGACCGCGTGAGACGACGCTTCATCCAGTCCCTAACATGCTCAATGGGGGACAGATCCGGAGATCTTGCTGGCCAGGGTAGTTGACTTACACCTTCTAGAGCACGTTGGGTGGCACGGGATACATGCGGACGTGCATTGTCCTGTTGGAACAGCAAGTTCCCTTGCCGGTCTAGGAATGGTAGAACGATGGGTTCGATGACGGTTTGGATGTACCGTGCACTATTCAGTGTCCCCTCGACGATCACCAGTGGTGTACGGCCAGTGTAGGAGATCGCTCCCCACACCATGATGCCGGGTGTTGGCCCTGTGTGCCTCAGTCGTATGCAGTCCTGATTGTGGCGCTCACCTGCACGGCGCCAAACACGCATACGACCATCATTGGCACCAAGGCAGAAGCGACTCTCATCGCTGAAGACGACACGTCTCCATTCGTCCCTCCATTCACGCCCGTCGCGACACCACTGGAGGCGGGCTGCACGATGTTGGGGCGTGAGCGGAAGACGGCCTAACGGTGTGCGGGACCGTAGCCCAGCTTCATGGAGACGGTTGCGAATGGTCCTCGCCGATACCCCAGGAGCAACAGTGTCCCTAATTTGCTGGGAAGTGGCGGTGCGGTCCCCTACGGCACTGCGTAGGATCCTACGGTCTTGGCGTGCATCCGTGCGTCGCTGCGGTCCGGTCACAGGTCGACGGGCACGTGCACCTTCCGCCGACCACTGGCGACAACATCGATGTACTGTGGAGACCTCACGCCCCCACGTGTTGAGCAATTCGGCGGTACGTCCACCCGGCCTCCCGCATGCCCACTATACGCCCTCGCTCAAAGTCCGTCAACTGCACATACGGTTCACGTCCAAGCTGTCGCGGCATGCTACCAGTGTTAAAGACTGCGATGGAGCTCCGTATGCCACGGCAAACTGGCTGACACTGACGGCGGCGGTGCACAAACGCTGCGCAGCTCGCGCCATTCGACGGCCAACACCGCGGTTCCTGGTGTGTCCGCTGTGCCGTGCGTGTGATCATTGCTTGTACAGCCTTCTCGCAGTGTCCGGAGCAAGTATGGTGGGTCTGACACACCGGTGTCAATGTGTTCTTTTTTCCATTTCCAGGAGTGTATATCCATTCATGTCATTGTAGTTTCTCTATAAACGTAATTTTAAAAGCAGTTCATATAAAAGAATGGAAATGTTAAAACGTCTGTTTCATGCTTAGGATCGTAACGTAGCAAGTTATTACGAGATGACATTCGTTGCAGAAAGGTATGCAGCCGTTTGGTACGGTGGCTGCAGGATGGCTATGTTTTTTGTCGCTTTGTTCACAGTGCAGCTGACGCTGCCTGCAGTGAGAACTGCATAGCGTAACAGTCAGTCAATACGAAGATACATACCCTTTACGAATCTAAATAATCCATATTAGTTATTATCCGATTTTGTTCAAATTTGGTACACAGCCTTTTGTTAGTACTGGAATGATGCTGTCAAAATTTCAGTTTTTTATTTATCATAGTGCCGGAGATAAAGAAAATTACCTAAAAGTCCTAACACCAATGCTTGTTTTTTGAAACCATGTTAGAAACAAATACAGATTGACTTTCATTATCAGTTGAAGCCATTACGAAGTTAGCTGTATATAAAAATCAATTAATTCAATACATAAATCGGTCAAAATTATTGTTTTATAATATTTTGTTGTGTGAGGGCATGAGAATGATTGATAGAGTGTATGTAGGACTTAATATGTCATTTTTCATAAAACCTTATACAAACAGACCGTGGGAAAGTTATTTTGCAACCATGATTCAGATGACGTATGGCGGTGTGAGCTTGCTTTTGTATAAAAGCTGCCAGAATGAAAGTTAGAGACGGAATAAGTTTATTTATAAATCTGGAGAATAATTCGTACTTTGCTTATTTTGATTAAACAGTATACTAGAAATTAAAGTTTTAATGACGTTAAGTACTATCAGATTGTTGATTGGATAAGGCAAGTTTTGCCGCGAGAATGATCTGGAAGAAACATTCTGATTGGTCGTTTAGATCAACAGCCAATCAGAGTTAAGCTGTTCCCGCTCGAATATAGTGGAGTGGGCAGTGAGTAGAATAGTTCGAGATAGTCGCTTGCTAACCGGCCTAGGGATAACACCTTGTTAGATAGCTCCGTAAAAATACTCTGAAAAATGAGGAAATAGTGAGTTAATTCCGGTTCGAATACACCGTGACTGAAGCGACTGGAATTCCGAACATTTTAATGAAAGTTGGGTGTTTCTAAATTAAATAGTTTGAGAGTTACGAATATGTGAACTTTCTGGTCGTAGCAACAATTCCGCGTGGCATGTTTCGTGCTCTGTACGGAATGCTTTGGCGAGCACTTCTTTCGAAGAAGACCACTGAAACGACCGAATGTTTAACTCGCGAGTAGCTGTGGGTCGGTACCTGGTAGAAAGTGAAAATTAGTCGGGTCGGACTTGCAGAAAATTCTGGCCGCTTTTCGAGTGAAATTATGTTGTACAGACAGCGTTACCATATTAAATACGGACTTGATAGCCATATCATGTGTTTCCATATGAATAAAAAGCAGATTCAATCTAATGTTAAATGTTTTCTGCAAGTAGACTACATCCTCCGAACGCCCGATTTTTTAATAATGAGGCCGGCCGCGGTGGTCTAGCGGTTCTGGCGCTGCATTCCGGAACCGCGGGACTGCTACGGTCGCAGGTTTGAATCCTGCCTCGGGCATGGGTGTGTGTGATGTCCTTAGGTTAGTTAGGTTTAAGTAGTTCTAAGTTCTAGGGGACTTATGACCTCAGACGTTGAGTCCCATAGTGCTCAGAGCCATTTTTTTTAATAATGAACTTTGAGGAACTTTCATCTCGAGTTATGCGGCCTCTGTGTGGTAGGTATTAGGCAGCGGATTTATCAACGCTGCTTTACACTGCCTAGCGCGTATCTGCTACTACAGAGTGAAGGGACGTGGGAAAGAAGCATATCGAGGAAGGTGGACTTTCGATAAGCGAAAGAGTGAATAGCAAACGACCGACCCCGCCCCGCCGCAGGGTACTTAGGTTTGCAATCAGTAAGACATGGGTGGAAGTTCCTTTTGCAAAGAAATACGCATGGCCGGGATAGAACAGGTGGATCTGGCGGTCGAATTCCTTTGTGGCAAGAGCTGGTGGCTATCACGGAAAGTGTTCGCATCTTGTGCGCTGAATGTGGTAAGAGAAGAGAATTTCCAGGAGCTTGTTATACAGCAAGAGCCATGGATACTTTTGCCGCTTCTTCTTCTTTTTTTTTACAGTAGCCACAGGAATTCGTCACAGCCACCACCTTCGTCTTTAAGGGGCTCCGGAAAGGCTCAAAATCATGAAAAGTTCAATTTTTACTTTTTTGCGTTTTCTGAATCTGCAGACTATTACCTTTTAACAGATATATAATTTATTCAATTCCGAAGACTACAACTATTTTTAAATTTTTTTTGAAATGTGTTCTACATGGGCGTGACCCACTGCGGCGCTGTTAAACTGCTGTCAAATGGTGTTATTATTAACGTCCGTGTTCATCAGGTACATTTTAGTGATGCGAGATAAAGTATGTGTTGTGGCTAACCTGTGATGGTTCAATATATATCGCTGGTGTGATTGTCGATTGTTTCATGTTTATTTACTCTGTCGTTATCTCGAAAATATTCGTAATTAATTCTGTTTCTTGAGTCTCTGTTTTGTTGAAGTATAATAATGAGTAAAAGTAAAGTTATTAGAAATCCTCTGAAGGCTTTTAAGAAAAGGAGAAATGTTGGAAAGGTATTTAGAAATATGGGAATGAAGATAGGTTCTAACATGGTACGAGCGATGCTTGCTTTAGACAAGGAACGCCTTCGGGCTGCAGACAGGGCTGTAAAGAGTCTAGAAATACAAGCAAGAGTAAACAGGAGGAGGAACAAGAGGAAGCTGGAGGAGGAGTTTGCAGAGGATGAAGATAATCCATCCTATGGACCTGGAATGCACTAAAAAGTTAATCGAATCTTTGTCGCTCGATTCCCAAAACTTTTATTTTCTCATACTAATTACATGTTTTCTAAGGATCTTCCAAACATATTTGTTTCAAACTTTCAGTAAATGTTACACAGTACCTTCTGCATAATTTAACACAGCCTTTTTCCAAAAAACTGTATATTTTTTAATATATAAATAAAAAATTGCAAAAAAATGTTGTGAATTTTCATTACAATTGAAAAAAAATCATCTTTAATAACTGAACTAAAATTTTTTAAAATCCCTGTGTTAAGTTGTAGCCCATATTCCAATAAATAATCTGTAAAAAGTTCAACTTCCTACCTCAAATAATTTGTGAGGAAAGATGTAATTTATAAGCGTTATTTTAACATTGCAAGTATAGGGCGTTCCGGAGCCCCTTAAAGAATCAGTTGAGTACTGTACGAGGCGCGTTCAAAAAGAAACCGGACTTTAACTGTATCATCTTTATTGCTCATTGTACAACATTTTAAGCACTGTTCCCTTCCAAATAGTCCCCTCTACTGGCAATACACCGTAACCTCTCGTTTCTTCCAGTTCTGGACGCCTCCTGGAACATTTTGTGGGATGGCGCGCAGGATCTCCGTCACGTTGCCCTGTATCTTCTCTATGGTTTGGAAGCGACGTCCTTACAACGTGTTTTTCAGTTTGGGAAACAGGAAAAAGTCTGCTGAGGATGGGGCACAACGGGAATGTAGTGTTTTGCTAGATAGCTGCAGACGATGAGTGACGACCCATGATCTGGCACATTGTCATGATGCAATACCCAACTGTATTTTTCCCACAATTCAGGCCTCTTCCAGCGCACAGCATCCCTCATGCGCACTAACATTCCCTGATAGACTTCCTTGTTTACCATCTGATGTAATGGGACGCGAAATTAAAGTGTCACCCATCCACAAGTTTAATTTAGTGTTTTGTTTATGTACACTCCTGGAAATTGAAATAAGAACACCGTGAATTCATTGTCCCAGGAAGGGGAAACTTTATTGACACATTCCTGGGGTCAGATACATCACATGATCACACTGACAGAACCACAGGCACATAGACACAGGCAACAGAGCATGCACAATGTCGGCACTAGTACAGTGTATATCCACCTTTCGCAGCAATGCAGGCTGCTATTCTCCCATGGAGACGATCGTAGAGATGCTGGATGTAGTCCTGTGGAACGGCTTGCCATGCCATTTCCACCTGGCGCCTCAGTTGGACCAGCGTTCGTGCTGGACGTGCAGACCGCGTGAGACGACGCTTCATCCAGTCCCAAACATGCTCAATGGGGGACAGGGTAGTTGACTTACACCTTCTAGAGCACGTTGGGTGGCACGGGATACTTGCGGACGTGCATTGTCCTGTTGGAACAGCAAGTTCCCTTGCCGGTCTAGGAATGGTAGAACGATGGGTTCGATGACGGTTTGGATGTACCGTGCACTATTCAGTGTCCCCTCGACGATCACCAGTGGTGTACGGCCAGTGTAGGAGATCGCTCCCCACACCATGATGCCGGGTGTTGGCCCTGTGTGCCTCGGTCGTATGCAGTCCTGATTGTGGCGCTCACCTGCACGGCTCCAAACACGCATACGACCATCATTGGCATCAAGGCAGAAGCGACTCTCATCGCTGAAGACGACACGTCTCCATTCGTCCCTCCATTCACGCCTGTCGCGACACCACTGGAGGCGGGCTGCACGATGTTGGGGCGTGAGCGGAAGACGGCCTAACGAGGTGCGGGACCGTAGCCCAGCTTCATGGAGACGGTTGCGAATGGTCCTCGCCGATACCCCAGGAGCAACAGTGTCCCTAATTTGCTACGGTCTTGGCGTGCATCCGTGCGTCGCTGCGGTCCGGTCCCAGGTCGACGGGCACGTGCTCCTTCCGCCGACCACTGGCGACAACATCGATGTACTGTGGAGACCTCACGCCCCACGTGTTGAGCAATTCGGCGGTACGTCCAACCGGCCTCCCGCATGCCCACTATACGCCCTCGCTCAAAGTCCGTCAACTGCACATACGGTTCACGTGCACGCTGTCGCGGCATGCTACCGGTGTTAAAGACTGCGATGGAGCTCCGTATGCCACGGCAAACTGGCTGACACTGACGGCGGCGGTGCACAAATGCTGCGCAGCTAGCGCCATTCGACGGCCAACACCGCGGTTCCTGGTGTGTCCGCTGTGCCGTGCGTGTGATCATTGCTTGTACAGCCCTCTCGCAGTGTCCGGAGCAAGTATGGTGGGTCTGACACACCGGTGTCAATGTGTTCTTTTTTCCATTTCCAGGAGTGTATTTGTAATATTTTGATATGTTTGTAAAATATTTAAAGTTTTGTATTTTTTTGTATGTTTCATGTTTGGAGAGAGCAGTGCAACTCGCGGAAACAGCATCTTCACTGCCGGAACCAGAAAGAAAATTGCTGGCCGCTAGACGTCGTGGGTCAACGGCCAAAGAGCAGCAGAAGATCCTGTGACCGGGTTGTTGCGTCGAACCTCCAACATTCAAATAAGTAAAAATTTGTAATTTTCCATTGTAATGACGTCACAGAATATTTAGTTCATGTTGTATTTTGTTCAGTTCTGTTTTGTCGAGTCTGATGTTCACATCTGTATGTAGCATATCCGAAGACAACAAAACAGTGCATGCTCTAAAGCTTAAATACGTGTTCGAGAATTATTTATGAAGAGTTATATTGAGGAAAAATTATTACTGAATTTTTCCAAGATATTAATTTTCAGAACAGTTTGATTTCGATTTTTGATTCTTAAAGGTTTTACAGTCTGATTTTAATGCGGGAAAAATAAGATAACTTGCAAGAATACAATTTCCAAGAAGAAACAAACGACATCTAAATTTCAAAAGTTTGGCGCAAACCAGTTGGAGTGAGTGACGTAATTTTGCACAAACGACTCAACTGAAGGTGTTTTAATTACAGTTTCGTTCAAGAATCTTTTATAGAGAACTTTAAAGGAATTGAAACGTCCCCTTTGAAAAATTATATACGACTGTGCTTAAACTGATACACAATATTTTTTTTGCGCAACGCAATCTGACTTTCAGAAATCCCTACAAAGGAATGGCCCTGACTAACATTAACCTCTACATACAATGTAAGCTTTCACGGCCGGTATTGTCTTCACTTAAAACTTCCGGGCTGATAGGCCGTGGTCGAAGTATAAAACACTCTCCTGACGTTTCGTCTCCGACTGCGGGAGACATCCTCGGAGGTAAGCAGCAGTTCGCCGCTTTACCTCCGAGGATGTCTCCCGCAGTCGGAGACGAAACGTCAGGAGAGTGTTTTATACTTCGACCACGGCCTATCAGCCCGGAAGTTTTAAGTGAAGATTAACCTGTACCTTTCACAAATCACTTACCTCACAAAAATCTTCGTTACTCAAGCTACTGCAATACAGCGAGTGCCACTACTGCCAGCTAAATAAAAGATTCAAACTACGGAAGGCACTAACTACTGATAGGCATAGTTAGCAAATGAAAGATTTTAATAGAGAACAAACAATGTATTTACCTTAATAATCATAATATATATATATATATCTGTTCATGCCATCCAGTATTACAAATTTCAAAACTCCGCCATCTCTCTCCCCACATCCACCACCTCTGGCGGCTCACCTCCAACTGCGCAACGCTACGCGCTGTTCACATCCAGCTGCCGCTGCCCAACACTACAATGGCAGACAACAATGCAAACTAGCCACAGACTGCACACAGCACAGCCAGTGATTTCCATACCGAGCGCTACGTAACGTTGCCGATAAGAAAACATAAACAGCCTACTTACAGAATTTAAATAATTTTTTTGAAGTGTTTTGTAAATGACGTAGGTGACGAAGTCTGCACATGGTCATATTTCAAACAAAAATCATGGAGTCATACGCGTCGTTACACTACACTGACCACATGGCACAAATTCATGATGGATAATATCTTTGTAGTCAAAAGACACAACCAACATCACATTGATCTTTGACCGACTCATGCCTGCTTTTTTTGGACGAGGTGTCGCTTTGCCCACCCACTGCGACGAATGCATCTTCGTTTCAGCATCATAGCCGTACACCCCTGTCCTATCGCCTGTTACGGTGTTCTTAAGTTTTCATTGTCATTAACAGCGGCAAGCAGTTCCTGGCACGTTTCAACATGGGACTCTTTCTGATCTTCAGTCAACAAACGCGGTACGAATTCTGCATTGACACAACGCATCTCAAGTTTTTCGTTCAAAATTTGATGGCATGATCGTACGCTGATGCCCACCTCCTTAGAGACTTCCGGAACAGTTAAACGACGATTTCCGCGAATCACAGTACGAACGCTATTCACGTGGCCATCACCTGTTGATGTGGAAGGACGTCCAGACTTGGAATCGTCACAGACCGACATTCTGTCCTGTTGGAAACGTATAAACCACTCATAGCACTGCATAAGAGCCATACAGTCCTCCCCGTATGCTTGGCTAAGCATTTTAAATGTCTCTTGTAAAAGTGTTGCCAAGTTTTTAGCAGAATTTCACAAAAACACGTTGTTCTTCAAGCTCGTTCATTGCACTAATCCGACGAGCAGGCTGTACACGTACTAACTTCAGCGGCTGTGGTTCGCTTGCTAATTGTCCGAGCGACACGAGGCAAAAGGCAGTAGACTTGGCCACTGTTTCTATGTTTCGATACAGTGTATCGATACCTGGAACTGTTTCAGTGTTTCGGAACGGCTATGGTTCACTGTTTCGAAACAGTGGTGTTTCATTCCGCCCCTGTCTCGGATCTCGAGCCAGACACAGAAACTGTATCGTTGTTTCAAAATAAGACTGTTTCAGTCCACCTGTGCCTGGAACGGAGTAATTGTATCGAAACAGTGATGTTTCATTCCGCTCTGTGTCGGACGAGATTCGGGCTCGGCACAGGTACTGAAACACAACATACCACTTCATGAAACACTTTCAAGAGTGTCGAAAAAAGCTTAAGATATCCGAAAATAAAGCTTCGTTTCTAGCTGATTGTCCTATTCCGAAATGGCGTAACATCTGCTTTATAAACACTAACCAAACAATAAAACAACGCCTACTATTCACATTCAAAATATTAAATATGTGAAAATCATTGAGTTAAATTACACTTTTTTTATAACATACGCTTCTGTAATGGTGAACGGGAAGCATCGTAAATTTATAGTAACGGTTCGAAACACCATGAAACACAAAAAAAATTTCTGTTATATTTTGTTATTTATTCGAATTATTTGGCGTTATTTGTGTGTCTATAGTCACTGTGCCTATTACCCACAATGATTCCCTTTGTGTGCATGGAAATTACCAGGATGGATATATTAGCCATACTAATGGAATGTGGGAATCCCAGTAGCATATCTGTTGTTTCTGCAGTTTGCTCCCACCTCCAGTTCCGTTCGTGGTGGTTCTTCTGTCTTCAGCTAAGGCTTTCCTCAGCCAATTGAAAAGTATGAAAGTCACACGACACAAAAGCAGCGCATTTGCTGCAGGAAATACGAAACTGCCAAGACGCCTAAGTGATAGTTTCATACTTGGTGCGATATGATTAGCGCTCTCGCACCTCATTTATGTTTATATGGACATACTTATACAGTAGACATTCAAGATGATAAAATGTGTAGGTTTATTAGATTACAAAACACAAACTGTTTCACTGTTTCGAAACACCGTATCGAAACATTACATTGTACTGTTTCATTTGTTTCGAAACATTTACGTGTTTCAGTTTGCCCATCTCTAAAAGGCAGTTTATTCCCTAAACCTGCCGCTAGGGGCTCTCAATAGTTGCAGCGCGCTCTCTCTGCTGGTTGGCGCGCTATTTGAAAAGTTCGGTTTCTTTTTGAACACGCCTCGTATAACTGCATGGATCAGTTACGTGTTTTATTATCCAATAATAAGTTTGTGTTCCGTAAACTTTGTGTTGAGCAGCCGTATTTTATCCTTACTCATTTACCTAGACAAGCTCCTATTTCAAGTGCTGCGAAATTTCTCAGTGTCGTATTTTTATCGAACTTAAAGTAACTGACTTCTGTATCAACATTTAATAACATTTGTGGAATAGTAAACTTCTTTACCACTCATTGGATCTTGTTTCTGGGGTACTCCACGTGGTTTGCATGGGAGGGTAGTTAAAGTTTCACTAAAGTATGTTGCCAAGTAAAGATTTAACGTATTCAGCTTGAAGAGTGTTTCTGTTGAAATCTCAGAACAGTATTGCAGTTACCTGTAAAAACTTAGATGATTCATTACAGATACTGTCTACTGAGAATCTATTGGCTGATTAGTTTCTGAACCAGATTTGAATTTCATATTACGACTACAGACTTAATGAAGTGCGCTTGCTATTTCTGTAATATCTGTGTGCTACAATAAGCAACTGGCTAAAATTATTCAAACTATACACGTTCCAGGTAACACATGTCCAGTTTGGGGTAAATAGTGCAAGGAATTGCATGCTCCTTGAGAATACAAACAATAATCAGACCAGATAACATTATTATCTTAAAACCATTCCAGTGATATTATTTTCCAATAATTAAACTGATAAAAGATCCTCCTGCCCAAGTTAGTTGTGTTCCACCATTAGTAGTCATATAGCTGCAATGATCTTTAGTTTTCTGCTTTAATATACATCCAGTAAGTGTTATTGAGAGCCAGTTGTTGCAAAAACGGCTACTATTCCTTTTGTGTAATTCATGTCAAAGCACACGTAAATTGTTTGCTGAAGTGTGCTGCTGTCTCATGCCCTATAAGCAAAAATAGAATTTCAGTCTCAAGTAAAGTACATACTTTTCTCAGACAAAAATTCTATCGTCAGTTGATGGAGTTACGCAAGGGAAAATGATCAAGTTGTAAATTGATTTTCATAAATTTCAAATCCGCCTTAAACGCATTTTCGAATTCTCCAGACGACAGCATGTGTAGCTCTTTTGAGGTCGTCTAGGCGTTCTTTAATCAGAGCAGCGCTATTCCCAGGCCGATCAATGCTTCTAATCCGTTTACTATTTCTCTCTAGACTTTGTATTTCAACCGTACCCACAGGCAAAAGTCTAAAGAGGTAGCTTCTGGCGAACTTGTCCAAGAAAGGGGGAGTGTTCCTGAAGATACATCTTCAGAGGGATGTTAGGTTTAGATGATGTGTCGTCTGCTGACTAGAATGTAGAGGAGCCCTTGCAACCAACGGAACCTCTTCCATTAATGTCAGCGGATCGTTTTCAAGAAAGTCTAGGTAATGGGGCTCTGTAAGACTATGTGGTTGCTCAACAGGAAGTCCAGTCAAATCGTACAGCACTCAAAAAGGCCAAATATCGAAAAGTTCTGTAGATTTTTAAAAAAAATTTTCGACGGTCGATATGTGGTTGAAACAGCAGCAGACATGCTTGGTGAAGGTATTCGATCGCCGATTTACATCATGAAGAAATATGCCCCTGCAGAGCAGTTTCTTACAGAGGATGATGTCCTCATGTCTGATACTGTCCGAAAATTCATTAATCGCCCAGTGATGAAGAAGAAATGAGGAAACCTGAATAACTGGAAGACCAAAAGTATAGCCATAGCACACAGTATGGTGGCAGCTGTAAGACCCTACTATTTCTTGTCACCACTGCAGAGTGGCCTGACCAAGTTCACCAGTAAGACGTATGACTCTCAGAAACTATTTGATGTACTGTCTGCTTTAAGACACAGTGTCTCCCACACAGAAGCATCAGATTTTTAGGTGTCAGCAAAGGGACATGAATTTGATCCACCCGCGTCATTTCAATTTGTCTTCAACAATGCTGACTACAACACCCAAATTCTTGATGAAACAGCAGTTTCCATGTAATGAGAGGAGTCCATTGCACCACAATGCACGAAAGTTAACCATATTTCATATTTCTCGTACTATAATTTCCTACTGTGAAATGTTATAACCTCATTATTGTAAGAAACACTGTACATTGGTTTCTGTTCTAAATATTTACCTATTATCTGATATAAACTGAAATTAGTCATCTATTATATTACTTGACTGTAACATACTGATGTATATTCTCGTTTTGTTGATGAATCAAGTAAAGGCGAGGGCAATGGTGCACGAAGTGCTGATGAAATTTTTTTTTTAATTATTAAATCAATAACGCAATATTATGGTAATTATTATTATTGTTACAAAATGCAAATTAAAGCATAATTATTATGTCATTTACGTAAGTTATTTGAACACCTTTTAATTTTAGGAGTGGTGAAAGCTTTCATTTTGCCGCTCGAATGAAGATCTTAGCGTATGAGAGATGACGAGAGATGAGGAGTTGGGTTTTGATGGTGGCGCCTGAAATTACGCTAACTTTAACACACGCTACACGCCATACGGTTGGTCTGACGAAAAAAATCACTCGACACTATTTTGTGGGAAATTTTACGCTCTTTATTTCCACAAATAGTCATAGTCCCAAAAATGTCACATTTTTGTGTTTTTTCCATTTTTGACCCACTTCTGGGCCGAATTTTTGTTGGGACTTTCAAATTCGGTTTCAGCAACCTCGAAAACCTATAAAAAGCTTGTCAAAAAAACTTCTACAAAACTTTCCTCTAAGAACATCATTTGGGTGAACTAAGGCCCAATCAACTGGATGCGTATCACACCTCACCGCACGTTTGCAGAGAAGTGTTCTTGACAGTGTATATCCACAAAGGTATGTAGGTTTGGGACGGACTACCAATGTGATACACGAGTGTTATTCAGACCGTCACGAATGGAAGTCGCTTCATCAGTAAACAGTAGTAACGGCATTACTCGGGAATTTGGAATTACCCAACAACAAAATGTAATCTTCTACCTTCACCTCCGTCCCGAAGACCTCGAGTAACAGGCGTAGAGGCGGTGCATACATAATGACCGCCATATTCTTTTATGTGGAACACCGATATGTGTATAAATCGTGCGTGTACTTGTTGGAGGACTACGTTCTGTCAAGTGAATAATTTCTTCTACTTCATCGACACTCTGTTCCTTTCCATGTTTAGATGAGATATGACTGCTGGGTTGTGGAACAGTCTCACACAGTATAGTGAAAATAGAAGTAAACACTCTTGATTATGGTTCTCTTCTTAGGAAATTGCTTTCCCTATTTCCAGCATGGAGAAGAAATAAAAACATTGAGGTTCGCCGATGACATTGTAATTCTGTCAGAGACAGCAAAGGACTTGGAAGAGCAGTTGAACGGAATGGATAGTGTCTTGAAGGGAGGATATAAGATGAACATCAACAAAAGCAAAACGAGGATAATGGAATGTAGTTGAATTAAGTCGGGTGATGTTGAGGGTATTAGATTAGGAAATGAGATACTTAAAGTAGTAAAGGAGTTTTGCTATTTGGGGAGCAAAATAACTGATGCTGGTCGAAGTAGAGAGGATATAAAATGTAGACTGGCAATGGCAAGGAAAGCGTTTCTGAAGAAGAGAAATTTGTTAACATCGAGTATAGATTTAAGTGTCAGGAAGTCATTTCTGAAAGTATTTGTATGGAGTGTAGCCATGTATGGAAGTGAAACATGGACGGTAAATAGTTTGGACAAGAAGAGAATAGAAGCTTTCGAAATGTGGTGCTACAGAAGAATGCTGAAGATTAGATGGGTAGATCACATAACTAATGAGGTGGTATTGAATAGGATTGGGGAGAAGAGAAGTTTGTGGCACAACTTGACCAGAAGAAGGGATCGGTTGGTAGGACATGTTCTGAGGCATCAAGGGATCACCAATTTAGTATTGGAGGGCAGCGTGGAGGGTAAAAATCGTAGGGGGAGACCAAGAGATTAATACACTAAGCAGATTCAGAAAGATGTAGGTTGCAGTAGGTACTGGGAGATGAAGAAGCTTGCACGGGATAGAGTAGCATGGAGAGCTGCATCAAACCAGTCTCAGGACTGAAGACCACAACAACAACATTTCCAGCAGCGTTTCCATTATGAAACGTACATAGAAAACATATTAGCACACTAAGCATTTGAAAGTTCGCGCAGCGTGCGCAAGCGCTACACTAAAATTGGCTTACAAATCAAATCACATTTGGAGCTTGAAAACAAAAATTACAATCGGATAATAGGCCCATAACATCCCATAGCAATTGGTGTTCCAGCACGCGAAACAAAACTTATCTTTGTGAGCAGCTGTATCTCTGTAACCAGTAAAAAACTGGACACATATTGCATGGATTGTTTTATTCGAATTAGTCTAAGCTACCACCTCGTAAAATATTGACTATCTCCATCTAAAACACTCTATAAATTGTAATTAACCAGCTCATTCACAGCTCAATCACTAGCTTAATTTACAACACTGTCAGGATGAATTTATGGGCACCGCTGTTTACTGATGAAGCGACTTCCATTCGTGACCGTCTGAATACCACAACAGTGAGTGCCGCTGTTGCAGAACTTTAAACGTTTACTGTTTTTTAAGCAAGTATGGTTTCTATAGTAAACAAACACCTGGTCATTTTTAAAACAATTGCATCCTTACGTAATTTCCACACAATTTCCATCACCGCCTTCGATCATCATAAAAATCTCCGTCTGAGTTGCCATCCACGGCTCAAACGACGTTTTACGTCATCGTCGTAATCGATTACTGATTAAATGGTGAAGCTGAGTGCCTACTTTGGTGACTTTGCTCAGAATCATCCTGGCGAATATCCTAATGTGATTTGGGTAAATGAAGAATATAGAAACCACGAACGCTGAAGGGGGCTTCGAACTCCCAGTAATCTTGAAAATGAGTCCAGTTTCTGAACCCATTGCTCCCCTTCATTTGGTGACCACTGTGGGTGTAGTATCGATAGCTACGATGCCACAGTGTAGGTACAAGTTCTTAGGTTGGCACTACGACACCGACACCAATGACAGCGCCCTCTAGCCGTCTAGCCGGCGCTGTGCAGCTCTATGAACGCCGCTCCAGATTCAGCCCATTTGATTCCGAGTAGACGACCAAGCAACATTGTTTCATTTTCATAGTGGGCGAGCCACTTCAGATTTTGCCTGTGTTAGCTCTGACACATCCGACTTCGCACCTACATGCTCATCATAGCCAAAGTTATGTTCACCCGGTATTTATTGTCTTACCTAGAGTAAACACCTTTTACTTTAAAAACAGTACCGAGATTTTTACCTCACCCCTCCAAATCCTTGAGCGTCATGCACTCTGCCTCGCCTTTCGTATATGCCTCCCGTCCCCCACGCGGTTCCTCTATGATCTCATTCCTTTCCCCCATCTGCTCCTATTCCTCGAACTTATCCGCATCCTCTACACCTCCCGCCGTCTTGAACCCCCTCACCCCCTGGTTCCTCCTCTCCTCTCCCATCCCCGCCCCCTGCCACGTCTTCACCGTTGTGTCCCCCCTACTCTCCACCTCTACACCCTACATCTCCTTTCCCAAGGTGGCTTCCATCAGCTCCCCTTCCCGGATGATGCCCTCTCTCCCTCCATTTATCCTTCCTATCAACTCTGATCCTCAACCCCCCCTCCTTTCCTCCGTCCTTTCCCTGGGCTCCCTCTTCCTCCCCCCTTCCATCCTGTGTTTTGTCCCCGCCTATCATCTCCTTTCTCTCCCCCTCCCCCCGAGTCCTTTTGTACTCCTCTCCTCTGCCTTCCCCAATCCCTGGCCCGTCTGCTCAGCACCCCCACCCCTCTTATGGATCCTCCTCTTCCATTGGCTCATTTCCCCCCTCCCCCTTCACTTTTCCTCTCCTTCCCCCCCCTTTTTTCCCGGCATCTGACCAGTTTCCCCCACCTGCTCTCGGGTGTGGTATGTCGTATTTGTGCCAACTTTTAGCGCAGTGTTTAAGTGAGTGCTCGGTGTTATGCATCCTTCCACAGTGTTGCGAACAGAAATCATGCTGTCGCTGGGTGTGCTTTTTATATCTCTGGCGAACAGAACCCCAACTGTCGCCGTGTTTTTTTAATTGTCTGTCTATTGTTTTTCTGCTTCCTGTGTGTTTTATTAGCTTCATCGACCCTGTGTTTTATGTTTTACGCTCCAGAATTTTCTGCCATTTTTACCTTTAAGTCACCGATTTTATCGCCAACTGTTATTATTTTTTTTATTATCTTCATCTTTTTAAAAAATTCTGTAGGCTGAAGAGCGGCGTAATAAGCTGCTGCCAGCCCGCCCCCTTTGGGGGAATCGAAACCCAATAAAGGAAAAAAAAAATTTACCTCACCTGCTTCTCCTCACTTCCTACATTCGGCCTACCCTTCAGTTTACAGGAGCAGACCCATGCGCGGGATACAAAAGTGGAAGTGGTAGCTGCACCCTTACCTTTCTCTGAACTGTAAATGGGCATTCTCAAGCAATTTCATGCGGCAAATGGCCAAAATGGCTATTTTTCTTTATTTACGTAAACAAAATGCAAGTATAGGACACATCAAGTGGCCCAGGAGCGATACATTCCAAGGACATGGAAATAACGTGAAATGCAAGTTATGCAGCAGCCCAGGAGTCCTGTCACCATGGCAGAGCTCAACCATATACCGCTCCGCTTTGGGCTGTCATCTAGTGAATCCAAACTCCACGACAAAATTTTTGACTTTGTCGAGGGATTTCAGCTGGGTATTTTGATATAAAAGGAGGAGGAGATTAGTGTTTAACGTCCCGTCGACAACGAGGTCATTAGAGACGTAGCTCAAGCTCGGGTGAGGGAAGGATGGGGAAGGAAATCGGCCGTGCGCTGTCAAAGGAACCATCCCGGCATTTGCCTGAAGTGATCTAGCTGGACTCAGGATTGAACTGTCGTCCTCCGGAATGCGAGTCCAATGTGCTAACCACTGCGCCACCTCGCTCGGTTTTGGTATAAAAGACTCGGCTCCGCTGGCTCGTAAGAGAGTAGTAACGTAACTATGACTTATTCGGTACATTACCCGGATTACCCTTGTTCCTGTGAAAGTACTTTCACAATAGTGAAAAAGCATACTATATTGATTCTAACACGGAAGGATTCGGCTCCTCGTAGCCCTCTACGTGTACATGCAAATGTGCTGTGATGTCGTTGCCACTGCGACGCCACTGGACAATGGATGGCTGGAAACGAGTGATATGGAGTGATGAATCACGCTGTATCCCTGTGCCAATCTGATAGAGGGGTTTGGGTTTGGCGAATAGCTGCAGGGATACTACCTGCCATTATGTGTAATGCCAACTGTGAAGTAAGGAAGAAATGGTGTTGTGGTGCAGGAGAGCTCTTCGTGGTTAAGGTGGATTCTGAAACTTACTGGCAGTTTAAAACTGTGTGCCAGCCTGAGAGTCGAACTCGGGACCTTGGCCTTTCGCGGGCAAGTACTCTACCATCTGAGCTACCCAAGCACGACTCGCGACCCGTCCTCACAGTTTCAGTTCTGCCAGTACCTCGTCTACTACCTTCCAAACTTCATAGAAGCTCTTCTGCGAAACGTGCAGAACTAATACTCCTGGAAGAAAGGATATTGCGGATACATGGCTCAGCCACAACCTGGGGGATGCTTCCAGAATGAGATTTTCACTCTGCAGCGCAGTGTGCGCTGATATGAAACTTACTGATGGAGTCTCTTTACTGCGCTTAGGAAAACGCTGAATGCGGAAGCATATGAGCACAGTTTAAAGCATTGTGTGCTGCGTACGGAAGAGGAACAATGACTGTATCATAATGGCCACGGGGCCTGTCATAAAGCGGTATCTGAGAGGCAAAGTTTTGTGGACACTGACATTCCTGAAATGGACTTGTAACGACGGAAATGCATATCCTCCTATTTCCATTTATTGTACTATAAATTTGTTTTCCTTATTTTTGTTACCTGAATTTATAACATTTCTGTGTCTTCGTATATTGTAATTGTTTTAATATTTGTAAATATATATATTTATGCTTTTATGTCGATGTATAATTGGTTTGTTTCGTAAATATTATTTGTATTTTTACGCTGGGTCTTGCCTAGGGAAAACTGCTATCGAACGATTACATCGATAGGTCGTGTGAAGAATCAAAGTGTGTAGGATCTTTGGTAGTGTTAACTCTGCCGCGTGGAGCGCGGGCTGAGCAGAGAGGGAGTCTGGCTGGGGTAGTGCAGTGGAGCAGGTGTGTTGTGTGAAGCTCCCGCGAGTTGCCGCGCTTTCGGGGTTTGGCAGCACGTAATTGCGCTCGACTTGCGATGATAGTTTCTGACATGGTGTGGCGGACGGGAAGCATTATCTGGCGCACATCAAGAGCCCGTTCCGTCTGGTGACCGTGTCGAGAAGAAGGCGCGCCAACATCCAGCTTCTGCAACAGCGACGGCCGACAATGAGTGACTGTCGCCACATCCTCGATCGACGGCTTCCAACCTTCAATCAACCAACAAGGAAGACTGGAAGCACGTAAAGTTTTAGAACTGTATGGCAGACCTCAGCTTTTAAAATTGTTCAAATCACTATAATTACAGCAACTTAGCATGAACATTTGTTGCTCATTGTCCCAATTGCATTACCAAGCAGAGTCCCTTCCTTTTCTGAAATGAACCCGAGTGTCGTTGAAATTCAAACGCCAGCATTAAAGTAATATAGCTAATTCGTTTTCACTGCTTTAATTTCAAAGTTCAGTTAAGGCATTCATAGCTGGCTACAATATTTAGATTACACAAGCACGAATTAAGAGTGCGAGTTTTGTTACCGTATTTTAGCTTACCTGTGACTGCAGCTCAGCTTGGTATGTACTAAATTTTACTATTGTTAACTGTTCAGAATCATTTAATTTAAGTTCAAAGTTAAATCTCCTATTTCTAAATTGCGTAGATTCATGTAGCTTTTGAAATGATTGTTGAGGTAGTCCAAGACTAACCGTATTTTACTGAATTTCGATGTGCTTCAGAAAGAAAGCTCACTATTAACTTCAGTCACTAAATTAACTTTCGATTTTCCTGTTTTATTATTTCTTTTGCTAAATTAAGTCAGAGTGTAGCGAAATTTATTACTTCTGACAAACTTTCAGTTTTCACACTACACGTGTCAACCTTCAGTTGCCACACTTCTAGTGCTAATTATAAGTGTAATACCCTTTCTTTTTCAGTTACTATAGTAATTGTCCTTAGGACTGGCGACCGTAATTTCCCCCAAATCTCAAATATCTAATTAACGCTAGTTAAATGTTAATGTAACGGCCGCACATTTACTTTCTTTATTAACTTTACCCCTATTTCAAAATTAATTTCCACGAGTTTCATTAGCATTTTTCCTTTCATTTAGATGTAACCCTTTCCTCCCTCTTTACCGACAGATTAACTTCGGTGACGATTGCTTTTCCGAAATTTCCATTAGGTACACGCGGTTTAATTTTTCACTGTCATTAAGGTCGATAAGTGAGGGGGAGGTTACAGACTGACCTAACCAGAGACCCGACCTGAATCCAATGGATCGGCTTTGGGGTGAGTTAGAATGTTGACTTCACTCCAGACCCCAGTGTTCAACATTAGAATCTTCTCTGGTTTCGGTTCTTGAGAAACAGTGGGCTACCATTCCTCCACGGACAATCACAAACCTCAATGAAAGTGTCCTCAGAGTGAACAAACCGTTAAAAACGACTGGGTGGACACATTCCGTATTGACTTACACTGACAGGTGTCCGGATACTTTTGATCAGCTGGATTACTATGATCGACAGAATGAAAGGCCAGCACATAAGAAAACAATGAGTTGAAGATTATCGTTCTAAATTTTCTTATAATGCCTGAAAAATAGAGTATCACACATAGCATTCCAATACCTATCTTGAATGAGAATAAAACAATACTATCTTCAACTTTGCAATGCAGCACGACTAACATAATGTGTGTGCGTGTGGGGGGA
Source organism: Schistocerca cancellata (assembly GCF_023864275.1). NCBI lineage: Eukaryota > Metazoa > Arthropoda > Insecta > Orthoptera > Acrididae > Schistocerca > Schistocerca cancellata. Next base: position 1,246,612,202 of record NC_064626.1, read on the forward strand.
GGGGGATGGGGGATGGGAAGAAAATATTCGTTGGTGCAGTTCAGCACAACACGTGAAAACAGTGCACACCTTCCAGTGCAGATAAGAAGACAAATAACTATTTTACTAATCAGGAGACGTCTTAGCAGGAAGCCAGATGTCCTTGGTTTGTGGTATTTGCATCAGTGCATGTTTTCCACCTGCAATTAGCACCATTATCTAAACACACGTGTCGAGCGTCAACGCGCCTTTCGTCTGACAACCTACACTATGTTATCGACGAGGACAGTATGAAGCAGTCTGCTGAGCTTATGCCCATTGCATTATCAGCCGCATTTGTGCTGCATGTTATCGCCTTTTAAAAAAGAAAACAAACGCTATAATGTGTTGATAGTGATTTTGAAACTGTAGATTAACTCTAGAGTCCCCTTGATAATTGTACTCAGTTGCAAGCGCTCTTAGCCGGGCTCCTTGTGAAAGAACTCCCTTCGTTGTGACTCTAAGCTGACTAAAACTGAAAGCATTATTGGTAAGCTCTTTAGTCAACAATTTCGAGAGATGAATGTCTTTTAACGTGCTGAAAAAAAATCTCCGTTTTCGGACATAAAAGAAAGATGTGCGCTGACAGAAAAAGTTTTTAAAGCAAAGTACTTCCGCAGAAAATTTATTGAAGAAATAAATACCACCAAACATCGAGAGACTGAAAGAAGTAAACTTGTGAGAAACGCACAACTGTTATTTTCTGTTTTGTATATTGTCTTTTTGTCTCAGTATCTTGCTAAAGCTATTCAATGTTATAAGATGAATTCGAAAGATAAACACAGCTTTCGATTTATTTCTATGGAAGAAAAAGAACACTAGAACACTAATTTTGGGTTAAGATCCTTGCGTTCCATCTCTAATCACAATGAACAGTTTTCAACCATCTGTAAACAAATCCTTCTCCGCCATATTCTATCTTCTCATTTTTTTTTCATAACATGAGCAGGTGTACTTGTGATTGAAACATTACTTTTTAACAATAACTAAACGGGAGCAACGTCGGCAGGTCAGAGTCAACTGCGATTCCACGTGGCCGAATCCCATGACCTCCACCCCTTCGTTTGGTGTGGACGAGAAGCCGAACGCTAAAGCATTCGCGGCCAACGTTCGGCCGAATCCACTCCATGCCGTTCGTCGGCCTTCGTTCGGCCTAGTGTGTACGTGCCTTCTGAGACGCCCGCCTGCTTAAGGGGCTCCGGAACGCCCTATACTTGCAATGTTAAAATAACGCTTATAAATTACATCTTTCCTCACAAAGTATTTGAGGTAGGAAGTTGAACTTTTTACAGATTATTTATTGGAATATGGGCTACAACTTAACACAGGGATTTTACAAAATTTTAGTTCAGTTATTAAAGATGATTTTTTTTCAATTGTAATGAAAATTCACAACATTTTTTTGCAATTTTTTATTTATATATTCAAAAATATACAGTTTTTTGGAAAAAGGCTGTGTTAATTTATGCAGAAGGTACTGTGTAACATTTACTGAAAGTTTGAAACAAATATGTTTGGAAGATCCTTAGAAAACATGTAATTAGTATGAGAAAATAAAAGTTTTGGGAATCGAGCGACAAAGATTGGATTAACTTTTTAGTGCATTCCAGGTCCATAGGATGGATTATCTTCATCCTCTGCAAACTCCTCCTCCAGCTTCCTCTTGTTCCTCCTCCTGTTTACTCTTGCTTGTATTTCTAGACTCTTTACAGCCCTGTCTGCAGCCCAAAGGCGTTCCTTGTCTAAAGCAAGCATCGCTCGTACCATGTTAGAACCTATCTTCATTCCCATATTTCTAAATACCTTTGGCTTTCCAACATTTCTCCTTTTCTTAAAAGCCTTCAGAGGATTTCTAATAACTTTACTTTTACTCATTATTATACTTCAACAAAACAGAGACTCAAGAAACAGAATTAATTACGAATATTTTCGAGGTATCGACAGAGTAAATAAACATGAAACAATCGACAACCACACCAGCGATATATATTGAACCATCACAGGTTAGCCACAACACATACTTTATCTCACATCACTAAAATGTACCTGATGAACACGGACGTTAATAATAACACCATTTGACAGCAGTTTAACAGCGCCACAGTGGGTCACGCCCATGTAGAACACATTTCAAAAAAAAATTTAAAAGTAGTTGTAGTCTTCGGAATTGAATAAATTATATATCTATTAAAAGGTAATAGTCTGCAGATTCAGAAAACGCGAAAAAAGTAAAAATTGGACTTTTCATGACTTTGAGCCTTTCCGGAGCCCCTTAACACCGAGTGTTGAGCCACCCAGGCGCCACCACTCGGGATGCAAAGAAAGCCGCAGCTAAGCGACTCTGGGTAACAAGTCTCCTCACATATTAGAATCGATATAACCATGCGCACCGCTCATGAAATTCACTTGAAATCTTGACAGATTTTCATTCCACAGCATTTTGCCACATTAACCCAATTTTCTGTGACGTACTTCGAAGATTATAAAAAGTAAACACTCCACAATCAGCTGTCGGAGGACCGCGTGAGGACGACCAGCCGTAGTTTCGTCCTCCACCTGATGGCGTCTTTCGCATCTGGTATGAAGAGCCGGGGGGGGGGGGGGGGGAGGGGGGGGGTCATGCACCGACGACCGCAGAAATTTTTCTAGTGTTGGATCAAAGCTCTAAAATTGCCATTTCTTATGTCAATGAATTGGTCAGTTTTGTGACTAGTCATGCCATCAGAACTAAATTTTATAAGTGACACAAAAAACAGATTATATACAAGGCAACTGTTGCTTCTCAATTAATATATGAACAAAAACTGTATACTCCGTATTCCAGAAAGGGAGGGAGCAAGTGCCTTCTCTGGCTTTTCTCCCCCTCCCCCCTTTCCTTTCCGGATGCGTCTGCGGTCAGCACACCAGATTCCCAGCCGTTGGCTTTACAAACCTTACCAGCACTAATTCTCAATCAAGTAGCTCTTCAGTCAGCACCACGAGGTTAAATGGTCCTTCCCCTCTCCCCTCCCCCCATTCCAATCCTCTTGTTGTTGATGTTGTGGTCTTCAGTCCTGAGACTGGTTAAATGCAGCTCTCCATGCTACTCTATCCTGTGCAAGCTTCTTCATCTCCCAGTACCTACTGCAACCTACATCCTTCTGAATCTGCTTAATGTATTCATCTCTTGGTCTCCCTCTATGATTTTTACCCTTCACGCTGCCCTCCAATACTAAATTGGTGATCCCTTGATGCCTCAGAACATGTCCTACCAACCGATCCCTTCGTCTGGTCAAGTTGTGCAACAAACTTCTCTTCTCCCCAATTCTATTCAATACTTCCTCATTAGTTATGTGATCTACCCATCTAATCTTCACCATTCTTCTGTAACACCACATTTCGAAAGCTTCTACTCTCTTCTTGTCTAAACTATTTATCGTCCATGTTTCACTTCCATACATGCCTACACTCCATACAAATACTTTCAGAAATGACTTCCTGACACTTAAGTCTATACTCGATGTTAACAAATTTCTCTTCTTCAGAAACTATTTCCTTGCCATTGCCAGTCTACATTTTATATCCTTTCTACTTCGACCATCATCAGTTATTTTGCTCCCCAAATAGCAAAACTCCTTTACTACCTTAAGTGTCTCATTTCCTAATCTAATTCCCTCAGCATCACCCGACTTAATTCGACTACATTCCATTATCCTCGTTTTGCTTTTGTTGATGTTCATCTTATATCCTCCTTTCAAGACGCTCTCCATTCCATTCAACTGCTCTTCCAAGTCCTTTGCTGTCTCTGACAGAATTACAATGGAACCTCAAAGTTTTTATTTCTTCTCCATGGATTTTAATACCTACTCCTTTACTGCTTGCTGAATATACAGATTGAATAACATCGGGGAGAGGCTACAACCCTGTCTTACTCCCTTCCCAACAACTGCTTCCCTTTCATGTCTCTCGACTCTTATAACTGCCATCTGGTTTCTGTACAACTTATAAATAGCCTTTCGCTCCCTGTATTTTACCCCTGCCACCTTTGGAATTTGAAAGAGAGTATTCCAGTCAACATTGTCAAAAGCTTTCTCTATGTCTACAAATGCTAGAAACGTAGGTTTGCCTTTCCTTAATCTTTCTTCTAAGATAAGTCGTAAGGTCAGTATTGCCTCACGTGTTCCAGTATTTCTACGGTATCCAAACTGATCTTCCCCGAGGTCGGCTTCTACTAGTGTTTCCATTCGTCTGTAAAGAATTCATGTTAGTTTTTTGCAGCTATGGCTTATTAAACTGATTGTTCGGTAATTTTCACATCTGTCAAGATTGTGTTGTGATACATTGTTTACATTGTAGTTTTATCTTTCCACTTACCAGTACAATGAAAGACTATTATTTCACCTAGGAAGTTGCAGACGTGATCTTCTGTTACCTTCTTACCAAAAGCCTGACCCTGGAGGTGGAAACCGTTCGTACTACCAGAAGTAGGGGAAGTCACCCTATAAGGACATAGCAAGACTGGACAAAAGCAGTTGAGTGGCGTCGCGTGCAGTAGCTGTATAGAAAGGCCGACTGACAACCTTTTTCCTACGTAAACGATGTCTGATACCCGTGGTCTAGGGGTAGCGTCTTTGATTCATAATCAAAACGTCTTCGGTCCCGGGCTCGATCCCCGCCACTGCCTAGATTTTGATAAATAATCAGCATTGGCGGCCGAAGACTTCCGGCATAAGTAGTCAGCCTCATTCTGCCAACGGCCTTGTCAAAGAGGGCGGAGGAGCGGGTAGAGGTTCAGGGCACTCTCTTGTCCCAGGGGTGGGAAATTGCCCCTAAAGGCGGAAGAATCAGCAATGATCAACGACATGAGGATGCAGAAGGCAGTGGAAACCACTGCATTAAAGACACGTAACGTGTATCCACAGGAAATGTGGCCTGTAATTGAAGAAGTGTCATGATGATCTCTCCATTGGCAAAAGATTCCGGAATAGTCCCCCATTCGGATCTCCGGGAGGGGACTGCCAAGGGGAAGGATACCATGAGAAAAAGATTGAATAATCAACGAAAGGATAACGTTCTACGAGTCGGGGCGTGGAATGTCAGAAGCTTGAACGTGGTAGGGAAACTAGAAACTCTGAAAAGGGAAATGCAAAGGCTCAATCTAGATATAGTAGGGGTCAGTGAAGTGAAGTGGAAGGAAGGATTTCTGGTCAGATGAGTATCGGGTAATATCAACAGTAGTAGAAAATGGTATAACAGGTGTAGGATTCGTTATGAATAGGAAGGTAGGGCAGAGGGTGTGTTACTGTGAACAGTTCAGTGACCGGGTTGTTCTAATCAGAATCGACAGCAGACCAACACCGACAGCGATAGTTCAGGTATACATGCCGACGTCGCAAGCTGAAGATGAACAGATAGAGAAAGTGTATGAGGATATTGAAAGGGTAATGCAGTATGTAAAGGGGGACGAAAATCTAATAGTCATGGGCGACTGGAATGCAGTTGTAGGGGAAGGAGTAGAAGAAAAGGTTACAGGAGAATATGGGCTTGGGACAAGGAATGAAAGAGGAGAAAGACTAATTGAGTTCTGTAACAAGTTTCAGCTAGTAATAGCGAATACCCTGTTCAAGAATCACAAGAGGAGGAGGAATACTTGGAAAAGGCCGGGAGATACGGGAAGATTTCAATTAGATTACATCATGGTCAGACAGAGATTCCGAAATCAGATACTGGATTGTAAGGAGCAGATATAGACTCAGATCACAATATAGTAGTGATGAAGAGTAGGCTGAAGTTCAAGACATTAGTCAGGAAGAATCAATACGCAAAGAAGTGGGATACGGAAGTACTAAGGAATGACGAGATACGTTTGAAGTTCTCTAACGCTATAGATACAGCAATAAGGAATAGCGCAGTAGGCAGTAAAGTTGAAGAGGAAACCATGGGTAACAGAAGAAATACTTCAGTTGATTGATGAAAGGAGGAAGTACAAACATGTTCCGGGAAAATCAGGAATACAGAAATACGAGTCGCTGAGGAATGAAATAAATAGGAAGTGCAGGGAAGCTAAGACGAAATGGCTGCAGGAAAAATGTGAAGACATCAAAAAAGATATGATTGTCGGAAGGACAGACACAGCATACAGGAAAGTCAAAACAACCATTGGTGACATTAAAAGCAACGGTGGTAACATTAAGAGTGCAACGGGAATTCCACTGTTAAATGCAGAGGAGAGAGCAGATAGGTGGAAAGAATACATTGAAAGCCTCTATGAGGGTGAAGATTTGTCTGATGCGATAGAAGAAGAAACAGGAGTCGATTTAAAAGAGATAGGGGATCCAGTATTAGAATCGGAATTTAAAAGAGCTTTGGAGGACTTACGGTCAAATAAGGCAGAAGGGATAGATAACATTCCATCAGAATTTCTAAAATCATTCGGGGAAGTGGCAACAAAACGACTATTCACGTTGGTGTGTAGAATATATGAGTCTGGCGATATACCATCTGACTTTCGGAAAAGCATCATCCACACAATTCCGAAGACGTCAAGAGCTGACAAGTGCGAGAATTATCGCACAATCAGCTTAACAGCTCATGCATCGAAGCTGCTTACAAGAATAATATACAGAAGAATGGAAAAGAAAATTGAGAATGCGCTAGGTGACGATCAGTTTGTCTTTAGGAAAAGTAAAGGGACGAGAGAGACAATTCTGACGTTACGGCTAATAATGGAAGCAAGGCTAAAGAAAAATAATGACACTTTCATAGGATTTGTCGACCTGGAAAAAGCGTTCGACAATATAAAATGGTGCAATCTGTTCGAGATTCTTAAAAAGGAGGGGTAAGCTATAGGGAGAGACGGGTCATATACAATATGTACAACAACCAAGAAGGAATAATAAGAGTGGACGATCAAGAACGAAGTGCTCGTATTAAGAAGGGTGTAAGACAAGGCTGTAGCCTTTCGCCCCTACTCTTCAATCTGTACATTGAGGGAGCAATGATGGAAATAAAAGAAAGGTTCAGGAGTGGAATTAAAATACAAGGTGAAAGGATATCAATGGTACGATTCGCTGATGACATTGCTATCCTGAGTGAAAGTGAAGAAGAATTAAATGATCTGCTGAACGGAATGAACAGTCTAATGAGTACACAGTATGGTTTGAGAGTAAATCGGAGAAAGACGAAGGTAATGAGAAGTAGTAGAAATGAGAACAGCGAGAAACTTAACATCAGGATTGATGGTCACGAAGTCAATGAAGTTAAGGAATTCTGCTACCTAGGCAGTAAAATAACCAATGACGGACGGAGCAAGGAGGACATCAAAAGCAGACTCGCTATGACAAAAAAGGCATTTCTGGCCAAGAGAAGTCTACTAATATCAAATACCGGCCTTAATTTGAGGAAGAAATTTCTGAGGATGTACGTCTGGAGTACAGCATTGTATGGTAGTGAAACATGGACTGTGGAAAAACCGGAACAGAAGAAAATCGAAGCATTTGAGAAGTGGTGCTATAGACGAATGTTGAAAATTAGGTGGACTAATAAGGTAAGGAATGAGGAGGTTCTACGCAGAATCGGAGAGGAAAGGAGTATGTGAAAAACACTGATAAGGAGAAGGGACAGGATGATAGGACATCTGCTAAGACATGAGGGAATGACTTCCATGGTACTAGAGGGAGCTGTAGAGGGCAAAAACTGTAGAGGAAGACAGAGATTGGAATACGTCAAGCAAATAATTGAGGACGTAGGTTGCAAGTGCTACTGTGAGATGAAGAGGTTAGCACAGGAAAGGAATTCGTGGCGGGCCGCATCAAACCAGTCAGTAGACTGATGACAAAAAAAAAAAAAAAAAAAAAAAAAAAAGAGTTGCCAGCTTCCGTCTCGGTACTATGAACGAAAAACTTTTAGATAAGCCTCCAACTTGTTACTTTTATTCACTTATATTCATTCATTAGTGTTGTAGATAATTACATGTTTGAGAAAAGGAAAAGTTACATTATAAAGCATACTTGTAGCTATGTTTTGAGAGGTAGAAGATTCTACTAGAGCACGCTGTAGCTGAGCCTATCAAAGAAGATGTTTCAGGCTACAATGACATGCTATGTGTCAGGGTAAAATGACACAGTATATCATTTTATCCCGATGTGGACTCTAGCTCCACTCTATGTGGTGTTTGATATTAATTAAGTTATTTATTTTACTTATCTGCTTAAATTTAACAACAGTAGAAGTAGGGCACTCTGTAATAAAATAAATTATACAAAACATTAAAGATGAATTTATGAACGTGCAATGATTTTATATAGGCCAATTGTACGTGAATTTCCCCTTTCAGATGGCAGGCAATAAAGTAAGGAAATAGTAGAGACGGTCTTGGGATGAGGTGCGGGTGCAGCAATCTATAGAAGCTGTTACCAGAGGCCAGATGGGATGGCTGCGGGCGTTAAAAGTATTCGGAGTTCCCCGGGCTACTCTTAGAAAACGAATTAGGAATACGAACAAAATCTTTAGAGGTGTTCAGAAAGTACTGGTTAGATTCCAGTTAACTTTGTTGGTACAACACCTGACACTATTCAAGTAGCGCATGTCTGGCACGACTTCGAAGGAGGTGAGACAACTTGCATTCCAAGTAGCCGAGAAAAGCAAAGAGGAAACTTAGTTTTGGAAAGGAAATACTGTACGAAAAAGAGCTTTCTAGCGACGACAGTGATCCTTCAGAAGATTGTCACTATTTGTACTGCTTAGAACTATACTTGCGTTCAAAATTTAGAGAATCCTGGTTTAGGTGTCAGCGGTGTAATTTATGGGCACACACTGAGTGTGCTCGAGTAAGCCACAGAACGAAATTCTTTATTTGTGATGCCTGTAAATAGACAGGGTTGGCGAGAATTATTTTTTCAGAAACGGAACTAATTTTGTTTCTTCATCGATTAACATTCATAATTCTACGTTCAGTCTTCACTTTTTGTGCGAGTGAACTGAGAAACCTTAATGCATACTGTTGAAGAATTGTCTTTTATTTGTTCTTAAGTACAAATCCATTAGATATATCAAAGAAGTATTGTTTATCTGAAGTTATTGCGTTTTCTTACACCTATGTTATTGTACCCAGACATTGGTCTAAAATGACATATTATGCACTTGTTACAAGAATTTCAAAGACGTATGGTCTGTATTAATTTAAAAACATAGCACCAAGATATGGAAACCTACAAGCAAATGAGGCACGGTCAAGATACAAATTTTATTTAACATCTTGCTTTACGAAGCAATAATGACCTAAAAACAAAATGGTATGTCATTTTAACAGGACTTCCCCTTCCTCCGCCGCCTCCCATAAGGTGGTTTGCGGAGTACAGATATAAATGTAGATATATATAATTAAATAAACTCTCTCATTATAGTAGCCGTGGTTGATTTAAGGTACACAGAGGTTTCAGTTTTTGTCACTTTATACACATGGGCTGTGAGCCATTTGTAACACAATTCATTGCTTAGAGTACTCTCTTTCTTCGTCACTGTCATTGTACACACCTGAACCTGCAGCGGTAGTAGCTACCGGGATTTTTTAGTAGATTTGTATAGCTTTGCTCTCTCCAGATGGGGTTCCAGCACTGGAGAAAGCGTCCGTTATCGTGACGGTGCGCGTCACACTAATTGTGGGAGCAGCCGGGGACGGCGGAATACAATGGAACTGGGGCAGACATGGAGGTCAGGGGCGAAAAAACGGCGTGAAGGAGCGAGCGCTGTTCCCAGGGGCGGAACGGAGGGAGTGTCGACTGCGTCTGAAAGAGGAGATGTCGCTCCTTGTAGCAAGAGTAACACACTGCGCCGATCCAGTTAGCAAGTGGAGCGCGAGTGTTAAGAGGATTTCATCGGCTGGAACGTTGGTTGGACAATTACTACAGTATTTTACTAGATACAGTCATATCGCAGACGATAACTCCTTTTAATCTGTGAGCTGTGAGATATAAATGGAAGGCTTCCTGTCGATAGACCTAAGAATCGATTCGTAGAGCTTTGGCTGCAGGAGAAGGGCTGATTGGTGCTTTAGAGTTCTTTTGAGATATTACGAGAGATTCGACAGTTCCTTTGAGCTGGATTCAGGAGATGCGTGGTATGTTGAGTAGGTTGGTGAACAGCTACACTTCTGGTATAATCGAGGAAGAGTTCACCTTCATTGCCGAGTTAGTAAGTGCGTCTCACTGGCATGTGGAGGTCCTGGGTTCAATTCCCGGTATTGCTGAGGACTGTTTCTTCGTAAGAGGACTGAAACGGGGTGGGGTCCACTTAACCTCACGGTACTTTGTGTAGCCTGGTGAAGGGCTTCACTTCTGGTATAATCAAGGAACAGTCCGCCTTCATATCCGAGTTAGTAAGTGCGTCTTGCTGACATGTGGACCTGGGCTCAATCCTCGGTATTGCTAAGGATTGTTCTTCTATAAGAGGAGAAAATATAAAAATGTGGTAAATGAAGCAGGCAAAAAGGAATACAAACGTCTCAAAAATGATATCGACAGGACGTGCAAAATGGCTAAGCAGGGATGGCTAGAGGACAAATGTAAGGATGTAGAGGCTTATCTCGCTAGGGGTAAGATAGACACTGCCTACAGCAAAATTAAAGAGGCCTTTGGAGATAAGAGAACCACTTGTATCAACATCAAGAGCTCAGATGGAAACCCAGTTCTAAGCAAAGAAGGGAAGGCAGAAAGGTGGAAGGAGAATATAGAGGGTCTATACAAGGGCGATGTACTTGGGGACAATAAGCGTGAATATAAATATGGCTCTAAAAATGCTGATAGCCTGTTGAAATGAAGGAGATCCAGATGGTGGTAAATCCTTTATTGTGCTGGCACCATCAGAGCGCCTAGTAACAAACACAAAAAAACAATACGTATAATACTGCATACAGTGACACAGCATTTCAGGTTCTTGAAAACGATGATGATGATGATGTTTGGCTTGTGGGGCGCTCAACTGTGCGTTTATCAGCGCCCGTACAAATCCCCAACCTTTGCTCAGTCCAGTCTTGCCACTTTCATGAATGATGATGAAGTAATGAGGACAAGACAAACACCGAGTCATCTCGAGGCAGGTGAGAATCCCTGAGGCCGCCGGGAATCGAACCGGGGACCCCGTGCTCGGGAAGCGTGAACACGACCGCGAACCACGACCTGCGAACTGTTGAAAACGAGAAGGGCAACTAAACAAAAGGAAACACACACCACTTCCTATGAAAGAAGTTAAAGTTGACGCATAATAGCGTCCGACAAAACCGACAAGCAACATTTGTTGTGGAATACAGCAAGTGACGTAGATCAGTCGAAACCAAAACGTGAAGTGAGACTGGTTCACTACGGAGCCATAATGAAAGCGCAGAGTACATAATCTGAGCGCCCTCTGGATTGTATAATGCGTCATAAGTTTAAGAAATAAATTCAGTAAAAACAATTTTTAAGTTTTGTCATTTTTTATTAAAATTATGAAAATGTCAACTTGTAAAAAGAGCTACTTGAAACTTCCTAGTTTCTCTTGAACCAAATACGCCACAGCTGTCAGAGGAAAACGTACGATACTCCCTCCGGAAGACCTCGTTTTGAATGTACGAAGTCTAAAGCTACATTATGTGGAATTTAACAATATTTAGATTGCGGCCTTAATACAGAGCAGGGTATAACAAAGCAGTTACAACTAAACGTATACTTAAAGAAGTTTTTTTTAATTTTTTATCCACTATTACACCGTGGATGAAATCGAAAAACCATTTACGACGCCTGCTCCCTGCTTATTAATCAAGAGGTTCATATCCTCCTGATAGCTCACATGAATTTCATTCTGCTCCAAAATATCTAGAACCGTGCCTTTACTACCACAGGGCAGGATAGACAAGTCATCGTTAATGCTTCTTAAGCAATGCTTTAATTCTCTTCGACGGTGCCCTAATGCACTACCAATACTTGCATATCCACGCTCGCCAAACCTAACTTGAAAATCCCTCCCAATCTGCCCAATGTAATGTTTCGCACACGAGCCATATCTCATCATGTAGACCCCTACTCTGCTAAATTTACTAACCGCTGGCTCCAAGCTGTGTCGCTGTATTTTGTCCCATTTATTATTTGTGCGGAAACCCACTGCAACGCCGACTTTAAGGCGTTAGTAATTTTGTGTGACAAAGGACATACTAAGAGAGTGAGACACACTTTTTCATCATCGGCTTTCCACAAACCACAGATTACTTTCCAACTTTCTTAAAAACTTTAATGATCACATTTGTCTCCTTCTCAATAACGATTAATAAGTGTAACAGAGCAGGGGGCGTCTAAAAGATCAATTGTGGCCCGTATGCGAAACATTACATTACACAGACTGGGAGGAATTTTCAAGTCAGGTATCGTGAGCATGGATATACTTGTAATGGTAGTGCATTAGGGGACCATGTAAGAGAATTCAAGATTTACTTAAGAAGCATTAACGATGACTTATCCATCCTGCACTATGGTATTAAAGGCACGATCTTAGATATTTTGGAGGAGATTTGCCCGAAATTAAGGGTTTGGGTTTGGTACCATCTGGATCTCCTTCATTTCAGCAGCTTAACAGCATTTTAGACTCATATTTATATTGACTGTGATTGTGACTGCATACGTCCATCAAGACTAAGTCTGATCTACGGTACACTTTCAATGTTTGTGGAGGATTGACAACTCTTCTTACTCAAGAGGCGACACCAGGGAAGGTAATGATATCGGGTGATGGGGTCTACATCTACATCTACATTTATACTCCGCAAGCCACCCAACGGTGTGTGGCGGAGGGCACTTTACGTGCCACTGTCATTATCTCCCTTTCCTGTTCCAGTCGCGTATGGTTCGCGGGAAGAACGACTATCTGAAAGCATCTGTGCGCGCTCTAATCTCTCTAATTTTACATTCGTGATCTCCTCGGGAGGTATAAGTAGGGGGAAGCAATATATTCGATACCTCATCCAGAAACGCACCCTCTCGAAACCTGGCGAGCAAGCTACACCGCGATGCAGAGCGCCTCTCTTGCAGAGTCTGCCACTTGAGTTTGTTAAACATCTCCGTAACGCTATCACGGTTACCAAATAATCCTGTGACGAAACGCGCCGCTCTTCTTTGGATCTTCTCTATCTCCTCCGTCAACCCGATCTGGTACGGATCCCACACTGATGAGCAATACTCAAGTATAGGTCGAACGAGTGTTTTGTAAGCCACCTCCTTTGTTGACGGACTACATTTTCTAAGGACTCTCCCAATGAATCTCAACCTGGTACCCGCCTTACCAACAATTAATTTTATATGATCATTCCACTTCAAATCGTTCCGCACGCATACTCCCAGATATTTTACAGAAGTAACTGCTACCAGTGTTTGTTCCGCTATCATATAATCATACAATAAAGGATCCTTCTTTCTATGTATTCGCAATACATTACATTTGTCTATGTTAAGGGTCAGTTGCCACTCCCTGCACCAAGTGCCTATCCGCTGCAGATCTTCCTGCATTTCGCTACAATTTTCTAATGCTGCAACTGGAGCGAAGTCGATGTTCCAACTTATACCAGAGGTGTTCCATTGGGTCGGGTCAGCACTGGGCAGTCCAGTCCATTTCAGGAATGTTATTGTCCACAAAACATTGCCTCACAGACGCTGCTTTATGCAAGGGTGCGTTGTCATATTGAGATAAACAATGAACGTCTCCGTACTGCTCCTCTGCTATACACCTTACAGAATGCTGTAAATTGGACTTACCCCCTTTCGCATTTTGCGCAATAATGGGAGCACATACTAATCATGAAAACCACCTCCATAGCGCAAATTCATCTCCTCCATAATTCACGTTGACACTCTGCACAATGCCAGGTAACAGTCTCTGGGCATTCGTCAAACAGAAACTCCCCATCGGGTTGGCACGATACAGTGTAATTCACCTCTGCAAATCACTTGTTTCTAGTAGTCCACTGTCCAATAGTGTCGCCATTTACAAAATCTCAACGCTTGACATTGACTACAGAAAGCCGGCCGCTGTGACCGAGCGGTTCTAGGTTCTTCAGTCCGGAAACGCGCTGCTGCTACCGTCGCAGGTTAGAATCCTGCCTCGGGCATGGATGTGTGCGATGTCCTTAGGTTAGTTAGGTTTAAGTAGTTCTAAGTTCTAGGGGACAGATGACCTCAGGTATTAAGTCCCATAGTGCTCAGAGCCATTTGAACCATTTGACGACAGAAATGTGTGGCTTATGAGGAGCTGATCGACCTTTATAACCCATTCTGCATTAAAGACCTCTCAGTCATCAAGTTTCCAACCTTATTCCATTTGGCAACACGTTTCAACGATTTGCTTCGCCATCTTCAGGAGTATTAAGAGTATACCTCGGTTGCAATCAAAACAGGACGCATCAATACTGGTATTAGTACATTTTTGCTATAGTGATCACTTCCACAGTAACCTGCCGACTGTTCACTGCAAGTGATCTCTACAGGAAAAATCTGCTAATACCAGTACTGCTGGTCCCTGTTTTGATCACAACCGAGGTATATTCTTCGTATTGGTTCAAATGGCTCTGAGCGCTATGGGACTTAACTTCTGAGGTCATCAGTCCCCTAGAACTTAGAACTACTTAAACCTAACTAACCTAAGGACATTACACACATCCATGTCCGAGGCAGTATTCTAACCTGCGACCGTAGCGGTCGCGCGGTTCCAGACTGTAGCGCCTACAACCGCTCCGCCACTATGGCCGGCTATTCTTCGTATTCTTCAGGGCCCTGAAGATGGCGTAGTAAAACACTGAAACTGATTGCCAAATAAAATAAGGTTGGAAAGTTGACGGATGAAAGATCTAAGTCTACATGGATACTGTGCAAATCACGTTTAAGTGCTTGGCAGAGAGTTCATCGAACCACCTTCACAATTCTCCATTATTCCAATCTCTTATAGCGTGCGGAAAGAACGAACACCTATATCTTTCCGTACGAGCTCTGATTTAACTTATTTTATCGTGGTGATCGTTTCTCCCTATATAGGTCGGTGACAACAAAATATTTTCGCATTCTGAGGAGAAAGTTGGTGATTGGAATTTCGTGAGAAGATTCCGTCGCAACGAAAAACACATTTCTTTTAATGATTTCCAACCCAAATCCTGTATTACTTCTGTGACACTCTCTCCCATATTTCGCGATGATACAAAACGTGCTGCCCGTCTTTGAACTTTTTCGATGCACTCCGTCAGTCCTATCTGGTAAGGATCCCACACCGCCCAGCAGTATTCTAAAAGAGGACGGACACGCGTAGTGTAGGCAGTCTCCTTAGTAGACCTGTTGCATTTTCCAAGTGTCCTGCCATCAAAACGCAGTGTTTGGTTAGCCTTTCCCACAACGTTTTCTATGTGTTCCTTCCAATTTAAGTTGTTCCTAATTGTAATATCTAGGTATTTAGTTGAATTTACGGCTTTTAGATTGGACTGATTTATCGTGTAACCGAAGTTAAACGAGTTCCTTTTAGCACTCATTTGGATGATCTCACAGTTTTCGTTATTTTGGGTCAACTGCTACTTTTCGCAACATTCAGATATCTTTTCTAAATCGTTTTGCAATTTGTTTTGTTCTTCTGATGACTTTATTAGTCGATAAACGACAGCGCCATCTGCAAAGAACCTAAGACGGCTGCTCAGATTGTCTCCCAAATCGTTTATATAGATAAGGAACAGCAAAGGGCCTATAACACTACCTTGGGGAACGCCAGAAATCACTTCTGTTTTACTCGATGACTTTCCGTCAGTTACTACGAACTGTGACTTCTCTGACAGGAAATCACAAATCCAGTCACATAACTGAGATGATATTCCATAAGCACGCAATTTCACTACAAGCCGCTTGTGTGGTACAATGTCAAAAGCCTTCCGGAAACCCAGAAATACGGAATCGATCTGAAATCCCTTGTCAATAGCTGTCAACACTTCATGTGAATAAAGAGCTAGTTGTGTTTCACAGGTACGAAGTTTTCTAAGCCCATTTCGACTGTGTGTCAATAGAGAGTTTTCTTCGGGGTAATTTATAATGTTTGAACGCAATATATGTTCCAAAATCCTGCTGCATATCGACGTTAAGGATATGGGCCTGTAGTTTAGTGGATTACTCCTACTACCTTTCTTGAATATTGGTGTGACCTGTGCAGCTTTCCAGTCTTTGGGTACGGATCTTTCGTCGAGCGAACGGTTGTATATGATTGTTAAGTATGGAGCTAATGCATCAGCATACTCCGAAAGGAACCTAATTGGTATACAATCTGGACCAGAAGACTTGCTTTTATTAAGTGATTCAAGTTGCTTCACTACTCCGAGGATACTTTCTTCAACGTTACTCATGTTGGCAGCTGTTCTCGATTCGAATTCTGGAATATTTACTTCGTCTCCTTTTGTGAAGGCATTTCGGAAGGCTGTGTTCAGTAACGCTGCTTTGGCAACGCTGCCTTCCATAGTATCTCCATTGTTATCGCGCAGAGAAGGCATTGATGTTTGATTTGACATCCTGTTTCGAACAGCCGAGTCCCGCATCGATCTTTAAGAAGATGGACATCAGAGACATTCTTTTTAATTCCCCAGCCGCAGACTTTGTGCTAGTGCGGTGCATGTAGCGCTTTGAACACACGAGTGATTCATTCTTCCAATTTCACGCGATATTTTGTAACCACCCTCCGCAGTGCTCGACGGTTCTTGGCCGATATTAGATGAGGTCTGCCAGATCATGGTTCAGCTATAGTTGTTCCTTGTGGACCGGTACTCAGTTTCCTTCACAGTTACATCACCAACAGTCGATGTGAGCAGCTTTAGAAGGAGTGAAATTTCCCTGATGAAATTCTCATTTAGGTGACGTACAATGACTAGTCCACGCTCGACGCCTGTTAGGTGGACATGTCATTTTGATTTTTGTAAGTTATCGATGTGCAAGTCAGAGAGAGAGAGAGCAAGTTACGTTGCCCTTAAATAATCTTTGGTTTGTTGTGGCACAGTACTTGCCTCTGTGCAGTCTGATACATTCTTAGTTGAAGCGTGGTATGTGGTGGACGCATTCAGTAGTGCTGCGTCGACCTGTGATTGTATGTCTTAGATGAAGAAAGAATTATTGTAAAGGACAGCAAGGATGAAAAAGATGTATGTATTGGAAAGCGAAGAGAATATAAATTTTGAATAATGTTTTTTTTTCTTTTTTTTTTTTTTTTTTTTTTTTAAAGAGAAGTAGTTTGAGGTAATGCTGCATCACTGCGCAGCTTGTCGTAATGATTCTCAGCTAGTAAACTTGCTCAGAGCTGAGAGAAAGAGAGAAACCACCTCAATTCTATTATTCATGCCTTAAGATATTAACTGATTAAGCTGTTTGGTTGTTATAGAAATTCTCTGTTACTATAGCACCCTTTTCAAATCACTGTTCTTTTTGTTAACCATAGTATTATTCAGACCAACTTTACATATGAAGATCACGCAAAATTTTACTCTGTCTTTTTGAATACACACCTCATTCTAAAATCGTTGTCTTGGAATATCATTTCATGGAAATAGTTACTCTCTGTCTAAAGAAGGTTTATCATTAGGCATTACCACACTGTACCATGTGGTATACAACAGTTCTATATTTATTTAAAAACTGAAATCTACCTTAGCCACCGTCTGCTTGCAGTTTCCTGTTGTGTTTTCCAGAAAACTGCAACAATTTTGTCAAGACGCGAGGTAAGTGGAAATTTTGCTTTTTTGTTTTATTTCAACTGCAAATTTAATATAAAGATAGGTTATATTCAGACCAGTTACGCTTCAACTTATATTAGGTTCTGTTTAGCCGAAGGTTAGCATACGAGTTTGTTGGATAACAGTTTGTAGGTACATAGTTTCGGTAAAAGAAAAGAATGTACATAGTTTTGGTAATACGTAGATTGTTTTTATAGAGTGAGAGGTAAAGCTGGAACAAATTTCATACAGAAACATATAGTGTGGAGGTTACAAGTTCCATGGCATTCCTTATCGACCGATTCTGCTATTACTTACTCTCTACTGCCAACACAATACTCCATGCCTCCTTTTATACTGGCGAGTGGTCAATTTCGTATTACATAGATGTGTACGGATACTTTTGATTAAATAGTGTAGGGCCTACATGACTTTCATTCTATGCACGGAGATCTCTATCGAACTCCTTAGCAAATAGAATGACCTAGAGATTATTTTGGTTTATAGTATTTTGTCAATATAAACATTTTATCTCGAAATATGGGAGAGTGCCACAGAAATGATACAGGATTTGGACTGGAAATCGTTAAAAGAAAGGCGTTTTTCGTTGCGACCGAATCTTCTCACGAAACTCCAATCAACAACTTTCTCCTCCGAATGCGAAAATATTTTGTTGACACCGACCTACATAGGGAGTAACGAGCACCGCGATAAAATAAGGGAAATCAGAGTTCGTACAGAAAGATACAGGTGTTCATTCTTTCCGCGTGCTACACGAGATTGGAATAATAGATACTTGTGAAGGTGGTTCGATGAACCCTCTGGCAGGCACTTAAATGTGATTTGCAGAGCATCCATGTAGATGTATATGTAGATTACTTCTGTTTGTAAACTGTTGATGCCATGTGTTGAGGACCAGTGATTTGAAACGCTTCATGCATAATACGAACAATAACACACACCACTGTGAGTGACTGAGGTATCTACACATACGTACAAGGTTATACGTTTCACTGTGACAGTCACGTAAAACCAGTGCTGCTAATATGATTATGTTGCAGCAGTTTTTTTATGTTGATGCCTGTTTATCTCACAGCATATAGATGCGTTTTCATTCTTCTGGAACAACTGCACCAGCGTTTTCAGTGCACTATTTTGCAACATATCAGCTACTACGAAGCTTGTCTGTATTCATAGCAAGGGATGTTGGCATGTCCCCAGTCGTAACATTCAATTACAGCGACGATGCCCCTGTGATACAGCCAAGCGCAAAAGTTGCTGTACTGGTTTGCAGCTGCTAATATTAACTTTTTAATGTAGCTCGGTATTTCCTGTTCACCCTAGTGAAGGAGGTTTTCTTCATCTTGGGCCGTTGTCGTTAAATTTACAATTCGCTGGCATATGAACCGTTGGCATCACTGATTATTCCACCCAAGAAGTCGGGAATGTTTTAGTTGAAATTTGGTGACGACGCTAGCTTTCGCCTCTGAAGACGGTTTTCATTTTGCGCTGGAGAGTAATATAAGGGGCGTTCAAAAAGAAACGAGTCGGAGTCAGAAATGTGCAAACCGGTGACAGGAGAGTAATATTGCGGCGTGTGTAACGAGGTGTGGTTCCGACCAGAGCGTGGAAGTTCACAGACCGTCGCTAGAGGGCACGCGTGCACGTCACGTGACTATACAAAGCTAGCAGGAGTAGAGGTGGGTCGAACTCGTTCATTCCCGTGAACTACTTCATTCATTTCACTCTTTGCCGTGAAGCGTTCAAATGAAGTAGTTCATTCGTGAAGTACGGAAGCCTAGCGAAGTTGCCCAGTTCGCCGCTCAGCCGCTGCTACGCTCGCTTCGCCTCGCTCGTATAATAAAGCTTCGTAATACTTCACAATTTTACCAACAGATGGCGGAACTATGGAGTAACGTGCACGCAACGTTTTACGCTCTTACAGCGTCTGAGTTATCTTAAATAGAGCATGGTCGAAGGGCACAAAGGAAAGATAAACAGAGAAGGCTGTCACGTATAAAGAAGGTACTACATTTAATCTTGCTCGACATTTTCTCGTGAAGCGCCCAAAAAAGTCTTTATCTGCCAAATGAAACATTATTTGTTGTATTCATGGACTGAAAAATAGGGCTACCAACGAAATGCAGTCCAGTTTTATGTTCCTTTTAAAATTTAATCCAAAATAGAATGAGTATGTTTAACACTGTGACAAAGTCTATATACCTACGTTAAGTAATTATTCAGAAGTTTTCCTGTAGATTTTATTTTTGTTGACAATAATAACCCACTAGATTCAAAACGTAAACTGTCACCTGTAGTCATTGGTACGATTTCAGGTAAAATCCCTCTTTCAGTGTTATTAACAAACCTTTTATTTTCATGTTGGCTGTGCGTGCTCACACAGATAGCCTCTTCGTTTCCATCTTTAATATTCATTTGTCTTCAAGCGCTGCCAACGGTAGGCTACCCGTACACGCGAAGTTTAACTGCACAAATAGTCACAGGTAATGATGTCAGCACTGCAGGTAGCAGCTGACGCTGTCTTCTCTCGCCCCTCACATCCCCTGCCCCTCCTACACCTATCGTTCCCCACAAACACCGCGCGATTCGTCGACAGGCAGCACAGGGAGGACTGAAGTGAAGGGAGGATGAGTGACGTGGGAGAGGGAGAGGGGAAGAGAGTGAGTGAACTAGAAAAAAGTGTGGAGTGTGCCATCTGTGAAGAGTTTGAAGTACCAGTTCATTGAAATTGAGTGGTTAGTTCACACTTCACAGGAGTGAAGCGTTCATTTGAACGACTCATTCACGAGCTCCCCATCACTAAGCAGGAGCATGCATCAGTCGTCCAGCGCTGCCAGCCGCATTGCAGACAGTGACTTGGAGGCGGCGAAAGAAGAGCAAAGAGGTGTTGTTCGTTTTCTGATAGCGGAAGGAGTACAAGGAACGGACATTCATCGACGAATGTCACAAGTGTACAGCGAACACGGCATGTCCCTTGCAAGGTTCAAGGAGTAGCACAAGCGCTTCAGGGAGGGATGGGTGACGTTAGTGGATGATGCACGGTCTGGAGCACCACACTGCATTACCGATGACATCGTCCAGCTGGTGGATGCACACATTACCCAGGACCGCCGAGTGGCAGTGAAAGCCATAGCCGCCGTGGGCGGACTGAGCGTCATGAAGGAACTACTGCACATGCGCAAAGCGTATGCCCAATGGCTGCCCCACAGTCTTCAACCACATCATGAAGCATGTCGAATGGCGCACTGTCTTGCTGATCTGCAGCGCTATGCTCCGGAAGGGAATGCGTTCCTGGCATGAGTGGTGGCTGGAGATGAGTCATGGTGTCATCACTTCGAATCAGAATCAAAACAACAAAGTCTCCAGTGGAAGCATCCAGGGTCACAACCACTAAAAAAGGCCAAGGCCATCCACACAAGTGCAGGAAACGTTATGCTGAAGTTCTTCTTGGACCAAGATGGCCCCCTTCTGATTCACTTCCTGCAGCACGGGACAACAGTGAATGCCTAACGTTACTCGTAAACCTCGACCACCCTTCGCCAAGTGATCAAATCAAAACGACGGGGCAATCTCACCCCTGGGGTCATTGTGCTCCACGACAATGCAAAGCCTCACACGGCCAACACAGTCTCGGCACTCCTGTAGATATTCAAATGGGAGGTTCTCGGCCACCCTCCATACAGGTCCACTGGACCTGACGGGATACCAATTCGATTCTACACAGAGTACGCGAAAGAACTTGCCCCGCTTCTAACAGCCGTGTACCGCAAGTCTCTAGAGGAACGGAAGGTTCCAAATGATTGGAAAAGAGCACAGGTAGTCCCAGTCTTCAAGAAGGGTCGTCGAGCAGATGCGCAAAACTATACACCTATATCTCTGACGTCGATCTGTTGTAGAATTTTGGAACATGTTATCAACGGAGAGACGTCTACAGACGTTGAAGTAACCTCTGGCGTGCCACAGGGGAGTGTTGTGGGACCATTGCTTTTCACAATATATATAAATGACCTAGTAGATAGTGTCGGAAGTTCCATGCGGCTTTTCGCGGATGATGCTGTAGTATACAGAGAAGTTGCAGCATTAGAAAATTGTAGCGAAATGCAGGAAGATCTGCAGCGGATAGGCACTTGGTGCAGGGAGTGGCAACTGACCCTTAACATAGACAAATGTAATGTATTGCGATTACATAGAAAGAAGGATCCTTTATTGTATGATTATATGATAGCGGAACAAACACTGGTAGCAGTTACTTCTGTAAAATATCTGGGAGTATGCGTGCGGAACGATTTGAAGTGGAATGATCATATAAAATTAATTGTTGGTAAGGCGGGTACCAGGTTGAGATTCATTGGGAGAGTCCTTAGAAAATGTAGTCCATCAAGAAGGAGGTGGCTTACAAAACACTCGTTCGACCTATACTTGAGTATTGCTCATCAGTGTGGGATCCGTACCAGATCGGGTTGACGGAGGAGATAGAGAAGATTCAAAGAAGAGCGGCGCGTTTCGTCACAGGGTTATTTGGTAACCGTGATAGCGTTACGGAGATGTTTAACAAACTCAAGTGGCGGACTCTGCAAGAGAGGCGCTCTGCATCGCGGTGTAGCTTGCTCGCCAGGTTTCGAGAGGGTGCGTTTCTGGATGAGGTATCGAATATATTGCTTCCCCCTACTTATACCTCCCGAGGAGATCACGAATGTAAAATTAGATAGATTAGAGCGTGCACAGAGGCTTTCAGACAGTCGTTCTTCCCGCGAACCATACGCGACTGGAACAGGAAAGGGAGGTAATGACAGTGGCACGTAAAGTGCCCTCCGCCACACACCGTTGGGTGGCTTGCGGAGTATAAATGTAGAATGTAGAGTCCGGACCTCTCTCCCTGTGATTACGCCATTTTTGATCCCGTTAAAAAGGCTCTGAGGGGCAAACGATTCACCTCGGACGACGACGTCCAGCTGTACGTGTGGATCTGGTTAACATCGCAGCCCCGGGAATTTTATGAGACAGCCATTCACCGCCGTGTGTCACAGTGGGATGAGTGCCTCAACAGCCAGGGTCAATACTTCTAACATACAGATACTGGTTTCTGTAATTATGCGTCCGGCTCGTTTCTTTTTGGACGCCCCTTATGCAATCCACGACGGACGTTCCCCGCAATATCGAAGGTTCATGAATGCTTATTTTTCCACTGCACAGGTGTGTTCGCGGCTCGACCTACTTCGCCTCGTTTGAATTCGCTGTGATTACGTCGATAGTAGGCCTAGCAAACGGGGACAAGAAAAGTGGAATGTTATCGGACTATTTAGCAACAGTAAATGTTCTCACGAGACAGATATGCTTCTTCATTCGTTATACGACCTACAATTTCCGTCTTTACAAGTATGCCCATACAAAGTCTCTTTCCTCGCGCCCAATCACAGACGCACGGGAATAAAATCGCATGGACAAAAATTAGTGAAAAGAACGCACGTGTGCATGCGCATTCTACTGCGCACATGTTGTCTCATTGAGCAAGCATTCTGCTATGCATCCCCTTCTTTGCTCGGGAGTTTGTGCTGCATTTATTCTGACGAAAAGACAGCAGAAAAAGAAAACACAAACGCGACTGCCGGTAAACAAGTATATAAATAACAGAGGTGCGAGAAATATAAATTGACGACGACCCTTTGTTTGCATATTTTAGGAGGTGACAGCGAAAGTTATATTTTCTGCTAGGTAAACGGCAGGGATAAGGCTGTCTATTACATTTCGTTAGCCACCAACCGGTTACTTAGATACCAGTTAAGACTGTTTATTTCTCATTTCAAAACAAAGCATTTCAGCGAATATTCCTGCAGCTGAGAAATACTTAACAGCAATTCTTAGGCAGTATGTGAATGTCAATTGGCTTTCAGTACATTTGTATTTTATGTTATAAAAAGTTGTTTTATCACAAAAGACTACACACAGATTAATATCCTAGGACTCGGCAAACCGGAGAATGTGACAGGCCCAGAATCCACCAGTACGAAGGTCGCATTTTCTAATTTTGTATTTTTTACATTATAAGTGTGCTTCATTTTAGTTTCTAGTCTTTTGCTCTTTTCTCCAGGTGTCAAGGTCCTCAGTTGTTGTGCTACATTTGTCCACAGTTTTCATATACACTTCATAACTTTATAGGCTTCTTCTTCTCTGTTTTTGTGACGCGAGACTAATTTTTTACTGTAACGTGATCTGGCATAACATCTCAACTTTTTATTCAAATGGTCATCAGAAGTTGCGTTCCATATGGTTTCTCTTTGTAACCGTGTACCAATTTCAGCGTGCTTTCTTTGATGTCAACAGGCATTATTTTACGTTAATCACCTTAAAGTATAAGCTCAACACACTACACAACAAACCACACATGGGCACCTGTTGCCTTTCGTCTGCTAAACAGCGCAAGAGATTTCCACCTAGTCCCTGGAAGCAATGCTCCATTACGCATGGCCTCCATTTCGAGGAAGTTATGCATTCACAAATGCGCATGCATAGTTGCGCTGTTGGAAATGTAAAAGCATGCACAAAGATGAACAGAAAAAGGGCATCAGGTGAACGAACCTTAAGGATGAGACCGTACTGACAAGGGAACCTCCCCATCGCAGCCCCCCTCAGATTTAGATATAAGTTGGCACACTTGATAGGCCTTGAAAAAATGAACACAGATCAATCGAGAAAACAGGAAGAAGTTGTGTGGAACCATGAAAAAATAAACAAAATATACAAACTGAGTAGTCCATGTGCAACATAGGCAACATCAAGGTTAACTGAGCTCAGGAGCGCCGTGGTCCCGTGGTTAGCGTGAGCAGCTGCGGAACGAGAGGTCCTTGGTTCAAGTCTTCCCTCCAGTAAAAGGATTAATTTCTTTATTTTCACAAAGTTATGATCTGTCCGTTCGTTCATCGACGTCTCTGTTCACTGTAATAAGTTTAGTGTCTGTGTTTTGCGACCGCACCGGTAAACCGTTCGATTAGTAGACGAAAGGACGTGCCTCTCCAATGGGAACTGAAAACATTTGATCGCAAGGTCATAGGTCAACCGATTCCTTCACAGGAAAACGTGTCTGATATATTCTATACGACACCGGTGACGGCATGTGCGTCACATGACAGGAATATGTTGTCGACCCACCTAACTTGTACACTTGGCGAATGGGTAAAAAGATTCTTCTACCTTACCCGATTTCGGTTTTCTTGTGGATGTGATAATCACTCCCAAAAAAGTGATGAAAACATAAGAGTTTGTCACATAAACTGAAAATAAAAAATTAAACTTTTCACTCGAGAAAAGACTTGACACAAGGACATCTCGTTTCGCACCTGCTCACGCTAGCCACGGGACCACGGCGCTCCTAAACTCACATTACCCTTGTTGTTGCCTATCTTGCGCATGGACTACTCAGTTTGAATATTTTGCTTATTTTTTCGTAGTTCCACACAACTTCTTCCTGTTTTCTCGATTGATCTGTGTTCAGTTTTACAATGCCTGTCCACTGTGCCAACTTATATCTAAATCTGAGGGGGGTGCGATGGGGAGGTTCCCTTGTGAGCAGAACTACATTGCAGCTGGGTGGCGCTGCAGGAGCCGGCCGTAATATTGTTTATATGAAATCGTGTGAGACAAAACGTACTACGCGGCAGCGGAACTGCCTGGCGCAACACTGCGAGGTAAAGTTCACCAACTGGCCAACTATGACGTCACGGGTGGCGTCGGGTAGTTCCGTTGTCTTTAGTGCGGCACAACAAGTGTCGCGACATTGCACATCATTCAAACCATAGCTCTTTTGACGTGCGAAACGAAAGATTGTTTACCAAAATGGTGTTAGACGAGGAAAAGTTAATTTCATGTATAAGTCGATATCCAGTGTTATGCGAGCTTCAAAGTGAGCATCATATGGATAGTACCAAAAAAAAAAGAAACATTTGAAACGTCCCCTTTGAAAAATTATACAAGACTGTGCTTAAACTGACACACAGTATTTTTAGC
Source organism: Schistocerca cancellata (assembly GCF_023864275.1). Lineage (NCBI taxonomy): Eukaryota > Metazoa > Arthropoda > Insecta > Orthoptera > Acrididae > Schistocerca > Schistocerca cancellata. Next base: position 1,246,637,961 of record NC_064626.1, read on the forward strand.
GCAACGCAATCTGACTTTCAATAATCCCTACAAAACAATGGCCCTGACTAACATTAACCTATACCTTTCACAAATCACTTACCTCACAAAAATCTTGGTTACTCGAACTACTGCAATACAGCGAGCGCCACTACTGCCAGCTAAATAAAAGATTCAAACTACGGAAGGCACTAACTACTGATAGGAATAGTTAGCAAATGAAAGATTTTGATAGAGAACAAACAATGTATTTACCTTAATAATCATAATATATATAGCAGTTCATGCCATCCAGTGTTACAAATTTCAAAACTCCGCCATCTCTCTCCCCACATCCAGCACTGCTGGCGGCTCACCTCCAACTGCGCAACGCTACGCGCTGTTCACATCCAGCTGCCGCTGTCCAACACTACAATGGCAGACAACAATGCAAACTAGCTACAGACTGCACACAGCACAGCCAGTGATTTTCATACAGAGCGCTACGTAACGTTGCCGATAAGAAAAAGCCTACTTACACATTTGGCAAAAAAACTGACAAGGAAATGGGAGTAAACATAACAAACGAACACCTACGAATTCTACGATAATGACAGAAGCTGAAGAAATGACTTAAAATTTGTGTCACAGTCGGGACTTCAACCGAGGTCTTTTTGCTGCCTAGGCAGGTACGCTAGCCATAAGACTGACAGTAACACACTTGCACGGCTGTCTATTGTCCAATGCTCTCCCTAACACAAACTTCAATTCACGTCTTCAGTTTATTTTCCCTTTTTTAAATCATCACTATTGCCAAGGCTCTCCGGTATTGGATACGCACCTAGCATTGGACGTAATGGGGAAATCCTGCCTGTACCTCGGGTGTAGGTGATCTATAGAGCTGATATAATTAAATTTTTCTTGAGAAATTTCAGTGTCTACTTTCTCTATAATAACGATAAAAGCTGAAGAAACGAATTAAAATTTGTGCCACATTTCTTCAGCTTCTATCATTGTCACACATAAATTTGAGACTCAAATGTCTCAAGGCAAATTTAATTATATCTGACCTACAAATTCCTTTATTTAATTTTGCGAAATGAACAATTAGATCTTTAATTTTCTTTTGCTACATGCATATTATTACATTTTTCTACTACCTGTTTTCTCTTTAACGTCATCCGCTATTTACCACGTCGTTTTGTCAGATCTTGCGGGGAAATGAAATAATATTTCAGTCTATCCCATATCTTCATACCATTATTTTCAAAATTGCCTCCTATATGAGGAAGGTCTCATAACTGTATTTCTTCGGGCTCTTCCAAGGCAAAGAACAGCGATCCGTGTGTGAGAAAACTGTGCAAGACACAAGAGGCAAGAATTACATTCTCTACATGTTCTGGATTGATCTTGCGATAGTAAATCCCAAATTTTTGTCACTGTGTTCCAAAAGCGTTTTCTGAAACTATTCGTACTCTGTTAAGTCTCGAGTCACAAAAACAGAGAAGAAGAAGCCTATAAATTTATGAGGTGTGGATGAAAACTGTGGACAAGTGTAGCACAACTGAGGAGCTTGACATCTGGAGAAAAGAGCAAAAGACTAGAAACTAAAATGAAGCACACTTATGATGTAAAAAAATACAAAATTAGAAAATGAAACCTTCGTTCTGGTGGATTCTGGGCCTGTCACATTCTCCAGTTTGCCGAGTCCTAGGATATTAATCTGTGTGAACCTTTTATGATAAAACGTATAGTTTTTGGATTGGGCATGTAATTGTGCACCAGGATAAGATCTCTTGAAATAGGTTTTTAATGGAAAAGCTTTGTTTCCAATAGTCCCTTGAGGCTATCGACCTCTCGTGCCTAGTAATTCTATTCGATGTATTTCATTCCAGTTTCGTTGCTAAATCTGGCCGTGAAAAGATCTCCGTGTCGGCCATTTTGCTCGGAGTTTGCCGAACGACTTACATACAAAATTTGCTACATTCTGTCGCGCTGCTGCAGTTCAACTGCGGTATACGAAACAGAGCCGTGCCGCTCTGTTGCAGCGCAGTTCTGCTCAGTGCGGTCTTACCTGAAGGGAGCTCTGCGGTAGGAGCTTCAAGTGGAAGAGTTCGGCTTATCACGTGACGTCAGTAGTTAGCGGCGCGACGGAACGATGAGTCGCTGCATACGTTGCTATCCTGAGCAAACCTCGTCACCTTCTACAACTACATATACATCTACATGACTACTCTGCAATTCACATTTAAGTGCTTGGCAGAGGGTTCATTGAACCACAATCATACTATCTCTCTACCATTCCACTCCCGAACAGCGCGCGGGAAAAACGAACACCTAAACCTTTCTGTTCGAGCTCTGATTTCTCTTCTTTTATTTTGATGATCATTCCTACCTATGTAGGTTGGGCTCAACAAAATATTTTCGCATTCGGAAGAGAAAGTTGGTGACTGAAATTTCGTAAATAGATCTCGCCGCGACGAAAAACGTCTTTGCTTTAATGACTTCCATCCCAACTCGCGTATCATATCTGCCACACTCTCTCCCCTATTACGTGATAATACAAAACGAGCTGCCCTTTTTTGCACCCTTTCGATGTCCTCCGTCAATCCCACCTGGTAAGGATCCCACACCGTGCAGCAATATTCTAACAGAGGACGAACGAGTGTAATGTAAGCTGTCTCTTTAGTGGACTTGTTGCATCTTCTAAGTGTCCTGCCAATGAAACGCAACCTTTGGCTCGCCTTCCCCACAATATTATCTATGTGGTCTTTCCAACTAAAGTTGTTCGTAGTTTTAACACCCAGGTACTTAGTTGAATTGACAGCCTTGAGAATTGTACTATTTATCGAGTAATCGAATTCCAACGGATTTCTTTTGGAACTCATGTGGATCACCTCACACTTTTCGTTATTTAGCGTCAACTGCCACCTGCCACACCATACAGCAATCTTTACTAAATCGCTTTGCAACTGATACTGGTTTTCGGATGACCTTACTAGACGGTAAATTACAGCATCATCTGCGAACAACCTAAGAGAACTGCTCAGATTGTCACCCAGGTCATTTATATAGATCAGGAACAGCAGAGGTCCCAGGACGCTTCCCTGAGGAACACCTGATATCACTTCAGTTTTACTCGATGATTTGCCGTCTATTACTACGAACCGCGACCTTCCTGACAGGAAATCACGAATCCAGTCGCACAACTGAGACGATACCCCATAATCCCGCAGCTTGATTAGAAGTCGCTTGTGAGGAACGGTGTCAAAAGCTTTCCGGAAATCTAGAAATACAGAATCAACATCCCCTGTCGATAGCGGTCATTACTTCGTGCGAATAAAGATCTAGCTGCGTTGCACAAGAACGATGTTTTCTGAAACCATGCTGATTACGTATCAATAGATCGTTCCCTTCGAGGTGATTCATAATGTTTGAATACAGTATATGCTCCAAAACCCTACTGCAAACCGACGTCAACGATATAGGTCTGTAGTTCGATGGATTACTCTTACTACTCTTCTTAAACACTGGTGCGACCTGCGCAATTCTCCAATCTGTAGGTACAGATCTATCGGTGAGCGAGCGGTTGTATATGATTGCTAAGTAGGGAGCTATTGTATCAGCGTAATCTGAAAGGAACCTAATCGGTATACAATCTGGACCTGAAGACTTGCCCGTATCAAGCGATTTGAGTTGCTTCGCAACCCCTAAGGTATCTATTTCTAAGAAACTCATGCTAGCAGCTATGCACAGCACTTACAATCCACATACTTTGATGAGCCAAAACAGGTTGCCCACCGCGACGTTGGATGCCGCTCGATGGCGCTGCGGCCACGCGCTAACGAAAAGTACGAGGGGCGTTTGAAAAGTCCGTGCAAAGTCCGAGAGATGGCACCACCGGCGTGTATCGAGGTCATGTTTAGTTAGTAACATCTTTAGAAAGAACGCACACCAAGTTTCAGCCATATTGGTTTATTTCTTTGTGTTTGGCATTCGTGTGAATCAAGGAAGTCGAGTGATTGTTAAAAAATGGACGAAAAAAATTTCGTGTGGTGATTAAACATTACTTTCTGAAAGGCAAAACGCGTCAGCAGACTAAAGAAAATCTTGATAAACATTACAGTCGCCCTGCACCTTCGGTTAGAACAGTTTATAAGTGTCTTGAAAATTTTCGGAGTGGCCATATGGGCACAAGTGATGCCGAACGTTCTGGATACCCTGTGGAGGTTATGACTCCAGAAATCATTGATAAAATCCATGATATGGTGATGGATGACAGAAGAGTTAAGGTGCGTGAGATTACTAGTGCTGTGGGCATCTCGAATGAACGGGTACTTAATATTTTGCATAAACATTTGGGCATGAGAAAGCTATCCGCAAGATGGGTTCCGCGATTGCTCACGTTTGACCAAAAACGGAATCGTGTGAAGTGTTGCAAGGATGGTTTGCAGCTGTTCAGGAAGAATCTGCAGGACTTTAAGCGTCGTTTCGTCACTATGGATGGAACTTGGGAACATTACTATACTCCTGAGGCCAAACAACAATCTAAACAATGGTTTACCAAGGAAGAATCTGCACCAAAAAAAGGCGAAGACCATTCCTTCGGCCAGGAAGGTAATAGCGACTGTCTTTTGGGATTAGCAAGGGATAATCCTCATCGACTATCTGGAAAACGGTACGACTATTACAAGTGCATGTTATTCATCGTTATTGGACCGTTTGAAAACCGAGCTGCAAGAAAAACGCCAGCGATTGGACTGCAAAAAAGTCCTTTTCCATCACGACAATGCACCAGCGCACATATCAGCAGTTGTGGTCGCAAAATTAATGGAAATAGGATTCCAACTCTTTTCACATCCCCCCTGTTCTCCAGACTTGTCTCCCTTAGACTACTATTTGTTCCCCAATTTGAAAAAATGGCTGGTGGGACAAAGATTAGAACAGCGTTGGACGAAGTGTATAAGTCTAAAAGGAAACTAAGTCAAAAATAAAAAAGGTTTACCCCAAACAAGTAAGTAGTTTTTATTTTTGCATGGACTTTTCAAATGCCCCTCATATATAAGCGGAGCAGACACTGACGAGGAGGCACCTTAACGAAGATATAGGCTACAAATGGGGAAATCCATTGAGATAAGCGACTTAAAGGGCAGATTATTATTGTGCAGAATTGTGTTATCTTTGGTATGACGTCACGTGTGTTGCACTGCTGTTGAAATAGCTCGTTAATATTTTATAAATTTTAGACTTCATTTACTTATTTTAAAGTTTATTTGTTTTAATATTTGCCGTAAAAGTAGCTTATTAGTGGATTTTCATTAATCCCAGTCTTTCTTCCTGTGTTACTGACTCGAGTGGTCTGTTATTCGTGAGTCTCCTTTCGTCGTTCATCTAAGCCTCGCGCCTCAGTAGTGTGTTTACATTTTGCGGCGTTAATAGATTTCAGCGGTGTTGCGTGCCGTTTGTGGCGAAATAACGACTTAATAAACTTTTGTAATCGTTCGCTAGCTGTGTTTTAGAGACTGTTCAGTGTGTTGAAGTCGTTAGTAATTTTCGTACTTTAGTTTTCAACTGACGTTTATTATTCTTTCTAGTGAAATATTTCAGTAAAATTTTCATATAGTGTTTTAACTTCGCTTAGTGTTACAGTGGTAGCTTTAATTTATTGGTTGTAGCTAATAATTTTGTGAAGTTTTGATGGTATTGGTATCGGCTGTGTTGTAGTAGTATTAATACAAGTAGCTGCTTTCTTAGTAGGCAGAGAATTTCGGGACCATTATTGTTAGTTCTTAAATAGTTCTACTGGTGTAACTGAACTTTGGTAACGTAGACGTATAGTTTTTTTTCAGTAACTGTAAAATTTACCATGAGTGAAAAGGGTGGGCTCTGTCGTAGGTTCAAATGGCTCTGAGCACTATGGGACTCAACATCTTAGGACATAAGTCCCCTAGAACTTAGAACTACTTAAACCTAACTAACCTAAGGACATCACACACAACCATGCCCGAGGCAGGATTCCAACCTGCGACCCTAACAGTCCCGCAGTTCCGGACTGCAGCGCCAGAACCGCTAGACCACCGCGGCCGGCTCTGTCGTAGGTTTGTGAGTAGTGGATTACGGTGTGGGATTTGTTCAAAGTATTTTCATTGTGGGGAATGCAGTGGGGAAGCCAGTGGTCATTTTAGGGAGATCCTCTCCTGGGAATGTAGAATCTGTAGTAGAAACAAGTTATTAGAGGAGCAGGCGCGTAAGATCTGTGCCCTTCAGGTGCAGTTACAATGCGCAAAGGAGGAACTAGATAGGTTGAGGAGGGCGAAGGGTGGTGGGGAATGGGAACTGGCAGTTGGCAAGAAGGTAGCTAGGAAGAGGAGGTACTCAGACAGTTTTACATTGCATACATGCAATAGATACGACCAACTGTCAGAGTTGAGTGGAGAGGAGCCTCGTGTAGCCGTAGATGAAGGTAACTTGCAGCAGTCCTCAGCAATTAGGAGGCCTAGGTTAGTTGCAAAGTCTAGCAGAAAGAAGGTTCTGCTGCTAGGTAGTTCCCACGGTAGAAGTGTGGGCCAGCAGTTGCAGGAAGTGTTGGGGAGTGAGTACCAGGTCACCAGCATTGTGAAGCCTAGTGCAGGGTTGGCTCAGGTGACTGAAAGCATAGGGGAGTTTCACGAAAGAGGCTCAGGTAGTGATAGTGGGTGGAGCAGGGAACAGTCTCGATAGGGACGGGGAATATGATGTCAGTGGTGACTTGGTTAAGATAGGTACTCAAACTGGTGGCACTAATGTGCATTTAGTGCAACTGTTTCAGCGTCATGATCGGCCTCACCTTAATGCGGCTGTTAGGCGCGTTAATGTGGGGTTGGGGAGGGCACTGATGGCGGAGGGCATCGATCACATCTCAATGGTGCCAGTTGGGTCTATCAGTAGATGGGGTTTCACTAGGCATGGCCTGCACCTCAATAGGTATGGGAAGGGGAGGCTGGCTAAGCTTATAGGTGACAGTGTAGTGGGTGGTGGTGGTGGTGGTAGTGGTATCACTCATGGAAAAATTCCTGTAGTAGTTGGTGTTAGAGCTGCGCCTTTTTTAGACTGGAGTCAGCTGATAGGTATACCTGCTTAAAGGAAGTGCCTCTAACTTAGGGCTTACCTCCAGAGGATGTAATGTTTCCAAATAGAGAAAGAATTAGCATATTTCATCAAAATATAAGAGGTATTAGAGATAAAGTTAGTGAACTGCTAATAGATGCTAACTCTGAAATTATTGGTATATCAGAGCACCACTTAAATAATTTCATAATTCAGAGGCTTCCTTTACCAGGCTACAGATTAGCTAGCTGTTTCTCAAGGAGTTCCTTGCGGGGTGGGGGAGTGGCTCTGTACGTAAAAAACAGTATTTCATTTGAGACCATAGACGTATCACGACACTGCACTGAACAGATATTTGAAAGTTGTGCAGCATTAGTTGAATTTAGTGAAACTAAACTTCTAATTGCTGTTGTTTATAGGTCCCCTAACTCTGACTTCAGAGCATTTTTGCTTAAGCTAGAGAGGGTTCTTGATTCACTTCGTAGGAAGTACCAGAAATTAGTTATATGTGGTGACTTCAATATTAATTTTGTACATGATTGTGCAATAAAAAGGATGTTGGTTGATCTCCTAAATTCATATGATGATCTGATGCAAACTGTGTTTTTTTCCAACTAGGGTGCAGGGGAACAGTAGTACAGTCATAGAAAATATTTTTATTCATTCTTCATTACATTTTAACACTAAAAGGTTTTTGTACTCTAACCGATGTCGTATTTAATTACAAACTACGTAGGAAAGTTAATCCAACAGCAATAGAGAGTTTTTCAAAACTTGTCAAAGAACAAGAGTGGCAAGATGTTTATAGTGCCGATAATATAGATGATAAATACAATGCTTTCCATAGCACATTTCTCATGCTCTTTGAGAGTTGCTTTCCATTAGAACATTCTAAACGGGATACTAGCAGTAATAGACAGCCCGGTTGGCTGACTAGTGGGATAAGGATATCATGTAGAACAAAGCGGGAATTATATCAAAATGTTAGAAGTAGTCACAATCAAGCTACAGTAGCCCATTACAAAGAGTATTGTAAGGTGCTTAAAAATGTTATTAGCAAGGCAAAAAGTATGTGGTATGCAAATAGAATAGCTAATTCACAGGATAAAATTAAAGCCATATAGTCAGTTGTGAAGGAAGTGTCTGGTCAGCAGCACAAGGTCGACGATATAAAGTCAGTTTGCAGTAATAATATTTCTGTTACTGATAAATCAGATATATGTACAGTATTTAACAACCATTTTCTGAGCATTGCTGGTGCATTAAATAAAAATTTAGTATCTACAGGAAATCATATAAATTTCTTAGCAAATGCCTTTCCGAGATTGACGTCTGAAATACTCCTCTGTGATACAGACAAGAGGGAGATTGAGACAATAATCAAATCACTGAAGACTAAGGACTCTCATGGTTATGATGGAGTGTCTAGTAGACAGGTGCAGTTGAAAAACACACAGGAGGAGCTAGATAGGATGAGGAGGGGGAAGGGGGTTGGGGAATGGGAGCTGGCTGTTGGCAAGAGATCTGCTAGGAGAAGAAGATTTTCAGATAGTTTTACTTTTGGTGTTTACAATAGATATGACCAACTGTCAGTCTAGTGGAGAGGAATCTCTAGTAGCTGTAGATGTAGGAAGTACGCAGCAGACCTCAGTAGTTACTGTGCCTAGAACAGTTGCAAAGTCGAAGAGGAAGAAGAAGGTTCTGCTGTTAGGTAGTTCTCATGGCAGAGGTGTAGGCCAGCAGTTGCAGGAAGTGCTGGGGAGTGAGTACCAGGTCACCAGCATTGTGAAGCCTAATGCAGGATTGGCTCAGGTGACTTTTAACATAGGGGGGTTATGTAGGGATTTTACTAAAGAGGATCAGGTAGTGATTGTGGGTGGGGCTGGTAATAGTATTGATAGGGATGGGGAGTATAACATAGATGGTGACCTGGAAAAGATAGCCACTCAGACTGCCAACACGAATGTGCATTTCGTGGAACTGTTTCAGCGTCACGATCGGCCTCATCTGAATACAGCCGTCAGGCGTAATAACATGAGACTTGTGGGTGCGCTGATGACAGAAAGCATGGGTCACATTTCAGTGGTGTCGGTGGAGTCTATCAGCAGGACGGGTTTCACTAGACACGGCCTGCACCTCAACAGGTATGGGAAGGGGAGGTTGGCAAAGCTTATAGGTGGCAGCATAGGTGGGGTTGGTGGGATCACTCATGGGAAAATTCCTGCAGTAGTGGGTGTTAGAGCTGCACCTTTTTTAGATTGAAGTCAGCTGATAGGTATTCCTGCTTAAGGGAAGTCTCTCTAACAAGGGAATCACTTTTGACAAAGCTTAGGTATCCGAGTAATGAGAGAATTAGTATATTTCATCAAAATATACAAGGTATTAGAGATAAAGTAAGTGAACTGCTTATAGATGCTGACTCTGAAATTATTGGTATATCTGAACACTTCTTAAATAAGGAGATAATTCAGAGGCTTCCTTTAACAGGATACAGGTTGGCTGGCTGCTTTTCGAGGAGCTCTTTGCGGTGTGGGGGAGTAGCCATGTATGTGAAAAACGGCATCGCATTTGAGTCAATTGATGTTTCAAAGTACTGCACTGAAAATGTGTTTGAATGTTGTGCAGGTGTGGCTAAATTTAACGGAGCTAAACTTGTAACTGTTGTTATTTATAGATCCCCAGACTCCGATTTCACAACATTTTTGCTAAAGCTAGAGGAGGTTCATGGTTCACTTCATAGGAAATACAAAAAGTTATATGTGGTGACTTCAATATTAATTGTATAAGTGATTGTGCAAGGAAGAGGATGCTGGTAGACCTCTTTAATTCATATAATCTTATGCAAACCGTATTCTTTCCAACGAGAGTGCAAGGGAACAGTAGAACAACCATAGACAACATTTTTGTTCATTCCTCATTACTAGAAGGGCATTCTGTTAGCAAAAAGGTGAATGGCCTTTCAGATCATGATGCGCAAATTTTAACTTTAAAAGATTTTTATGCTGCAACACGTGTTAAATATAGTCATCAGCTGTTCAGGAAAGCTGATCCAGTTGCTGTAGAGACCTTTGTAAACCTTATAAAGGAACAAGAGTGGCAAGATGTTTATAGCGCTGATACAGTAGACGATAAATATAATGCTTTTCTCAAGACTTTTCTTATGCTCTTTGAAAGTTGCTTTCCGTTAGAACGTTTAAAACAGGGTACTAGCACAAACAGGCAGCCTGGGTGGCTGACTAGAGGGATAAGAATATCTTGCAGAACAAAGTGGCAATTATATCAAAACGTTAGAAACAGTCAAAATCTAAATGCAGCAGCCCATTACAAACAGTATTGTAAGGTGCTTAAAAATGTTATTAGGAAGGCAAAAAGTATGTGGTATGCAGATAGAATAGCTAAGTCTCACGATAAAATTAAAACCATATGGTCAGTCGTAAAGGAAGTTGCTGGTCTGCAGAGACAGGTCGAGGATATAGAATCAGTGCGTACTGATAAGTCGCATATATGTGCAGTATTTAATAATCACTTTCTGAATATAGCAGGTGAACTAAATAGAAACCTAGTCCCAACAGCGAATCATATAGCGCTCTTAGAAAAAAGTGTTCCGAGACTGTTACCTGAAATGCTCCTCCATGATACTGACAAGAGGGAGATTGAGTTAATAATTAAATCACTAAAGACCAAGAACTCTCATGGATATGACGGGGTATCTAGCAGAATACTGAAGTATTGTTCTATGTATGTTAGCCCAGTTCTCAGCCATATCTGTAACTTTTCCTTCAGGAGTGGTCGGTTTCCTGACCGATTAAAGTACTCGGTAGTGAAGCCACTTTATAAAAAGGGAGACATTGACAATGCTGACAATTTTAGACCTATTTCTATGCCATCGGTGTTTGCTAAAGTTATCGAGAAGGTTGTATATAAAGGTTACTAGAGCATTTAAATTCACATAATTTGCTGTCAAATGTTCAGTTTGGTTTTAGAAATTATTTAACAACTGAAAATGCTATATTCTGTTTTCTCTGTGAGGTTTTGGACGGATTAAATAAAAGGTTGCGAACGCTAGGTGTTTTGATTTAACGAAGGCTTTTGACTGTGTTGACCACAAAATATTACTGCAGAAGTTGGACCATTATGGAGTAAGGGGAGTAGCTTACAATTGGTTCGCCTCTTACTTTAAGAATAGAAAGCAGAGGGTAATTCTCAGCAATATTGATAGTGGTAGTGATGTTCAGTCCCAATGGGGCACTGTTAAGTGGGGCGTTCCCCAAGGTCGGTGCTGGGGCCACTGCTGTTTCTTATTTATATAAATGATATGCCTTCTTGTATTACAGGTGATTCAAAAATATTTCTGTTTGCTGATGACACCAGCTTGATAGTGAAGGACCTTGTGTGTAATATTGAAACAGTAACAAATAATGTAGTTCATGAAATAAGTTCGTGGCTTTTGGAAAATAATTTGATGCTAAATCACAGTAAGACTCAGGTTTTACAGTTTCTAACTCACAATTCAACAAGAACCGATATTTTGATCAGACAGAATGGGCATATTATAAGCGAGACGTAACAGTTCAAATTCCTAGGCGTTCGGATAGATAGTAAGCTGTTGTGGAAAGCATATGTCCAGGATCTTGTTCAGAAGCTAAATGCTGCTTTATTTACCATTAGAACAGTATCTGAAATAAGTGACACTTCAACACGAAAAGTAGTCTACTTCGCATATTTTCATACGCTTATGTCGTACGGTATTATTTTTTGGGGTAATTCTTCTGATTCAAAAAGGGTATTTTTGGCTCAAAAACGGGCTGTTCGAGCTATATGTGGTGTAAGTTCGAGAACCTCTTGTCGACCCCTATTCAAAAATCTGGGAATTCTGACATTGCCCTCACAGTATATATTTTCTTTAATGTCGTTTGTTGTTAGCAATATTAGCCAATTCCCAAGAGTTAGCAGCTTTCACTCAGTTAATACTAGGCAGAAATCAAATCTGCATGTAGAATGCACTTCCTTGACTCTTGTGCAGAAAGGAGTGCAGTATTCTGCTGCATCCATTTTCAATAAGCTACCACAAGAACTCAAAAATCTTAGCAGTAGCCCAAACTCTTTTAAGTCTAAACTGAAGAGTTTCCTCATGGCTCACTCCTTCTATTCTGTCGAGGAGCTCCTGGAAGAGCTAAAAAATTAAGCAAATTCCAGTGTTACATTGTTGATTGTCTTCATTTAAACTTACGACTTGTCACCTGAAAATGTTTTTCTTATATTTCATTTTATCTGTTTCTAATATCGTGTTATAATTTCATGTATTGACTCGTTCCATGACCATGGAGACTTCTCCTTAATTTGGTCCCACGGAACAATAAATAAATAAATAAAATAAATAAATAAATAAATATTAAAGTACTGTGCTGCACATGTTAGCCCTGTATTTAGCCATATTTGTAATTTTTCCTTTAGGAATGGTCAGTTTCCTGAGCGATTAAAGTACTCAGTAGCCAGCCGTGGTGGCCAAGCGGTTAAAGGCGCTACAGTCTGTAACCGCGCGACCGCTACGGTCGCAGGTTCGAATCCTGCCTCGGGCATGGATGTGTGTGATGTCTTTAGGTTAGTTAGGTTTAATTAGTTCTAAGTTCTAGGCGACTGATGACCTTAGAAGTTAAGTCGCATAGTGCTCAGAGCCATTTGAATTAGCCAAAGTACTCAGTAGTAAAGTTATAAAAAGGGAGAAAGGGATAATGTAGATAATTTTAGACCTATTTCTATGCCATCAGTGTTTGCAAAAGTTATCGAAAAGGCTGTGTATGTAAGGTTAATTGATCATTTTATATCACACGATTTGCTATCAAATGTACAGTTCGGCTTTAGAAGTCGTTTGACAACTGAAAATGCTATATTCTCTTTTCTCTGTGAGGTACTGGATGGGCTAAACAAAAAGTTTCGACGCTTGGCGTATTTTTTGATTTAACAAAGGCATTTGACTGTTTTGATCACACAATATTGCTCCAGAAGTTGGACCATTACGGAATAAGGGGAGTAGCTCACAATTGGTTCACCTCTTACTTAAGCAACAGGCAGCAAAAGGTCATTATTCACAATGTCGATAACGGCTGTGATGTGGGATCTGAGTGGGGTACTGTCAAGTGGGGGGTGCCCCAGGGATCAGTGTTGGGGCCGCTCCTGTTTCTTATTTATATAAATGATATGCCCTCTAGTATTATGGGTAACTCTAAAATATTTCTTTTTGCTGATGACTCTAGCTTGGTAGTAAAGGGTGTTGTGTGCAACATTGACTCGGTTTCAAGTAGAGCAGTACATGACCTCAGTTCATGGCTTGTAGAAAATAAACTAACGTTAAATCACAGTAATACTCAGTTTTTACAGTTCCTAACACACAATTCAACCAAACCTGACGTTTTAATCTCACAGAACGGGCATATGATTAGTGAAACTGAACAGTTCAAATTCCTAGGTGTTCAGATAGATAGTAAGCTGTCGTGGAAAGCCCACGTTCAGGATCTTGTTCAAAGACTTAATACTGCCATTTTCACTATTCGAACGGTATCGAAAGTGAGTGATATTTCGACACGTAAATTAGTCTACTTTGCTTATTTTCATTCACTTATGTCGTATGGTATTATGTTTTGGGGTAACTCTTCCCATTCTAGAAGGATATTTTTGTCTCAGAAACGGGCGGTTCGGGCAATAAGTGGTGTGAGTTCACGAACCTCTTGTCGACCTCTTTTCACGAGTCTGGGTATTTTGACATTGGCCTCTCAATATGTATATTCCTTATTGTCGTTTCTTGTTACCAATATCAGTTTATTTCCAAGAATAAGCAGCTTTCACTCGGTTAATACTCGGCAGAAATCAAACCTTCATTTGGATCGGACTTCCTTAACTCTTGTGCAAAAAGGTGTGCAGTATACTGCTGCATCCATTTTCAATAAGCTGCCACTCGAATTCAAAAATCTTAGCAGTAGTCCACGCGCTTTCAAATCGAAACTAAAGACTTTCCTCATGGGTCACTCCTTCTATTCTGTCGAGGAGTTCCTTGAAAAATTAAGATGATTCTCATTGTATTGCTGATAGCGTTTGCTTAAACTTATGGACTGATTTTCTTTCAGGTTCATGAACATTTATTTTTATCTGTTATTACTTTTTATGTTGTAAGTTCATGTACTGACACGTTCCATGACCTTGGAGACTTGCTCCTCAATTTGGTCCTGCGGAACTTGACATTTAAATAAATAAAAACCTGTGAACGAGTGTCTCGAAAACGGAAAGAGGTACCAGGACAGTGAACGTACCACTAGGCGCTAAATGGTTGGATGTCCACAACCTCCAGAGAAAGTGGAGTTCGGAGGCTTGGCTGTTCTGTGAAGTAGGATATGTGGTGATCTGTGGCAGGTCTGTCAAAAGAGCACATTGCTGGTTTCGGAGCTCACCGTTCATCGTACATTGATCAGCATGGATCTCCGCTGCAGACCTCCCCTGTCCACATGTTGAACCAGCGGCATCGTCAGTTACGATTTCAGTGGGCAGCACGGAACTATCGGGATTCGACCGTCGATCAATAGAAAAGTGTCGGCTCTTCGGGTGAATGACATTTTGTTACACTAGGTCAATGTTCGTCTCCACAGACGCCGTGATTGCAGTGAACGGCGGCTCGAAACGCGCAGCGTGCCACGCACGCAGGCTGTTGGCAGTAGTATTGTGCTATGGGAGACATTCCCTGCACTTGCACGGGACATGTGGTAGTAATCGAGGACAGGCTGACAGCTACGAACCAACAGCATTCCTTCATGATCGACGTCTTCCCCTACGGCGATTTCATCTATCAGCAGTATAACTGGCCGCCTTTTCCGAGCCAGAACCGTGCTACAGTGGTTTGAGGAGCATTATAGTAAACTCAAGCTGATGCCTAGGTTTCCAAATTCAACTGACGTAAAGCCTATGGAAACCATCTGGGTCGCTATCGATTGTAATAACCGCGTACGCATATCAGCGACCCATTATTTACACTACTGGCCATCAAAATTGCTACACCAGGAAGATGACGTACTACAGACGCAAAATTTAACCGACAGGAAGAAGATGCTGTGATATGCAAATGATTATCTTTTCAGAGCATTCACACAAGGTTGGCGCTGGTGGCGACACCTACAACGTGCTGACATGAGGAAAGTTTCCAACCGATTTCTCATACAGAAACAGCAGTTGACCGGCATCGCATGGTGAAACGTTGTTGTCATGCCTCATGTAAGGAGGAGAAATGCGTACCACCACGGTTCCGACATTGCTGCTCGCGTTGGTCGAGATCCAATGACTGTTAGCAGAATATGGAATCGGTGCGTTCAAGAGGGTAATACGGAACGCCATGCTGGATCCCAACCGTCTCATATCACTAGCAGTCGACATGACAGGCATCTTATCCACATGGCTGTAACGGATCTTGCAGCCACGTCTCGATCACTGAGTCAACAGATGGGGACGTTTGCAAGACAACAACTATCTGCACGAGCAGTTCGACGACGTTTGCAGCAGCACGGACTATCAGCTCGTAGACCATGGCTGCGGTTACCCTTGATGCTGCATCACAGACATAAGCGCCTGGGATGGTCTACTCAACGACGAACCTGGGTGCATGAACGGCAAAAGGTCATTTTTTCGGATGAATCAAGGTTCTGTTTACAGCATCATGATGGTCGCATCCGTGTTTAGCGACATTGCGGTGAACGCACATTGGAAACACGCTTCCATCGCCATACTGGCGTATCACCCGGCGTGATGGTGTGGGGCGCCATTGATTAGACGTCTCTGTCACCTCTTGTTCGCACTGACGGCACTTTGAACAGTGGACGTTACATTTCAGATGTGTTACGACCCGTGGCTCTACCCTTCATTCGATCCCTGCGAAACCTTGCATTTCAGCAGGATAATGCACGAGCGCATGTTGCAGGTCCTGTACGGGCCTTTCTGGACACAGAAAATGTTCGACTGCTGCCCTGGCCAGCACATTCTCCAGATCTCTCACCAACTGAAAACGACTGGTAAATGGTGGCCGAGCAACTGGCTTGTCACAATACGCCAGTCACTACTCTTGATGAACTGTGGTGTCGTGTTGAAGCTGCATGGGCAGCTGTACCTGTACACGCCATCCAAGCTCTGTTTGACTGAATGCCCAGGCGTATCAAGGCCGTTATTACAGCCAGAGGTGGTTGTTCTGGGTACTGATTTCTCAGGATCTATGCATCCAAATTGCGGGGAAATGTAATCACATGTCAGTTCTTGTATAATATATTTGTGCAATGAATACCCGTTTATCATCTGCATTTTTTCTTGGTGTAGCAATTTTAATGGCTAGTAGTGTACATATCTTGTGCGTAGACGTCTAATGCCACATGTCTCCGCAGACCTACCAAAAAACTGTAGAATCCCTGATGTGCAGGATCAGTGATGTATTTCTTTCCAAAAACGGTCAAACAAGCTATTAAGCGTTAGTCATAATGATTTGGCTCAACAGTGTGCATTTGAACCTGGTTGCTGCAGTTAAGTCTTAATCTCCGTCTATAATTTTACCCGAATACTTACCACCCTCATCTTGTTGGCTATTTCTTCATGCTCCGGTTTGATTTAGTCAAGTTGTGCCTTAAAGCACCCTTTCAGTTCAGTAACTGTTCATTATGTATCTGATCTACGTACGTTATCTTCAGCATTCTTCTGTAGGACCTCATTTCAAAAGTTGTTCCCTTCTAGTCTGTACTGTTTGCAGTTCACTCCCTCATGCAGCTACACTGAGAAAGTCTTCCTAACACCTAAAATTATATTCGCCGTCAACATATTTCCTCCAGTCCTGACAAACTTTGCTTTCTGTTGCCTTATTTTTAACCTCAAAAATAAGAATCCATGCACTGATTCCAGGGTCTCATTTCCTAATTAATTCCCTCAGCATTATCTGAGTTAATTTGACTACCCTCTATCGAATAACAGGGAGAATAAGCTTCAGCCTTGCATCGCCCCTTCATCAACAGCTGCTTTCCTTTCACTTTCTTCGACGATTATAATTGTTTTTTGTACAAGCTATGGATAACCTTTCACTCCATGTATTTTTCCAATTGTGAATTTCATAAAACTAAAAATCGTAATATCCTGTGACTTCAGTACTGACGAGTCACAACTGGAGTCAGTCAACTCATACAAGTAAATGCGTGGATGTAAAGATACAGGGTGATTCAAAAATGACCGGTATATTTGAAACGGCAATAAAAACTAAACGAGCAGCGATAGAAATATGCTTGGGACAACAGTACATTTTCAGGCGGACAAACTTTAGAAATTACAGTAGTTACAATTTTCAACAACAGATGGCGCTGCAAGTGATGTGAAAGATATAGAAGACAACGCAGTCTGTGGGTGCGCCATTCTGTACGTCGTCTTTCTGCTGTAAGCGTGTGCTGTTCACAACGTGCAAGTGTGCTGTAGACAACATGGTTTATTCCTTAGAACAGAGGATTTTTCTGGTGTTGGAATTCCACCGCCTAGAACACAGTGTTGTTGCAACAAGACAAAGTTTTCAACGGAAGTTTAATGTAATCAAATCCCCGAAAAGCGATACAATAAAGGATCTGTTTGAAAAATTTCAACGGACTGGGAACGTGACGGATGAACGTGCTGGAAAGGTAGGGCGACCGCGTACGGCAACCACAGAGGGCAACGCGCAGCTAGTGCAGCAGGTGATCCAACAGCGGCCTCGGGTTTCCGTTCGCCGTGTTGCAGCTGCGGTCCAAATGACGCCAACGTCCACGTATCGTCTCATGCGCCAGAGTTTACACCTCTATCCATACAAAATTCAAACGCGGCAACCCCTCAGCGCTGCTACCATTGCTGCACGAGAGACATTCGCTAACGATATAGTGCACAGGATTGATGACGGTGATATGCAAGTGGGCAGCATTTGATTTACTGACGAAGCTTATTTTTACCTGGACGGCTTCGTCAATAAACAGAACTGGCGCATATGGGGAACCGAAAAGCCCCATGTTGCAGTCCCATCGTCCCTGCATCCTCAAAAGGTACTGGTCTGGGCCGCCATTTCTTCCAAAGGAATCATTGGCCCATTTTTCAGATCCGAAACGATTACTGCATCGCGCTATCTGGACATTCTTCGTGAATTTGTGGCGGTACAAACTGCCTTAGACGACACTGCGAACACCTCGTGGTTTATGCAAGATGGTGCCCGGCCACATCGCACGGCCGACGTCTTTAATTTCCTGAATTAATATTTCGATGATCGTGTGATTGCTTTGGGCTATCCGAAACATACAGGAGGCGGCGTGGATTGGCCTCCCTATTCGCCAGACATGAACCCCTGTGACTTCTTTCTGTGGGGACACTTGAAAGACCAGGTGTACCGCCAGAATCCAGAAAGAATTGAACAGCTGAAGCACTACATCTCATCTGCATGTGAAGCCATTCCGCCAGACACGTTGTCAAAGGTTTCGGGTAATTTCATTCAGAGACTACGCCATATTATTGCTACGCATGGTGGATATGTGGTAAATATCGTACTATAGAGTTTCCCACACCGCAGCGCCATCTGTTGTTGAAAACTACTGTAATTTCGAAAGTTTGTCTGCCTGAAAATGTACTGTTGTCCCAAGCATATTGCAACAAACGGTGTATTTCTATCGCTGCTCGTTTAGTTTTTATTGCCGTTTCAAATATACCGGTCATTTTTGAAACACCCTGTATGTGGAGTTATGAAATGGAACGATCACATAGGCTTAGTTGTACGTGAAGCAGGTGAGAGAGTTGGGGTAGAGTAATAGGGAAATGCAATCACTTGTGCGACCGACGCTAGAATATTGCCCCGGTGTGTGGGACGCGTATCAGATAGGACTAACAAGGGATGCTAAAGTATTCAGGGAAGAGCAGCACGAGCAGTCACGGGTTTGTTTGACCCGTGGAAAGAATTTCACGCTTGAAGATAGATACGAATTCTCCCGACAGAGCTTAGTTACAAAGTTTTTAAACCAATTATAAATGATGAATGTACGAATGTGCTACAGTCTCTTGCGTATCGCTTCCATAGCGACCGCGGCGGCAAGATTAAACTAGACACAACGCACACAGAGCCATTTAAACAATGATACTCACCACGCTCCATTCGTGAACGGAACGGGATAAAGACCTAGTAATTCGTTCTATGAAAAGTACCCTCTCCAATACACTTCAAAGCGGTTTGCAGAGTATGGCTGCAGATAATTTAGAATTAGAAGGGAATGCTTTTCTGTCATCGTTGGCAAAAAGTTGCTGCAGGTATGGGTTACTCTTCTTTCGAATTATCATCTAAGACTGCGTCCGTACTGTCTTGCGTATTCCCGGGTTTCTTCGGAACCTAAATCAATCTTTCCCATGTTCGGCTTCGGGGCCAAAGCTTCCAGTTCGTGGAACGGGTCTCTTCGAAACTCAGAAAAGTAAAAATCAGAAAAGGACGCTATTAAAATTTAAAAAATACAGTAACACATAAAACGTAAGAGAGTCAAATGAAAACCTTAAATTTGTAATAACAAATCGAAATTTCGCGCCATTATCCTTTGAGCTGGTAAGCGTGCTACAAACAGCGTGCAGAATGGCCTGTAGGTGGCAGCATAGTGCAGATGCATACATACCGTCGCAGTATCAGTATAAAAATGGCCGCGACTTGCACCAGGCAAGAACCTCGTCCTGTTATTCGGTTTTGCGTAGTGAAGGTGTGAATCCTACTGAAATTCATCGACGAATGAAGGTTCAGTACGGTGATGCATGTTTGTCACAACAGCAAGTCTACGAATGGAGTAGGAAGTTCGCAAATGTTGTGACATCAGTGGAAGATGCTCCTCGTCCAGGTCAGGCACAACGAGTTGTGACTCCACAGAACATTGCAGCAGTTGAAGCCATAGTGAAGGAAAACCGCCGAGTGACACTGAATGACATTGCAGCATGTTTACAGATTAGTCATGGGTCAGCACGCCACAATGTGCATGATGTGCTCCAGTTTCACAAAGTGTCTGCAAGATGGGTGCCACGGCAGCTGACTCCTGAAATGAGAGAACGACGTGTTGATGCTTGTGAAGAACTTCTTCGGCGCTTTGAACGAGAAGGTGATGGCTTCCTTACAAGAATCGATACTGGGGACGAAACCTGGGTTCACATCCACCAACCGGAGAGCGACCAAGGAATGGCGCCATTCCTCACCACCAAAACCAAAGAAGTTTCGAACAGAACCATGAGCAGGGAAGGTTATGCTGACTCCCTTTTGGGACGAAAAAGGCGTCATTTTGGAGCATTACATGCCTAGAGGGACCGCTGTCACCAGTCCATCATACACAGATATCCTAAAAAATCATCTGCGGCCTGAAATCAAATCGAAGCGACGTGGATTGCTGTCAGCTGGTGTCAATGACAATGCAAGGCCCCACATTGCCCGTACAACAGTTGCAACAATCACAGACTTGCATTTTGAGTGTCTTCCTCATACACCGATCTCCAGACCTTGCCCCAAGTTATTTCCATATGTTTGGTCCACTCAAAGACGCAATGGGAGGAAAGAAGTTCCGTTCTGATGAAGAGGTACGCCACGTGGTGCTGAGTGGTTGCGCGGACTAACAAAATAATTTTTTTCTAGAGGAATGTATGCACTTTGTAAGCGCTGGAGGAATTGCATTGAGCATGGGGGAGATTATGTTGAAAAGTGATACAGCTTTGTACAACTTCTGCACAATAAATGATATTTTAAAAAATATTTAAGGTTTTCATTTGAATCACCCTCGTATATGTTACATTGAAAGACCGAAAAAGAGGATTGTAAAAGTTAAAGAAACAAAGAAGAAGAGACAGGTGGGAAAAAGAGCAACTAAACCGTTTATTATTTCAAAAGTAATCGCCAGAACTGTTAATACAGTTATTCCACGTGAGACAAGACGTTCAATGGCTTTATGGAAAAATGTTTGTGGTTACCTACGGAATCACGATCGTACCCAGGCTTGCACTTCTTCGTCAGAAGCAAATCGCCAGCCACGAATGTCTTTCTTCAGTGCTCCAAAAATATGTAAACCGCATGGGGTGAGATCGGGCCTGTATGGAGGATGTGTCCAGCGAAACTTCTGGAGCGTAGTCGTAGGCCCGCCACATGTTGCCAAGGGTGTTTCGAGTACGCTGCAGACGTTTCCATGGGAAGCTTTTACACAATCTCCGTACAATTCCGATCTTTTCCCATGAGATTTCAAGATTTTTGGAGCCCTGAAGGAGGACATTCGTAGCCGTCGATTTGCTTCGGACGAAGAGGTGCAAGCCTGGATACTGTTACGATTCCGTGTGCAGCCGTCAACATTTTTCCATTTTTGACTGTCTAGTTTCACAGTGGGATAAATATATTAACTGTAGTGGCGCCTAGTTTTGAAATAGTCTACTTACTTTTTTTCAGTCTGTCTCCTTTTCATTTGATTGCTCGTTATATATTCAGTATATACATTACACTGTTAAGCTAAAAAACTACAGGAAACATACTGAAGCGGATGTAGGTTGCTATAGTATTGCACAGATGAAGAAACTGCACAGGACACACTAACGTGAAGAGCTGCAGCAAAAAATGTCTTCGGTCTGACGACCATAGCAACATATGTAGAAACGAACAACTTCAATTCAAAGACAAACATTTCTTTGGGTTTTTCGATGATCTGCTTTAGAATGTTTACTCTTCTGTCCTTTGTTTTTTAAAATTATTAAGACTTTTAGGAAATATTTTATCTTTAGATTGTAATTTTATTTCACCAAACATTATTTTATGACTGACTATCTGTTTTAGAATTTTTGCTTATATGCTTTTAGATTGCATATCGCATATTCTCATTCTTTTATTTTTGACACTGTGGCTCATAGTATAATAATTTTAAATTCCTTCCATTTTCATTATTTTTATTTGTTTATAAGACTGGCATATAACTTAAGAAATAACAATGCCTTTTAAAAATTGTCACATGTAAGTTACATACGAACTTCATAGACAATATTTCATATGTGTGGACAACTACTTCGTATCGTATTTGTGCAGCATGTAGTATACATGTCAGCTAAAGATTATTGCAGCCTATTCATTGAAAATCGTTTCAATAAAGACATTTTGCTGCTCAATAATACATCGTCTGACGTGACAATCTTCGCCATTCCACTTTCGCAACAACTTCGTTAGAAAGAAGCCTGCTGCCACATCTTTGCACTGGCGTTTGTCCTCACCATGGCAACCACTAGTTCGCCTATCGACTTTACAACAACTTCAATGGAAAGAAGCCTGCTGCCTCATCTTTGGAACGGCGTCCAACTTCACCATGGCAACCAGTGGTTCCAAATGGTTCACTAACAAGCGTTGAGAGGGCAACACGTATACTGCCAAACCGAAGCTCATTTATGCTACATATTTCAATATTTTTAACGCTTCTTAATTGACAATAGCTGTTTAATAGGCTAAGTTTAGTGTGTATTTATTTTTAATTCTTGACAATGTTCTTTTAACTAAGAAATTTTAAATTGTTATTCGATTTATAACTCATTGGTTAGTAATGATATCATGCCGTCAGAAGTGGACGGAGCCCCCATTATATATAGTAAGACGTGCACTGGTTTCTCCAGTAGTGATTCTCCAACAGAAAGAGGTTCCTACTCAATGGTAATTAATCGTTTTATAGCTTTATAACTATATGTATTTTCTTTAATGTATGTAGCCCTCCAATTAAAACTTTGTATGCAACTTGTGGGTCTGAAGATGACCACAGTAGTGGTCGAAACCGGTCACCTTGATAAATAAATCGTGATCAAGACTGTTTTTAATAGTAGACATATGTAGTTTGGAAGAGGCTTTATCTATTAATTGATGAACATTGATTCCTACTGTTGTTATTGTTGTTGTTTATTATGATAATAAGGATGATGACGACAATATCGGTAACGATTACATGTGTACAGCAATGAGAAATTATTTTGCCCTCCGTGGAAGACCCTGTTCTTGACTCAGGAATAACTTGTTTCTGTTACTTCTTGTACATGTATCTACATACACACTCCTGGAAATGGAAAAAAGAACACATTGACACCGGTGTGTCAGACCCACCATACTTGCTCCGGACACTGCGAGAGAGCTGTACAAGCAATGATCACACGCACGGCACAGCGGACACACCAGGAACCGCGGTGTTGGCCGTCGAATGGCGCTAGCTGCGCAGCATTTGTGCACCACCGCCGTCAGTGTCAGCCAGTTTGCCGTGGCATACGGAGCTCCATCGCAGTCTTTAACACTGGTAGCATGCCGCGACTGCGTGGACGTGAACCGTATGTGCAGTTGACGGACTTTGAGCGAGGGCGTATAGTGGGCATGCGGGAGGCCGGGTGGACGTACCGCCGAATTGCTCAACACGTGGGGTGTGAGGTCTCCACAGTACATCGATGTTGTCGCCAGTGGTCGGCGGAAGGTGCACGTGCCCGTCGACCTGGGACCGGACCGCAGCGACGCACGGATGCACGCCAAGACCGTAGGATCCTACGCAGTGCCGTAGGGGACCGCACCGCCACTTGCCAGCAAATTAGGGACACTGTTGCTCCTGGGGTATCGGCGAGGACCATTCGCAACCGTCTCCATGAAGCTGGGCTACGGTCCCGCACACCGTTAGGCCGTCTTCCGCTCACGCCCCAACATCGTGCAGCCCGCCTCCAGTGGTGTCGCGACAGGCGTGAATGGAGGGACGAATGGAGACGTGTCGTCTTCAGCGATGAGAGTCGCTTCTGCCTTGGTGCCAATGATGGTCGTATGCGTGTTTGGCGCCGTGCAGGTGAGCGCCACAATCAGGACTGCATACGACCGAGGCACACAGGGCCAACACCCGGCGTCATGGTGTGGGGAGCGATCTCCTACACTGGCCGTACACCACTGGTGATCGTCGAGGGGACACTGAATAGTGCACGGTACATCCAAACCGTCATCGAACCCATCGTTCTACCATTCCTAGACCGGCAAGGGAACTTGCTGTTCCAACAGGACAATGCACGTCCGCATGTATCCCGTGCCACCCAACGTGCTCTAGAAGGTGTAAGTCAACTACCCTGGCCAGCAAGATCTCCGGATCTGTCCCCCATTGAGCATGTTTGGGACTGGATGAAGCGTCGTCTCACGCGGTCTGCACGTCCAGCACGAACGCTGGTCCAACTGAGGCGCCAGGTGGAAATGGCATGGCAAGCCGTTCCACAGGACTACATCCAGCATCTCTACGATCGTCTCCATGGGAGAATAGCAGCCTGCATTGCTGCGAATGGTGGATATACACTGTACTAGTGCCGACATTGTGCATGCTCTGTTGCCTGTGTCTATGTGCCTGTGGTTCTGTCAGTGTGATCATGTGATGTATCTGACCCCAGGAATGTGTCAATAAAGTTTCCCCTTCCTGGGACAATGAATTCACGGTGTTCTTATTTCAATTTCCAGGAGTGTATTTGTAACTGCCTGTAGGTACATTTAGGTATATTTTTGTTCTTGGTTCTTGTCGAGCAGTACTCATTCACAAGAGCGTTGCACCACGACGAGGAGTCAACAGCCTGGAGCGAACTCTTGCCGGCTGGCTGCTCTCAGCGCTGTGGGAGCAGTGAGCTGGTTCTCCACCAGGAGCTGCCGAATGAGCTTCTGCCAGACGTTGGACCTTAAGCAGCGTTAGCACTGCAGACTCAGATATATGTACCTGCCAAGTGAATACCCCAGAACAAGTGATTCAACCCGACAGATGTACTGGTTACAGGCGAGTTTCTCCCATGCCGCACGCGGGAGCGCCGTTGTTTCTGATAAATGTACGCGACACAAAGGCAAAATTTGTTAATTATAAATTAAAAGTGTGGATACTGTGACGCTCCCTACTGCTGCCTGCTGGGAACAGCGGAAGCGTAGTGTCCATTTCCTGTGCCCAGCCAGTATTCTTCATCTCGTCGAGATACATGAAAACGACATAACACAACACTATCTGTTATTGTAGTCAATATTTGTTGATTACGCCCGCTCTTTGCAATAATTTGATTCTGTATTCTAGGTTACACAAATCTCTTTCGCAAATAAGTTTAGATGCAAATTATTACTATCGCTAGCTGCACTGTTTAACAGTTGCCTCCAAAGATGTTCATTAACAGTTAGTAGGCAGCCGGTTCGCGTTTTAAAATGAATTGATATCTTTGATTAGCGTAGCACATGTAGCCCGAATTACACTACTGGCCATAAAAATTGCTACACCAAGAAGAAATGCAGATGATAAACGAGTATTCATTGGACACATATATTATACTAGAATGGACATGTGATTACATTTTCACGCAGTTTGGGTGAATAGATCCTGAGAAATCAGTACCCAGAACAACCACCTCTGGCAGTGATAATGGCCTTGATACGCCTGGGCATTGAGTCAGACAGAGCTTGGATGACGTGTACATGTACAGCTGCCCACGCAGCTTCAACACGACACCACAGTTCATCAAGAGTAGTGACTGGCGTATTGTGACGAGCCAGTTGCTCGGCCACCATTGATCAGTCGTTTTCAGTTGGTGAGAGATCTGCATAATGTGCTGGACAGGGCAGCAGTCGAACATTTTCTGTGTCCAGAAAGGCCCGTACAGGACTTGCAACATGCACTCGTGCATTATCCTGCTGAAATGTAGGGTTTCGCAGGGATCGAATGAAGGGTAGAGCCACGGGTCGTAACACATCTGAAATGTAACGTCCACTGTTCAAAGCGCCGTCAGTGCGAACAAGAGATGACCGAGACGTGTAACCAATGCCACCCCATAGCATCACGCCGGGTGATACGCCAGTATGGCGATGACAAATACACGCTTCCAATGTGCGTTCACCGCAATGTCGCTAAACACGGATGCGACCATCATGATGCTGTAAACAGAACCTGGATTCATCCGTAAAAATGACATTTTGCCATTCGTGCACCCACGTTCGCCGTTGAGTACACCATCGCAGACGCTCCTGTCTGTGATGCATTGTCAAGGGTAACCGCAGCCATGGTCTCCGAGCTGATAGTCCATGCTGCTGCAAACGTCGTTGAACTGTTCGTGAAGATGGTTGTTGTCTTGCAAATGTCCCCATCTGCTGACTCACGGATCGAGACGTGGCTGCACGATCCGTTACAGCCATGCAACTAAGATGCCTGTCATCTCGACTGCTAGTGATTCGAGGCCGTTGGGATCCAGCATGGCGTTCCGTATTACCCTCCTGAACCCACCGATTCTATATTCTGCTAACAGTCATTGGATCTCGACCAACGCGAGCAGCAATGTCGCGATACGATCATCCGCAATCGCGATATGCTACGATCCGACCTCTATCAAAGTCTGAAACGTGATGGTACGCATTTCTCCTCCTTACAGGAGGCATCACAGCAACGTTTCACCAGGCAACGCCGGTCAACTGCTGTTTGTGTATGAGAAATCGGTTGGAAATTTCCTCATGTCAGCACTTTGTAGATGACGCCACCGATGCCAAACTTGTGTGAATGCTCTGAAAAGCTAATCCTTTGCATATTACAGCATCTTCTTCCTGTCGGTTAAATTTCGCGTCTGTAGCACTTCAACTTCGTGGCGTAGCAATTTTAATGGCCAGTAGTGTAATTCCTTCAAAATACACAGGTTTGACTTAACACAGTAAGATGTTTTGTCCGTTGAAAATTATTCCTTTTAATATCAATGTGGAATCAACTATTATTATTATTATTATTATTGTCCAGAGATCATCCAATACACGGTTCACGTCTCGTGATACTGCTCGAAATAGTGGGACACTATAGTTTTCCTTAACACGGTTCTTATTAAATGTTCAAATGACTCTAAGCGCTGTGGGACTTAACATCTGAGGTCATCAGTCCCCCAGAACTTAGAACTACTTAAACCTAACTAACCTAAGGACATCATACACATCCATGTCTGAGGCAGGATTCGAACCTGCGACCGTAGCGGTAGCGCGGTTCCAGACTGAAGCGCTTACAACCGCTCGGTCACAGCGGCTGGCAGTTCTTATTAATCCAGTTTCTTTGATATGATTCTCTACTATGAATGGTCGCACTTTAGCTCAATAATGAATGTCCAAACAGGGTCTATAATCAAAGGTCACGTGCGACCCCATGTTTGAATAGTAGCTTCGGCAACAACAGAAGGCCTTAAGTTGGAATTAATGATATCGATCTTTTCGATTGAGATGTTCACTGAATGTTAGCGTTATCTTAGTTCTGTCAGTTTTCGTACTTTTGATAATAAATTTTACGAAGAGAAATTTACTTTTAATTATCCCGGCTTCCAATGAAGTTAATTATTTCATGCATTGGACCGTGAGCTTAAGGGACGCAAATACTCAGGACTCAATCGCTGAAAGCTCGGACACTTCCATCTCGAACACAAAGACTCCCATATGCTAGAGACTCCCAGACGCTAAAGAGGTTAATAAAACGTGCGTTGGGTTTATATAGCAGCTGTGAAACTAAAGGGACGTTCATTAGAAATTCTTTGAATAAAGCTCCATGCTACTTTCCATAGACTCTTGTTATTATTTTATTTAACATTCTCTACTTTAAGACGGAAATTCATGATTTTATACGACATATGGGAATTGTTCACGGCCAGTTCGAAAAAATTTTAGTTTCAAAAAAAGACCAGATACGTATGAAGGGTCAACAATGTTCTACAATATTAATTTATTGCAACAGTTTTCCGTCTTACAAGTCACTTTCAGATTCTGACTATCGACGTCACCAAGGATACAAAACTGGTGAACAACAATGCCAAAGTTATTGCACATGGAGAGGTGGAAACACGCAGTAAATGTTGTCTTTGTCAGGAGGACAGTAACGAAATTCAAATCGTTGGAGCTAAACAGTAACATTTTTGCAGTGTTGTTACCGGGTATTGAGTCCTGTTTGAAGGCGGTAGTCAGTTGGGTTCTAATGTGGTCTTGTAAACTGAAAACCAGTTAACGAAATTAATTAATCCTGTAGAACGTCCACGATTTTGTACACTTCGTTTATAATTATGAAGTTGTTCTACCAGGAAGCGGTGCAAGAATCAATTAATATGCAAGTTTTGTTAACGTGCGTGACTGATGGCAGCACACAAGTAAAGCCTCTGCTGAGAGTCTCGCGCTTACGCAACGTGCGGTTTTGTGTTGGCACCTGTCTTACAAGTGATCTATGTTACTCGTGTCTGGACGGGTAATGTAGTGAGACAGAGAAAAGCGCCCTGGAGCTGCGCTGATTGGAGCAGGAGTGATGAGGACCACGAATTGTCTCTTCATCATCATCATCATCATCATCATCATCATCATCGTCACGTCCATCTTCATATTTTTCCATGCTTTTATAGTATTGTGCGATTCGCATCTTCCTCACTCCTTAACTGTATTCTAATGTTATATAACAGCCTCCCATTATGTCATAATCTCGGTCTTTGCTTATCTCTTAGAAACCAGCAAAGAATTTGTAACTGAACTGAAATGATGGTGGGCTGACAGTAATTTGGAGCCCGCGCGTCGGAAACGGGCGCGCTTGTGTGAGACTGCCAGGGAGTGCACCCTGGTGCCATCTATTGGCGAAACTGGGAATTAGCACTACCTGTCAGACAATGCACTAAGCTCTCGGAGTCAAATGTATTCTTTTTCTTGGTAATTATAAGTTATTACTGTATAATTTAATGTTGTAAAGAGCTAGTAGTAAATTATGACTGGTATGAACTCCAGGGTAGTAAATATAAATATTCTTAAATACTAAATGACTTCGGTAAAAAGGTGGTAGGAGAATGCCTCCACTCTTGGTGATATGAGCGTAGCTAGGGGTAGCTGGAGACACAGGGACTGAACAATGGAATGGCCTGGGGAGTGTTGACGTGATCGGACGTGCGTAACTGTGCTCATGCAAAAGTGATTGTGCAACAGAGAAGAGGCGAATATCGTCGCTGTTTTTGGAGTAAAACGCGACGAATGGTTGTTGAAGCCGCCTCTATGCCACTGGGGCTGACTGTAAGAGTTCCTGCGCCCAGATTTTATGGCGGACATGCAGTAGCTTATACGAGTGCTACAGCTCGTAGTTCCAGCCGCCATTAAGGGCATGAGGTGTGAAGAGCTGCGTTAGCCACATGCATCTCACCACCAGCACCGACACGTCTACCCAAGGCAAGACTGCTTGCAATTGTTAAGTCGAACTTTGTATACATGTAAAAGGAGAATACCAGTTTTCTTTTATGCAAGTGCAGAGGACAGAATATAGTAATGAGTAAAATTACGACGCATGTTGTTCATTGTAAAGTGAAGTAACCTCAAACATAGTATAGTGAAATCAGACTCAGGCCACCATCGCCTCTTTCATTTACAATTCTTCTGGTTGTAGAATACTTTAGCGTATAAGAATGTTGAAAAGAGCAATGGTCACACCAGAATGAGTCGCCTATTTATAGTTACTTAAATTTTTCTGAGTAACCTTTCAAGTACAGTCACTTAACTAATGCTGTATCAATTGTCCAAAGAGTAATATCCAAAATCATTAAATAAGTTGAAGGATAGAATTTTGTTAACCCAAGTTGCATAAACTGTCTTGGTAGTAATGACCAAGCCAACTCACAGAAATTGAGAGAGTATTTGCTTTGTAGAATCATCTAGAATGATCAGAAATAGTAATATTCAGAATTAAGTTTAAATTCAACTCAAGCCATTTCACTTTGAAACGAGCCAAAAATTGATTTATTCTTTTGCTCCTTCAGAGCTGGCGACCGTAGTTATATGTATTTTCAGGAGGATTCGACGGTAAGTCTGCTGCTCTCGTCGTGCTGATAGGATTATCCACTGTTGCTAGCAGTGGTGATTGGATACATAAGCTCACTACCAAGTTAAGTGGGTCAGGTAGGCAGTGTTACCGTGTGAACTGTAGGGCACTGTAGGCCGTGGATCGAACCCATTCAATCATTTCTTAGGGAAATAGTCCGGTTAGGAGCGTACTAATCATTAGGTAAATACTGGCGAGTAACGGTCAAAAATGTATACGCAAGTGAATTTAGCAAGGTCCACGTAGCACCTAGTTAATGTGGTGCAATGGCGAGGGTAGGAGTGGAGTAAAAGTGAGCTGAGCTTGTGGCAGCTGTACTGTATTCAAATATTAACAACGTGAATTCACTACTACCTCTTACCATTAGGACTGAGCTATTTACAGTTAAAATACGTAGCAGTAAGCGCAAAGGCGTGACAGCTACAAGTCCGTATTGGTTTTATACATACGGAATTAGGAAGCGGGTCATTCCGTCAGTGGAGGGGGTTAAAACAACCGAGTCAGTTGAGAACATACCCCATTTACTGATGGAAAGATTCGGCGGTTCGGTCGCAAATTTCTTTGATCCATCTGTCATCCATTCGCCTGGCAACACGTCTCACCCATCTCCATATCACTTCCGCTACAGACAGAACTACTGCTTCGACTATAAACTCTTCCTCGCTCTTTGTCTGTTTTCCTGTCTCTCGCATTAACTACAAACGTGCATCTTACCTTTTAATTTTCAAGCGTTGTCTCATTAAACGTCCAGAGCAGGGAGGGCAGTAGTAGTCGGAAGTCGCCATGTTTAACTGGAAGCTCCAAGCGTGGAATATCTACGATTACTCACTGCTAGCGTTGCGCTCTACCAAAACCACGGTTCGGTGATTTTCGTACAGTACATAAATGACATAGTGAATGATAGGGCTACCGGTAGTGTTCGTGGCATTTGTAGGGAAAGAAACAAAAATGAATGTGTGGTGGAAGAAGAGGACGACGATTTATCTTTATTTTTTTGTTTTTTCGTTATCTCTGCAAACAATTAGAACCCTACATCGTTCAGTGTTAGTCCATTGTGTATTTTATATCCCTACAAAACATAAACTACATTTCATAAATTAAAAAAAAAAATTAGCTGCTCGCGTACCTTCTGTGCATTTATGTAACCAAATCAATTACTTCAGAGCACCTACCACAACGAGCCATTCGCACAACGAGGAAAAGCAAATGTAAAAAGCTGACTCGTTTAATAAACGATGTTTCTCATAAAGAGTATGTTTTTTGTTATTTGTTCACTCTTTAATAACCATTTCAAAAACCACCATCTGTCCTGGATCGATCTATTTGGCCATTGTAAACGAACAGCATGTCAAGCGCTCTCCTATAACATACCATTCTGTAAAGCAGAGTGCCATATTAAAAATCAATGTGCGGTACTGATAGCAGTGTCTTTGCGCCGCAATTGTTGTCACCCAAAACACGCCTCGGGCTTTCAAGGCGATGCTGCAAATTCTCTTCAGCAATGTTGCAAGATGTTTTCTTCGCCGGCCCGTGGTAACACTTTCCCTTCAGGTATCTGTTCATTTATTGCAATTCTGATTTGTCGTCGGTTAACTAACACGAATATGTAGAGATGCACCTAAGGCAGTAGCTATGGACACCGCGAATTTAATTAATTATCGTGCTAGGTTCCTTTTCAAAAATTTTTGAAGCATAGGCATAAACAAATATCTGTGGATAGTTTTCTTGTAATATAGGATGTACGGTACTATAACTAAAAAAAATTACAATACCGTTAATTCCTTACATTTTCGGAATGGAAAGCAGTGACCTACTTTACATGGATTCCTATGGAAAAAAGTGGTCCACTTAACAAATGTTAATTACACGTAAGATTCGGAAACGAATCATGCTCATTAAGCGAAGTAACACTGCACAGTGTAAAATTTGCAGTGAAAATCGTACAAAATATTACTATAATCAGTTGTTTTTATTTTATAGCCATTTAAGATACACATTAACTGACACATATAATGTAATTGACCATTTTAACTATAATCACCCGTGGATCAAGTTAACTAGTACAAATTATCAGCAGCGAATTAAGACGTTCATCATTTAGTTTAGAGATCTGTAAATATTTGTCGCATAATTCACTTAGGAGAACATTTTTTCCACAGAGATAACTAGTGCCGAAAGTGTCAAAAAGCTAGGAACTAACTTATGCAAATAATCAAACTGTGTGAGTGGGAGACTCTTATAAAATTCCAGCAGTGATGAATTTAAGTATTTGTCTTTGTAGAAATCGCTAAACTGCAAATCAACCATTCCCATTTTAAGCTCTGCGGCAAGAACTTTTATATCGGCATTAAAAGGATTTTGAAAAATCTTGATATCGCTTGCAATTGCGTTCAAATTTGAAAAATGTGACTCAAAAATTATTTTTAAAGCGATCAAAATTTCATCTGTTAAGTCTACCGGAAATGGGGTCCCTGGTTACTGACAGAATGTTCGGCATATATCAAAACGCGTGAAATGTCTTTTGTTCAATACTGAAGCAAAACAATTTTTTGTGGAAAGGATTTTGTATAGTGTACAAATCAGGCAGTACCTCGTTTTCTCCTCGTAATTTCAAACTGATATCGTTCGCGTGTTTAGTTTAATAAGTATAAAATGATAACTTCCATAATCATTCATTGTTTTGTAAATCAGAAGACGGTTCCTTTCATTCAAGAAAATTTCTATTGTTGTTCGTAGATCAAAAAATTGCGTCAGAGCTTTCCCACGCCAGTGCCAATGTATTGCTGTTTAATATGGCAAGTTACTGTCTTTAATCTCTTCAATGAAAATGAAATGATCATATGGCATTTGTTCGCCGAGATATCCCCTTCAGGGTTCGGCCGCCGTATTGCAAGTTTTTTTAGTTGACACCACTTCGGCGACTTGCGTGTCAATGATGATGAAGGGACACAACACCCAGTCCCCTGCCGGGAATCGAACCCGGGCCCCCTTACGTAGCTGGCGGTGACGTTACCAGTTATTTTGCTCCCCAAATAGCAAAACTCCTTTACTACTTTAAGCGTCTCATTTCCTAATCTAATTCCCTCAGCATCACCCGACTTAATTCGACTACATTCCATTATCCTCGTTTTGCTTTTGTTAATGTTCATCTTATATCCTCCCTTCAAGATACCATCCATTCCGTTCAACTGCTCTTCCAAGTCCTTTGCTGTCTCTGACAGAATTACAATGTCATCGGCGAACCTCAAAGTTTTTATTTCTTCTCCATGGATTTTAATACCTACTCCGAATTTTTCTTTTGTTTCCTTTACTGCTTGCTCAATATACAGATTGAATAACATCGGGGAGAGGCTACAACCCTGTCTTACTCCTTTACCAACCACTGCTTCCCTTTCATGCCCCTCGACTCTTATAACTGCCATCTGGTTTCTGTACAAATTGTAAATAGCCTTTCGCTCCCTGTATTTTACCCCTGCCACGTTTAGAATTTGAAAGAGAGTATTCCAGTCAACATTGTCAAAAGCTTTCTCTAAGTCTACAAATGCTAGAAACGTAGGTTTGCCTTTCCTTAATCTTTCTTCTAAGATAAGTCGTAAGGTCAGTATTGCCTCACGTGTTCCAACATTTCTACGGAATCCAAACTGATCTTCCTCGAGGTCGGCTTCTACCAGTTTTTCAATTCGTCTGTAACGAATTCGCGTTAGTATTTTGCAGCTGTGAGTTATTTAACTGATAGTTCGGTTATTTTCACATCTGTCAACACCTGCTTTCTTTGGGATTTGAATTATTATATTCTTCTTGAAGTCTGAGGGTATTTCACCTGTTTCATACATCTTGCTCACCAGATGGTAGAGTTTTGTCAGGACTGGCTCTCCCAAGGCCGTCAGTAGTTCCAATGGAATGTTGTCTACTCCGGGGGCCTTGTTTCGACTCAGGTCTTTCAGTGCTCTGTCAAACTCTTCACGCAGTGTGTGAACGCTATGAACGTCAAAAAGCTCTTCATACACTTCATAATTTTTGTTTATCCCTCGAACAGAAATTAACACCTGTGCAGTATCTGAAATATCTGTTGACTTTTCCAGAGCCTAAGAGAACCACCTTAAATGTCGAGTTTCCGCAGATAGTGGTGCAAATGTATTTTTATCAACTTCACTTACTCTTCGAGCCACAGAGTTTGCTGACAAACTGATGTTTTAAGACAAAATTAGTTTTTTATGGACCCATTTCTTCAACTGTTGCAACCAAGCAATTGTTTATTAATTCGCCATTAGTAAATAGTTTTTCATATTGTCCTGTTGAGTGAGCCATATGGAAACTAGCACGAGTTGCTGCTTCTCGTTTAGCTTTTACTTTCTTAAACAACATGTGATGAGATTTGAAACGGCGTTTCCAAGATGCATACATTTCTGGTAAATTTGGAATAACTCTGAAAATGTTTTTCTCATAATGAAGTTTTATATTGTATTCTTTGAGAACTGAAATTGTTTCATTGTAAATTATACACATTGCCTTAATACCTGACTCAACCACGGAGTATCGACGCACGCATCCCTCTTTAAAATGTATGCATTCACTATCTATCATTCTTTTCCGCATCTACACAAATCCACACAAAAGGGATGTAACTGCAAATCAAAATGATGCCGTGATTCTTCAGTTTCTCCCGGCGTAGTTTTTGCTCGAACTGTCTATGGCTGTACTGCCGGTCCATAGTGTCCCAACGGGCACAATATTTCGTCGATCGGACATGTCGCCATCGTCAGGTGCGCTGTCGAAATATTGTGCCCGTTGGACAGTACGGATCGGTAGTACGCCCGTGGACTGTTCGAGCAAAATGATGCCAATTAACAGTATTTAGAGCAAGGCTTCTAGGTAAAGAACTGCACTGGATTTATCTTTAAGGCAATTTTAATTAAATTAAATACTCACTGTTAAGCAGGTTATATCTTCACAAAGAAACTGTGGTCACAAAACGCGTTAGTCCCACTATACACTCCTGGAAATTGAAATAAGAACACCGTGAATTCATTGTCCCAGGAAGGGGAAACTTTATTGACACATTCCTGGGGTCAGATACATCACATGATCACACTGACAGAACCACAGGCACATAGACACAGGCAACAGAGCATGCACAATGTCGGCACTAGTACAGTGTATATCCACCTTTCGCAGCAATGCAGGCTGCTATTCTCCCATGGAGACGATCGTACAGATGCTGGATGTAGTCCCGTGGAACGGCCTGCCATGCCATTTCCACCTGGCGCCTCAGTTGGACCAGCGTTCGTGCTGGACGTGCAGACCGCGTGAGACGACGCTACATCCAGTCCCAAACATGCTCAATGGGGGACAGATCCGGAGATCTTGCTGGCCAGGGTAGTTGACTTACACCTTCTAGAGCACGTTGGGTGGCACGGGATACATGCGGACGTGCATTGTCCTGTCGGAACAGCAAGTTCCCTTGCCGGTCTAGGAATGGTAGAACGATGGGTTCGATGACGGTTTGGATGTACCGTGCACTATTCAGTGTCCCCTCGACGATCCCCAGTGGTGTACGGCCAGTGTAGGAGATCGCTCCCCACACCATGATGCCGGGTGTAGGCCCTGTGTGCCTCGGTCGTATGCAGTCCTGATTGTGGCGCTCATCTGCACGGCGCCAAACACGCATACGACCATCATTGGCACCAAGGCAGAAGCGACTCTCATCGCTGAAGACGATACGTCTCCATTCGTCCCTCCATTCACGCCTGTCGCGACACCCTGGAGGCGGGCTGCACGATGTTGGGGCGTGAGCGGAAGACGGCCTAACGGTGTGCGGGACCGTAGCCCAGCTTCATGGAGACAGTTGCGAATGGTCCTCGCCGATACCCCAGGAGCAACAGTGTCCCTAATTTGCTGGGAAGTGGCGGTGCGGTCCCCTACGGCACTGCGTAGGATCCTACGGTCTTGGCGTGCATCCGTGCGTCGCTGCGGTCCGGTCCCAGGTCGACGGGCACGTGCACCTTCCGCCGACCACTGGCGACAACATCGATGTACTGTGGAGACCTCACGCCCCACGTGTTGAGCAATTCGGCGGTACGTCCACCCGGCCTCCCGCATGCCCACTATACGCCCTCGCTCAAAGTCCGTCAACTGCACATACGGTTCACGTCCACGCTGTCGCGGCATGCTACCAGTGTTAAAGACTGCGATGGAGCTCCGTATGCCACGGCAAACTGGCTGACACTGACGGCGGCGGTGCACAAATGCTGCGCAGCTAGCGCCATTCGACGGCCAACACCGCGGTTCCTGGTGTGTCCGCTGTGCCGTGCGTGTGATCATTGCTTGTACAGCCCTCTCGCAGTGTCCGGAGCAAGTATGGTGGGTCTGACACACCGGTGTCAATGTGTTCTTTTTTCCATTTCCAGGAGTGTATTCAGATCGCACACATTACTGCTACCCACAAGACGGTGCTGTGCTACTGCACTTCTCTACTCTCCGGAAGATGTCACTACTACACGTTTAGCATTGTCAGAAGTAGTCAAACACACCACGTAAAGCCGCACCGCGCTCATCTGCCATCACCCAGATAATGAAATTACCTGAAAACTTACCAACAGAAATTGCGGAGTGAAGTCCAGTCCCTCTCCCTTTGCCAAAGGCATCTCACTCAATGTCTAGTCCTGAAACAGAAATTGGAGCGTAATTGATGTGATGAACTATTGTCCGCTGACCACTTGCTGTGATGTTAATGACGCACGGAAATCACAAGGTTTCGAGAAAAAGCGATACAACGACCTTCACGAGTGCAATTTATTCGTAGTAATAGATATGAAATGAAATTAAGGCCACAGCTTAAGGTCAAACAGTAAGCGGTTCCATTTAGTTTCAACTCGTATAAAGACTGGCAGTTCCCCGCTTCCAGTTTCTAGGGGACTCTAGTGAGACACTGATCGCAAAGGCAAACTAAGCGATTGAAATAATGTAACGTCCGGTAGGTATACAACACACCTAATATACAGTTAACGCGGTTGCGACCTTAACTGACCAAAGCTACTACAAAAACTATTGTACTCTTTGCTTACTTACGATAGTCTGCCGTACTATACAGTAGTTTTACAATACTACCCATTGTCCACAATTACTCATCTCTCCCTTATAAGAAAACTACAGATGGGTTAAGGATTGAAATGTAACCATTACCATTTGTCCAGTGAGTAACAGTATTTCGAGATATTTTCTCAGTTGTTACCAAACAGTATCACGAAGAGCGACAGCGGAAACGGAGACTTTCAATGCGACCTCGCCGGGAGGTGAGCAGGCATTGTTCTGGAAGACCGTTACAGCGGAATCGATTTTTAAAAACCTCGTGTTCCGTAAGACCAACATTCTCATTGCCGTCGCTCGTTCCTTCCGGGTTATATTACGGAGTGCATTCAGAAAATTTCTTGCAGCTAGCAATTTATCGTTGCCTGCCGCTGACATTTGGCCCCGTACATTGTCGTAGTCTTTCATTCGCTCTTTCAAAGCTTTCTATTCTATCGCATTCGCTAAACGGTATGTAAGGACACATCCGTCACGTTGTGCCTTTTGTTGTGGTAACACTCCGTCGTCCGAAGCTCGAAATAACAGGAAAGAGGGAGATAACAACGGAAAAAATAGTTGCCCTTTCCTACGGCCTGAACCCTTGAATGCGTATTCTTTTCTTTCTAAAAAAGGTATGTAGGTCATCGATAGGTCCAAATCTTAAAGTGCGTCCACGCGGTGCCTTGTTGCTGTTCAACTTTGTGCATGCGCTCGAAATTTCCAACCCTAAGAGCGCATAGGTATTTGTTCGAATTGAAGGACGTGCATCGTAGCAATTTGCTTCCCGGGTTTGGTGGGAATCTCTTCTGTTTCGCAGACTAGAGGCAACTGGTGCACATGTGTGTTGCGTTGTGTACTCCATTGAAGTTAAGCTTTAAGGCGATTTATGTGCAATGATGTCTATTGACTCCAAAGAAAGTGAGCTAAAATTTTTAGACCATTGCAGAAAAGGGAAGCAATCTGGAACGCCGCTTCTAAAGATTCTTTGAGTAAAAATTTGAGATGTGATGTCTGAACGCTAAATATTAGCTTGACTTGGCAAGAACTAAACATAAGATTAAAATTTTCAGATCATATTACTCTAAAGAAAAGGTAAGTCTAGAAGTAAGAAAACAAAGAAAACGCTTATAAATTAATGAAAATTTGGTAAGAAAACTGTGGACGAATATTCTGCTATGGCGGCGTAATAGCACAACAATTTAGGGCCCTGTTGTCTGAATAAAAGAAATATATATCACAGCTGGAGTCCTCAACAAACTACTAAAAATTGAAATGAAGGCCACTAATGATGCAAAAAGATCAAATTTGGAAAACGTGTTTCCGTTGTAGAGGATTCTGGAGTTCATGACATTCTCTAATTTGCCGAGTCCGAGGATTTTAATCTGTAATACTTTTTGAGGAAAGTCGTATGAACAAATTTAAAAAAAAGAAATACAATCAACGTAATGAAAGCCAAGTTATCTTTCCATAGGCTCTAATCTTTAAGAACCGCCTTTAACTATTTATTACTTTCGAGAATGACCAGTGTTACGGCTGCATAATTCCATTACGCTTAACACTATCATGCATCATCAGTTCCCCAGAACAGGAAATCAAAGTTTTTCTGTGTACTTCTTCTAAAACTTGCAAACAATATAGTTGTCACTTACATGTAGTACCTATTATTTAATTATCGGTACGGTTTTCCCTATAGTCACCTTCGCGTTTTCTTTTACATCACAATAAACGCAGCACAAATTGCCGAGTAAATAAATAGTTCCATTGCAGATTACTTCAGTAATGAATCAATGGTCGAACTCGATAGCGTGAATGCGTTCAGTATATCAGGAATAATTAAGCGAAACGTATAATGTCTGTTGATTTAAACTTTTCAGGAAAAGTGAAAAACTGATATCCACTAAACTATTCAATGGAAAATAATGCTGTTTTCACAATTAATTCCGTGCTGGGATATTGAATTCGATCCCACGTTGCAACAGATCAAAATATGATTAGGATGGCTATAAAATCAGTTAATGTTTTGGATAATACACGTTTTGATCGGTCACCTAGGACATTACATATTTTGATGGGTTTTCAGTATTAAATCTTCATTAATTGGCACAAACTTTAATACCTGAAAATGATTATTAACTTACAGTAATTTTCAACTGCTTTCACTAATTATAAAACTTAGAACAATGTAACATTAATATTTACTTGAAGGACTGCTACAAAGCCCCAAATTACACACAAAAACTGTTCAACAGAATAATTTGTTACAGGCAGAATGAAATAAATTTTGCCCGTTCCTGGTTCTTCTTGTGTAAAAACACATTCGACATCTTCTGGAGTGAAGCTGCTGCATGGAACCTCAGTCCGTGAAAAAAATTAAGTTGTTCTTCTTCTTTACATTGCGCGCCGAACTTTCAAGTCAGCTGATTCTTCGCATCTTCCTCTTTCTCTTCCTTTATCATCTTTGACAACGATAATATAAGCCTTTCCGTAGCAGAGAATGCCTTATATCCACGTTTTGCCAATGTTGTGAATGATTTAGAAGGGTCATCGAAATAATAATGTATTTCTGTATTAAATTTTATAACTTGATCACTAACACTATCCAGTTTTAACTTTTTCAGAATGTAACCTCCACACAAAAACTGAATAAATAATAATATGAATATGATTCTAATTTTAGTGTAACCTCAGAACAAAATTGAATAAATAATAATATGAATATGATTCTAATTTTAGTGTGACCTCAGAACAAAATTGGTTCCCATTTATAACCTCCATACACGAATTCATTCACATTTAACCTCCACACAAAATTTGTTTCCCATTTAATGTACCCACAAAATTCTTTTCTCATTTAATGCAAGCTCTAAACAGAAAAATTCCTAAACCTCGTAATAAAAAATAAATTCAGTAACCTGGTAAATTTTGGACGACAGCAGTGCTACGTCATGGCCCTGTAAGATCATTGTGAATAAAAAAGGAAAAATTCTTACCTCAATAAAGTCCCCCTATATATCTGCTCTTACAATAATTTTTTTCCGGCACAGCTCTGTGCAATGCTGGCCGATAGATTTGTCATTTATGAAAGGAAGCAACTGATTTTTCTTTTGCAACAATCAGAATGATCATGGATTGGAGAAATTAGTAAATTCTTTAAGTTGAAATGAATGCTTGCTAAAAAAATTACTTAATGTGACAAAGATTATTATTAGGACATTTTTAAAAGATTTACATGGGAGTTCAGACAACATTACTAGATATGCGCGAGGCTGCTTTTTACCTTATACAATAATACTCAGGCTCCGGCATCGCTGCACCGCGACCGACCAGCCAACATGATACACCATACCAGACCAGAGCAGACTCCAGACTAGCCACTAGCAACAACTTACTGCTACAGTTACACAGTTCCTACTCAGTCAACACTGCTCTCTGGTCAGCGATTCTCTTATACCTTGCGTATCGCAGGCAGCGCATGAGCAATACATCGAAATTACATCTGCTCGGACTTCTTACAAGAATTATTCCTTTTACTTCACTGATACGGTCTATCTTTTCCCATTCCTTCGAGAGTTCTTTGTATTTCTTAACCGTGTGTACCAACTACCCGTGTTTCCCCAACTTCATTATAAATCTGGAATTTCGCGCAGTATTCAGTCAACTCGTCCAAAGACCCTGTCTGCAGGTAAGAAGGAATACCCTCGAACTGAAAAATATAGATACACATCCCTTTAATGCAATGCAATAGCATGAATGAGATGCTGATTTT
Source organism: Schistocerca cancellata (assembly GCF_023864275.1). Classification (NCBI taxonomy): domain Eukaryota; kingdom Metazoa; phylum Arthropoda; class Insecta; order Orthoptera; family Acrididae; genus Schistocerca; species Schistocerca cancellata. Next base: position 1,246,678,704 of record NC_064626.1, read on the forward strand.
TATTCTGGCCACCACACCCATCAGCCAAGAGTCTGAGAGAAGTGGTAGTCTGGTCAAAGGATGTTTTAGAAAGAAAATCTGTGATGGCTTGATGTAATTTCTTGTGGCCCTCTTCCAGCTTGAGCTCCATTCCACACATAGAAAACAGGATGTGAGGTTTCTATATTTGTTACACAGAAGCTACAAAATGCAATTTGTCGGGCGTTATGTGTCTCTTCAACATTCAGTTTTGCCAGAGGCTGGACTTGCTGCAAGTCAAATGCAAAGGTTTTACTTCTATCCGGTGACTGCTTCATTAATTTATGAAGAGCTGGAGACCGCACTATTTTCAAAGGGCATAAATTTTCACTTCAGTATCGACAATGAGAGCTCACTCAAGCACGACAATGCAGCTGACATGTAAACTCCTACATTTGGCAGAATGCGAACTGCAACGAATACCATAAAGTAACGCATAGGGACGCTCTTATGTCTAAATATTCGTATCGTGGCTTATTCGACACAGCACGTTGTGTACTTTGGTAGGCCATGTTCGCGTCAAACCCATAATGTACCACGCATTGCCGCGACAAAGACCATTCGTCTTTATCATTGAACATTGCGTTCAAAGTACAGTATATCCCCGGTTTCGTATGAGGCAGCAAAGGTTTGCAGATCTCGAGTGATCATGCACCCTTTGAAGGTTTCTGAAAAGAAGACCTATGTAGCTTGTAACTGATAGCCTCTGAAACTAACACCTATCAATATACACTCCTGGAAATGGAAAAAAGAACACATTGACACCGGTGTGTCAGATCCACCATACTTGCTCCGGACACTGCGAAAGGGCTGTACAAGCAATGATCACACGCACGGCACAGCGGACACACCAGGAACCGCGGTGTTGGCCGTCGAATGGCGCTAGCTGCGCAGCATTTGTGCACCGCCGCCGTCAGTGTCAGCCAGTTTGCCGTGGCATACGCAGCTCCATCGCAGTCTTTAACACTGGTAGCATGCCGCGACAGCGTGGACGTGAACCGTATGTGCAGTTGACGGACTTTGAGCGAGGGCGTATAGTGGGCATGCGGGAGGCCGGGTGGACGTACCGCCGAATTGCTCAACACGTGGGGCGTGAGGTCTCCACAGTACATCGATGTTGTCGCCAGTGGTCGGCGGAAGGTGTACGTGCCCGTCGACCTGGGACCGGTCCGCAGCGACGCACGGATGCACGCCAAGACCGTAGGATCCTACGCCGTGCCGTAGGGGACCGCACCGCCACTTCCCAGCAAATTATGGACACTGTTGCTCCTGGGGTATCGGCGAGGACCATTCGCAACCGTCTCCATGAAGCTGGGCTACGGTCCCGCAAACCGTTAAGCCGTCTTCCGCTCACGCCCCAACATCGTGCAGCCCGCCTCCAGTGGTGTCGCGACAGGCGTGAATGGAGGGACGAATGGAGACGTGTCGTCTTCAGCGATGAGAGTCGCTTCTGCCTTGGTGCCAATGATGGTCGTATGCGTGTTTGGCGCCGTGCAGGTGAGCGCCACAATCAGGACTGCATACGACCGAGGCACACAGGGCCAACACCCGGCATCATAGTGTGGGGAGCGATCTCCTACACTGGCCGTATACCACTGGTGATCGTCGAGGGGACACTGAATAGTGCACGGTACATCCAAACCGTCATCGAACCCATCGTTCTACCATTCCTAGACCGGCAAGGGAACTTGCTGTTCCAACAGGATAATGCACGTCCGCATGAATCCCGTGCCACCCAACGTGCTCTAGAAGGTGTAAGTCAACTGCCCTGGCCAGCAAGATCTCCGGATCTGTCCCCCATTGAGCATGTTTGGGACTGGATGAAGCGTCGTCTCACGCGGTCTGCACGTCCAGCACGAACGCTGGTCCAACTGAGGTGCCAGGTGGAAATGGCTTGGCAAGCCGTTCCACAGGACTACATCCAGCATCTCTACGATCGTCTCCATGGGAGAATAGCAGCCTGCATTGCTGCGAAAGGTGGATATACACTGTACTAGTGCCGACATTGTGCATGCTCTGTTGCCTGTGTCTATGTGCCTGTGGTTCTGTCAGTGTGATCATGTGATGTATCTGACCCCAGGAATGTGTCAATAAAGTTTCCCCTTCCTGGGACAATGAATTCACGGTGTTCTTATTTCAATTTCCAGGAGTGTAGATAAAGTTAAAGACAAGAAAAGTGTCGTGAATGTTCAGGGGTTGACTTGGCCTTATCTGCCACTAATATGGGAAAAAAGACGATGAACACATCGCAGAATGAATCACTGATGTAGAAACTAAAAATCGAGGAATCATTAAGATAAAGTGTAAAATACACTGAAAAGCAAAACATTACAACCACTGTCCATCGCGACGTTGCGGGCACGTGATGTGCTAAAAAAAATATGTATGCGGAGCAGACACGTACCGAGTATTACCCTAGCGAAGATATAGGCTGCACATGAGGAAATCCGTTGAGATAAGCGAGTTTGACAAAGGCCAAACTATTATGATGCAGAACCTGTGAAAGAGTACTTCGAAAATGGCGAAACTGTCGAATGTTCACGTGCTCTTGTTGTGAGTATCTACAGAAAGAGGCAGAAGGAAAGTGAAACTACCATTAGGAGCTAAATGGTTGAACGTACACTACTCTTAACAAAAAGCGGGTTTTAGAGGCTTGTCTGATCTGTAAAGTAGGGCAGATGGTGATCCGTGTCGGAAGAGCGCAATGCTGGTGCACGCATAATTGTTTCGCAGCACACCGTTCATCGTACGAAGGCAGTTCAATAAGTAATGCAACACATTTTTATTCTCGGCCAATTTTGGTTGAAAAAACCGGAAATTTCTTAGGAATATTTTCAAACATTCCCGCTTCGTCTCGTATAGTTTCATTGACTTCCGACAGGTGGCAGCGCTGTACGGAGCTGTTAAAATGGCGTCTGTAATGGATGTGCGTTGCAAACAATGGGCAGTGATCGAGTTTCTTTTGGCGGAAAACCAGGGCATCTCAGATATTCATAGGCGCTTGCAGAATGTCTACGGTGATCTGGCAGTGGACAAAAGCACGGTGAGACGTTGGGAAAAGCGTGTGTCATCATCGCTGCAAGGTCAAGCAAGACTGTCTGATCTCCCGCGTGCGGGCCGGCCGTGCACAGCTGTGACTCCTGCAATGGCGGAGCGTGCGAACACACTCGTTCGAGATGATCGACGGATCACCATCAAACAACTCAGTGCTCAACTTGACATCTCTGTTGGTAGTGCTGTCACAATTGTTCACCAGTTGGGATATTCAAAGGTTTGTTCCCGCTGGGTCCCTTGTTGTCTAACCGAACACCATAAAGAGCAAAGGAGAACCATCTGTGTGGAATTGCTTGCTCGTCATGTGCCTGAGGGTGACAATTTCTTGCCAAAGATTGTTACAAGCGATGAAACATGGGTTCATCACTTCGAACCTGAAACAATACGGCAATCAATGGAGTGGCGCCACACCCACTCCCCTACCGAGAAAAAGTTTAAAGCCATACCCTCAGCCAGTAAAGTCATGGTTACAGTCTTCTGGGACGCTGAAGGGGTTATTCTGTTCGATGTCCTTCCCCATGGTCAAACGATCAGCTCTGAATTGTATTGTGCTACTCTTCAGAAATTGAAGAAACGACTTCAGTGTGTTCGTAGGCACAAAAATCTGAACGAACTTCTCCTTCTTCATGACAACGCAAGACCTCACACAAGTCTTCACACCCGAGAGGAGCTCACAAAACTTCAGTGGACTGTTCTTCCTCATGCACCCTACAGCCCCGATCTCGCACCGTCGGATTTTCATATGTTTGGCCCAATGAAGGACGCAATCCGTGGGAGGCACTACACGGATGATGAAGAAGTTATTGATGCAGTACGACGTTGGCTCCGACATCGACCAGTGGAATGGTACCGTGCAGGCATACAGGCCCTCATTTCGAGGTGGCGTAAGGCCGTAGCATTGAATGGAGATTACGTTGAAAAGTAGTGTTGTGTAGCTAAAAGATTGGGGAATAACCTGGTGTATTTCAATGCTGAATAAAACAACCCCTGTTTCAGAAAAAAAAATGTGTTGCATTACTTATTGAACTGCCCTCGTACATTATTGAACATGGAGCTCTGCAGCGGACCACCCGTACGCGTTCACATATTGACCAAACAACATCGTCAAATACGAATGCACGGGATCGTCAGTATTCGTGAGTCGATCAATGAAGACTAGGTCGATGGTCGTCTCCACAAACACAGTCATAGAGATGAACAGAGACTCGAACCGTGCAGCGCGCGCGGACGCAGACATGTCGGAGCAGTACTATGCCATGTGAGACATTCTCCTGCGCTTGCATGGGACCTGTAGCAGTAATGGAAGAGACTCTCGCAGCTGCAAACCACCTGCAACCCTTCATGGTTCAAAAATGGTTCAAATGGCTCTGAGCACTATGGGACTTAACATCTGAGGTCATCAATCCCCTAGAACTTAGAACTACTTAAACCTAACTAACTTAAGGACATCACACACATCCATGCCCGAGGCAGGATTCGAACCTGCGACAGTAGCGGTCGCGCGGTTCCAGACTGAAACGCCTAGAACCGCTCGGCCACCCGGGCCTGCCAACCCTTCACGCTTGATATCTTCCCCGACGGCGATGTCTTCTTTCGGCAGTATAATTGTCAATGTTTCGGAGTCAGAACCGTGCTACAATGGTCTGTGAAGCGTTGTAGTGATCTGACGCTGATGTTTTGGCGACGAAATTCGCCTGACGTAAATCCTAGGGAACCCATTTGGGTCGCTACCGGGTGCCATCACCGTGTACAAAGATCAGTGGCCCGTTATTTACGCGAATAACATGACCTGAGTGGAGTCATCTAATGTCACATAGCTGCACAAACCTACCAACAAACTGTCGGATCCCTGATGCGTGGCATCAGTGTTATATTTCGTTTCAAAGACAGACAAACAAACTGTTACGCAGGTGGTCAAAACGCTTCGGCCCATCAGCGTAAATTATCATAGTTATGAACTGTGTCACTCACTACCGAAAAGTAGTTTTATTATTTTACATGTGCATCTAATGGATCAATTTCAAGTTTTGCTGTCAAGTGTACGATTCTTGATCTCAAAAATAAGTGATTCTTGCAATGTTTTGCTTGAAGATTGAAATGTCCCCTTAGAAAAATTATAAATGACTGTGCTTAGACTGACACACAATATTTTTAGCGCAATGCAATCTGACTTTCAATAATCCCTACAAAAGAATGGCCCTGACTAACATTAACCTATACCTTTCATGAATCACTTACCTCACAAAAATCTTCGTTACTCTAACTACTGCAATACAGCGAGCGCCACTACTGCCAGCTAAATAAAAGATTCAAACTACTGAAGGCACTAACTACTGATAGGCATAGTTAGCAAATGAAAGATTTTAATAGAGAACAAACAATGTATTTACCTTAATAGTGTTCTAAAGTCATAATATACATAGCAGTTCATGATGTCCAGTCTTACAAATATACTGTCTCTGATGGACACACGTGCAGGTCATCCGCTCTCAAAATTCCGCCATCTCTCTCCCCACATCCACCACTGCTGGCGGCTCACCTCCAACTGCGCAACGCTACGCGCTGTTAACAGCCAACTGCCCAACACTACAATAGCAAATTCCAACAATGCCACCCAGCCACAGACGACACACAGCACAGCCAGTGATTTTCATACAGAGCGCTACGTGGAGGTGGCGTTACCACTATAAGAACCTAAACAGCCTGCTTACAGGATATTTGTGTTAAATTGTGTTCGCGTTAAGAAATGACAACTTACTTGTTAATGTCATTGTTGTTGTGGTTTTCTATCCGAAACTGGTTTCGTGGAGCTCTCCACCTTGACCCATCTTGTGCAAGCCTCTTCATCTCCGAATAACTGCTGCTCATACATCCATTTGAAGCTGCTTGCTAAAGACAAGCCGTGCTTACCGTCCACAGTTTTTTATCCCAAGACTTCCCTCCATTCCCAAACTGTGTTGTTGTTGTGGTCATCAGTCCGAAGACTGGTTTCATGCAAGCCTCCTTACCAAATATAGAAGATGCATTTGCCATAATTATCTACACAGTTATACTAGCACTGAATTGTATCCCCAGTACCTCATTCAACATTAACAGATACCTCCGTTAGAACGTCCTTCGCAAGAAATCGTTGACCTGTTTTATGACACAACTCATGTTTGAAACTGGTAAAAACTAACTATAACGAACTACAAAAGGTCACTTCTTAATTATATTTTGCATCGAGTATGTATTTTAGGTTTTTCATTTTTTTTTAATTAGGTTAGGTGGAGGTAAAATTACGCGTGGGGCAAGATTACATATCAATTTCTCAGTTCCCTAAAGTAGAAGTTCACCATTCTCCCACCAGCTGTGCAGACGTCATCGTCTTCTCGGTTCTATTCTGGATTCTCATGGCGGTCGATGCTTACAACTAGAGAAAAAGCGTAAATCACTTTTGTATGTTTCGAATACAACATTTGCATAGTTCTGATTGAGTGTTGGGTGAGCCTAGATCTACTTAAATATTAGATAAACTAGGTATCGCAACCGGAAGATACACTATGTGATAAAAAGTATCCTAACACCCCAAAAAAATACGTTTTTCATATTAGGTGCATTGTGCTGCCACCTATTGCCAGGTACCCATATCAGCGACCTCAGTAGTCGTTAGACATCGTGCGTGAGAGAGCAAAATGGGGCGCTCCGCGGAACTCATAGACTTCGACCGTGGTCAGGTGACTGGGTGTCGTTTGTGTCACACGTCAGTACGCGAGAATTTCACACTCCTAAACATCCCTAAGTCCACGGTTTCCGATGTGACAGTGAAGTGGAAACGTAAAGGGACTCGTACAGCACAAAAGCTTACAGGCCGAACTTGTCTGTTTACTGACAAGAGACCACCGACAGTTGAAGAGGGTGGTATTGTGTAGTAGGCAGACATCTGTCCAGTCCATGACACAAGAATTCCAAACTATCAGGATCCACTGCAAGTACTATGACATTTAGGCGGAAGGTGAGAAAACTTGGATTTTATGGTCGAACAGCTCCTCATAAGCCACACATCACGCCATTAAATGCCAAACGACGCCTCTCTTGGTGTAAGGAGCGTAAACATTGGACGACTGAACAGTGGAGAAACGTTATGTGGAGTGACGAATCACGGTACACAATGTGGCGATCCGATGGCAGGGTGTGGGTATAGCGAATACCCCGTGAACGTCATCTGCCAGCTTTTGTAGTGCCAACAGTAAAATTCGGAGGTGGTGTGTTATGGTGTGGTCACGTTTTTCATGGAGGGGGCTTGCACCCCTTGTTGTTTTGCGTGTCACTATCGCAGCACAGCCCTAGATTCATGTTTTAAGCACCTTCTTGCTTCCCACTGTTGAAGAGCAATTCGGGGATGGCGATTGCATCTTTCAACATGATCGAACACCTGTTCGGAATTCATGGCCTGTGACGAAGTGGTTACGCGACGATAACATCCCTGTAATGGACTGACCTGCACAGACTCCTAACCTGAATCCTGTAGAACACCTTTGGGATGTTTTGGAACGCCGATTTTGCGCCAGACTTCACCGACCGACATCGATGCCTCTCTCAGTGCAGCTCTCTGTGAAGTATGGGCTGCCATTCTCCAAGAAACCTTCCAGCACCTGATTGAATGTATGCCTGCGAGAGTGGAAGCTGTCATCAAGACGAAGGGTATGCCAACACCATATTGAATTCCAGCGTTACCTATGGAGGGCGCCACGAACTGGTAAGTATTTTGAGCCAGGTGTCCGGATACTTTTGATCACATAGTGTATAAGCTTCAAAAATCCTCCTTGATCTCCACGGCTTCAGTTGTATGTGTTATCTGTAGATCGTCTAAAAATAAAATAGCGGAATGGGGTAAAACTTTTCAGGTTTATTAGTGAAGAATTTTGTAGTAGAGTAGTAGAAGGGGTTTGTGGGCGCACGACAGCAAGGTCTTCAGCGCCGAAGAATTTTGCAGGACTTTCTTTTACCACACCACGAAACCTCGTAACCGGTACTTCGACTTGTGTAGTCCCTTCTAGCGTTTTCAAGCAATTCTTCTAGGTGTTTATTTATCCTAGGTACCTCATTATTCAGCTCAGAAAACTTGAATTAAGTTTCCGTAGTTTTTTTTTTCTTGAGGAAGAGATTTCTTTTCAACCATACCTACCTCTCAAACATACTTCGAAAATAATCGAATCCTCCATAGCGCCATTTTTTTTCCAGAAATCAACCGATAACATCAAGCCCCACTGAAACTGGGTGTCCATTACAGCAAACATCGAAAGCCATCAGGTTTTCATATTCTGTCTTACGAAAACATCTTAAAATCGTCGAAGGTAGTGAGCACCTCGGCCGACTCACAAAACGGTGCTCATTGAAGCGGGAACAAGTAACAGTGGAGCACTGAAGATCCCTCGATAAACGAATTTCGGCCTTACTCTCAGATCATCTTTTATTACTTCTCTAATAATAATTGGATGACATACTTGGTACAAATATGTCAGAAACCGTATGTTGCATTCGTAATTGATACAATATCGCTGCAAGTTTTTTTTACCCTCACCTACCATACACAATAAACCACAGAAACCTCTTGTCTGAATTACGCTTCTTAGCACGATTATACATCTCTAGATAAGTTTCAGAGTATGTGTGTGTCCAAATGCAATTTACTGTAACTGTAAGTCTTGGTGAACCGTGCCCGAGACTAAACTTCAAGGTATCTCCTTTATACGCCGGTGTCCGAGTGCCATAAGGTGTTTGTGCCTTCTCCCATTTTGTCTGAAATTATTCTGACGTTGGATCTATAATTGGATTATCGGACGGAAAAGTATTCTTTGATAGAAATGTTCGATTAGTGTGCGAGCAGAAATCGATTCCATTAAGGACACGTCAAGTAGTTACCACGGTCGTGACTTGCAAGCCGTAATAATAACTAGGCCTTGTGTGATACATGACTTATCTGCATCTCAGGTTCAAGTGTAACGGGTTCTGAGAAGTCTCCGCTAATTGGTAGTCCGCCTTTCAATTCGGACGGTTTATTTTTACTTCTTAGAATCGAAAAAATTGCATACAAGTCAACGTTTCCTGCAACTTCAGCAGCCACCTTCCTAATTGTTTCATTGGTTCCAACGCACTTCTCTTATAGCGCTTTCAGTACTTTTAACTGCAACTTAACATAAAAAAAGATAAACTCTACTGTTGCTATAAGAATAAGACAACACTGTTCATGCTGACTAATAGCCACACGAGATTTTTCAGAATTCCTTAGTTAAGAAAAGAAGAGGTTTAGGTGTCGCGTTACACCTAGTAGTTACTATGGTACTCTGTTTCCCGTTCGATTTGAGACGAACAGCCCCTCCCAAGTCTTGATTTGGACTACGTCACTGAATAGTCTTTAATTTTTTGCTGTCTGAAAGAAAAGGAAACTTTTCAAAATCGTATCTGGTACCACTTTTCTTTATTGTTCCATACGTAAATATTAGAATATCAAAAGTCTGCAAAATCTGACTTTAGGGGCGCAATCAGTGAAACAAAAATTGGTATTTTAGGAAGCTACTCAAAACGTGAACCGAAGCGATGTACGCAGTGCTCGTGACATGAATGAAAAATTCAGTTAGTATGTCCTAAATTTTTGTGAAAATTAGTGTCCTACGAAAGTTATACGGATTAGAACCAAGTCTATAAAAAAAGTCACGGATCACTCAAAGAATAAAATTATCTTATAGGGAAAATGGTTCAAATGGCTCTGAGCACTATGGGACTCAACTTCTGAGGTCATCAGTCCCCTAGAACTTAGAACTACTTAAACCTAACTAACCTAAGGACATCACACATATCCATGCCCGAGGCAGGATTCGAACCTGCGACCGTAGCGGTCTGACGGTTCCAGACTGTTAGCGCCTAGAACCGCACGGCCACTCCGGCTGTCTTGTAGGGAAAAAAAGAAACTTTATCTGTCAGTCAAAAACAGCTCCCACGCTTTTGCTGGAGCTCATTATGCGGAATACCGCAAAATACTGAAGAAAGTAATTGGACAGCGAAGCAAATGCAAAGTTTGTTTTATTTGCATATGATACAAACACTGAAACAAATAGCAAACCATCAAGAATAGTTTTAAAGAGAGCTGTTATCGACATATTCATGGACATTAGTAAATGGTTTCTAAGTAAAACTTCCTCTCTAAACTTCGCAAAGACATACTGAACACATTTCAGATCTTTAAGAGGTTTTTCCCAAGCATCTATCTAAACGAGAAGCTGATAGAAGAGATTGATGGTGCTAAATACTTATTATTACAATCTGATAAAGTTCTTTTGGGGTGGCATACAACAGTCCTACTGGAGTGTAAAAACGAATCATTATAAAGTGTATCTTGTCAGACACTGGTGATATGAAACTTAATATGCCTTTTGTCATAGTCACCTGTGTCAGTCGATTTCCTTATTTGTAGCCTGTGTTAAATGACAATGCATTGCTAAGTTTTGCTTAAGTAATTATTTATGCCTTTTTGAAGGAAGCGTCTTTTGTTTCTCTTTTCAATTGTGGTATCCAATCATAGATACGATTCACCACTTTTAAAGTATCACACTTTTTAATAGCACTTTCAGTCAACATTTAAATAGAGTTATTGGCAAATTAGTAAATTGTTCATGATATGCCAAGACATGGAGTATTCATCCTCTTTTCATCTGCTGCGTAATTGTGGAGAATACAATGTTGTGAGAAACATTTATGTAATGAAAAAGATGTAAAAGACGTCATAAGCCAATAAATAAAATACATACAGATAAGTGGCTTTCTGGGACGATAGCTACTGCGCAATTCTATCATCTGAGATATCGTTTGCTGATATCACATGAAGTGTTTAAAAGTTCTTAATTCAGTGTTTCATTGTGGAAATGTTTATTTGCGGTAGTTTTAAAGATATTGAAGTATTGCTGTGACATTGGCTGGACCTCATTTTTCTGAAATAGACAATGTATTCAGATTTACTGTAATACTTTATTACAATTTTTTTTTTTTGAGTCATCGGTGTTCTGACTTATTTAATGCGGCCCACCACGAATTCCGCTCCTGTGCCGTACTCTTCGTTTCAGAGTAGCACTTGCAAACTACGTCCTCAACTATTTGGCGGATGTATTTCAACCGCTGTCTTCCTCTACAGATTTTGCCCTCTACAGCTCCATTTAGTACCGTGGAAGTCCGTTGTCGTTACTGTCTCTGCATCACTGGGTTCCGGCTTCGCTTCCTGGCCGGGTCGGGGATTTTCTCCGCCCAAGGACTGGGTATTTCTGTTGTCCCCGCCACTTCATCATCATTCAGGACAGTGGCGAGACTGTACAGTGAAAAAGATTGGGAATTTGTACGGACGCTGATACGCATGCAGTTGAGCGCCCCACAAACCAAATATCATCATAATCCAAGAATCGTTACCCATCTGTCTCTATTCCGCTTGTATACTATTTTTGCCACTCCACGTGCGATCAAAACGAACACGTGGCATTGAATCTTGCGATGGGCAGTCGTCGCAAAGTCTTGCGTCCTGAGTGTATATTTCTGCGCCCTAATTATTCGCGTTTCTTTTTAAGTCTCAGTAGAGCTCAGGTGGTAGAACGGATTGTAAGAGGTATGCGATGTACGCGCTGCCTGCAACAGGCAAGACTTAGGAGAGTCTCTGACCAGAGAGCAGTATGTAGTTAGTTGTTGCTAGTCGACAGTAGTCTGCGTGAGTCGGCAGCAGTCGGCGCGTGCCTGCGCGTGTCGGCAGTCTGCTCTGGTCGGGACTCTGGAGGATGAGTATTATTGTAGAAGGTAAAGAAGCAGCCTTGCGCATATCTAGTAATGTATGTTAACTGTCATCCAATTTCTTTCAAAAAATGCCCCAATAATAATTTTTATAATGTAAAGTAATTTTTTAAAAAAAAGGAAGCATTCATTTCATTTTAAAGATTTTTTTTTTCAATGCATGATAATTCCTTTCACGAGTCAAAAATCATAGGCCAGCATTGCACGGAGCTGTGCCGAAATTGTTTAGGTAAGAGCAGATATATTCGCAGTTTTTATTGAGGTAAGAATATTTTGCTTTTTATTCAGAGTACAGTGCCGTGGCGCAGCGCTGCTGGCGTCATAAAATTTACCAGGTTACTGAATTTTTTTATTATTTTGGTGTTTAGGAATTTTTCTGTTTCGAACTTAACATTAAATGAGAAAAGAATTTTGTGGGAACATTAAATGTGAATGCATTTCTGCACAGACATTATAAATGGGAGCCAATTTTGCTAAGAGGTTACAATATTTAAAATTAAATTCATTTTAATTAATTATTATTTTCGTGTGGGGAGGTTACACTTGGCGACATCCGGCTAGGATCGTATTTCTTTGTGAATTTTCTGAGAAGTAGTCATATATCTGCTCTTATTTACTTGAATGTAGTTTGCATCTGGCGCAACGCATTTACTAATTTGTCACTCTTTCTTTCACAGATCATCGGCAATTTGTTGCTCTTTGTTGTAATTGTGTTTGTTGCATTTTTGCATTGTCCTTGTTTCATTTTTGTGCTTAATTTTGATTTGTGTAAAAATGCCGCGAAAAACTGTTAACAGTACATCGCGATGTGTAATGAGTGAAATAGCCGACTCGAATAATTTGACCGATAATATTTGCGACACTCAGTGTAATGATGACAATCCTCCATTTACAGACAATCAGTGCGTACCGACCACTAATATTGACTTTGATCCTAATGATGAGCAAACAAATTCAATTGTGTCCTCTGTTAATTTAACGACAATTGATGACGCGGGACGTTCTGTTACAATGAACGCTGCCCTGCTTGACACACCCGGTTTCCAAAATTTGAATTGTGAACAGATAAATTTTTCTAACGAAAATGCACAATGTACTCAAAGTACGTCAGATTTATTTGATTCCGATTTAGTGACCAACAGTGCACATCCTATTGGCAAACCTTTTCAAGAATTACAGAATGACCAAATGGTTACAGAAAACGTGACAAATGCAGATACACCGACACACTGCACAGAGAATAGAGTTGCTAATTTTGGCTCGGATCAAATTATGCCATTGTTGCTACAAATTAATGAACATAATAAACAACAAGACAACAATTTCAAACAACTTAGTGAACAGAACGAACAACTTAATGAAAATTGGATAACAATTCCAAACAGCTTAGTGAATAGATTACAGCCGTTGCCGTGCAATGTCGTGATACTAAAGAACAATTACGTGAGGCAATTAAGGCTTGTGCTAGGAAAAGTAGTGAAGAAATTAGATCTGTTGCTCAAGAATTAAGGAATACGCAAGCAGCTACAACAGAATCACTTAGAGACGAAATTAGTGCAGTCGGTAAACAATGCTCCGAAAACGCAACACAGTTACGCGACGAGTTTAAATTAATGTCAGCAGAACTTTCGCGCACACTGGATGCAAAAGTAGACGCGAAATTCGACCAACACAACAGTCAAATTGACGAACGTTTTAATCACCACTTACAAAATAGTGAAACGCGTTACCGTAAATTTATACAGGAATAAAATAAAGTAAAACGACAAGTCATGGAAACAATTACTGCACAGAGACAGGAAGATAAGCGTAAATTGTTTACGAAGACGAAAACATACGTAGACAACAATATTGCTACAGTATCAGACGAAATTAATACTATCAAACAGTTGAACACCGATTTGCGTGATGAAATTTCCGATCTTAAATCAAAAACAGATACACACACAGTAGAATTTCAGACAGTGACCGACAGACTCGAACAATTAGAACTAATACAGGATCCCGATGCCATCAAAGCAGACATTAAAAAATTGAACGAAAACCACACGTAAAATACAAAAACAAATTAATGCTTGTGACACTAAAAACGATGATCAGGTAAAAATACTGACTGAAAAATATGATGAATTGGCCAGTCGTATTGATGTTATCGAAAGTAATAATGACACCAAATCAGACGATACGTCACCAGTTTCGTTTAATCAAACACCTGAATTCCAAAATTTACAGCAGACGATCAGTGAGATAGATTCGTCCAATAATACATTACGTAGAAAATTGTCAACTTTACAGCAAGAAGTGACAGAGATGAAAACTGTTTCAGTTAATAACACGTCACAGCATACGGCTCATTCCGAACATTTGTCACTCTCACACAGCCAGTATAATGTAGATAATTTACAGAGAGTACGTGACTTAGATTCCGAACAATCACAGACAAATAGATTCTCATACAATCCTGAACCTGTTCAGACGTACAGAGACGATAATTTTAATTACAAACATTTTCTATCAGTGAGAAAGTCTAAAGTATTTAATAATGACAGAACACACATTCACGCTTTGGACTGGATACGACAGTTTGCTTTTGTTTTTTCAACAGCACTGCCTGTAATGCAGAGACTAGAACTGGCCTGGATACAACAATTTATTTTTGAATTTTTACCGCCATTGCATGTAACGCAGAAACCAAAATTTATTTGTAGCGCGTAATAGACCTCAGGGGATTCATTACACTTCGATGAATATGTGCCGTAGCGTGCACAGTAGTGCTGTTTCATCTTTAGTTTTCCGCACTGCTGCCTCCTCTTCTACTATCCTTTATATCTATCAGAACAGCTCTTCAACTGTCGATCTATCTAGGATTAGAAACGAGTAAAGAAAACCCGATATGACAAATTTTACCGAAAGTGACAATTTTCATTAGACACTCCCGAAATGGCAAGAACTACCAGCGTAATTTTAATAACAAACAAAATTTTAATCTTCAGTATGTACAAAATTATCAGCAACAGGAACCGCATTTTGGTAACAATAGAGGTTTTTCTCAACAACAGCATCAAAACCAGCCGGTTAGCATACCTAACCAACAATGCAGTCTGCAAGGTCAACCAGGCTTTAATGTTTCGTCGCCTACAAGAATAGCGTTGGCCACACCAAATAGTAACGCACAGCAACAAGGAAATCAGTACATACAGAAAACACACAATTTCAACTCATATCACAATGCACCGTATAGAAATGACTATCATGACAGACGTAAAAGTAATGAGTACAATTTTCAGCGTACGTTTAATAACAGTCGGTCTTACCAGCAACAAAATCATCCGCAACAACAAATTATCATGAATGAACCAGACAGTAGATATCATCCCGAACGTAATACGTCAGGAAGAAATAACAGAACAGTACAAATAGTGGAAATGCCACAGCATCCTCCAGAAAATAATAGCACGTCAGATAGAATTTGACTAAATACAGTACAGGTTGCATCTTCCAGTAACGCAAGCAATACTTTTGACACAGAGAATCCGGTTCACGAAAATGTTATTACTTTTGACGACATCTGAGACATAGTTTTACATGAAAAACCAATAGTCTGAATTAGTCAATCTAAAAGAAGCTTTGTTGAATGCACCACTTTTATCATACCCAGATCTTACTAGAAATTTTTTCATTGCCACCGACAGTTATAACACCGATTTAGGCGTACACATTTTTCAGGAAATTGAAGAAGATGGCACTACAGTAATTAAAAACATCGCCTTTTCAAGTCGTATTCTGTCACCTGCTGAGCGCAATTATTCTGTTACAGAACTTGAAACACTGTGTTGTTTGGGCATTTACGAGATTTCGGCATTTTCTTTATGGAAGACATACGACCGTTTACACAGATCATAGAGCTATACAGTTTTTACTTTCCGCTAAATTTACACACGACGGATTAAGTAGATGAAAACTTTATTTACAAGAACTTAATTTTACAATTGTGCACATTCCCGGTACACAAAATATTGTAGCAGACGCACTATCCCGTTCTCTCAACAACAATCACCAAGACATCGCAACCAACTTCTGCAAAGCAAATTTCAGCGTCATGTATATTCAACAAGTTGCATTTGAAAATTTCATTTCGTCGTCATTACGAGACATAGCACACGATCAAAGTAAAGACAACGTATGGAAAGAAATTAAACACCTTTGGCAGGATAGGAATAATGTTACCATTAGAAACCATTACACTGTACGCAATAATATTCTGTTTAGCCGTTCTCACCCTGACAGCAACAATTGGTTATTATGTATTCCTGACGAGCTTGTTAACAAATTAATTTGGTATACTCATTTAAGTTACGCACATTACGGAGCCAGAAAATGTTTTCTTATACTGAGACAGAACTGTTATTTTACGAACATGGAGAAACGTATTCGACGAGTTTTAGCGTCATGTAAAATCTACCATAAAGCTAAGTCAGATGCGACTTCACATATTCCTCCATTACATACCATTGTACCTCGTAAATTGAGACAAATGACCGCTGTAGACATTTTTGGTCCGATTCCCAGAACTAATAGAGGTTTTTGCTACATCTTTGTCGCTGTTGAACTCACTTCAAAATTTGTTAGCTTCACTCCGTTACGCAAAGCTACTGCTAAAACTGTTTCGAAAGCATTTGTAAAACATTTTCTATTTCATATACGGCACGTGTTGAAAGTAATTTCCGACAATGGATCACAGTTTCGATCTGCTATATGGACACTTATGTTACGAGCTAGAAACATTTTCCCGATCTATATATCCAGGTACCATGCTTCTTCGAACCCTTGTGAACGATTAATGAAAGAAATTGGTAAACTGTGTAGAATATACTGCCATAAAAAACATATTGATTGGGACACACACATACTCTCATTCCAGGATGTAATTAATTCCATACCAAATGAATCTACTATGCTATCTCCGACTGTTATAGTGAAAAATGTTGAACCACCTAACAAAATTAAAAAATTAGTAACCTTTCCTACATCTCGTCGACTACGACACCATGAAATAATTGACATTGCGCTGAACAACATCAAACGTGCCGCAGAGCGCCGAAGAAGACAGCAAAAACAGGTTTGTACACGCCGTGACTTTCACATTGGACAGAAGATATTAGTACGCACACATTATTTATCTAATAGAGGAGAAAGTAGATGTAGTAAATTTGAGCTTCTATATGCAGGTCCATATCGAATTCGCAGCATTCCTCACCCCAATGTAGTACACGTCGAAACTTTGAGAAACAGAACAACCAAAGGGAATCACCATATCTCCAACATCAAACCCTTTATTGAATGAACATACTTTATGATTTATCACACTGTAACGCCATTTCCTGTTTTTTTATGACCGCTTATGCAATTATATTCACATGAACACTTACTTATGATTATCGTATTTTTTCTTGGCAAGAGCCCGGCAAGGTAAGGTTAGCAGGTCGCTTTTCTTGTCGTTACACATCAGACCGTGCGCATTTTTCCAAATGAACTAACACTTTTTATGACAACTTATGCAATTATATTTACGTGACTACTTACTGATGATTATCATATTTTTTCTTGGCAAATGCCCGGCAAGGTAAGGTTAGCAGGTCGCTTTTCTTGTCGTTACACATCAGACCGTGCACATTTTTCCAGTTAAACTTACATATTTTATGACCAATTATGCGATTCTATCTAGTGACAAATTAATTTTATCAAATTCTTTCTCCATTAAAGTCTTCAACTCTCGCCTCTATCAACTACACAACACACAAGCTAAACAAAGAGAGGCATTTCTTGTTGTTACACATCAGACTGTGCACATTTTCCATTTTTCATGTATGTATGATTGTTTTACTGTTTTGTTTGTATGCACTATGAAATATGTAAGATATAACAAACACCAATTGACTAGCACAAAAAAAATGTATTACCAGCCACAAATATTGCTACTAGTTTGAAAGAGTTATGAGTAAACTGAATGATGTTTTCTAATCACAGACTTTGAGTAATAGTTACAGAGTGTTACATTTTTTTAAATATGTCGTATGTCACTTGAATGATGAAAAATGTTTTGTAATATTCAGTACTTTCTGGCCAATGAATGCCACAGTTTTTTATATTTTAAATTTATATTATGTCACTTACATGCTATATATATGAATACCAGTAGCTTGATGCTACACTCTTTAACTCCTGTTTTGACTGATGACTACTGATGGTTTGTAATTGGCCACTGAGTGCCAATACTATTTTTAAATATGTCATATGTCACTTGAATGATGAAAAATGTTTTGTAATACTCAATACTTGCTGACCAACGAATGCCTCTGTTTCTTACATTTTAAATTTGTATTATGTCACTTTTATGCTATATATATGAATACTAGCAGCTTGATGCTACACTCATTAACTCCTGTTTTGAATGATGACTTCTGATGGTTTGTAATTGGCCACTGAGTGCCAATAATTATTTTTAAATATGTCATATGTCACTTGAATGATGAAAAATGTTTTGTAATACTCAATACTTGCAGGCCCACGAATGCCACTGTTTCTTATATTTTAAATTTGTATTGTGTCACTTTTATGCTATATATATATGAATACCAGTAGCTTGATGCTACACTCATTAGCTCCTGTTTTGATTGATGACTTCTGATGGTTTGTAACTGGTCAATGAGTACCAATGTTCTCTGTAAATAGATAACTTATGAACATTATTCTGTAATACTTCATACATGGTACAGAAATGTTCAGTAACTGGGCGATGAGTGCCTCCAATTAATCAAATCAGTTGAGAGACTAGTAATTATCAATGATGACTGGCATAAGACTTAATGTCCTTTACCTTCTGATCTAATTACCAGAAATTACTGTAATATCCGTTTGTCCTGTCTATCCTCATGCTCATGGAGCACTATATTTGCTTTTTGCACTAATTCTACGTTGGTGTACCTTACAAGAAGTGGTGTTGACACGACATGCTGTACACCACCTTGAGCGATGGAGTTGTTATTATGGTCCCACTGTTTGGTGTACCTAATGTACTACCAAAATGATAACATGGAATATTACTACGACATTTCAGTGTCTTGGCTACACTGATTAATACTTCAAGGAAAAGAACTTCAGATTGTCTCACTTGGTGTTGTGCTTCTGTATAAAGATATGGACTTTCAGGGCAGCTGCGTGCAACCTAATGTGCTACAACCATGATGCAATCCTTCCCTTTCCTATCCTAGTTCTTGTTAAATAGTAAAAAAAATAGTAAAAAAACTACAGTGCGTGTGCACTTTATGTCATTTGTTAATATGATTTGTATTCATTGCGTATACTTTTTGTGATTTCCTGATGTTCTGCACTACAGTGCGTGTGCACTATGTGATTTGTTAATATGATTTGTATTCATTGCGTATACATTTTGTAATTTGCTGATACAATCTGAACTACAGTGCGTGTGCACTTTATGTCATTCGTTAATATGATTTGTACTCATTGCGTAAACTTTTTGTAATTTCCTGATATTCTGCACTACAGTGCGTGTGCACTTTTGCCATTTGTTAATATGTTTTGTACTCATTGTGTATACATTTTGTCATTGCTTGATATGTTCTGTACTCAGTGCATGTGCACTATATTTTATTTCATGTTCTGCACTTATATATATGTATATATATTCTGTGATTGTAAACTTAGTTAATTAAGAAAAAATTGTTGCTCATGGCAAGTCCAATTGACTCACCATCGCTGCCAAATTTTTGGCCCCCCAGTGGAGGTTTATGTAAGAGGTATGCGATGTATGCGCTGCCTGAAACAGGCAAGACTTAGGAGAGTCTCTGACCAGAGAGCAGTATGTAGTTAGTTGTTGCTAGTCTGCGTGAGTCGACAGTAGTCGACAGTAGACTGCGTGAGTCGGCAGTAGTCGGCGCGTGTCTGCGCGTGTCGGCAGTCTGCTCTGGTCGGGACTCTGGAGGATGGGTATTATTGTAGAAGGTAAAGAAGCAGCCTTGCGCATATCTAGTAATGTATGTTAACTGTCATCCAATTTCTTTCAAAAATTGCCCCAATAATAATTTTTATAATATAAAGTAATTTTTTTAAAAAAAGGAAGCATTCATTTCAATTTAAAGATTTTTTTTTCAATGCATGATAATTCCTTTCACGAGTCACAAAGCATAGGCCAGCACTGCACGGAGCTGTGCCGAAATTTTTTAGGTAAGAGCAGATATATTCGCAGTTTTTATTGAGGTAAGAATATTTTGCTTTTTATTCAGAGTACAGGGCCGTGGCGCAGCGCTGCTGGCGTCATAAAATTTTCCAGGTTACTGAATTTTTTTACTATTTTGGTGTTTAGGAATTTTTGTGTTTCGAACTTAACATTAAATGAGTAAAGAATTTTGTGGGAACATTAAATGTGAATGCATTTCTGCACAGAGATTATAAATGGGAGCCAATTTTGTTCAGAGGTTACAATATTTAAAATTCATTTTTTTTATTTTTTATTTCCGTGTTGAGTTTACACATGATTCATATTTTAATTTAATATATCCGTGGGGAGGTTACACTAGGTTCATTTTAATTAATTAATATTTTCATGTGGGGAGGTTACAAGATGCTACAGGCTTATGAAAGTCGCGGCCATAATGTTCCCCTGAATTTAACGGACAGAGTCTGTGATCTTTATCATCATATTTATTTTATTTCGTTACCTGTCTGTCTGAAGAAAACGAGATGTTTACAACTACCATGGTTCAAAAAATGGTTCAAATGGCTCTGAATACTATGGGACGTAACATCTGAGGTCATCAGTCTCCTAGAACTTAGAACTAATTAAATCAAACTAACCTAAGGACATCACACACATCCATGCCCGAGGGAGGATTCGAACCTGCGACCGTAGCAGTCGCGCGGTTCCGGACTGAAGCGCCTAGAACCGCTCGGCCACCACGGCCGGCTTACAACTACCGTGACAATTGTTCTTATTTATTACAGTTTTTATTCTTTTGGACCAGATTTTATTTTATTTAGTTTAAAGTGTCTAGCACGGCGTTTGCTGGCCCCCTTCGGCACCAGTTTTCTGTCTCTCTTCACACGAAAAGTCACAAGTTTCACAAAGCTCTTGAAGGCTGTAACGGAAATGTTTTCGCTTTGTGCATCATCTAGCCATATACCAATTTAATCTAGGCCTTTCTTAACGTTCATATTCAAGGATACTCTTGTTTTTGGTTCGAGTCAAAGACCTTGAAATTTCGTATCCACGATCTTGTAACGTTGTATACAAGTCAGGGTGCGAGTTGCAGTTGGTGTGAAGGCATGTGAAATCGTTGTACGGCTGCACGCTAGCGGGTCCGGGGTCAGAGTGCGCCGCAGCAGGCCCGACTGGGCGAATTGTACGGACGATGATGATGATGATGATGATGATGTTTGGTTTGTGGGGCGCTCAACAGCGTGGTTATCAGCGCCCGTACAATTACCCAATCTTTGCTCAGTCCAATTGCGCCACTTTCCTGGATGATGATGAAATGATGAGGACAACACAAACACCCAGTCATCTCGAGGCAGGTGAAAATCCCTGACCCCGCCGGGAATCGAACCCGGGACCCCGTGCTCGGGAAGCGAGAACGCTACCGCTGTACGGACGAGACCAGGTACAAAGACGAGCAGCTTATGTGTAAATTGAAGGTGGAGAGGGGGAAAAAGGAAAGGAAAGGGAGGGGATTACTGCTGCCAGTTGCATCGGGACATTACGCGAAATCAGCGGCTACGAGTGGAGATGTGTACCGGACCAGGATTCGAACCAGGGATCTCCTGTTTACTAGGCAGGTGTGTTAACCAGTACGCCATCCGGGACACAGTTATCACAACTGTGAGAACTATCCCAGCACACCTCATGGCCGATTCGCATCCCCAGCGAGCGCCACCTATTCACAGAACCTCTCTATTTCCTCCATTTTTGCTCTCAGAGATTCCCACAGGAGGTGGGACGTATACCTGCACCCGCACTGAAGACGTTTGATCCACTGCCCAGCTAGGCCATCAAATTACCCGATCTCACACATCTGAGATGTGACTGAACGTTGCGTCTGATCTCATCGCCCCCCTCTCCGGAATTTACGGGAATTAGGTGACTTGTGTGTGCAGATGTGGTGCCAAGTCCCTCCAGCGACCTACCAAGGTGTCACTGCTTCCCTGTCACGATGAATCGCCGCTATTGTCCGTACCAAAGGTGGACTTCCGGCTATTAGGTAGGTGGTCCTAATGTTCTGGTAGATCAGTGCACACCCACTTTACGGCGTATGGATTGTAGTACCTCTGGGACATTGCCATAGTCCCCCTTATCTCTTCCATTCGCAAATAAAGTGGAAAGAACGGTTCAGGTCAAATCTCCATATGAGCTCTAATATCTCTGATTTTCATGCAGTGTTCATTTTTCCTGATGTATGTGGGAGAAAGTTGTATACTGTCTGATGCTTCCTGGAACGTCTCTTTCCTAATGTAACACTGAAACTCTCCTTGGCGCACAACGTCTCACTTGTAGCGTCTGCTAATGGAGTCTGTTGAACCTCTATTTACCGCTTTCACATTTACTAAACGATTCCGAGACGAAACACGTCTCTCTTCGTTAGTCTTCTCTACCTCTTCTATTAATCAATTAGATAAGGGTACCATACTGACAAGAAATTTGCAAAATCGATAGTACTAGTGCTTTGTCTTCTTTCGTAGATACATTTCCTTAAGTCTCGCGTTGAATCTCAATCTACACTCCTGGAAATGGAAAAAAGAACACATTGACACCGGTGTGTCAGACCCACCATACTTGCTCCGGACACTGCGAGAGGGCTGTACAAGCAATGATCACACGCACGGCACAGCGGACACACCAGGAACCGCGGTGTTGGCCGTCGAATGGCGCTAGCTGCGCGGCATTTGTGCACCGCCGCCGTCAGTGTCAGCCAGTTTGCCGTGGCATACGGAGCTCCATCGCAGTCTTTAACACTGGTAGCATGCCGCGACAGCGTGGACGTGAACCGTATGTGCAGTTGACGGACTTTGAGCGAGGGCGTATAGTGGGCATGCGGGAGGCCGGGTGGACGTACCGCCGAATTGCTCAACACGTGGGGCGTGAGGTCTCCACAGTACATCCATGTTGTCGCCAGTGGTCGGCGGAAGGTGCACGTGCCCGTCGACCTGGGACCGGACCGCAGCGACGCACGGATGCACGCCAAGACCGTAGGATCCTACGCAGTGCCGTAGGGGACCGCACCGCCACTTCCCAGCAAATTAGGGACACTGTTGCTCCTGGGGTATCGGCGAGGACCATTCGCAACCATCTCCATGAAGCTGGGCTACGGTCCCGCACACCGTTAGGCCGTCTTCCGCTCACGCCCCAACATCGTGCAGCCCGCCTCCAGTGGTGTCGCGACAGGCGTGAATGGAGGGACGAATGGAGACGTGTCGTCTTCAGCGATGAGAGTCGCTTCTGCCTTGGTGCCAATGATGGTCGTATGCGTGTTTGGCGCCGTGCAGGTGAGCGCCACAATCAGGACTGCATACGACCGAGGCACACAGGGCCAACACCCGGCATCATGGTGTGGGGAGCGATCTCCTACACTGGCCGTACACCACTGGTGATCGTCGAGGGGACACTGAATAGTGCACGGTACATCCAAACCGTCATCGGACCCATCGTTCTACCATTCCTAGACCGGCAAGGGAACTTGCTGTTCCAACAGGACAATGCACGTCCGCATGTATCCCGTGCCACCCAACGTGCTCTAGAAGGTGTAAGTCAACTACCCTGGCCAGCAAGATCTCCGGATCTGTCCCCCATTGAGCATGTTTGGGACTGGATGAAGCGTCGTCTCACGCGGTCTGCACGTCCAGCACGAACGCTGGTCCAACTGAGGCGCCAGGTGGAAATGGCATGGCAAGCCGTTCCACAGGACTACATCCAGCATCTCTACGATCGTCTCCATGGGAGAATAGCAGCCTGCATTGCTGCGAAAGGTGGATATACACTGTACTAGTGCCGACATTGTGCATGCTCTGTTGCCTGTGTCTATGTGCCTGTGGTTCTGTCAGTGTGATCATGTGATGTATCTGACCCCAGGAATGTGTCAATAAAGTTTCCCCTTCCTGGGACAATGAATTCACGGTGTTCTTATTTCAATTTCCAGGAGTGTACTCCTCTTACAACTAGTTTGATCTTGTCATTCCACTTCAGATCGTAATCGTTTACCGTTGTTACTGATTCCAGTGACTTGTCGTTAATAGCGTAATCCAATAATAATGGTTCTGATCCCTCAGCTGACTGATGACCTCAGTAGTCAAGTCCCATAGTGCTCAGAGTCATTTGAGCCCTCTCTCAGCTTCTCTCGTCGCGATTAATTACTTGTGTGCTTCCTGGTAGAGTTGTTTCCGTTTTGTGTACAATATTTCTACGACCGACTCAGCTGTCTTCTTCAGGTGTGCGAGTCTGGTTGGAGACAAGGCAGCATAGATATAACATACACATTCGCTGCACCTGAAGAGGACGGGTGAGTCGGTCGTAGAAATGTTGTACACAAAATGGAAGCAACAACTCGACGAAACACCTAGAATCATGCTACTAAGTAACGGATTTCTTTTATTATCAGGTGCCATACAACACTGATCTGAATATAGTGAGAGGCCACCAGTTCATGGCTCTAGCATTTAAGGGTAACACAACGCCAAGTGTGATCAGCTTTTGTAACAATCACGTTGTCTCTTAATACCCCGGTTAACATCTGGAAATGATAGTCAAAAATCTTCTACACCTCTCTAGAGGAGAGGCAGGTGGATCTGACTGCTCACGGAAGCGACGATAATTGTGTCTGAGGGTAGATATACTCACTATGAAACTTCTGCTGTATTCACATTTTTGTATACTGGATGAGATTGTACAATTTATGAATAGATTCTCTATTAGATGGATAAGACACTTGCGGAAAAACCCTTTTTTCTATTGATCTATTTCTTATTTGAGGCATTGAGGGGATTAAAATAATTGAAAAGCCACGATCGCTTCAATCGTTTATTAAATGACCGGTTTCGGCACTCTGAAGGTTCCATCACCAGATCTGTGAAGGTATAACATAACAGGTTTGAGGGAGTGCTTACATGACTTAACTATATACGTTACAATTATTACAGAACCACATACCTGAAACGTGGATTAACATTTATGAAACCATATGGACATCATGGCACAAGAGACAGACCATCTGATAAAATCATTGTAACAACCAATAAAAAATAATAAAAAACTGCTCTCGTGGTCGTTCTTTCCATAAACTATAAAACTGAGGTCACCAGATGAAACTACCAGTGCTCGTCTAACATCGGTCGGCTTCATCACTGCCCTATTCGGCGCAGGCTTACCTGCTGTGATTCTAGTGGTTCACAACCGGCCACCAGGTAGCGCTGTCCAAGCAGCGCATACACAGTCCTACGGTATAACCACTCATTACCACTAAAACATAACTTTACTATAACTGCTTGTCACATACCCATGCAAAGCCCACATTTGCGCATACATTTCCTGTACATACTACAATCACTATAAAGTACGTCAATTACAAAGTAAAAGCATCCGAGGCACAGGCATTTTCCATTAACGCCTTACATAACTACATTATAATTAACCTTTATTCATATAAGTCGTGTTGTGAACAGCTTTCTCTGTGCATATTCCTGCCGGCCTGCATGCTTTGTTTGGACGCTAGTTTCTTCTTTGTTCAGTACTCCGTTTGCGCTCCTAAGTGGGTTAACGTCAATAGTTTATTCAGTTTTCGCAACACTTTATTATCTGTGTTATTTAAATAATAGTTATACAGGGTGATTCAAAAAGAATACCACAACTTTAGGAATTTAAAACTCTACAACGACAAAAGGCAGAGCTAAGCACTATCTGTCGGCGAATTAAGGGAGCTATAAAGTTTCATTTAGTTGTACATTTGTTCGCTTGAGGCGCTGTTGACTAGGCGTCAGCGTCAGTTGATGCTAAGATGGCGACCGCTCAACAGAAAGCTTTTTGTGTTATTGAGTACGGCAGAAGTGAATCGACGACAGTTGTTCAGCGTGCATTTCGAACGAAGTATGGTGTTAAACCTCCTGATAGGTGGTGTATTAAACGTTGGTATAAGCAGTTTACAGAGAATGGGTGTTTGTGCAAAGGGAAAAGTTCTGGACGGCCGAGAACGAGTGATGAAAATGTAGCACGCATCCAGCAAGCATTTGTTCGCAGCCCAGGAAAATCGACTCGCAGAGCTAGCAGAGAGCTGCAAATTCCACAATCAACTGTATGGAGAGTCCTACGAAAAAGGTTAGTTATGAAACCTTATCGTCTGACATTGGTTCAAGCACTGTCTGCAGCTGATAAGATTAAAAGAATCGATTTCTGTGATTTTATCCTTGCTCAAATGGAAACAGACGAATCTTTCATTTCAAAGATTGTGTTTAGTGATGAAGCAACTTTCCACACTAACGGGAAAGTCAACCGTCACAATGTCTGTATATGGGGCACTGAGAATCCGCGGGAAACAACCCAGTATGAACGTGACTCGCCTAAGGTGAACGTTTTCTGTGGCATTTCAGCCAATAAAGTTTTTGGTCCCTTTTTCTTCGAAGGTGCTACTGTAAGTGGACTAGAGTATCTGGAGATGTTAGAGAATTGGCTGTTCCCTCAGCTCGAACAAGAAGCACAACAATTCATATTTCAGCAGGATGGAGCGCCACCACATTGGCACTTACCTGTCCGTAACTACCTGAACGTCAACTAACCGAGGCGATGGATCGGCCGCCAGGCAGCCCGTGACAGAGCACTTCATCACTGGCCTCCAAGAAGCCCTGATCTTACCCCCTGCGATTTTTTCTTATGGGGGTATGTTAAGGATATGGTGTTTCGGCCACCTCTCCCAGCCACCATTGATGATTTGAAACGAGAAATAACAGCAGCTATCCAAACTGTTACGCCTGATATGCTACAGAGAGTATGGAACGAGTTGGAGTATCGGGTTGATATTGCTCGAGTGTCTGGAGGCGGCCATATTGAACATCTCTGAACTTGTTTTTGAGTGAAAAAAAAAACCTTTTTAAATACTCTTTGTAAGTTTCTTTTTCTCCGAAACACTTTTCCTGCTATTGCCAGTCGGGATTACACGTCCTCTTTACCTCGGATTCCCTCATACTGTTACCCAAACAGCGAGGCTGTTCTACTAGTTTTAGTCACATTCTCCTACTCCAATTTTATCAGCTTCGTGTATTTAATTCTACAAGATTCCATTCATCTTGTTTCATTTTCGTTGCTATTCATCTTATAACCGCTTTTCAAAGATTCACCACCCCGCTCAACTAATCTGCCAAGCCCTTGCCACCTCTGACAGAATTACAATATCATCGATACGTCTCAAAATTTTCATATCTGCTCTATGAATTTTAATTTCCTTTCCAGATTTCTCCTTTGTGTCCTTTACTGCTTGCTCAGTGCACAGATCGAGTAACATCTGTGACATACTATAGCACTGTCTTAGTCAGTTCTCAACTACTATTGTTCTTTAACTTTATTCCAGTCTTACAGCTGCATTCTGGTTTCCGCATAAGTTGTAAGTAACCTTCCGCTCCCTGTCTAGGAGCTTTCTGTAGCTACTTTCTAAGATAAGTCGTATGGGACAAAGAGTTATTAATAAATTACTTTACAAAATGTGGCTTAAGGCTATCGTTTAAATGGTCAGGATTTTATCGTACATGTAACCGATTAAGTTTACCGTAATTGTTGAATTGACGCGTTCCTCTTGGTAACAAGATATGGTACTTATGATCCACGGAACAAGCAAATAAGTAAACTTTTTCGTCAGTTCATTACCAGAGACCCTGTACCGCTTTTCATTATTTTCAGGAGGAAGCCATTCAAATTCCCGTCCGTCCATCGAGAGTTAGATTTCTCATGGTTTCCATAATCCGATTAAGTCGAATGCTGGGATGGTTCCTTTCAAAATGACGCTGTAGGTATTCTTCTTTATCCATGTCCGTCAAAGGTTTTGTGTCATCTATACCAACCAATTTTTTTCCACGGGACGCCAAACTCAAATCCTCCCTCCCTTTCCATCCTACGCATTGTGTGTGGTACTCGGTCTGCTCGTCTGTCGTCGTTCACAGTAGTAATGTTTAAGTGGGTCACGCGTGTCGGATTCTCGGCCCATCTGACATAATATTTCGGCGTTGCAGTCCTGCGATCTTGAGATCCGCTGAGGAACCAGAGCCGCCGCCTCTATATAGATCGCAGAAGACCCACGCAGAGTCCACCAGATTCCCTTAGCAGAGCGCACACGCAGCGCCTCCGGTAGTGAGCGCTGGGAGGAACGGTGTATCGCAAACGGGACAAAACTGCGTCTGCTGCCGACAGCGTCAATGTTTTACGAGGTCAAACGTGTTAAAATGGTGTTCCACCTCCTGCTTAAGGGAAATACTTTGCCTCTGTGAATGAGGTTACCTACTAACCTAGTCTGTATCACCTCCTTAAGGACACAGTTCCAATAACGGGACGTGGCCTCATACTTCGTCGTTTCTTCCGGTTAAACAGCATTCGGACACCACGGATTCCTCCGTTTACTTTAGCCTTTTGTGGCGACAATGTTGCACTCACTTGTACTGGACTATACAAGTTGTCTGGCCTACGTACGCTTTACCACAGAATCACGGATTTTTGTACCAGGAGGAATTCCTTAGCCCCAAATTATCTTCAACAGTCTGCAGTCTCTGTAGGCGAGCAGGTCTAACTTCTCAGCAGTTCCGCCTCGTGTCCGAAGATAACTGCCAGCTGGAATACTACGAGAGTCGTTCAATAAGTAATGCAACACATTTTTTTCTCGGCCAGTTTCGGTTGAATTAACGAGGAATTTGATGTGGAACACCGTGGATTTTCCAAGTTCAGCCACTAAAGTTTCATGATGTTCCCAATAGGTGGCGGGGCTATACACAGCCTTTAGAATGGTGTCTATAACGGAGATGCGTTTCAAGCAGAGAGATGTTTTTCTTTCGGGGGAAAACCAGAGCATCACAGGGATTCACAGACGCTTAAAGAATGTCTACAGAGACATGGCAGCGAACAAGAGCACAGTGAGTCGTTGAACAAGGCGCCCGTCATCATAACAAAAAGGTCGTGCAAACCTGTCCGATCCCCCGCATGCGGGCTGCCCACACACACACCTGTGCTACCTTCAGGAAATTGAAGAAGCGACTTCAGGGTGTTCGTCGCCACAAAAATGCAAACAAACTTCTCCTTCTCCAAGACAACGCAAGACCTTACACTATACAGCCCACACGACAGCACGTAAAATATCATTGGTCTGTTCTTCTTCATGTAATGGCGACTTCTGCCACCGAATGTATCAGAATGACCAAATGTAGTGGAAAGACACCAAATGTAGTGGATGGTTGTCAGGAGGTGCCGTATTAAAACTCAGTGAGAACTTTCCGAATGTTTTATTTGTTTCCAATACATTGCTCCGTTCACCTTGGCCTGCATCACAGGGCCCCACAATGCTGAGGAAGCACCCCAGCGGGATGTGCAACACAACGCTGTGCCGTGCCGGCCTTGGCCAGCCTGCCGAGTTCCCTTGATGTCAGAATGGCTGTGCCAGCAGCCAACTCAGTGGCCACCATCCCCGTTGACTCCACACTGCTCTGCCAGGAGCTGTAGGCCACGGCCCTGCTGCTGCTTCTTCCTCACTGGCACAGCTGGGAACACAGCGGCAACGACCGCCCGCGATCCTGCGTCCGAATCTGTGGTCCTCGCCTCAGAAGTCTCTGGCGTGTGTCGGGAGCCAAGACAACTGCTTGCGGTAGTGAGCTGAAGAGTGGCCCGCCACTGGCTGGCTGCGGACCCCGCGTTGCTCTGAGGGGGCCGAACATTCGACACACCATGGACTGGGATGCTGGCACCCCATCTGTTGCTGCATGTAGCCTGGTGGTGTGACACACCCCACCATTCAGGAGAGATGCCACACTTGAATGAATCTCGTTAGAAAATGGCACCTATTATTCTCAGTTGTGCACCTCTGTTTTGCCAAGCACACGTATGCATAACACTTAGGTTGGCCAGTGACCCTCTTCTGCCTGTCACTTGCACCATGGAAACTGCTATGTGTGCCCTCACCAGCAGTTCTTTGCCCCTGTGGCCTCTATTTGCCTTCGCAACTGCTGGTATGTGTAACTTACTGCAATCCGGCCCACACCTGGCTGTAACTCATGCTCCGAATATCGCACGAAACTAACTTTTCCTATCCTAAATGGTGGTGCCGCTACACTCATTCACCCTAAAACACAGATCTCACACCTTCCGACTTCCATCTGTTTGGCGTGAATGATTAGCTGGTTGGTTTGGAGAGTAAAGGGACGAAACGATATGGTCATGAGTCCATGTACATGGATGATGGGCAGGTCATTGATGGAGCAAGACGTTGGCTCCGATGTCGACCAGTACAGTGGTACCATGCCAGCATACTGGCCCTCCCAGTAAGATGGCATAAGGCCGTCGCACTGAAAGGAGATTATAATGAAACATAGGGGGGGGGGGGGGTTTCTAGCCAAAAGAGTGGTGAAAAATATCGTGTATTACAGTCCTGTATAAAACAAATCTGCTTTCAGAAAAAAAAATATGTTGCATTACTTATTGAACGCACCTCATACTGATTTCAAGATCCTGCTACAAACTAACATACCAAGAAATGTACCCGAGAATAGCCAAAGGAGTCAAAATTTATGACTGGTCAATGTCTAGGCCTCCTCACAAGGGACAATGCTAAAAAATCAAGTAACAAATCATAATTTTAAGTTAAAAAATAAGTTGTGCACGAATAGTTTGTTAAAAGCCCTTATACCATTTTTACGCACGATTATTAGACTACTACTTACGATCTTCTACCTGACGCATTGTTCATAGTGTACATAATTTCTTTGCGGTTGAAGCACGAAAAACACCACGGAGGACGAAATTTCTTTTCCGTCCATTTGTTAGTAGAATGACTCATCTTCAGGGAACAATTTGTTTTCACTGCGTTTGCTAGTAGTATGACTCATCTTCAGGGAACTCTGAAATCAACCTTTTATTTGGGCTGTTAGTTGATTACTTCCATGATCTATAGATGATATTCTCTACAAACGTTACGATGTGGTACAAAACGTGTCAACTGAACAAACACATAACATTGTATATATGAAAAATGTTTAAGTGACTACATGCAGGTCATTTTCTGTATTAATGACTACTATTCAAGGATTTATCTGTGGTGTAGAAGGAGTTGTTAAGCATAAGTATATATATTGAAACGCTTCTGACATCTGTCAGGCATTTTATTTCCGTGTATATAATGTCAAGGCATTATAAAGGTCCATACTTCGTTACTCACTTTGTCAAAGTGAGATAAAGGCTAATGCATATTATTTTTCCTTCTAGTGTTGTGCTTGTGCATATCACAACTAAACAATTATTTTAAGTGAATACATATACTACGCAGCTGTAATTAATAGCCCCAACTGCTTAAAAAGATGTCTGCCTCTCCACGCCTAATGCTGGTTACTTTCTTCTATGCTTTTCTTGCCTAAACGAGAAATCATCCATGAATAGTACCCAGTGAATGTTGGCATTTATTCTGATGGCCGAAGAGCCGAACCTAAGCGTTTTAGCACGTATACTGTATAGTTTTCTTCCTGTTTAAGCTTTCAGCAATACGCACACAACTTTGAAGTTTCTACCCTATCTGTTATTTTATTATTTCTTGTTGCTATACTAGGTTCGCAGGGGGGTGAGATACTTTCGACTGTATAGAACTGGATGAGCTATGTTTTTAATATGTTAAAGCTAGCTTGTTTGCTCAAAACTAGACAGTAACTTTCACGGAAATGTCATTTACCGCTTTCTATATTGATGCTTCTGTTCTCGGCTTCACAACAATGCTTCTGTCATCTGCGAAGTGAACTAACACTGCCTCCTGATGCGAATAAAATGGCAGATCATCAATATAAAGCAATAACCTAACGGACCAATGACGAAACCCTGTAGGAATCCCACTGCACGTGGTGCAAGTCTTTCACAGGTCGAGAGCAACGGCAGCGACTGCCACGTGGAGCTGCAGGCCGCGGCCCGCCGTCACACGTGGCCGCTCAGCTGTGGACGGTGACGTGAGGTGGGCGTGTAGCGCGCTGGCCTGGAACAGAACAGCTGCCGGCCGCGTAGGCGCCGCGCCGCGCCGCGCCGCTAGCAGGGCCCGCTCTTCTCTCCCACTGCAGGCGCCGCCGCTGCTGCGGTACGAACGCCGCCTGGTGTCGCATTACAGGCCGCAGCCCGGTGGTGGTCAGACTTTCTGAGACACACTTATCTGGAAAGGAAATCGAAAGTACCCAGTACACCGAAACAACTAAGCACCTAATTAAACTTAAGACAAAAAAGTGATAAACGGATTTTTTAAAGTGATGAAAGAGAAATATTTAAATAAAGCCGATCGTACTTTTAACTGTTTAAACTACACTACTGGCCATTAAAATTGCTACACCACGAAGATGACGTGCTACAGACGCGAAATTTAACCGACAGGAAGAAGATGCTGTGATGTGCAAATGATTAGCTGTTCAGAGCATTCACACAAGGTTGGCGCCTGTGGCGACACGTACAGCGTGCTGACATGAGGGAAGTTTCCAACCGATTTCTCGTACACAAACAGCAGTTGACCGGCGTTGCCTGGTGAAACGTTGTTGTGATGCCTCGTGTAAGGAGGAGAAATGCGTACCATCACGTTTCCGACTTTGATAAAGGTCGGATTGTAGCCTATCGCGATTGCGGTTTATCGTATCGCGACATTGCTGCTCGCGTTGGTCGAGATCCAATGACTGTTAGCAGTCGGTGGGTTCAGGAGGGTAATACGGAACGCCGTGCTGGATCCCAACGGCCTCGTATCACAAGCAGTCCAGATGACAGGCATCTTATCCGCATAGCTGTAACAGATCACGCAGCCACGTCTCGATCCCTGAGTCAACAGATGGGGACGTTTGCAAGACAACAACCATCTGCACCAATAGTTCGACGACGTTTGCAGCAGCATGGACTATCAGCTCGGCGACCATGGCTGCGGTTACCCTTGACGCTGCATCACAGACACGAGAGCCTGCGATGGTGTACTCAACGACGAACCTGGGTGCACGAATGGCAAAACGTCATTTCTTAGGATGAATTCAGGTTCTGTTTACAGCATCATGATGGTCGCATCCGTGTTTGGTGACATCCCGGTGAACGCACATTGGAAGCGTGTATTCGTCATCGCCATACTGGCGTATCACCCGGCGTGATGGTATGGGGTGCCACTGGTTACACGTCTCGGTCACCTCTTGTTCGCATTGACGGCACTTTGAATAGTGGACGTTACATTTCAGATGTGTTACGACCCGTGGCTCTACCCTTCAGCCGTCCGCTGGTGGCCGAGCGTTTCTAGGCGCTACAGTCTGGAACCGCGCGACCGCTACGGTCGCAGGTTAGAATCCTGCCTCGGGCATGGACGTGTGTGTTGTCCTTAGGTTAGTTAGGTTTAAGTAGTTCTAAGTTCTAGGGGACTTATGACCTCAGCAGTTGAGTCCCATAGTGCTCAGAGCCATTTGAACCATTTTTTTCTACCCTTCATTCGATCCTTGCGAAACCCTACATTTCAGCAGGATAATGCACCACCGCATGTTGCAGGTCCTGTACGGGCCTTTCTGCATACAGAAAATGTTCGACTACTGCCCTGGCCATCACATTCTCCAGATCTCTCACAAATTGGTCTCACCAACTGGAAACGACTGGTCAATGGTGGCCGAGGAACTGGATCGTCACAATACGCCAGTCACTACTCTTGATGAACTGTGGTATTGTGTTGAAGCTGCGTAGGCAGCTGCACCTGTACACGCCATCCAAGCTCTGTTTGCTGGGATGCCCAGGCGCATCACGGCCGTTATTATGGCCAGAGGTCGTTGTTCTGGGTACTTATTTCTCAGGATCTATGCACCCAAAGTGTGTGAAAATTTAATCACATGTCAGTTCTAGTATAATATATTTGTCCAACGAATACCCGTTTATCATCTGCATTTCTTCTAGGTGTAGCAGTTTTAAAGCCAGTAGTGTAATTTATAGAATGTGAACTAGATTATTGGTATCGCTTATTTCTATCTGTTTTTATATTCGGTTTGATCTCAACCACTTCATATCAAATTTTACACTGTGACTTCATTCGATTCCTCGCTACTGTTTTCGTTGTTAATACGATTAAAATTCTACTTTATCAATTGCATGTTGCAGCTAATCGAATTGGTATTCCTTTTCTAACAATAATAATAACGACCTCATCTCTTTTAACAAGCGCAAAGTTGCAATTAAAATAATGGTTAGCAAACCGTACTGGAATAGTGAACTGCTTTGGTTAATGCTTTTCAATAATGCGAATCCAAAAAAGGGATTAGTATTAGAATTATTCTTCAAATTAAGTCAAAATATTTATAGTTCTGTTTCGCATCTAACATTTCGTCTATATCCATTACCGATTCTTCATGTAGTTGGCACAAATTAGCCTTGAGGTACGATGTTTTGTGCTTTTTGAAAGGTCTTTGTCGATTTATTAGCTTTTATGTGTAACTATGTATGAAGAGACACAGGAATTTAGTTTCCTTCTTCCATTTTTTAAGAAACGCGTCTAAGTTTCTTTCATCACAATACAACACACTCTCCCCTCTCTAGAACACATTATCGATAAAGCGGCCAAGTATCTACTGAGTTACACAAAGAACTATTTGTCATTAATATCGGTTGTTACAAACAAAAACAACTTAATGTGTAATTTAGTATTTTGATTTTGTTATTACAGTGTACATTATATTATTATTATTTATTAGGTTAATAATCGTGATAACAGTGCTAAACTAATAACAATTAATGTTGCTTGTTTTTCAAAAATGCGAAATAGGTTAGGTAATTTCTGGTGATAAAGTTAGAACATAAAATAACTAATTCACACCAATCACATGCGAACAAGACGGCAAAGTCTGCACGAGAGCAAAAAAGGAACTGGATCGGGTAGTGAATTTAATTTATGTATCGTGTTGTATACTGGAAAAAGAAAGTGTACCACAATAACAATAACAACCTCATCTCTTTTAACAATCGCAAAGTTGCAATTAAAATAATTATTTGTCATTAATATCGGTTGTTACCAACAAAAACAACTTAATGTGTAATTTAATATTTAGATTTTAGTAAACGGCATCAAACTTCCGCGAAAATACTCTGAGTTCTGTTTTAACAAAATGTGTTTTCAATGTGTCGCCTAGGCCGAGATTAAGAAAATGCTCGTAGAACCCAGGCATTTAATTATCACCATCTTTCCGAATCAGGAATATTTATTACTGACGAAAAGTGCACCGTACTTTGATTGACTGAACAGCAACGGAAATAAATACATGAATGTAAATGGTTTTAAGTGTTTTTGGTAAGCTAAACATAGTTTTCGAAAAGAAACTTCCAATGCGTCACAAGCTGAAATCTTGTGATCAGTATGTACAACAAGATTTGACTCAGGGCGTGTAACATACATTGCAGAAACCATTCAAAAACTAGGAGTCATACAGCGATCAACGGAGAGATACAAGTAAGAATAACACACAGAAAAACAAAGAAACTGTTAAGGGAACAGACTGGACTAGAAGACGTAATTATGAATGTGTGGCCATAGTTGTGGTCTTTGGTCCGAAGACTCGATTGATGCAGTTCCCCACACTAGGCTAGGCCGTGCAAATCTCTTCATCTCTGCATAACTATGGTAGCGCTCCTCCACTTGAAACTGGTTATTCTAGTCAATCTTCGGTCTTCCTCCACAATTTTTACCACCAATGCTTTCCTCCGTAACCTAACAGGCTGTTGCTCGATGCCTCAGAATGTACCCTATCGAACGATCCCTTCTTTTAGTCAAGTTGATTCATAACGCTCTTTTCTCCCTCCTTCTTACTTATCGATCTATCTGTCAAATCTCCAGCATTCTTCCGTAGCAACACATTTCAAAAGCTTTTGTTCTCTTCTTATCTTTCCTGTTTACCGTTCACTTTTTATTGCCATAAAAGTCTGCGATCCAGACAAACACAGGCAAAGAAATGCTTCCTAACATTTCAAATTTATATTAACTATTAAAATATTTCTCTGTTTCAGAACTTTCCTCGCTATTGCCAACCTGCATTTTACATCCACTCTGCTCCGTCCACCTGTTTTGGTGTTTCATTTCCGAATCTAGTATCCTAACTATGGGTCTACTGAAAACGAAATGGAGGGCAGGGGGACATGTAACCACGTGAATGGATTCCACGAGATAAAAAAACACCGAGATAGCGACATAATAAAAGCTGGGTAGATGACTTGTAAAAAAATCTGAAGCATAAAAAAATCTAGAGGAGGCCTCTATCAAAATGGGTAATGATGTTCCTAATGTAACAGAAGTCTAGAGTCTAACGGTAATGTAGTAATACAGATATTTTTTTAAATATTTTAACTGCTACTAACCAACAGTCCAATCGTATTGGTTTTCAACTCCCAAGAAAACATCCATCCCACACCCACGGCTAGTTACTTGCAGGTTGGGAACCCGTGCTATAATCCAATTGAAATCGCGGACTCGGATGAAAATTAATTAGCGCGCTCCTAAATTTCGACAGTAGGACGAAATGTAAAAATGTAAGTTTAACCTTTTGATTTACAATGTTTATACCAAGCAACACTACTTCGAACAGCAAGTATACTGCCAGTAAGGGTATTAATGGAATTACATCTGACTTTTGCTCTCAGTCATCCGTTGACTATGAACACTATCGTCACCACCCACATGCACTGTAATTTCTCATCACATGGGAGGTATACGGAAGCTTTACTGGAGCTGTGAACTTTCACATACTTTTTTTTTGTCGGTCGTTCGATAGAGAGTGAGGGAAGACTTTCAAGCAAGCTTTGTCTTTTCACTTTTACGAAACGTACACAAGTACTTTCACATTGATTTGCAAATAAACAAAGCAATACTTTAGGCTTGTAATCAACATTCTACGTTTTTAAATTAAAAACAATTATTTTATGTAAATACTTCATTACATTCAGAAATACCATTTACTCTAAAAATAACTATATAACTAATTTTATCTCAGGCTTTTAAAGCAATGCCAAATAAAATGTTGGCGACAATAGTGTAAAAATTTCTTCTAAATTTTATTTCATCTGATATCTGCAACATCTTAACTGACGTGTGTTACGAAGATCCAAATCTACTCGACATCAACAGCATTCGCATCCTTGGAGAAGCGCCTCAAAAATATTTTCATCGAATTAAATGTAAAGCAACGAGATTCTGCAAGACGAAAACTCTTTACGTATATGTTCTAAGTGGCAATCTCCAAGATCATTTAGAAGCAAACAGAAATCAGATTTAATGGGAAGCGCTTAAAGAACTTGAGATTTGCAATTCTGTAGTTCTAGTTATTGATGAAGATATGCTGTAATCTATAGTTTTCAGCTTTGTATAAAAATGGAGAACTTGGACTCGAAGATGAAAGCTACGAGTGTGTTGAATAAGTCTGCGGAGAGCGTAAGCGTGATGATCGCAACAAAGACTCTAGTGACAGTTGAAGACATGTTTATCTTGGCCAGCAATTGAAAACAGAGGCGGTATTAAGCTTGAGACTTTCCAGTGTATAAACTTTAGAACCAACTGTATTGTCATCAAGTATAAGTGCCAATAGACACAGAAACGAAGAGTTCTGAACCCCTGCGAAAACTGGACGCTACGTGAATTCGCGAAAAGGAAACTGAGAACGTTGCAGAGTTCCGGAAAACTACTGCAGATACACGTCTGGGACATGTTTTAATAGATTCACCAGACCAATAACAACAAAATAAATAGAAATTGTGCTGAACTTGTTTTGGGACGGCTTCATATTAGCGAAGTTGCTAAATTTAAGGCAAAATCTTTTATTAGCCGTAACTAAACATTCGCGAACCCATGTTTATATGAACTTTTTTCTTTAGTTTTACTTGTAGTGTAGTGGACTGACAAGACAGCCAGTCCACAGTGACGGGTAACCGAAAGGCACGCGTTTACACACGCCGGCTGGCGTTAGGTCTGAAACAGGATACGTAATGAAAGCTATAAAGAAAAGTACGTAGCTGCTGGAATACTTAACTTTAATCCATCATTTGTATACAGCATTCTTGATGATACAAGTGAGACTCTCTCTAGATATGGTTAATGGCACCTTGCTAGGTCGTAGCCATGGACTTAGCTGAAGGCTATTCTAACTATCTCTCGGCAAATGAGAGAAAGGCTTCGTCAGTGTAGTCGCTAGCAAAGTCGTCCGTACAACTGGGGCGAGTGATAGTCAGTCTCTCAAGACCTGCCGTGTGGTGGCGCTCGGTCTGCGATCACTGACAGTGGCGACACGCGGGTCCGACATGTACTAATGGACCGCGGCCGATTTAAAGCTACCACCTAGCAAGTGTGGTGTCTGGCGGTGACACCACATGTAGAATAACTTATTAAAATATTTGCATATCTTCGTGAATCACCCTGTATGTGGTACTGAAATGTAAGTGAGCAGGACATTCGGCAAGAAGAAACGATGGGCGGTACAGAAGACAATTCGAGGAAGACACAAATAGCATCGACTTTCAACAACCTAACGTTCATCTTAAGAAGGCTACAGAAAATAGCTGTAGAAATAAGGAACTTTTAAAAAAGTAGTGTCTGCGTGTCCTGCTAAACTTCTCTAAATATCTGCTGCGACATTGTGGTGTCCAAAGGTTTAATTCAAAATGAACTCACATTTCCGTAACCCCATCACATACAGAACTCTTGTTATGACGGTATGATGAAACGGTTTTACAGAGGGAGGGATTACTGTTAGGACATCGGAATGAGGCCATGGGTATTCATCATCATAGAAAAAACTCAAAACTGGTGTGACACTTGAGGCTAATGGCCATATACTTACCCAGTGGTAAGGGCAGCTGAATCACTGTGTACAGTGGAGAAGACAACCAGAATCTATTCAGCTGTGCATGATTGAGCCTCTTGGCTGATATGAGTTCCATTACTTTGGCCTTCTAGACCATTAACAAAAGATTTTTTTTTTCATTTCATTTTGGTGTCGATTTTACATGCTAACGGTTACGAATTTAGATAGCTTCCTCTGCATGTGTCACGATGACACACACTGAATCGACCGAGATCTGCAAGTTTGCGGTCTCACAGAAAACCAACGTATCCACTTCCAATTTACATGTACCAACTTTACTTGAAAAATTACATAGCAGTAAGGAGCCATCAAAAATTTTTCGTTTGAGGACGTTGGTGCAGCGTGTATGCAACGTAGCGTGACTCCGCTGCATATGTACAGGGTGTTTCAAAAATGACCGGTATATTTGAAACGGCAATAAAAACTAAAAGAGCAGCGATAGAAATACACCGTTTGTTGCAATATGCTTGGGACAGCAGTACATTTTCAGGCAGACAAACTTTCGAAACTACAGTAGTTACAATTTTCAACAACAGATGGCGCTGCGGTCTGAGAAACTCTGTAGTACGATATTTTCCACATATCCACAATGCGTAGCAATAATATGGCGTAGTCTCTGAATGAAATTACCCGAAACCTTTGACAACGTGTCTGGCGGAATGGCTTCACATGCAGATGAGATGTACTGCTTCAGCTGTTCAATTGTTTCTGGATTCTGGCGGTACACCTGGTCTTTCAAGTGTCCCCACAGAAAGAAGTCACAGGGGTTCATGTCTGGCGAATAGGGAGGCCAATCCACGCCGCCACCTGTATGTTTCGGATAGCCCAAAGCAATCACACGATCATCGAAATATTCATTCAGGAAATTAAAGACGTCGGCCGTGCGATGTGGCCGGGCACCATCTTGCATAAACCACGAGGTGTTCGCAGTGTCGTCTAAGGCAGTTTGTACCGCCACAAATTCACGAAGAATGTCCAGATAGCGTGATGCAGTAATCGTTTCGGATCTGAAAAATGGGCCAATGATTCCTTTGGAAGAAATGGCGGCCCAGACCAGTACTTTTTGAGGATGCAGGGACGATGGGACTGCAACATGGGGCTTTTCGGTTCCCCATATGCGCCAGTTCTGTTTATTGACGAAGCCGTCCAGGTAAAAATAAGCTTCGTCAGTAAACCAAATGTGCCCACATGCATATCGCCGTCATCAATC
Source organism: Schistocerca cancellata (assembly GCF_023864275.1). Taxonomy (NCBI): domain Eukaryota; kingdom Metazoa; phylum Arthropoda; class Insecta; order Orthoptera; family Acrididae; genus Schistocerca; species Schistocerca cancellata. The sequence goes on from NC_064626.1 coordinate 1,246,718,905, forward strand.
CCGTGCACTATATCGTTAGCGAATGTCTCTCGTGCAGCAATGGTAGCGGCGCTGAGGGGTTGCCGCGTTTGAATTTTGTATGGATAGAGGTGTAAACTCTGGCGCATGAGACGATACGTGGACGTTGGCGTCATTTGGACCGCAGCTGCAACACGGCGAACGGAAACCCGAGGCCGCTGTTGGATCACCTGCTGCACTAGCTGCGCGTTGCCCTCTGTGGTTGCCGTACGCGGTCGCCCTACCTTTACAGCACGTTCATCCGTCACGTTCCCAGTCCGTTGAAATTTTTCAAACAGATCCTTTATCGTATCGCTTTTCGGTCCTTTGGTTACATTAAACCTCCGTTGAAAACTTCGTCTTGTTGCAACAACACTGTGTTCTATGCGGTGGAACTCCAACACCAGAAAAATCCTCTGTTCTAAGGAATAAACCATGTTGTCTACAGCACACTTGCACGTTGTGAACAGCACACGCTTACAGCAGAAAGACGACGTACAGAATGGCGCACCCACAGACTGCGTTGTCTTCTATGTCGTTCACATCACTTGCAGCGCCATCTGTTGTTGAAAATTGTAACTACTGTAATTTCGAAAGTTTGTCTCCCTGAAAATGTACTGTTGTCCCAAGCATATTGCAACAAACGGTGTATTTCTATCGCTGCTCGTTTAGTTTTTATTGCCGTTTCAAATATACCGGTCATTTTTGAAACACCCTGTATATGTACCAACACGTAGGCAAGGAATTAATGTGGCTTTCGTGTCTTTCTGATATGTGTGCGGTAAATGCGGAACGTGAATTACGGCGACGCTATTACCAAATGAGTCCAAACAGGACCAACGTGCTGTTATTCTTTCCTTGGCTGTTGAAAGGCAAAAGCGGTAGACACCCACGGAGAATTTATATGGGGCAGTATGTCTGTCGAAAATAAACTGTGACAAGAAGTGCTGCTACTTCATGATAATGGACGTCCCCGTATCGCAAACGTCGTAACGCAGAAGTTTCGTCAACTCAAGTGGTAGACACTCGAGCACCCGCCCTATAGTCCGGGTTCTCCCCAAGCGGTAATCACGCCTTCGGTCGCTTAAAAAGGGCCTCGAAGGGCCGACCATTCATGTAGGAGGAGCATGTGCAGCAGACGGATTCCGACTTATTCACGCAGCTCGACGCCGTGTTTTACCAAACGGCTACCTTCAACCTGGTGTGTCGTTGGGATGATTGCCTCAGAGCTCATGGCGGTTTTGCCCGATTGGCATAACCATTCTGGACTGTACGCCCTTCGAACGTAAAAGTTTCTGATTACCCCATACGTAATAGTATTCGACAGTCCTCAGACAAATGGTGTTTGCCTGGCCATTGTGACAGGAAGACTTACCACTGGAACAGTTGGCATCATTAATCGAAGGAGAATGTGTTGCACATTCATACGTGAAATGTCCAGCGGAACCAAGTGCGAAGAAACGCCAGGACAGCTTAAACGGTACTTCGGTGACCTTTACAACGTCTTGTAGCTCTAATGGAAAGAAGGACATAGTCTAATGGCAAGAAAACATTAAGAATATAATTACTAACTGACGGCGTTTTTACATTGTGAAGCTCTAACTTACGTATTTAAACTATAGATTTGCGTGATATGTCAAGGTCATTTGAGTTCCAGTGTTGCAAGTGCAACCTTATAACGCTGCTTTTCATAACTGTTCGGCTGGCTATGTGTCCAAACGCTACAGATTTTGCTGCAGATCTGAACCGGGCATATAATTAGAGAGACGTCTTAATATCTAACAGAGAGAAAGTTAACTCGAAAAATTTGTGCTAGGTTATTCTCAAACGAAGGAAAAGTGCTTGAGCAATTAAATCAGCACCAATCGTGAACGAAGCTTCACTACTGGGTTACTGTATGTATGTAGTTTGTGTCTAAACAGTTCCAGCAGTCGATGGCGGAGATCGTTATACCTTGGTAAGTTAATACGGAGTGCGTCTGAAAAGTTCGGTGAATGATCTCAGAAAATAATGTTAACAAGAGTTAAAAACAAAATGCCTTTACAGGCCTTCACAGTAATCACTATTAGCCACATCACACTTGTGACATCGATTGTTAAGCTTTTGGAAACTGCCAACAAACTCTTCTTGTGAAATCGCTCGAAGCACCTTGTTTATACTTTGTTGCATATCCTTATCATTACAGAATACGAGACCTGATGCTACCAATACGATCCGAAAATGAAGCAACGTCAACTGCATGGTATTCGTCGTCTTCCCTGCAACAGCGACAGGCAATGGCATGGTGTTGGCTCTGAAAACTATGGGACTTAACTTCTGAGGTCATCAGACCCATAGAACTTAGAACTACTTAAGGGGCTCCGGAACGCACTATACTTGCAATGTTAAAATAACGCTTATAAATTACATCTTTCCTCACAAAGTATTTGAGGTAGGAAGTTGAACTTTTTTCAGATTATTTATTGGAATATGAGCTACAACTTAACACAGGGATTTTACAAAAATATAGTTCAGTTATTAAAGATGATTTTTTTTTAAATTGTAATGAAAATTCACAACATTTTTTTGCAATTTTTTATTTATATATTCAAAAATATACAGTTTTTTTGGAAAAAGGCTGTGTTAAATTATGCAGAAGGTACTGTGTAACATTTACTGAAAGTTTGAAACAAATATGTTTGGAAGATCCTTAGAAAACATGTAATTAGTATGAGAAAATAAAAGTTTTGGGAATCGAGCGACAAAGATTCGATTAACTTTTTAGTGCATTCCAGGTCCATAGGATGGATTATCTTCATCCTCTGCAAATTCCTCCTCCAGCTTCCTCTTGTTCCTCCTCCTGTTTACTCTTGCTTGTATTTCTAGACTCTTTACAGCCCTGTCTGCAGCCCGAAGGCATTCCTTGTCTAAAGCAAGCATCGCTCGTACCACGTTAGAACCTATCTTCATTCCCATATTTCTAAATACCTTGCACCTTACAATGTTGCCATCATTGAAAGTCGCAACAGCAACTTTACTTTTACTCATTATTATACTTCATCAAAACAGAGACTCAAGAAACAGAATTAATTACGAATATTTTCGAGATAACGACAGAGTAACTAAACATGAAACAATCGACAATCACACCAGCGATATATACTGAACCATCACAGGTTAGCCACAACACATATTTATCTCACATCACTAAAATGTACCTGATGAACACGGACGTTAATAATAACACCATTTGACAGCAGTTTAACAGCGCCACAGTGGGTCACGCCCATGTAGAACACATTTCAAAAAAAATTTAAAAGTAGTTGTAGTCTTCGGAATTGAATAAATTATATACCTATTAAAAGGTAATAGTCTGCAGATTCAGAAAACGCAAAAAAGTAAAAATTGAACGTTTCATGATTTTGAGCCTTTCCGGAGCCCCTTAAACCTAACTAACCTAAGGACATCACACACATCCATGCCCGAGGCAGGATTCGAACCTGCTACCGTAGCGGTCGCGCAGTTCTAGACTGTAGCGCCTAGAACCGCTCGGCCACCTCGGCCGGCCGGCATGGTGTTCATCGTTTTTCCCACACAGCGACACTTACTGGCATAGTGTTCATCGTCTTCCACACAATAGCGACAGTGAATGGCATAATGTTTGTCGTCTTCCTTACAATAGCGTCAGTCAATGGCATGGTGTTCATCATCTGCCCCGCAACAGCGACAGTCAGTGGCATGGTTTTCATGGTATTTTCTGCTTCCCTCTGATAGAAATTCATGATGGATCAAGCCCTTGCTGTCGAGAAGGCGATCAACATCGTCTTCAACCTCAACTTCACTAGCGGACCTTTTTTTGGGAAGCGGGAGAGACGATGAACACCATGATATTGACTGAGGCTTGGTATCAGGATCGTAGCACCACGGCTCATCTCCCGTAATAAAGCGGACATTCAATGACTCATAACCACGGAGCTTCTATCTACACTCCTGGAAATTGAAATACGAACACCGTGAATTCATTGTCCCAGGAAGGGGAAACTTTATTGACACATTCCTGGGGTCAGATACATCACATGATCACACTGACAGAACCACAGGCACATAGACACAGGCAACAGAGCATGCACAATGTCGGCACTAGTACAGTGTATATCCACCTTTCGCAGCAATGCAGGCTGCTATTCTCCCATGGAGACGATCGTAGAGATGCTGGATGTAGTCCTGTGGAACGGCTTGCCATGCCATTTCCACCTGGCGCCTCAGTTGGACCAGCGTTCGTGCTGGACGTGCAGACCGCGTGAGACGACGCTTCATCCAGTCCCAAACATGCTCAATGGGGGACAGATCCGGAGATCTTGCTGGCCAGGGTAGTTGACTTTCACCTTCTAGAGCACGTTGGGTGGCACGGGATACATGCGGACGTGCATTGTCCTGTTGGAACAGCAAGTTCCCTTGCCGGTCTAGGAATGGTAGAACGATGGGTTCGATGACGGTTTGGATGTACCGTACACTATTCAGTGTCCCCTCGACGATCACCAGTGGTGTACGGCCAGTGTAGGAGATCGCTCCCCACACCATGATGCCGGTTGTTGGCCCTGTGTGCCTCGGTCGTATGCAGTCCTGATTGTGGCGCTCACCTGCACGGCGCCAAACACGCATACGACCATCATTGGCACCAAGGCAGAAGTGACTCTCATAGCTGAAGACGACACGTCTCCATTCGTCCCTCCAATCACGCCTGTCGCGACACCACTGGAGGCGGGCTGCACGATGTTGGGGCGTGAGCGGAAGACGGCCTAACTGTGTGCGGGACCGTAGCCCAGCTTCATGGAGACGGTTGCGAATGGTCCTCACCGATACCCCAGGAGCAACAGTGTCCCTAATTTGCTGGGAAGTGGCGGTGCGGTCCCCTACGGCACTGCGTAGGATCCTACGGTCTTGGCGTGCATCCGTGCGTCGCTGCGGTCCGGTCCCAGGTCGACGCGCACGTGCACCTTCCGCCGACCACTGGCGACAACATCGATGTACTGTGGAGACCTCACGCCCCACGTGTTGAGCAATTCGGCGGTACGTCCACCCGGCCTCCCGCATGCCCACTATACGCCCTCGCTCAAAGTCCGTCAACTACACATACGGTTCACGTCCACGCTGTCGCGGCATGCTACCAATGTTAAAGACTGCGATGGAGCTCCGTATGCCACGGCAAACTGGCTGACACTGACGGCGGCGGTGCACAAATGCTGCGCAGCTAGCGCCATTTGACGGCCAACACCGCGGTTCCTGGTGTGTCCGCTGTGCCGTGCGTGTGATCATTGCTTGTACAGCCCTCTCGCAGTGTCCGGAGCAAGTATGGTGGGTCTGACACACCGGTGTCAATGTGTTCATTTTTCCATTTCCAGGAGTGTATTCCACGAGACACGTATGTTGACAGTTTCCAACAGCCTTACAACCGATATCAGAAGTGTGTTGTAGCTAATGGTCATTATTTTGGAGGCCAGTATTTTGTTTTTAACTCTTTTTTTTCCTTTGTTTTCTTGGTCCATTCATCCAACTTTGGAGTCGCACCTTGCATCTTTTCTTATTCCATTTTTAAATGATGGTTCACTCGACACATGCTGCAGCCTTTTTCTAAAATTACAAAAATTACTCCGGAAAATTATGGTTTTTTTCCAAACGTGAAACTGTGTTCCAAGGTTCAGTATGGTCACGTACCTAGGGAAAAATATGTTACTGAACTTTAAAAGCCTTAAAATCGAGAAGATCTTGTCAATATTGTATTAATCGTCTATCTGCAACATTAATACTCTTCTACACACCAATAATAAGTAAGTGACATCAAGGTAAGCTGAAGTATTATCAAAAATCAATTACAAGTTAGGTACATTATCAAACTGAAGCTGTTAGAAACAAACTAATTTCCATTTTTTTTAAATGCAAATTTATTAAGACATTTAAAAAACCCAATTCGTTTACAAGTATCACATATTCTATGGGAAAAGATAGTTTGCTTCAAAGTATAACATTGTGCATGACTGATAAAGTATGGCTTCATTATCCATATATAAATAACACGTGAAGAATTAATAATATACACTAAATACCTTTAATATATTATACAGCATTTCAATCTACAGAAAGCGAATTATTTACTAATGCTGCATAAAACATTACCTTATCTCTAACAATAACAAAATATGTAGAAAATGGCGGGAACTGTTTATGTCGGGCCGCGCGGGCTTAGCCGAGCGGTCTGAGGTGCTGCAGTCATGGACTGTGCTGCTGGTCCTGGAGGAGGTTCGAGTCCTCCCTCGGGCATGGTTGTGTGTGTTTGTCCTTAGGGTCATTTAGGTTAAGTAGTGTGTAAACTTAGGGACTGATGATCTTAGCAGTTAAGTCCCAAAAGATATCACACACATTTGAACATTTGTTTATGTCGGTCTCTGGTGCGCACTCCTCCATGTGATTCTAAAACTAGACTGAAATACCGACCAGAAAACATCAAGTACGCTATCCTCTAGGTCAGTGCTTCCCAACCCTTCTGAGGCTGTTACCCCTGAGTACAATCAGATAGCACCACTAACATCATCAACATCAATGCCTAACTAAATTTCAGATCATCATCATCATCATCATCATCATCATTTAAGACTGATTATGCCTTTCAGCGTTCAGTCTGGAGCATAGCCCCCCTATACAGTTCCTCCATGATCCCCTATTCAGTGCTAACATTGGTGCCTCTTCTGATGTTAAACCTATTACTTCAAAATCATTCTTAACCGAATCCTGGTATCTTCTCCTCGGTCTTCCCCAACTCCTCCTACCCTCTACTGCTGAATCCATGAGTCTCTTGGGTAACCTTGCTTCTCCCATGCGTGTAACATGACCCCACCATCTAAGCCTGTTCGTCCTGACTGCTACATCTATAGAGTTCATTCCCAGTTTTTCGTTGATTTCCTCATTGTGCACACCATCCTGCCATTGTTCCCATCTACTAGTACCTGCAATCATCCTAGCTACTTTCATATCCGTAACCTCAACCTTGTTGATAAGGTAACCTGAATCCACCCAGCTTTCGCTCCCATACAACAAAGTTGGTCGAAAGATTGAACGGTGCACAGATAACTTAGTCTTGATACTGACTTCCTTCTTGCAGAAGAGAGTAGATCGTAGCTGAGCACTCACTGCATTAGCTTTGCTACACCTCGCTTCCAGTTCTTTCACTATGTTGCCATCCTGTGAGAATATGCATCCTTACTTGAAACCGTCCACCTGTTCTAACTTTGTTCCTCCTATTTGGCACTCAATCCGTTTATATTTCTTTCCCACTGACATTACTGTCGTTTTGGAGATGCTAATCTTCATACCATAGTCCTTACATTTCTGATCTAGCTCTGAAATATTACTTTGCAAACTTTCAATCGAATCTGCCATCACAACTAAGTCATCCGCATATGCAAGACTGCTTATTTTGAGTTCACATATCTTAATCTCACCCAGCCAGTCTATTGTTTTCAACATATGATCCATAAATAATATGAACAACAGTGGAGACAGGTTGCAGCCTTGTCTTACCCTTGAAACTACTCTGAACCATGAACTCAATTTACCGTCAACTCTAACTGCTGCCTGACTATCCATGTAAAGACCTTTAATTGCTTGCAAAAGTTTGCCTCCTATACCATAATCTTGTAGAACAGACAATAACTTCCTCCTAGGAACCCGGTCATATGCCTTTTCTAGATCTATAAAGCATAGATACAATTCCCTGTTCCACTCATAACACTTCTCCATTATTTGCCGTAAGCTAAAGATCTGGTCCTGACAACCTCTAAGAGGCCTAAACCCACACTGATTTTCATCCAATTGGTCCTCAACTAATACTCGCACTTTCCTTTCAACAATACCTGAGAAGATTTTACCCACAACGCTGATTAAAGAGATACCTCTGTAGTTGTTACAATCTTTTCTGTTTCCATGTTTAAAGATTGGTGTGATTACTGATTTTGTCCAGTCTGATGGAACCTGTCCCGACTCCCAGGCCATTTCAGTTATCCTGTGTAGCCATTTAAGACCTGACATTCCACTGTATTTGATGAGTTCCGACTTAATTTCATCCACCCCAGCCGCTTTATTGCACTGCAATCTATTGACCATTTTTACCACTTCCTCAAATGTGATCCTATTTCCATCATTATTCCTATCCCATTCTACCTCGAAATCTGAAACATTACTGATCGCATTTTCACCTACATTGAGCAACTCTTCAAAATATTCCCTCCATCTGCCCAAGGCATCCACAGGATTTACCAGCAGTTTTCCTGACCTGTCCAAAATACTTGTCATTTCCTTCTTACCTCCCTTTCGAAGACTGCTAATTACACTCCAGAATGGTTTTCCAGCAGCTTGACCCATAGTCTCCAACCTGTTTCCAAAGTCTTCCCACGATTTCTTCTTGGATGCTGCAATTATCCTTTTGGCTTTGTTTCTTTCTTCAACATAATTTTCTCTGTCTACCTGGGTTCTGGTATGTAGCCATTTTTGATACGCCTTCTTTTTCCTTTTACAGGCTACCTTGACTGTATCATTCCACCAAGCTGTTTGCTTCATCCTACTTTTACACACTACTGTTCCAAGACATTCTTTAGCCACTTCTAGTACTGTGTCCCTGTACCTTGTCCATTCCTTTTCCAATGACTGTAATTGACTACATTCAACTAACTGGTACCTTTCTGAGATCGCTGTTATGTACTTGCGCCTGATTTCCTTATCCTGAAGTTTCTCCACTCTTATCCTCCTACATATGGACCTGACCTCCTGCACAATCCCAATTTCACTGCAGATTAAATAATGATCAGTGTCATCAAAGAATCCCCTGAATACACGTGTGTCCCTCACAGCCTTCCTGAATTCCTGATCTGTTATTATATAGTCAATGACAGATCTGGTTCCCCTGCCTTTCCAAGTATACCGGTGAATGTTCTTATTTCAGAATGAAATAAAAAATCTGTTTGAACACTTTTCTTTTGAGAATGACGAAAAATGGTTTCTGTAGTTTTGTTATAAATGAACTAATGATTTTGCCTATTTCCAACAAAGTTTTTCATAGAATGACGAAATATGTATCAGTGAACCGCTAGTGCTACCTATAAATCCTCTTCAGGAAAGAAAGCTAACTACCCACATTGAGTAAAGACACTTTTTACAGAACATGCTTCCTCTGCACGACTCCTCTCCCTAGCGACTCGTACTTCAGCCACACTCTACACCCCCATTTAAAAGCAATAGAATTAAAATATGTGTACTACACTAACTGTTTGCAAATTACTTCTTTGCTGGACTCCTTACTCCTGAATTGGTAAAAATTGGAAGACCTTAGACTTCCAAAGCTTCATGTCTGACAAATACTAATAATAATAACGCTGTGTAGGCCCTGCAGAAGTTTAGAGACCATCACGCAGTTACTGTTGCATCGATCCGTCGGCCATCTGTTGCCAAATGAACAATGAGGCAATTTGTGGTCCATTGCGGGAACTACCTTAACTCAGAGAGGGCATCTTATTGAGATATTAAAGCATATGTGATGTATACGTCTCAATTTTACTGTCGCAGATGCATGGCATATAGTAAAAAGTTTCTGTGCAATTTGTGGCCCATTGCGAGAACTACTTACAACTCAGAGAGGGCGTCTTGATGAAATATTAAAACAGATATGATGTACATGTCTCAATTTTACTGTCACAGATGCGTGGCATAAAGTAAAAAGTGTGTGTGCAATTTGTGGTCCATTGCGGGAACTACTTACAACTCAGAGAGGGCATATTCGTAGGATATTAAAGCAGATGTGATGTATACGTCTCACTTTTACTGCCACAGATGCATCGCACAAAGTAAAAAGTTTTTATGTAGAAAGTGGATTATCTGTGTAGAAGAGGTTCATACATTCGTTTCATGAGCTTTATCTTAACCAAATTGTGTCGCGGGTTGATGTTCGTGTTTGAAAAAAAGATAAGGCCTAAAAAAAAAAAAAAGTTCCTGTACTGCACTTAGTACTTTTGATTATTTTTAAACGAGTTATCTTTGGTTCATTGCATTTCTTGGACGAACAGAAAATTAGTAAATTCTTCTCACTGTTACACCGCATCATGATCAACGACTAAACCTGCCTTATTGTCATGTCGGTTTGACTAGTTACAGTGTGGCGATTACTGGCTGCGTCTCATATCTTACGGCGTGCCTCAGGTGACGTACACTAGCGAAGGAACTGTATGAATGGACTGATATGTTGTCTTTAGACGTTTCCCACTTTCTTGTCACGGGAAATGAAAGAGGTTGATCAAAGCTGTAAAAAGTAAATTATCTTTAGCTGCTGGATCACAGGTGCGAATATTTTTCAACAACGATTTTGATGAAAGTAGACCGTGAGTGGACAAAATGCACCATTGTCACTGACTATAATAGTAATTTATATATCATATCATATATACGTCTATATTACTAGCATAGTAATTTCAATGGTAAGAATCTTTGCACTGAAGTTGGTTGGACTGCCTTAGACAACCAACGTGAACATTATGAAATGTTGCATGAAGAAAAATATGTTGTAGGGAGCATATTGTGCTCATGTGGGAGCGATCTAGATGGTTGTGAAATAATAAACTGGTAGCCAAGATCGCAGGAATTCTTTGTTTGCCTTTATGTTGTAACCTGCATGTGTCCTAAGATCCGATGATGGCGGCTTTAGTTTCGCCAAAACCGGTAATCATGGAATAAAAAGAATTCCTACGATCTTGGATACCAGTTTATTGTTTTACAAGAAAAATATGCATATAGTGGATAGTCAGGAAACACAAAGCGCTAAATACGTTAGTATAAACATTGAATTTATGATTATTGCATTTCCTTACAAGTAACTAATAAAGTTAGAGGAAATTGCATGTCCCAAAGAGCTGTGATGCAGTATTACGGACAACGCACATGCATTTCGAAATCATTCATAGGTGGTATAAGCTCAGTCTGAAAACAGTAAATTCTAGGCACGAGCCTCATAAGTCTGAATAAATGAGTAGTCACATAAAAATCGTACTGTGTTGCGAAGTTATGCGAGGTTGTTTCATTCGTTCAGACAAAATCATCACACCAGAGCAGAAGGAGCTTTAAGCCCTTCATTCCTTGATACTCGTGGATTTCTCCTTCATCTACATCTACATCTACATGATTACTCTGCTATTCACAATAAAGTGCCTGGCAGAGGGTTCAATGAACCACCTTCATGCTGTCTCTCTACCGTTCCACTCTCAAACGGCACGCGGGAAAAACGAGCACTTAATTTTTTCCGTGCGAGCCCTGATTTCTCTTATTTTATCGTGATGATCATTTCTCTCTATGTAGGTGGGTGCCAATAGAATGATTTCGCAATCGGAGGAGAAAACAGGTGATTGAAATTTCATGAGAAGATCTCGTCGCAACGAAAAACGCCTTTGTTTTAGTGATTGCCACTCCAATTCACGTATCATTTCTGTCACACTATCTACCCTATTTCGCGATAATACAAAACGAGTTGCCCTTCTTTGTACTTTTTCGATGTCATCCATCAGTCCCACCTGATGAGGATCCCACACCGCACAGCAATACTCCACAATACGTCGGACAAGCGTAGTGTAAGCAGTCTCTTTGGTAGACCTGTTGCACCTTCTAAGTGTTCTACCAATGAATCGCAGTCTTTGGTTTGGTCTGCCCACAATGTTATCTATGTGATCGTTCCCATTTAGGTTATTTGTAATTGTAATCCCTAAGTATTTAGTTGAATTTACAGCCCTCAGATTTGTGTGGCTTGTCGCGTAATCGAAATTTAGCTGATTTCTTTTAATACTCATGTGAATAACTTCGCAATTTTCTTTATTCAGGGTCAATTGCCACTTTTCGCACCATACAGATATCTTATCTAAATTACTTTGCAAGTCGTTTTGATCATCTGATGACTTTACAATACGGTTAATGACAGCATCATCTGCAAACAATCTAAGACGGCTACTCATATTGTCTCCTACGTCGTTAATATAGAACAGGAACAATAGAGGGCCTATAACACTTCATTGGGGAACGCCGGATATTACTTCTGTTTTACTCGATGACTTTCCGTCTATTACTACGAACTGTGACCTTTCTGACAGGAAGTCACGAATCCAGTCGCACAACAGAGGCGATATTCCATAGGCACGCAATTTGGTTACAAGACGCTTGTTAATGAAGAAAGGTGTCGAAAGCCTTCTGGAAATCTAAAAATATGGAATCAATTTGACATCCCCTGTCAATAGTACTTATTACTTCATGAGTATAAAGAGCTAATTTCACAAGCACGATATTTTCTGAATCCGTGCTGACTATATGTCAATAAATCGTTTTCTTCGAGGTACTTCATAATGTTCGAATACAGTATATGTTCTAAAACCCTACTACAAATCGAGGTTAGTGATATAGGCCTGTAATTCAGCGGATTACTCCTACTTCCCTTTTTGGGTATTGGTGTGACTTGAGCAATTTTCCAGTCTTTAGGTATGTATCTTTCCGTGGTTGTATATAATTGCTAAATATGGAGCTATTGTATCAGCATACTCTGAGAGGAAACTTGTGGTATACAATCTGGACCGGAGGCCTTGCCTTTATTAAGTGATTTATGCTGCTTTGTTACACCGAGGTTATCTACTTCTATGTTTCTCATCTTGGCAGTTGTTCTTGATTAGAATTCAGGAATATTTACTTCGTCTTCTTTGGTGAAGGAGTTTCGGAAAACCGTGTTTAATAACTCTGCTTTAGTGGCACTGTCATCAGTGACTTCACCGTTGTTATCGCGCAGTGAAGGTATTGATTGTGTCTTGCCACTGGTGTGCTTTATATATGACAAGAATCTCTTTGGGTTTTCTGCCAGATTTCGAGACAGAATTTCGTTGTGGAAATTTATTTCGAAAAGTAAGGGCACGTTTGTTCTAAAAACAAAGCATTGATCTGCCAAATTTCATACTCATTCAAAAAATGGTTCAAATGGCTCTGAGCACTATGGGACTCAACATCTTAGGTCATAAGTCCCCTAGAACTTAGAACTACTTAAACCTAACTAACCTAAGGACATCACACACACCCATGCCCGAGGCAGGATTCGAACCTGCGACCGTAGCAGTCCCGCGGTTCCGGACTGCAGCGCCAGAACCGCACGGCCACCGCGGCCGGCTCATAGTCATTACCTTGCCTTGGAGCTAAAAGTAAGAAAGCGAAGAAGTAAGAAAATAAGTAGATTTTTTTTACCGCAGATGGAAGAATTTTCAACTCTGTGTTCTGTGCATGTTGAATTTGCAAGTGACAGAGTGTTGACGAAGTTCCTTACAATTTCGGATTTAAAAACTTGAGTATAGGTTGTCTTCTTGCATCATGCTGGCATCTTTCTTCCGCTGATACAAATAAAAAACTCCGTACAGCTTGTGCTTTAGTAAACCATTGAGTTTTGCATGCTTCTGGTGGTATTTCTTCTAGTGGTCCTTGTCCAGATGGCACACGTCATTTGGATGAGCGATTACTTCTCACTCCGATTAGTTCAAAGTTCTTACAGCTATCGAATCTGTGTATATTAATGAAATGACACACCTTCAGAGACTTTACAGGTCTCATACTGATATGATTTTGTGCATATATACTGAACCAGAGAGTGAGAATTTATACCAAGGCCTGGAATCAAACCCAGGTCTCCTGCTTACTATGCAGATGCGTTAGCCATTACGCCGCCACGGCAAAGTGATTCACACACCTGCACGCATTACCCTGGCACTCCTCCCTCCTCGATCCAAATTCTCACTGCCGCCCCAGTCTACTTTTAAATTCCCCCTAACATACGAACAGAATTGTCGAGGCTCTCCATATTCTGGAACAGCACCTCAGCATCACTCGCTGCTTGAGACTATATACATAAAATCATATCTGCATGAGACCAGTAAAGTCTCTGAAGTTGTGTCATTTCTTTTGTCTAAGTACCTGGATCTGGGTTTCAGATTAGACCCCCATTTAAGTTCGATGTTGAGGTGCCGTTCCAGAATATGGAGGGCCTCAGCAATTCCGAGAAAGTGGATCGAAGAGGGAAGTGCGCCAGAGTAGCCCGTGCAGTTGTGTGATCCGTTGTGCCACGGTAGCTTTGGTTGTTCAGCGTGTTCTGTCAGAAGACTCGATATCCTCTATAGTAAAAAAACCTGCGTGAAAGGATCTACGATGACCTAGAATGGGTGTCATGTGGCGTCCACCCTGACTAATGCAACGGAAAAAATGTGACTAACGTATCTGCCTTGTAAGCAGAAGACCCGGTTTCGATTCACGGCCTCATATAAATCTTTATTCGCCGCTTCAGTTAATAACATAAAAAAATGAAATGAAATGATCCTATGGCATTGTTGGGCGGGAGACCCCATGCGGGGGAGTTCGGCCGCCGTATTGCAAGTCCTTTTTAGTTAACGCCACTTCGGCGACTTGCGAGTCAATGATGATGAAAATGATAATGGACACGCAAGACCCAGTCCGCTGCCGGGAATCGAACCCGCGTCCCCTGCTTAGTAGACGGTAACGCTACCGCTACGCTACGGAGGCGGACTATGCACGTCGTATATGTATATACTAAAGTTTATACTTTTTTATCTGTGTCCTCAATATGTTGACTGATGAAAAAGTTTATGTTTGAATGTCACGGTGTCCAACGCTTTTATATTCGTGAAAACAAAGTATACAGAAACTTACGTTGATAATTTGTCTGTGTTCATGTCCTGCGTATAAAGTAACAATTTAATTTTGCCTCATGTTGATGAATTTTGTACTTGATTCGTACTGGACATTGCCCGAAGATATTTGAAATAAAATAAACAATAAAAAATAAGAGTGGACAGATCGCTGTCAGCTGACCGTGTGGCGCCTTCCGCAGCCAGATTTCCAACGCGGGGCCTTCACCCGTTTGCTCCTCGGACTGGAAAATGGCGTCCACTTCCCACGAGCCGCCGTCTTTTGTTCCACAGCAGCGCGGGGCCGCCTTCCGGGCTTTCTTGCGCCGCAAACCTTGATCGCCGTCCCGCGATCCTCTGCTGTTCTCTTATTTCAGTTCTTCCACTCAGCTGCTGACGCGAACGTCTGTAGATAACTGCTACTGCGTAACGCGATTGTTGTGTTTTCGGTGACCAGCGGGCGACAGGCTTTTGCTATGCTCTCGTTATACACTCCTGGAAATTGAAATAAGAACACCGTGAATTCATTGTCCCAGGAAGGGGAAACTTTATTGACACATTCCTGGGGTCAGATACATCACATGATCACACTGACAGAACCACAGGCACATAGACACAGGCAACAGAGCATGCACAATGTCGGCACTAGTACAGTGTATATCCACCTTTCGCAGCAATGCAGGCTGCTATTCTCCCATGGAGACGATCGTAGAGATGCTGGATGTAGTCCTGTGGAACGGCTTGCCATGCCATTTCCACCTGGCGCCTCAGTTGGACCAGCGTTCGTGCTGGACGTGCAGACCGCGTGAGACGACGCTTCATCCAGTCCCAAACATGCTCAATGGGGGACAGATCCGGAGATCTTGCTGGTCAGGGTAGTTGACTTACACCTTCTAGAGCACGTTGGGTGGCACGGGATACAAGCGGACGTGCATTGTCCTGTTGGAACAGCAAGTTCCCTTGCCGGTCTAGGAATGGTAGAACGATGGGTTCGATGACGGTTTGGATGTACCGTGCACTATTCAGTGTCCCCTCGACGATCACCAGTGGTGTACGGCCAGTGTAGGAGATCGCTCCCCACACCATGATGCCGGGTGTTGGCCCTGTGTGCCTCGGTCGTATGCAGTCCTGATTGTGGCGCTCACCTGCACGGCGCCAAACACGCATACGACCATCATTGGCACCAAGGCAGAAGCGACTCTCATCGTTGAAGACGACACGTCTCCATTCGTACCTCCATTCACGCCTGTCGCGACACCACTGGAGGCGGGCTGCACGATGTTTGGGCGTGAGCGGAAGACGGCCTAACGGTGTGCGGGACCGTAGCCCAGCTTCATGGAGACGGTTGCGAATGGTCCTCGCCGATACCCCAGGAGCAACAGTGTCCCTAATTTGCTGGGAAGTGGCGGTGCGGTCCCCTACGGCACTGCGTAGGATCCTACGGTCTTGGCGTGCATCCGTGCGTCGCTGCGGTCCGGTCCCAGGTCGACGGGCACGTGCACCTTCCGCCGACCACTGGCGACAACATCGATGTACTGTGGAGACCTCACGCCCCACGTGTTGAGCAATCCGTCGGTACGTCCACCCGGCCTCCCGCATGCCCACTATACGCCCTCGCTCAAAGTCCGTCAACTGCACATACGGTTCACGTCCACGCTGTCGCGGCATGCTACCAGTGTTAAAGACTGCGATGGAGCTCCGTATGCCACGGCAAACTGGCTGACACTGACGGCGGCGGTGCACAAATGCTGCGCAGCTAGCGCCATTCGACGGCCAACACCGCGGTTCCTGGTGTGTCCGCTGTGCCGTGCGTGTGATCATTGCTTGTACAGCCCTCTCGCAGTGTCCGGAGCAAGTATGGTGGGTCTGACACACCGGAGTCAATGTGTTCTTCTTTCCATTTCCAGGAGTGTATTACCGATATACTTGCATGCGAACAGCCGGACACGACCGAAGCCTAATGGAACTGTTATTTAATTTGATCACAGCGTAAAGATCAGCGTACAGTTAAAAAAAAAGCCGTGCACGATAAAAAATAAATGCTTACGTGCAGGTCATTAGCTGAAAGGTGAATAAAAAGTATATAGAATATTAGACATATTCTTCTTTATTTTTTATCTTCCAATAAACGCAATACCAACTAGTTACTCGGCTGTTGTAGAGACTGGATGATGAGGTACAGGAAATAACTGAGATAGCTAAGCAAGACGAAAATTTGTGACGGTTGACTGGAATTTTCCAGCAGAGCTTAATTGAATCATCGATAACACTTGGTTTAAGAATCAGGCAAGAAGTCGTACACGTACAAAAGACGTGGGAACACTGGAAGCTTCCAGACTGATTACGCAATCGTAAGACAGAGATTTAGAAAAGAAATTTAAACTGCAAGACATTTCCAGAGGTAGATACGGAGTCTGACCATATTTTTCCCTGCATGAATTGTAGATTAAGACTGAAGAAATTTTAAAAAGATAGTAAACTAAAGAGACTGAATGCAGATAATTTGAAAGCATTGGGGATTTTTAAGATATTCAGAGTAAATCCTTAGGTAATGATTAACTGAAACAGCGAATGGGAATACAATAGAAGACGAATGGGTGGCGCTGCGAAGACAAATAGGGAAAGCTTTACATGATCACGTAGGTAAAAACACAAGGGCTTGTAGAAATCCTTGGATAAGAAAGGAGGTATTGAATCTAATTGAAAAAAGGAGAAAATATAAAAATGCAGCAAATGAAGCAGGTGAAAGGTAATACAGACATCAAAATAATGAGATTGACAGAAAGTACGGAAAGGCAAAGCAGAAATGACTACAAGCAAACGAAAGGCTGTAGAAACACGATTGACTAGGCGAAATATATATATGCTCACAAATTAAGGATAATGCTGATACATGGTGAAACAACGTTCTGGTGGGCGGTTTGCGGGTTTAAATCACCTCGGGGTATGACCAGGCGGTGCATTTGACCTGCGGTCGTTGCACAGTGGCGCTGGCAGCAGTCCATATACACAGTGGTGCGTTGGTACACGTCAGACTACGGTGCAGCGAGTAAGTGTGCAGACGTTTTCAGATGTGCTAATGGTGACTGTGTGTTGAAAATGGCTCAGAGAACACATATTGATGACGTTGTGAGGTGTAGAATACTAGGGCGACTGGAGGCTGGTCAAACACAGCAGGTCGTAGCACGGGCCCTCTTTGTGCCACAAAGTGTGAGCTCAAAATTATGGCAACGATTCCAGCTAACAGGAAACGTGTCTAGGCGCTACAGTACGGGACGTCCACAGTGTAGAACACCACAAGAAGACCGATATTTCACCATCAGTGCCCGCAGACGGCCAAGGAGTACTGCAGGTAGCCTTGCTCGGGACCTTACCGCAGCCACTGGAACCCCATTTTCTCCAGACACACAGTCTACAGAAGACTGAATAAACGTGGTCTATTCGCCAGGAGACCTGCAAGGTGCATTCCACTGACCCCTGGTCACAGGAGAGCCATTAAAGCCTGGTGTCAAGAACGCAATACATTGTCACTGGAACAGTGGTCCCAGTTTATGTTCAGAGACGAGTCCAGGTATAGTGATTCTCGCCGGGTTTTCATCTGGTGTGAACCAGGAACCAGATACCAACCCCTTAATGTCCTTGCGAGGGACCTGTATGGAGGTCATGGTTTGATGGTGTGGGGTGGTGCACGTACACCCCTGCATGTCTTTGACAAAGGAACTGTAACAAGTCAGGTGTATCGGGACGTCATTTTGCACCAGTAGGTCCGGCTTTTCAGGGGTGCAGTGGCTCCCACCTTTCTCCTGATGGGTGATAACGCACGGGCCCACCGAGCTGCCATCGTGGAGGAGTACCTTGAAACAGAAGATATCAGGCGAATGGAGTGGCCTGCCTGTTCTCCAAACCTAAACCCCATCGAGCATGTCTGGGATGCTCTCGGTCGACGTATCGCTGCACGTCTTCACACCCCTACTACACTTCAGGAGCTCCGACAGGCAGTGGTGCAAGAATGGGAGGCTATACCCCAGTAGCTGCTCGACCACCTGATCCTGAGTTTGCCAACCCGTTGTGCGGCCTATGTACGTCTGCATGGTGATCATATCCCATATTGATATCGGGGTACATGCGCAGGAAACAGTGGCGTTTTGTAGCATATGTGTTTCGGGACGGTTTTCTCAACCTATCACTAATACCGTGGACTTACAGATCTGTGTCGTGTGTGTTCCCTATGTGCCTATGCTATTAGCGCCACTTTTGTGTAGTGCCACGTTGTGTGGTATCACATTCTGCAATTATCCTTAGTTTATGAGCATGAGTGTATATGGGAAAAAGATCGAAGGACGACATTATAGACACATAAGAGGTAGTAGGTGAAGATGAGATGGGAGGTATGATAACGCTAGAAGAATCTGACAGGGCATTGAAAGACGTAAGTGAAAACAAGGCTTCTGGAATAGACGACATGCCTCCAAAATTACTCAGATTCTTGGGGCAGCCAGCCATCTAAAACTTATTCAACCTGTTGTACAAGATGTATGACATAGGCGAAATATCTTCGGAGGTAAGGAGGAATGTCAAATCCCGATTCTAAAGAAGACGCGTGTTGACAGGTATGAAGAGGCTGTCCATAATTAAAGTTCCAGTTTCAAAACGCTGTAGAAAATTTGAACAGCGTATTATTGACGCAAGGGGAAAGATCAGAGAAAAAAGACCTTAACGAAAATTTGACCAACAGATGACGCCGTAACGTCAGACAGAATATGCTCTTCAACAGAGGCGCGTCAATGTCCGAGGCGCCCAGCATGGCTGTCTCGATTGAACATCGCGCTCTGCTGGTAAGGCTCTTTTACAAGAACGATGAGTGTGCGCCAGTAGCCCTGCAGAAGTTTCGGATACTCAAGGCTATGAATAAAGATATTGATCCGATGTCCGCTAAGGGTCAGAGAAAGAGCTTACAAAATTCAAAAAGACAGGTTGGTTTGAAGTACAGTGTGCCAGAAAAATGAGTCAAATGGCTCTAAGCACTATGGGACTTAACATCTGAGGACATCAGTCCCCTAGACTTACAGCTACTTAAACCTAACTAACCTAAGGACATCGCACACATCCATGCCCGGGGCAGGATTCGTACCTGCGACCGTAACAGCAGCGCGGTTCCGGACTGAAGGGCCTAGAACCGCTCGGCCACAGCGGTCGGCAGTGTGCCAGAGGGAGGAAAGCAGTTTACCCGACGTCTGTCGAAGATGTGGCCACAGTATTGCTGGAGGGGTCGAGTGATTGTTTGTAAATACGGAGGGCAAGGAGAATTGCCCTAACGTTGGACATGCCTGCGATCATGGAACATACGAGGTGCATTCAAGTTCTAAGGCGTGCGATTTTTTTTCTAATTAACTACTCACCCGAAATCGATGAAACTGGCGTTACGTAATCGCCCTGCAGACCTACACATTTTTCACAACGCTGACGCCATGATTCCATGGCAGCGGCGAAGGCTTCTTTACGAGTCTATTTTGACCACTGGAAAATCGCTGAGGCAATAGCAGCACGGCTGGTGAATGTGCGGCTACGGAGAGTGTCTTTCATTGTTGGAAAAAGCCAAAAGTCACTAGGAGCCAGGTCAGGTGAGTAGGGAGCATGAGGAATCACTTGAAAGTTGTTATCACGAAGAAACTGTTGCGTAACGTTAGCTCGATGTGCGGGTGCGTTGTCTTGGTGAAACAGCACACACGCAGCCCTTCCCGGACGTTTTTGTTGCAGTGCAGGAAGGAATTTGTTCTTCAAAACATTTTCGTAGGATGCACCTGTTCCCGTAGTGCCCTTTGGAAGGCAATGGGTAAGGATTAGCCCTCGCTGTCCCAGAACATGGACACCATCATTTCTTCAGCACTGGCGGTTACCTGGAATTTTTTTGGTGGCGGTGAATCTGTGTGCTTCCATTGAGCTGCCTGGCACTTTGTTTCTGGATTGAAAAATGACATCCACGTCTCATCCATTGTCACAACCGACGAAAAGAAAGTCCCATTCATGCTGTCGTTGCGCGTCAACATTGCTTGGCAACATGCCACACGGGCAGCTATGTGGTCGTCCGTCAGCATTCGTGGCACCCACCTGGATGACAATCTTGTATGACGACCTGAATATGCGAAAAGTGTGTGCACAGAACCTACCGAAATGCACAGAAATGCCAACTCTGGAGGCGATCTGATCAACAGTCATTCGGCGATCCCCCAAAACAATTCTCTCCACTTTCTCGTTCATGTCGTCAGACTGGCTTGTGCGAGCCCAAGGTTGTTTCGGTTTGTTGTCACACGATGTTCTGCCTTCATTAAACTGTCATACCCACGAACGCACTTTCGACACATCTATAACTCCATCACCACATGTCTCCTTCAACTGTCGATGAATTTCAATTGGTTTCACACCACGCAATTTCAGAAAACGAATGATTGCATGCTGTTCAAGTGAGGGAAACGTCGCCATTTTAAGTATTTAAAAGAGTTCTCATTCTCGCCGCTGGCGGTAAAATTCCATCTGCCGTACGGTGCTGCCATCTGGGACGTATTGACAATGAACGTGGCCTCATTTTAAAACAATACGCATGTTTCTATCTCTTTCCAGACTGGAGAAAAAAAATCGGAGGCCTTAGAACTTGAATGCACCTTGTAAAATCTACGAAACATCCTGAACTGCTCCTCCGCACATTCGCACTGCCGGTGAAGCGGATGCTGCAGAGGCTTTTTGGAAATGCTAGAACTATGAGCTTTCATTTCCCTACAGCCTGGCCTTCCAGATCACCTGATCATAATCTGCGTGACTTCTGGCTATGTGGTCATCTGAAAGATGTTGTGTTCAGTACTTCAGTTATGAGTGTCCGCCCGCGGTAGCTGAATGGTCAGCGTGACGGCTTGTCAATTCTCTCGGCCCGGGTTCAATTCCCGTCTGGGCCGGGGAATTTTCTCCGCCCAGGGACTGGGTGCTGTGCTGTCCTCATCACCTTTCTATCATCCTCATCGACTGCAGGTTGCCGAAGTGGCGTCAAATTGAAAGACCGGCACCCGGCGAACGGCCTGCCCACGGGGGGGCCACCAGCCATACGATTAAATAAAAAGTTATACATGAAGTTGAACTGAAGGCACTCATTGCGCAACGCATTCTGAACGTGGCCTCCCGAGACACTCCGACCTATTGTGAAACATGATGTTTCTCGATTTCAACTTTAGGCAGAAGCCGGTAAACAACAAGCTGAACGTGTCTTATGCCAGTCTCTCGACAATCAGAAACCGATGTAATTTTGCTTTTTGTACGGTTTTTGGCTCCAGAGCAATTGAAAACGATGACATTTTGCTTTTTTACGGTTTTTGGGGCTCAGGACAGTTAAAAATCGATTCTTCCGTGCAATATGGTACGACCTTGCCGTGGTGCATGGGCTTACATGACTAACAGTGCCAAAACTTTTTACTGTTATACTTGTGCAGTATTGCACGTACTGAACAGTATGGTGTAATGTGCAGCTCAAACTATAGCCGTCGTATTGCGATTCATCTGTCATTTGTTGTCGACCCTATTTACGTTAAGACGCTTAGCGCGCCATCTGTTAGTCAAATTTTCGTTAATTTTTTTTTTGTTCCATTAATTTTTTCCATGCGTCAATAATATGCTGCTCAAATCCCCACCACGACCAATCCATCGGTTTTCCAATCTCCTGTTTAAGAAATGCCGAACATCGTGATGGAAGTGCGGTGGAGCACCATCCTGTTGAAAGATGAAGTCGGTGCTGTCGGTCTCCAGTTGTATCATGAGCCAATTTTCCGCGGGCTACGCTTGAAACTTGCCCACACGCGTTCAACCGTTTCTTCGCTCACTGCAGGCCGACCCGTTGATTTCCCCTTACAGAGGCATCCAGAAGTTTTAAACTGCGCATACCATCGCCGAATAGAGTTAGCAGTTGGTGGATCTTTGTTGAACTTCGTCCTGAAGTGTCGTTGCACTGTTATGACTGACTGATGTGAGTGCATTTCAAGCACGACATACGCTTTCTCGGCTCCTGTCGCCATTTTGTCTCACTGCGCTCTCGAGCGCTCTGGCGGCAGAAAACTGAAGTGCGGCTTCAGCCGAACAAAACTGTATGAGTTTTTCTACGCATCTGTAGTGTGTCGTGACCATATGTCAATGAATGGAGCTACAGTGAATTTATGAAATCGCTTCAATCATTTGTAATAGCCCTGTATATTAACGACTATGTCGCATTGTCCCAGAGGATACGTTCATCGTACGTCCCACATTGATTCCTGCGGTTGTTCCACGCAGTGTTGCTTCTCTGATAGCACTGACAATTCAACATGAACACCGCTGCTCTGTGTCCTGAAGTGAAGGCAGTCGGCCACTCGTTGTCCGCGATGTAAGGAAATGCCAGAAGTTTGGTAATTTCAGCACATTCTCGGTACTGTGGATCTCGGAAGATTGACTCCGTAACGATATAGAGGGTCTATACAAGGGCGATGTACTTGAGGACAATATTATGGAAATGGAAGAGGATGTAGATGAAGATGAAATGGGAGATAAGATACTGCGTGAAGAGTTTGACAGAGCACTGAAAGACCTGAGTCGAAACAAGGCCCCTGGAGTAGACAACATTCCAGTAGAACTACTGACGGCCTTGGGAGAGCCAGTCCTGACAAAACTCTACCATCTGGTGAGCAAGATGTATGAAACAGGCGAAATACCCTCACACTTCAAGAAGAATATAATAATTCCTATCCCAAAGAAAGCAGGTGTTGACAGATGTGAAAATTACCGAACAATCAGTTTAATAAGCCACAGCTGCAAAATACTAACACGAATTCTTTACAGACGAATGGAAAAACTAGTAGAAGCCGACCTCGGGGAAGATCGGTTTGGATTCCGTAGAAATACTGGAACACGTGAGGCAATACTGACCTTACGACTTATCTTAGAAGAAAGATTAAGGAAAGGCAAACTTACGTTTCTAGCATTTGTAGACTTAGAGAAAGCTTTTGACAATGTTGACTGGAATACTCTCTTTCAAATTCTACAGGTAGCAGGGGTAAAATACAGCGAGCGAAAGGCTATTTACAATTTGTACAGAAACCAGATGGCAGTTATAAGAGTCGAGGGGCATGAGAGGGAAGCAGCGGTTGGGAAGGGAGTGAGACAGGGTTGTAGCCTCTCCCCAATGTTATTCAATCTCTATATTGAGCAAGCAGTAAAGGAAACAAAAGAAAAATTTGGAGTAGGTATTAAAATCCATGGACAAGAAATAAAGACTTTGAGGTTCGCCGATGACATTGTAATTCTGTCAGAGACAGCAAAGGACTTGGAAGAGCAGTTGAACGGAATGGATGGTGTCTTGAAGGCAGGATATAAGATGAACATCAACAAAAGCAAAACGAGGATAATGGAATGTAGTCGAATTAAGTCGGGTGATGCTGAGGGTATTAGATTAGGAAATGAGACACTTAAAGTAGTAAAGGAGTTTTGCTATTTGGGGAGCAAAATAACTGATGATGGTCGAAGTAGAGAGGATATAAAATGTAGACTGGCAATGGCAAGGAAAGCGTTTCTGAAGAAGAGAAATTTGTTAACATCGAGTATAGATTTAAGTGTCAGGAAGTCGTTTCTGAAAGTATTTGTATGGAGTGTAGCCATGTATGGAAGTGAAACATGGACGGTAAATAGTTTGGACAAGAAGAGAATAGAAGCTTTTGAAATGTGGTGCTACAGAAGAATGCTGAAGATTAGATGGGTAGATCACATAACTAATGAGGAAGTATTGAATAGGATTGGGGAGAAGGGAAGTTTGTGGCACAACTTGACCAGAAGAAGGGATCGGTTGGTAGGACATGTTCTGAGGCATCAAGGGATCACCAATTTAGTATTGGAAGGCAGCGTGGAGGGTAAAAATCGTAGGGGGAGACTAAGAGATGAATACACTAAACAGATTCAGAAGGATGTAGGTTGCAGTAGGTACTGGGAGATGAAGAAGCTTGCACAGGATAGAGTAGCATGGAGAGCTGCATCAAACCAGTCTCAGGACTGAAGACCACAACAACAACAACGATTTCCGAAATGGAACGTCCCATGCTTCTAGCTCCAGCTAACATTCCGCTTTCAGAGTCTGTTAATTCCCATACTGCGGCCCTAATGACGTCGAAAACCTTTTTGTATGAATCACTGTAGTACAAGTGACAGTTCCACCAAAGCACCGCCCTTTTATACCTTGTGTACGCGATGACACCGCCATCTGTATATCTGTTTATCACTGTCCCATGATTTTTGTCACTTCAGTGTAAAACGTAAACTAGCAATGGGAAGAAAAGCGTTTCTGAATATAGAAAATGGTTCAAATGGCTCGGAGCACTATGGGACTTAACATCTGAGGTCATCAGTCCCCTAGAACTTACAACTACTTAAACCTAACTAACCTAAGGACGTCACACACATCCATGCCCGAGGCAGGATTCGAACCTGCGACCGTAGTGGTCGCGCGGTACCAGACTGAAGCGCCTGAATATAGAATTAAGTGTTAAGAAGTCTTTTCTGAAGGTACTTGTCAGGACTATAGCCTTGTGTTGGAGAGAAACGTGAACTACATGCAGTTCACACAATCAGAAATAGCCCGCATCTCGTGGTCGTGCGGTAGCGTTCTCGCTTCCCACGCCCGGGTTCCCGGGTTCGATTCCCGGCGGGGTCAGGGATTTTCTCTGCCTCGTGATGGCTGGGTGTTGTGTGCTGTCCTTAGGTTAGTTAGGTTTAATTAGTTCTAAGTTCTAGGCGACTGATGACCTCAGCAGTTGAGTCGCATAGTGCTCAGAGCCATTTGAACCACAATCAGAGAATAAAAGCTTTTAAAATGTAGAGCTATAGGAGAATGTTGAAGATTAGATTAGCAGATCGATTAATAAATGAGGAGGCACTGAATACAATCGAGGAGAAAAGAAATTTATGGCACAACTTGACTGAAAGAAGGGATCTTCTGACGTGGCACTTTCTGAAACGTCAAGGAGTCGTCATTTTAGTAATGGAAGAAAGTTCCGGAGGTGGGGGGTGAGGGACGGCAAAATTTGGAGGGGGAGGTCAAGGTGTCTATACAGTAAGCAGATTCAAACGGATATATACTGCAGTAGTTATGCAGAGATGAAGAGTGTTGCACAGAATTGACTAGCATGGATTAGTTGTCACTCGGCGCCTTCTGCCCGTACCCTCTCCCCAAGCATTTGATTCGCCTTCTGTTACTAACTCAAGCGATTGGCGAAAGCAATTGTTAACCCTCGGTTTAGCAAGGATTAGTCTATTGTATATTCGAATACACCACATGTTGGTAACCAATAACTCCACATCTACCACTAGAAAACGTTGTTTATTGTATTGGTTCGAAAGGTTCAAATGGCTGTGAGCACTATGGGACTCAACTTCTGAGGTCATCACTCCCCTAGAACTTAGAACTACTTAAACCTAACTAACCTAAGGACATCACACACATCCATGCCCGAGGCAGGATTCGAACCTGCGACCGTAGCGGTCTCGCGGTTCCAGACTGTAGTGCCTAGAACCGCACGGCCACTCCGGCCGGCGTTTATTGTATTGTTTTTCTTGCGGTACTTATACTCTTTGTCTTTAAATGTAACTAAGTAGATAAAATTCAATAACTCAAAATACCCACTTGTGACTTAGCACTTCCTTTCGCCTCCTCCTTCAATCCTTTCAAGGTTGTCTAGTAATACACTAGCTGGACAAAAGTATCCGGACATCTATTAACGGAAATTAATGTAGGGTGCGTCCTTCGCTTCGCCTTCATGAAGTCTGCTGGGGTCATTTTCAGTGAGACGTTAAATGTATGTGCAGCAATGGCAGCCATTCTTCGTCAGGTAGGGACGATATTTTTGCATGCATATTTGACCATCTAATAGGATAGACAGCAAAAGTCAACGAACTAGTTTCACGCGTAAGAAGAAGCAACTGACATGCAGTTTAAAGACTTCTCTTATGTACCAAAGCAAAAAAAAAAAGTAGCAGGATAAATTAACTGGAGCATAAGTGTTGCAGAAGTGACAATCATAATGCTTAACATGCATGATACCTTGCAGCATGTGGCATATTAACAGATAATATATTCTGAAAATAATGATACACTAATGAACAACATTTCAATATTACTATTTTAGTCAGCAGGAAGTATCATATTTTGTGACGTTAACAGGAATGGGGTGCTGTGCTTAACCATGAATCTCGTACACTAACGGAAAAAATCTCTACACGAAGAAGGTGTCGTGTGACATAAGCGAAAGGTGGTAGGCGTATATCTAGATCTGAAATAGGTCTGTTCAAATTTCGGGCAAGTCGCGTACGAGTGGTATTAATGGCCCCGCTATGAGGATGCAAATCAGGTTGGCTTTAAATACACGCTGTAACGGTCGTCAGCAGCCTTACTTACCTCTGAGATTGGATGTTGTGAATTCATGTTAGTGAAGAATGCCTTTAAGGCAACAAACATCTACATCTACATCTACATCCATACTCCGCAAGTCACCTGACGGTGTGTGGCGGAGGGTACCTTGAGTACCTCTATCGGTTCTCCCTTCTATTCCAGTCTCGTATTGTTCGTGGAAAGAAGGATTGTCGGTATGCCACTGTGTGGGCTCTAATCTCTCTGATTTTATCCTCATGGTCTCTTCGCGAGATATACGTAGGATGGAGCAATATACTGCTTGACTCTTCGGTGAAGGTATGTTCTCGAAACTTTGACAAAAGCCCGTACCGAGCTACTGAGCGTCTCTCCTGCAGAGTCTTCCACTGGAATTTATCTATCATCTCCGTAACGCTTTCGCGATTACTAAATGATCCTGTAACGAAGCGCGCTGCTCTCCGTTGGATCTTCTCTATATCTTCTTTCAACCCTATCTGGTACGGATCCCACACTGCTGAGCAGTATTCAAGCAGTGGGTGAACAAGCGTACTGTAACCTACTTCCTTTGTTTTCGGATTGCATTTCCTTAGGATTCTTCCAATGAATCTCAGTCTGGCATCTGCTTTACCGACGATCAACATTATATGATCATTCCATTTTAAATCACTCCTAATGCGTACTCCCAGATAATTTATGGTATTAACTGCTTCCAGTTGCTGACCTGCTATTTTGTAGCTAAATGATAAAGGATCTATCTTTCTGTGTATTCGCAGCACATTACACTTGTCTACATTGAGATTCAATTGCCATTCCCTGCACCATGCGTCAATTCGCTGCAGATCCTCCCGCATTTCAGTACAATTTTCCATTGTTACAACCTCTCGATACACCACAGCATCATCTGCAAAAAGCCTCAGTGAACTTCCGATGTCATCCACCAGGTCATTTATGCATATTGTGAATAGCAACGGTCCTATGACACTCCCCTGCGGCACACCTGAAATCACTCTTACTTCGGAAGACTTCTCTCCATTGAGAATGACATGCTGCGTCCTGTTATCTAGGAACTCCTCAATCCAGTCACACAATTGGTCTGATAGTCCATATGCTCTTACTTTGTTCATTAAACGACTGTGGGGAACTGTATCGAACGAGATTATCAATAACTCACTGAATTTGAGAGAGGTCATGTAATAGGCCTACGAGAATCTGGATGTTCCTTCTGTGATAATGCAGAAAGACTTGGCAGAAATGTAGCCACTGCACATGATTGCTGGCAGCGGTGGTCACAGTCGCAAGAAGACCGGGCTGCTGAAGACCACGTGCCACTACCGGAATGGAAGACCATAGTGTCCGGCATACGGTTCTGGATCATCGTACAGCACCTGTAGCAGAAATCTGAGCAGCAGCTGGCACCTCAGTGACACAATGAACCGTTACAAATCGGTTACTTCGAGGACAGCTCCCAGCCAGACGCACTGTAACGTGCATTCCACTGACCCCGAACCATTCCCACTTGCGACTTCAGTGGTGTCAAGCGAGACCTCTTGAGTAATGTACGGAACCTCGTGTGGGCGACCTGGTCCCCTTATCGGTCACGCTTGAAGCATGTCTAGGATATGCCGGGAAAACGTGTGCGTTTTAATATCGGCGTGCAGAACGCAATCTTCTGGCATGGAAAAAAATTAAGATGCTCCGGAACTCCCTATACTTGCAATGTTAAAATAATGCTTATAAATTACATCTTTCCTCACAAAGTATTTGAAGTAGGAAGTTGAACTTTTTACAGATTATTTATTGGAATATGGGCTACAACTTAATACAGGGATTTTACAAAATTTCTAGTTCAGTTATTAAAGATGATTTTTTTTTCAATTGTAATGAAAATTCACAACATTTTTTTGCAATTTTTTATTTATATATTCAAAAATATACAGTTTTTTGGAAAAAGGCTGTGTTAAATTATGCAGAAGGTACTGTGTAACATTTACTGAAAGTTTGAAACAAATATCTTTGGAAGATCCTTAGAAAACATGTAATTAGTATGAGAAAATAAAAGTTTTGGGAATCGAGCGACAAAGATTGGATTAACTTTTTAGTGCATTCCAGGTCCATAGGATGGATTATCTTCATCCTCTGCAAACTCCTCCTCCGGCTTCCTCTTGTTTCTCCTCCTGTTTACTCTTGCTTGTATTTCCAGACTCTTTACAGCCCTGTCTGCAGCCCAAAGGCGTTCCTTGTCTAAAGCAAGCATCGCTCGTACCATGTTAGAACCTATCTTCATTCCCATATTTCTAAATACCTTGCACCTTACAATGCTGCCATCATTGAAAGTCGCAACAGCATCATACACACCAAAGTGAAGTGTTTCTATTCCAACAAATACAGTCTTGGGGATTCTCGACCATATAACACTATTTACACTTTCATTGGGGTTTTGAGTTTTTCCGTGAATACACTTTTTCAACAGTTCAGTTGCTGCTAAGTCTCTGAAAATAGGTTAGCCACAACACATACTTTATCTCACATCACTAAAATGTACCTGATGAACACGGACGTTAATAACAACACCATTTGACAGCAGTTTAACAGCGCCACAGTGGGTCACGCCCATGTAAAACACATTTCAAAAAAATTTAAAAATAGTTGTACTCTTCGGAATTGAATAAATTATATATCTATTAAAAGGTAATAGTCTGCAGATTCAGAAAACGCAAAAAAGTAAAAATTGAACTTTTCATGATTTTGAGCCTTTCCGGAGCCCCTTAATGAGAGACTGTTCCAGATGCTGATATGTACTTTACTCAAGTCCACAATCGCTTTAGGCCTTCACATTCAGGCCGTTTCGAAATGTATCTGTAATTGCTACTGTTAATGCATGATGGATACATAAATATTTTACATAATAGGAGCTACACTTACACAGAATAAGTACAGAAAGAACACATTCTTCGATGTTCTGTTGTGAGTCAACTCAAATGATAAAGAAAGGAAACGTTTGGCGGTTTCAGAAGTTATGTGCCCTAACAATAGCATGAGAAAAATGGACATGTCATTCCAATACTTTCAGTGAATCGAATTGTACAGTTTTATTACATGACACGCCAGTTTTTCTCGCAGTATCATTGGGAATATGGCTTTTAAATCCACCACACTTATAGTTTTATGTCATTTGACGTTGATGAAGAGTAGCATAATATAAGCTATAAATT
Organism: Schistocerca cancellata; assembly: GCF_023864275.1. NCBI lineage: Eukaryota > Metazoa > Arthropoda > Insecta > Orthoptera > Acrididae > Schistocerca > Schistocerca cancellata. The sequence goes on from NC_064626.1 coordinate 1,246,749,267, forward strand.
CTTTCTGTACTTATACTGTATATGTATAAGCTTTGTATTTCGTCTCCTGTTGCGTAAAATAGGTACATCATATTATGCACTAACTGTTGTGGACTGACAAGACAGCCAGTCCACAGTGACGGGTAACCGAAAGGCACGCGTTTACACACGCCGGCTGGCGTTAGGTCTGAAACAGGATACGTAATGAATGCTATAAAGAAAAGTACGTAGCTGCTGGAATACTTAACTTTAATCCATCATTTGTATACAGCATTCTTGATGATACGAGTGAGACTCTCTCTAGAAATGGTTAATGGCGCCTTGCTAGGTCGTAGCCATGGACTTAGCTGAAGGCTATTCTATCTCTCGGCTAATGAGAGAAAGGCTTCGTCAGTGTAGTCGCTAGCAAAGACGTCCGTACAACTGGGCGAGTGCTAGTCAGTCTCTCTAGACCTGCCGTGTGGTGGCGCTCGGTCTACAATTACTGACAGTGGCGACATGCGGGTCCGACATGTAATAATGGACCGCGGCCGATTTAAAGCTACCACCTAGCAAGTGTGGTGTCTGGCGGTGACACCACACTAACAATGGCAGTTTCACATCCACGTGAAAATGGCCTGGATCTGAAGGCTGAAACCGGTCGTGGGCTTAGGTAAAAAACGTATCAGTTACTGGAGCGGTCTTCACTAATTGTATACACGGTTGCGGGATAACAGCACTCTCCGAACATGGAGAACCTAAACGAGGGTCATTCCATAAATTATGGCAACTATCGTATATCATGCGAACGTGTGGCATCACCGTAATCGTAGGAAATACATTCGAAAGCCGGCGGCAAACATCGTCGAAATCAACCGACAGACGGCGACCACATGCGAGGACGGCTGGGTAACAGAGCCTGAAAAATTCGGTGTGACGTTGGCCCTGGTACAGGTTCGCTCCACCCCCATCCACAGTACTCACCAGGTCTCAGTCTATGAGTCTTCGATCTCATGTCACAATTGAAGAAACCAGTAACCATTGCGTGGGAGACGCTTTGCAAACGGGACGAATATCTTCACAGCATTTTGACGATGGGTGGCACAGACTGATGGTAACGCCAATGTCAGTCGATGCCTTCCCCATCGTTGGCAACTCTGTGTGTGTGCGCTGAGGGATTATTTGAAGAATAGTAGTTGAAGGGAACGTGGAATGCATGCTCACAGAAGACCAGTTTGGCTTTAGAAGAGGGAGAGGTACGCGAGAAGGCTCATAATAGAAAAAAGAATGGAAAAAGGGAAGGACACCTACATAGCATTTATTGACCTCGAAAAAGCCTTTGATAAGGTTGAATGGAAAAAGCTATTCCAGATATTGAGGGAAACTGGAGCTAAGTATAAGGACAGGAGAACGATATGGTATATATACAAAGAAGAGGTGGCAATAGTGAGATGTGGGGAACATCAACAACAAGCAAAAATTAAACAGGGTGTGAGACAGGGATGTGCACTCTCCCCTGTCCTCTTTAATATGTACATACAGAAAGCAATGGACGAGGTCAGAGAAAAGTTAGGACAAGCTAATGGAATCAGGATCCAGGGAAAAATAGTTGATATGCTGCGTTTTGCGGATGACATTGCTGTCCTAGCGGAAAATGAGGAAGAATTACAAGTAGTGTTGGAGGAAATGGAAAACACTCTTGCTACACGGTACAACATGAAAATTAATAAGTCAAAAACAAAAATCTTAGTTGCAAGCAAACAAAATAATCAAGCAATTACGAATATAAGGCTGAATGGAGAGAAGCTGAAAGAAATACAAGACTTTGTCTACTTGGGAAGCAGAATAACATCAGATGGTCGTAGAAGGAAAGATGTAATAAGTAGAATAAATCAGGCAAAGATTGCATTCTATAAAAGGAAAGGACTCCTCACATCAAATATGATAAGTCTGTCGTTAAGGAAGCGGTTAATAAAGACCTTTGTTGGGAGTGTGCTTCTCTACGGCAGCGAAACCTGGACACTTGGAGAGGACGAAAGAAGAAGGATTGAAGGATTCGAAATGTGGTGTCTGCGAAGGATGTTAAAAATTCCATGGACGGCCAGGATGACAAATGAAGAAATCCTGCAGAGAGGGGAGGAGGTTCCAGTTCTTTGGAAGACGGTCAAGAAGAGGAGAGATATATGGATGGGACACATTCTGAGACATGAAAGTCTTCTCCACACTATAACGGAAGGCCTTGTGGAGGGCAAAAGGGCAAGAGGCAGACCTAGAAGAAAGTACATAAGCCAGATAATGCAGGACCTAGGATGCGGAAGTTTCACGGAATTGAAGAGGCTGGCCGACAATCGCACTGAATGGAGAGCTGCTGCAAATCAATCTTAGGATTGGCAACTTAAAAAGAAGAAGTAGTTGATTTTGATCCATTTTTGTTCCATTTGTACTCGTTCACAATGAAGGTACACAGAGTTCCAATGCGTGTGTTTCATTTCACACTTTAACGTGACCTCCTGTACTGGAATCCTGTTTTATGAATTCAGATATACACCGCCGTACTGGTGCATGCACGTCGTGAAATTTTTACTTTGTCCCAATATCGCAGGAATAGCTGCCATGACGTATGGAATCAGCCTCGAAAATAGTAAGATATTCCTCAAGATGGCGTCCGTATGCTATTCGCTGCCAAGACACATCTGCATCTACATCTACGTGATTACTCTGCTATTCACCTGGCAGAGAGTTCAATGAACCACCTTCAAACTGTCTCTCTACCGTTCCACTCTCGAACGCGCGCGGGAAAAACGAGCACTTAAATTTTTCTGTGCGAGCCCTGATTTCTCTCATTTTAGTGTGATGATCATTTCTCCCTATGTAGGTGGGTGCCAACAGAATCTTTTCGCAATATGAGGAGAAAACTGGTGATTGAAATTTCATGAGAAGATCCCGTCGCAACAAAAAACGCCGTTGTTTTAATGATTGCCACTCAAATTCACGTATCATGTCTGTGACACTGTCTCCCCTACTTCGCGATAATACAAAACGAGCTGCCCTTCTTTGCACTTTTTCGATGTCATCCGTCAGTCCCATGTGATGCGGATCCCACACCACGGAGCAGTACTCCAGAATAGGGCGGAGAAGTGTTGTGCAATCATTGTCTTTGGTAGTCCTGTTGCACATTCCAAGTGTTCTACCACTGAATGGCAGTCTTTGGTTGGCTCTGACAACAACATTATCTATGTGATCGTTCCAATTTAGGTTATTTGTTGCTGTAATCCCTAAGTATTTAGTTGAAATTACTGGCTTCTGATTTGTGTGACATATTGCGTAATCGAATTTAGCTAACTTCTTTCGGTATTCATATGAATAACTTCACACTTTTCCTTATTCAGAATCCATTGCCACTTTTCGCACCATACAGATATCTTATCTAAATCATTTTGCAAGTCGTTTTGATCATCTGATGGCTTGACAAAACGGTAAATGACAGCATCATCTACAATCTAAGACGGCTACTGAGATTGTCTCCTATGCCGTTAATATAGATCAGAAACAATGGAGGGCCTATAATACTTCCTTGGGGAACGCCGTTATTATTTCTGTTTTATTCGATGACTTTCCGTCTATTACTGCATACTGTGACCTTTCTGACAGGAAATCACGAATCCAGTCGCACAGCTGAGGCGATATTCCATAGGCACGCACTTTGGTTAGAAGACGATTGTAAGGAACGGTGTCGAAAGCCTTCTGGAAATCTAAAAATATGGAATCAGTTTGACATCCCCTGTCGATAGCACTCATTACTTCATGAGTAGAAAGAGCCAGTTGTGTTTCGCAAGAACGATATTTTCTGTATCCGTGCTATGTGTCAATAAATCGTTTTCTTCCAGGTACTTCCTAATGTTCGAATACTGTATATGTTCCAAAACCCTACTGCAAATCGACGTTAGTGATATGGTCCTGTAATTCAACGGATTTATCCTACTTCCATTTTTGGGTATTGGTGTGACTTGAGCAATTTTCCGGGCTTTAGGTACGGATCTTTCTGTGAGCGAGCGGTTGTATATAATTGCTAAATATGGAGGTATTTTATCAGCATAGTCTGAGAGGAACCTGACTGGTATACAATCTGGACCGGAGACCTTGCCTTTATTAAGTGATTTAAGCTGCTCTGAGACACCGAGGGTATCTATTTCTATGGTTCTCATCTTGATAGTTGTTCTTGATAGGAATTTTGGAACATTTACTTCGTCTTCTTTGGTGAAGGTGTTTCGGAAAATCGTGTTTGATAACCCTGCTTTAGTGGCACTGTCATCAATGACTTCGCCGTTGTTATCGCACAGGAAGGTAGTGATTGTGTCTTGCCACCGAATACAAGAACGTATTCCTGCCTGCGAGAGTCACGACTCATACCGATCACTGTGATCGACAATAGTTCCAAATGGAAAGAAAGGCAAATCATTTAACACCCGTTATGTGATCAACACGTTAACGAAATTTAAGAAATACGGACTTATGCCTCACTGTGTAGCACTTCCCCATCTTCCTTGGGGAACGCCGTTATTATTTCTGTTTTATTCGATGACTTTCCGTCTATTACTGCATACTGTGACCTTTCTGACAGGAAATCACGAATCCAGTCGCACAGCTGAGGCGATATTCCATAGGCACGCACTTTGGTTAGAAGACGATTGTAAGGAACGGTGTCGAAAGCCTTCTGGAAATCTAAAAATATGGAATCAGTTTGACATCCCCTGTCGATAGCACTCATTACTTCATGAGTAGAAAGAGCCAGTTGTGTTTCGCAAGAACGATATTTTCTGTATCCGTGCTATGTGTCAATAAATCGTTTTCTTCCAGGTACTTCCTAATGTTCGAATACTGTATATGTTCCAAAACCCTACTGCAAATCGACGTTAGTGATATGGTCCTGTAATTCAACGGATTTATCCTACTTCCATTTTTGGGTATTGGTGTGACTTGAGCAATTTTCCGGGCTTTAGGTACGGGGGGATACGGAATCGGATTTTGGGTTAAAAAATCGAATTTTTTTTTATTGGCGTATTATATTCTGCCATGTTTCCTCTTTAAAATGACGTATCATACATAGCTCTACTACAATTATAACTATTTTATTTTTATATATTTGTGAGATCGGGTATTGCGCTTTAGTTATACACGTCTCTCGTGGCTGACCATGAACTTTTTGGCAGTACCTTTAAAGTGACATGAATTCAAATATCCCGGTTTCCAGCGACTATTTATACACTAGTTGCCCGAAAATGTTTCTCTCTGGTTTCCTCAAGTTACTCTTTGACTTTGTGGCGGGACTGTTTTGTAAACAGTGTGATATAAGAAAGTAGTTGTTGTTGAGTTATTTCGTATTTAGTGCTTCATTTTTCGCAGTGAAAATGCCTAGAGCTAAAGCAAAAGTATTTAAAAAGCGTGTGAACTGGCAAAAGAAAAGAAATAATGATTCATTAGCAAAGCAAAGCAGTTCATCATCATCACTGTTGGAAAATGTGAATCCACTTATTACTGATTTGCCGAACGAACTTACACCAAATGAAAACAGTGCTTCTCATAAAAAACTAAGAGATTTGGAAGAGAAATATAATTTACTTGATAGAGGGAATGAAGTTTTTGAACTCATTGATACGAATACATTGTGTGAAGCTCTTGAAAACAGTTTGTGCTGCAAAAAATGTCATGGAAACGTTTCTCTGAAAGTAGAATCCCATGTTGGCCTGGCTGCCCAGTTTAATTTAATATGCAGTGTTTGTAAATACAGCTGTAAGTTTCCAAGTTCGGTTTCAGTAACTGTAAATAATGGATACAAGAAAACTGAACTTTATAGTGTAAATATTAGGTTAGTTTATGGATTGCGAGCAATTGGTAAGGGCAAAGCAGCTGGTGATATGCTATGTGGTGTTCTAAATCTTCCAAGTGCACCTTCAAAGTTTGAAGCTTACAATTATGTGCTAGGATCTGCAGTTGAAGATGTAGCACAGAAGTCAATGCAGGTTGCTGTGGAAGAAGCAGTGGAAGAAAATGACGGCAGTCGTGACCTCACAGTGGCGTTTGATGGCACGTGGCAGAAAAGGGGCCACACCTCCAACAATGGTGTTGTAACAGCAACTAGTGTTGATACTGGCAAGGTTATTGATGTTGCAATAATGTCTAAATACTGTAGGTGCACAGGCAGGCTGAAAAATGAACACAGTGATGACTGTATTGCTAATTATTATGGTAGTAGTGGTGGCATGGAGGTTGCTGGGGTGAAGAAAATTTTTCATCGCTCTTCACAGTGGTATAATGTTCGCTATGTCAAATATCTGGGAGATGGTGACTCTAAAGCATTCAAAGAAGTTTTGGAAAGCAAACCATATGGGAACAGTGTAAATATAAGCAAACTTGAATGTATAGGACATGTGCAGAAGAGAATGGGTGCCAGGCTGAGAAGGTTAAAATCAGTTATGAAAGGGAAAAAACTAGATGATGGGAAAACCTTGGATGGCAGAGGAAGATTGACTGATTCCATAATAGACCACATTCAGAACTGCTATGGCCTTGCAATCAGGCAAAATACAGGCAATCTTGAAGAAATGAGGAGAGCTATATGGGCTTTATATTTCCACACCGCATCCACGGATGAGCATCCACAACATGGTTTGTGCCCCAAAGGTGAAAACAGCTGGTGTAAATACAATAGGGGACTAACAACAGGAGAGAAATACATTCACCACCACAGTCTACCATCAGCCATCATGGCAGAAATAAAGCCCATTTTCAGAGATCTGGCTGACAGAAGTCTTCTGATGAAATGTCTTCACGGAAAAACGCAGAACCCCAACGAGTGCTTGAATAGTGTGATATGGCATCGTCTCCCAAAAACAGTGTTTGTCGGAATTAATACACTACATTTTGGTGTGTATGATGCTGTGGCAACCTTCAATCTTGGAAATATAACTAAATGCCAGGTCCTTCAAAAGTTGGGTATGTGTGTTGGTTCCCGTACGGTACATGCTATGTTCTTTTTAGATCAGCACAGACTAAGGCATGCTGATAATATAATCAAGACATTAGTGAAAAAAGCAAGACAGGTGCAGAGGGGTGCCAAAAGAAGACTTGAAGATGATTATGAAGACTGTGAAGGGGGTATTAGCTACGGATCAGGAATGTTTTAATCTTCTTTCTCCGTTTCCCGTAAGTTTACTTTTTACTTCATCTAGGAACATTATCTCAGGTACTGGTCAACCTAGAAGTCTGAAATTTTTATGACGTAGTGACATAGGTCCCTATTACATACTGAAACAACGATTTTTTAATTACTTGATTTACAAAAGACTTAGGGGTGATAGTCTAGTAAAAAGCGATGGAAAAAATTTACTTAAAAATAAATGTACAATATCTCTGTAAGAAAATACTTTGACAATAAACTGTTGTTTCAGTATTGTTGTAACATATGAATGCACATACAGTAAAATTTTTACCTCTCTGTCTCCAGTAGTTTGTGAGAAAATGTTCCCTATAGTAGGCATATATTAACATTGCGGGGATAGGTGATTCCGTATCCCCTTAATATAGATCAGAAACAATGGAGGGCCTATAATACTTCCTTGGGGAACGCCGTTATTATTTCTGTTTTATTCGATGACTTTCCGTCTATTACTGCATACTGTGACCTTTCTGACAGGAAATCACGAATCCAGTCGCACAGCTGAGGCGATATTCCATAGGCACGCACTTTGGTTAGAAGACGATTGTAAGGAACGGTGTCGAAAGCCTTCTGGAAATCTAAAAATATGGAATCAGTTTGACATCCCCTGTCGATAGCACTCATTACTTCATGAGTAGAAAGAGCCAGTTGTGTTTCGCAAGAACGATATTTTCTGTATCCGTGCTATGTGTCAATAAATCGTTTTCTTCCAGGTACTTCCTAATGTTCGAATACTGTATATGTTCCAAAACCCTACTGCAAATCGACGTTAGTGATATGGTCCTGTAATTCAACGGATTTATCCTACTTCCATTTTTGGGTATTGGTGTGACTTGAGCAATTTTCCGGGCTTTAGGTACGGATCTTTCTGTGAGCGAGCGGTTGTATATAATTGCTAAATATGGAGGTATTTTATCAGCATAGTCTGAGAGGAACCTGACTGGTATACAATCTGGACCGGAGACCTTGCCTTTATTAAGTGATTTAAGCTGCTCTGAGACACCGAGGGTATCTATTTCTATGGTTCTCATCTTGATAGTTGTTCTTGATAGGAATTTTGGAACATTTACTTCGTCTTCTTTGGTGAAGGTGTTTCGGAAAATCGTGTTTGATAACCCTGCTTTAGTGGCACTGTCATCAATGACTTCGCCGTTGTTATCGCACAGGAAGGTAGTGATTGTGTCTTGCCACCGAATACAAGAACGTATTCCTGCCTGCGAGAGTCACGACTCATACCGATCACTGTGATCGACAATAGTTCCAAATGGAAAGAAAGGCAAATCATTTAACACCCGTTATGTGATCAACACGTTAACGAAATTTAAGAAATACGGACTTATGCCTCACTGTGTAGCACTTCCCCATTTCCATCACTGTAAACGAAACAAAAATCATGCCACGTCAACCATTCGCTGCTTATGGACGTAGAAGTGGAGCCAGATCGGTTCGATGGATCTTCCATCGTGCTGTTGCGTCGGCTTTCTTTTTTTGAGTCATCGGCCTTCTGAGTAGTTTGATGCGGTTCGCCATGAATTCCTCTCATGCGCCAACCTCTTCATTTCACAGAAGCACTAGCACCCTACGTCGTCAATTACTTGCTGGATGTATTCCATTCTTCGTCTTACCCTACAGTTTTTACCCTCTACAGTTCCCTGTAGTACCTCGAAGCTGATTCCCTTATGCCTTAAATAACGTCCTATCAGTCTGCCCTTTGTTCTCGACATTGTTTCCTGTATATTTCTTTCTTCCCCGATTCTCCGGAGACTCTCCTCTTTTGTCATCTTACATGACCAGATAATTTTCATCGTTGAATACTTCATCTGTTCTTTAATACTGTATTAAGTAGGCCTCCCAACTAGCTCTGCAGATGATGAAGAAATTGATGAAATGTATGATGAGATAAAAGAAATTATTCAGGTAGTGAAGGGAGGCGAAAATTTAATAGTCATGGGTGACTGGAATTCGTCAGTAGGAAAAGCGAGAGAAGGAAACATAGTAGCTGAATATGGATTGGGGGAAAGAAATGAAAGAGGAAGCCGCCTTGTAGAATTTTGCACAGAGCATAACTTAATCATAGCTAACACTTGGTTCAAGAATCATAAAAGAAGGTTGTATACCTGGAAGAATCCTGGAGATACTAAAAGGTATCAGATAGATTATATAATGGTAAGACAGAGATTTAGGAACCAGGTTTTAAATTGTAAGACATTTCCAGGGGCAGATGTGGATTCTGACCACAATCTATTGGTTATGAACTGCAGATTGAAACTGAAGAAACTGCAAAAAGGTGGGAATTTAAGGAGATGGGACCTGGATAAACTGAAAGAACCGGAGGTTGTAGAGAGTTTCAGGGAGAGCATAAGGGAATAATTGACAGGAATGGGGGAAAGAAATACAGTAGAAGAAGAATGGGTAGCTCTGAGGGATGAAGTAGTGAAGGCAGCAGAAGGTCAAGTAGGTAAAAAGACGAGGGCTAATAGAAACCCTTGGGTAACAGAAGAAATATTGAATTTAATTGATGAAAGGAGAAAATATAAAAATGCAGTAAATGAAGCAGGCAAAAAGGAATACAAACGTCTCAAAAATGAGATCGACAGGAAGTGCAAAATGGCTAAGCAGGGATGGCTAGAGGACAAATGTAAGGATGTAGAGGCTTGTCTCACTAGGGGTAAGATAGATACTGCCTACAGGAAAATTAAAGAGACCTTTGGAGAGAAGAGAACCACTTGTATGAACATAAAGAGCTCAGATGGAAACCCAGTTCTAAGCAAAGAAGGGAAAGCAGGAAGGTGGAAGGAGTATATAGAGGGTCTATACAAGGGCGATGTACTTGAGGACAATATTATGGAAATGGAAGAGGATGTAGATGAAGATGAAATGGGAGATAAGATACTGCGTGAAGAGTTTGACAGAGCACTGAAAGACCTGAGTCGAAACAAGGCCCCGGGAGTAGACAACATTCCATTAGAACTACTGATGGCCTTCGGAGAGCCAGTCATGACAAAACTCTACCATCTGGTGAGGAAGATGTATAAGATAGGCGAAATACCCACAGACTTCAAGAAGAATATAATAATTCCAATCCCAAAGAAAGCAGGTGTTGACAGATGTGAAAATTACCGAACTATCAGTTTAATAAGTCACAGCTGCAAAATACTAACGCGAATTCTTTACAGACGAATGGAAAAACTGGTAGAAGCGGACCTCGGGGAAGATCAGTTTGGATTCCGTAGAAATATTGGAACACGTGAGGCAATACTAACCTTAAGACTTATCTTAGAAGAAAGATTAAGAAAAGGCAAACCTACGTTTCTAGCATTTGTAGACTTAGAGAAAGCTTTTGACAACGTTAACTGGAATACTCTCTTTCAAATTCTGAAGGTGGCAGCGGTAAAATACAGGGAGCGAAAGGCTATTTACAATTTGTACAGAAATCAGATGGCAGTTATAAGAGTCGAGGGGCATGAAAGGGAAGCAGTGGTTGGGAAAGGAGTGAGACAGGGTTGTAGCCTCTCCCCGATGTTATTCAATCTGTATATTGAGCAAGCAGTAAAGGAAACAAAAGAAAAATTCGGAGTAGGTATTAAAATTCATGGAGATGAAGTAAAAACTTTGAGGTTCGCCGATGACATTGTAATTCTGTCAGAGACTGCAAAGGACTTGGAAGAGCAGTTGAACGGAATGGACAGTGTCTTGAAAGGAGGATATAAGATGAACATCAACAAAAGCAAAACGAGGATAATGAAATGTAGTCAAATTAAATCGGGTGATGCTGAGGGGATTAGATTAGGAAATGAGACACTTAAAGTAGTAAAGGAATTTTGCTATTTAGGAAGTAAAATAACTGATGATGGTCGAAGTAGAGAGGATATAAAATGTAGACTGGCAATGGCAAGGAAAGCGTTTCTGAAGAAGAGAAATTTGTTAACATCGAGTATAGATTTAAGTGTCAGGAAGTCGTTTCTGAAAGTATTTGTATGGAGTGTAGCCATGTATGGAAGTGAAACATGGACGATAACCAGTTTGGACAAGAAGAGAATAGAAGCTTTCGAAATGTGGTGCTACAGAAGAATGCTGAAGATTAGATGGGTAGATCACGTAACTAATGAGGAAGTATTGAATAGGATTGGGGAGAAGAGAAGTTTGTGGCACAACTTGACTAGAAGAAGGGATCGGTTGGTAGGACATGTTTTGAGGCATCAAGGGATCACAAATTTAGCATTGGAGGGCAGCGTGGAGGGTAAAAATCGTAGAGGGAGACCAAGAGATCAATACACTAAGCAGATTCAGAAGGATGTAGGTTGCGGTAGGTACTGGGAGATGAAGAGGCTTGCACAGGATAGAGTAGCATGGAGAGCTGCATCAAACCAGTCTCAGGACTGAAGACCACAACAACAACAAGTAGGCCTGAACAAAAAATTGCTTTTCTCAAAAAATTCATAAATGAGATCGCTCTGGAAGCTCATTTAGCTCGTTGGAGATTAGTTCTATCCTTTGGAAGCCTCTTCATCCCCGAATAACTACTCCAATCTACTTCCTTCTGAATCCGCTCTGTATTCATCTCTTGGTCTCTCTCTAGAATTTTTAACCCCCCATTTCCCCTCCAACAAACACTAAACTGACTGTTGCATGGTGCCTCAAGATGTGTCCTGTCAACCGATTCCTGCTTTCAGTCAAGTTGTGCCGTAACTTCTTCTTCTCAATTTATTCAGTATCTCCTCAGAAGCTGAACGATCTATCCAACTAATCTTCAACATTCTTCTGTAGCACCACACTTCAAAACTTCTATTCTCTTCTCGCCTGAACACCTCGACGTACACGTTTCACTTCCGTAGAAGGCTACACACCAGACAAATACGTCCAGAGAAGACTTTCTGACACATTTATACTAGATGACAAGTAATTCCTTGTTTTCAGTGTTAACAAATTCCCCCTTTTTCAGAATAGCTTGCATGCTACAGCCAATCTGTAATTTATATTCCTTCTACTTCGGCCATCATGTGTTGTTTTGTTGCCCATAAAGCAAAGCCCCTCTTCTACTTTTAGTATCTCATTTCCTATTCTAGTCACTCCATCAGCGACTAACTTAATTCGACTACATTCCACTACTTGTTTTGCGTGGCTGATTTTCATCTTATCTCTTTTCAAGACACTGTCCGTTCAATTCAGCTGCTTTTACAAGGCTTTCTTTCTCTGAGTGAATTAACTGAAAAGATTTTAGTTCTGCTTGCTCAACTAAAATTCCCTCTCCCAGTCACTGTTTGGTTTCGTTTGTTGCTTGCTCAGTTGTATAATGTCCGGTATAAGCTACAATTCCGTCGCATCGCTTCTCAACAACTGCTATCTTTTCATGTGTTATAACTAGAATCTCGTTTCTGTACAAGTTGTAAATCACCTCTCACTTCCGGCATTTTAGCCCAGCTACCTTCAGAATTTCAAAGTGTGTGTACCTGCCAACATTTTCAAAAACTTTCTCTAAATCTGTAAATGCTATAAATGTACGTTTCCCTTTCTTCCGTCTTTCTTCTGAGATAGGTCGTAGTCAGTACTGCCTGTATGTTCCTATATTTCTCCGGAACACCAACAGATTTTCCCCGAGGTCAGCTTTTACTAGCTTTTCTATTCTGGGAATTCAAAAAATGGTTCGAATGGCTCTGAGCACCATGGGACTTAACATCTGAGGTCATCAGTCACTTAGAACTTAGAACTACTTAAACCTAACTAACCTAAGGATATCACACACAGCCATTTCCGAGGCAGGATTCGAACCTGCGACCGTAGCGGTCTCGCGGTTTCGGATTGAAGTGCCTAGAACCGCGCGGCCACGGCGGCCAGCCCTGGGAATTCGTGTCCGTAGTTTTCAGTCGTGTCTTATTTAGCGAATAGTTCGGTAATACTCCCATCTGTCAGCGCCTGCTACTTGAGAATTAAAATACTTACATTATCCTTGATGTTTGAGTTTAATTCGCCCGTCTCATAAATATTGCACACCAAGTGGAGTAGCTTTGTTATAGTTTCTTCTCCTAAGAAACTCAGTAATTCTGAGGGAGTTTCGTCTATTGTAGGGGCTTGGTTTCGTCTTAGGTCTTTCAGTCCTCTGTCAGATTCTTCTCGCAATATCATGCCTCCCATCTCATCTTTAACTGCTTCCTCTTCCCTTTCTATAATAGAACCTTCAAGTTTATTTCCTCGTTATAGCCCTTCTGTGTATTCTGTGCACCTTTCAGCTTTTAGCTGAATGAGGTAGTCGCAGCAAAAGGCCTTGGAAAAAAGCAGAACTGACCAAAAAACACAATCCAAGATGTTGAACGTTAGCTCCGCGCCGAAGTAGGGCGGTTCGTATCCATTAGTCGCGGCTTAACGTGTCGCTTAACGCTAAGGTCTTAATACCCGATGTCAACAACGTCGTGCGCCGATTATCAATCACTCTGCCGCACTCCAGCGAACACGTTCCGTTTTTCTCTTTGCGCGTCCTTCTCCGCTCGAGCCGCGCATTATCTGCATTTTAAGACTCCTGGGTACGTCACTACAGCCGCGCACCCGAGCGGCTTAATTGCGCTAGTAAACAAACGGGATTCACGCTTTCGCAATCGCAGTGCGACTTCGCCCGGGAGGCTTCCGCAGTGGGTCACGTGCGCATGCGCGGGCCGCAGATAATTACGCGCAGGGGAAACGTGCGGAGTTGTCTCGCGCTGAGCCAAAGACCTTGTAAAAAATAACTAGACTCAATGATGGCGCTGCAGTCGCGGGATAATTTGAACCTTCGGCTGGACGCCATTGTAGTGGTGGTAGTCTGATGTGTTGTGTAGTACTGTTGTTTATGAAGACCCTGATTCAACGTTGTATATTTGTAGGGGCGTACATACAGTATTTGTTACTCGCAATTCTACTGTCTGTACGTTCCAATCAACAGAAGTACAATGGTGAGGAGTTGTGCAGCGATTAATTGTACAAATAAATTCGAGAAAGGAACGAATATTACATTTCACAGGTATGTGGATATTTTAAGTTGTTTTGTATGTCAGTGCACTTGCTTAGTAAATGTTTTTGTAACACGGTATTAGCATAATGTCTGTGCATATATTTGCAGGTTTCCTTTCTCATAACCACAGCTGTTACAAAAATGGTTACACGCTGTCAGGAGGCAAGATTTCCGACCGACAGAATACCATTTTATATGTTCCGATCATTTTGAAGAAAGTTGTTTCCTTGAAAATTACGTAAATCGCAGAAAGCTGAAAGATGATGCTATTCCATCCATCTTTCGTTTTCCAGACCATATACAGCAGAAGTTAAATTTTTTTTTGTGAACCAGATTTTATTTTAACTATAAAAGTTGAGTTGCAAGCAACACGAAATTTGAGTTAGCAGGCTTTTTATCGTTATAAAATGCAACTGAATGTGTGTAATTGTAATCTGATTTCACAACTTCTCTCGATGGAACAGTTGTTGAGTTTTATTTATTATATGAAAAAACCACACGCATAAACTGAAGTGTACATCTTCGAAAGTAAATATTGTGACTAATGCGATACTGGATGCCTGCCTGAAGTCTTGTTTGTTGTAGCTGGCTGATCGGTAGTGTTTTCATGGTCTAGGCATATATGGCTCTGAGCACTATGGGACTTAACATCCATGGTCATCAGTCCCCTAGAACTTAGAACTACTTAAACCTAACTAACCTAAGGACAGCACACAACACCCAGCCATCACGAAGCAGAGAAAATCCCTGACCCCGCCGGGAATCGAACCCGGGAACCCGGGCGCGGGAAGCGAGAACGCTACCGCATGACCACGAGATGCGGGCTCATGGTCTAGGTTAGGTTGAAACTTGATAATTTGGTCGTGAGTTGCCAAAGCACTACGCCATATATAACGCACTTTCTTCATAAAATCTAAAGGAAAGTAGAGTCAGAAAATATCTATTAACATAGTGGGCAAATCTTCGAGTATTTTGATGCATTTTGCGTACATCAATCGTAAATGAACTACGAAAAATGCTAGGGGTCCAGTGCATAACTTTTAGCTACGGCAGATACCATGTACTACGTATCATAAATTCATAAACAGTGACTAGCTGCTGTTTGTTCATAAATTAAAAACTATATTGCAGTAACGTATTTAAATGAAGCATTATGTTTGTGACCTAACTCTAGGGAAGGCATTTTGTAACCAAAAGCGATGTATAAACATTCGAAATCCGCGCGTCAGTTTACCACTCTAATGGCCGCCGGCCAGCTATTCAATTTGTCCGCTCTTCACAGTCGACCACTCGTGCGGTTGTGGTGGCCTGCGCTGAGCGCACTTCATTGCGGACTCACGCGTTATAAGCCGCTGCCGCCGCGGCGGTGAAGGGGCCATTACACAGATTATCTTAATAGCACGATGTCTCGCCGACATCAGCGCTAACTTAGGTCGGCCCGCGTCCGAGGACCGTGAATGTAATTGCAACGCGGCGCTGTGGAGACCAGCGTCTCGCATGTAATTTATTTTTTTTCTCCCTCCACCTCTCTCTCCCGCTTGCCGCTCACTCTCCCGCTTTGCGCCATCTTGTAACGAGATGCGATTTCTGTCGTGTATCAGAGAGTACTGACGCCCTACGACATCGCGTGCGGGGCTGAGGATAATGGGTACAAACGTGATATACAGGGTGGTCCATTGATAGTGACGGGGCCAAATATCTCACGAAATAAGCATCAAAAGAAAAAAAAGAGGTTCAAATGGCTCTGAGCACTATGGGACTTAACTTCTGAGGTCATCAGTCCACTAGAACTTAGAACTACAGGGTGATTCAAAAAGAATACCACAACTTTACGAATTTAAAACTCTGCAACGACAAAAGGCAGAGCTAAGCACTATCTGTCGGCGAATTAAGGAAGCTATAAAGTTTCATTTAGTTGTACATTTGTTCGCTTGAGGCACTGTTGACTAGGCGTCAGCGTCAGTTGATGCTAAGATGGCGACCGCTCAACAGAAAGCTTTTTGTGTTATTGAGTAGATGTTAGAGAATTGGCTGTTCCCTCAGCTCGAACAAGAAGCACAACAATTCATATTTCAGCAGGATGGAGCGCCACCACATTGGCACTTATCTGTCCGTAACTACCTGAACGTCAACTACCCGAGGCGATGGATCGGCCGCCAGGCAGCCCGTGACAGAGCAATTCATCACTGGCCTCCAAGAAGCCCTGATCTTACCCCCTGCGATTTTTTCTTATGGGCGTATGTTAAGGATATGGTGTTTCGGCCACCTCTCCCAGCCACCATTGATGATTTGAAACGAGAAATAACAGCAGCTATCCAAACTGTTACGCCTGATATGCTACAGAGAGTGTGGAACGAGTTGGAGTATCGGGTTGATATTGCTCGAGTGTCTGGAGGGGGCCATATTGAACATCTCTGAACTTGTTTTTTGAGTGAAAAAAAACCTTTTTAAATACTCTTTGTAATTATGTATAACAGAAGATTATATTATGTTTCTTTCATTAAATACACATTTTTAAAGTTGTGGTATTCTTTTTGAATCACCCTGTACGTAAACCTAACTAACCTAAGGACATCACACACATCCATGCCCGAGGCAGGATTCGAACCAGCGACCGTAGCGGTCGCGCGGTTCCGGACTGAACCGCCTAGAACCGCTTGGCCACTCCGGCCGGCCATCAAACGAAAAAACTAGAAAGAGCGAAACTCGTCTAGCTTGAAGGGGGAAACCAGATGGCGCTATGGTTGGCCCGCTAGATGGCGCTGACGTAGGTCAAACGGGTATCAACTGCGGTTTTTAAAATAGGAACCCCTACTTTTTTATTACATATTCGGGCAGAACGCAAAGAAATATGAATGTTTCAATTGGACCACTTTTTTCGCTTTGTGATACATGGCGCTGTAATTGTCACAAACGTATTAGTACGTGGTTTCACGTAACATTTCGCCAGTGCGGACGGTATTTGCTTCGTGATACAATACCCGTGTTAATATGGACCGTTTACCAATTGCGGAAAAAGCCGATATCGTGTTGATGTATGGCTATTGTGATCAAAATACCCAACGGGTGTTTGCTATGTATGCTGCTCGGTATCCTGGACGACATCATCCAAGTGTCCGGACCGTTCGCCGGATAGTTACGTTATTTAAGGAAACAGGAAGTGTGGAGCCACATGTGAAACTTCAACCACGACCTGCAACAAATGATAATGCCCAAGTAGGTGTTTTAGCTGCTGTAACCGGCTAATCCGCACATCATTAACAGACAAACTGCGCGAGAATCGGGAATCTCAAAAATGTCGGTGTTGAGAATGCTACATCAACATCGATTGCACGCGTACCATATTTCTATGCACCAGGAATTGCATGGCGACGTCTTTCAACGTCGTGTACAGTTCTGCCACTGGGCACAAGAGAAATTACGGGACGATGACAGATTTTTTGCACGCGTTCTATTTAGCGACGAAGCGTCATTCACCAACAGTGGTAACGTAAACCGGCATAATATGCACTACTGGGCAACGGAAAGTCAACCGATGGCTGCGACAAGTGGAACATCAGCGACCTTGGCGGGTTAATGTATGGCGCGGCATTATGGGAGGAAGGATAATTGGCCCCGATTTTATCGATGGCAGTCTACATGATGCGATGTGTGCTGATTTCCTACGTAATGTTGTACCGATGTTACTACAAGATGTTTCATGACAGAATGGCGATGTACTTCCAACGTGATGGACGTTCGGCACATAGTTCGCGTGCGGTTGAAGCGGTATTGAATAGCATATTTCTTGAGAGTTGGATTGGTCGTCGAAGCACGATACCATGGCCCGTACGTTCACCGGATCTGACGTCCCCGGATTTCTTTCGGTGGGGGAAAGTTGAACTATATTTGCTATCGTGATCCACCGACAACGCCTGACAACATGCGTCAGCGCATTCTCAATGCATGTGCGAACATTACGGAAGGAGAACTACTAGCTGTTGAGAGGAATGTCGTTACACGTATTGCCAAATGCATTGAGGTTGACGGACATAATTTTGAGGATTTATTGCATTAATGTGGTATTTACAGGTAATCACACTGTAACAGCATGCGTTCTCAGAAATGGTAACTTCACAAAGGTACATGTATCACATTGGAACAATCGAAATAAAATGTTCAGACGTACTTACGTTCTGTATTTTAATTTTAAAAAACCTACCTGTTACCACCTGTTCGTCTAAAATTGTGAGCCATATGTTTGTGACTATTACAGCGCCATCTATCACAAAGCGAAAAAAAGTGGTCCAACAAAAACATTCATATTTCTTTACCTACTACACGAATATGTAATAAAAATGGGGTTCCTATTTTTAAAAAAGGCAGTTGACATACGTTTGACTTATGGCAGCGCCATCTAGCGGGCCAACCGTAGCGCCATCTGGTTTCCCCCTTCAAGCTAGACAAGTTTCGTTATTTGTAGTTTTTTCGTTTGACGCTTATTTCGTGAGATATTTGGCCCAGTCACGATCAGTGGACCACCCTGTATTATCTGCAAGATGAGTTTGTGTCTGGATCACTACCAGAGAGATTAGACATCACCATTCACCAGCCAGCATCTTGGAAGGTCTTCCGGTATCACGCCACGATAGCATGTAGCTTACGCCATTAAATTCGTGGAGGAAAACGATAACAGTTGCGTGTCTATGGAGAATCGCTTCAGTTGTTCGACTGGATCCATGATTTCCTCTCAAAAAGGTTACAGTACGTAGTAATCGATGTAAAATCATCGATTAAAACAGAAGTGAGATCCGGCGCTCCCCAAGGAAATGTTTATGGCCCTCTGCCGTTCCTAATGTACATATACGACTTAGCAAATAATCTGAGCAGCCCTCATAGACTGTTTGCTGATTATGCTGTCATTTACCGTCCAGTAAAATCATCAGAATATCAAAACTATTGCAAAATTACTTAGACACGAAATCTGAAGGGTACGAAAAGTGGCAACTGTCTCTCAGTTAGGAAAAGTGTGAGGTCATCCACATGATTACGAAAAGAAGTCAAATTTCGGTTGCATAACAACTCTCACAAATCTAAAGGCTATCAATTCGACTAAACATCTAGGAATTGCAATTAGAAACAACTTAAGTTGGAACGATGACACAGATAATGTTGTGCGGAATCAAACCAAAGACTACGTTTTATTGGCAGAACACTTAGAAGATGCAGCAGGACTACTAAAGAGGCTGCCTACACTACGCTTGTCCGTCCTCTGAAGGAGTATTGCTGTGCTGAATGGAATCCTTACCTGACAGGACCGGCAGAGAACATTGAAAACGTTCAAAGAAACGCACCTCGTTTCGTATTGTCGCGGAATTGTGAAGAGCGTGTCGCGTATATGATAAGCGAGATGGGATGGCAATTATTAAAACATAGTCGTTTTTCGTGTGGCGAGATCTTTTCACGAAATTTCAGTCACCAGATTTCTCCTCTGAATGCGAAAATATCTTACTGTGGCCAGCCTACATAGGTATAAATGATTATCACAATAAAATAAGAGAAATCAAAGCTCGTACAGAAATATTTATGTTATCATTTTTCCCATACGCTGTTAGAGAGTGGAACGGTAGTGAAGTAGAGTGAAAGTGGTTCGATGAACCCTCTGCCACCCATTTAAATGTTAATTGCAGATTAGGTATGTAAACGTAGATGTAGATGAGAACAATGTCTAAGAATTTCAGGAACAGCGGTTCTAATGTCAATTCAGTACATGAAATTCTACCATTCAAATGTTTTAGTAAACAGTCGGTAAAATGGTAGATGCCTCGTTCAGTAGTGAACCCCTTTTGATAACTAAAATGTGCCTGAACGAGAATCACATATTTGCAGATATGCTCAGCAGGACTAACGTACATTAGTTATGGCGTAACGTTTGCCACGGTTGCACGCCCTGGCGGAACGGTACAGGCTGCGGAACCTCAGAGCCCTACACACACACGTGAAACAACCGCTGCAACAGCCACACAACAGCCACAGACAACACCTGAAACCCAACAAGCATCGGTACCAACACCTATGCCCCCAAACAACACGACCCCACTCCCGGAAATCACGAGCTGCGAAGAATCGCACCATATACAAGAAAACACATCCACACAAGAACCCCCCGAACCCCAAGCCCAGAGGAGGAATAGACGTACACGCAAACACAGGGCGGGGAACACGAAATCACCACAACAGGCCACGCAGCAACAACAGAACAGCAACACACAGGAAAACAGTCAACAAGACACTGAGACTGTAACTCACACTACCATCCCCCTCACCACAGAAGTAACTCAGGCGCCACAACCTCTACCACGAAACACAAATGCCGCCCCAAACAACACACCAATACCTGCACAAGCGGCCGCTAACCCCACAACAGCACCTCAGGCTGCCACACCCAACACCAACACATCACCTGGGGGAATACTGGAAACACTATTCCCCCGACACACGACCATTGAAATCCTTACAGAGGTACTGATGGCCGTCACTACACTCATCACCCAGCTCATGAGCGCCGAACCCGGGCAATACTGGGCTGTCATACACACTGCCGTCACAACACTCTTTCACACTCTTACATGAATAATACGCCACACCCGGCCCATAACGCAGACCCGCACACACTATCACGGATCCTGTTCTGGAATGCAGACTCGATCCACAACAAAAGGGCAGAATTTGCCGCGTTCATGGAGCGCAAGGGAATCCTTGTCGCGCTACTGAGCGAGACTAAACTTAAACCGCACAAACAATTAAACTTCCTTGGCTACTGTATCTATCGTACCGACCGACCGGGCGACGCCGTGGCAGGTGGAACTGCAATCGTCATACACAAAGACATTGAGCACACAAACATAGAGCTCCCTGAACTGGAAAAAATCGAGGCTACAGCCGTCAGAGTCAAGTTCAACGGAGCCTACACCACACTGATATCGGTATACAACAGCCCTGTAGGCATTTCAACACGCGATATCAGCACATTACTCAACATTTCACCGCGAGTAATAGTCGCTGGAGATCTTAACGCAAAACACCCAGAATGGAATTCACGCATACGAAATCCCAACGGCAAAATACTGTACGAACATTCACTTGGCAGAAACTACATTATACTAGCGCCGACTGAATCGACGCACATTCCCTATCAGAGGGGACACAGGCATGACGTGATAGACATGGCCCTCATCAAGGGCATTACATCGACACTCAACGTTTCCGTTGAAAACGATCTGCCCTCAAACCACCAACCTGTAATACTATACATTGAGGAAACACTGCAGCACATGGAACAACGCAAGATGTTGGACTACGGGCGTGTGGATTGGACAAGGTTCAAGCAAACGCTCGATAGCCACATCCCACCTATAAACGAAATTAATGAAACAGCACAAATTGACGAGGCAGTAGAAACCCTCACTAACGCCGTCCAGGACGCAATGGCGGGCACCGTACCTGATCGCACCTCACAACAACGCAGTGCGGCCCTGCACCAGGAAATCCTGGGCCTAATCTCAATGAGGAATCGCCTCAGGAGACAATGGCAGCGCACCAGGCGTCCGTACTTCAAACGGCACATTAACAGACTACAGGGCATCATACACGATAAAATACAAACACACAGAACACAACAGTGGAACCACACACTCGAAGGGCTGGACACCACACGACCTGGCGTGTGGCAACTAGCCCGACACTTCACCAGGGAGAAAATATACACCCCAACGCTTCAAGGGCCCGACGGACCTGCATACTCAGCGGAAGAGAAAGCAGAACTAATGGCCCGAACACTCGCAGCGTCATTCACACCGAACCTGGTACCATCAGATCCAGCGTTCACACTTGCTACTGACCAAGAGGTTACACGCATTCTAGCCCAACCATCGCGCGACGACATTCGACATGCTAGCACAGCCGAAGTCTCCTGGGCTATAATGCATTCCGCTGCTATGAAAGCCCCTGGTCATGATGGAATTCAAAACCGTGTCCTCCAGGAGTTCACGGATAAAGCAACTGAGTACCTAACACACATAACGAATGCCATACTAAAACACCAACACTTCCCCGCCTTTTGGAAGACGGCCAAGGTCCTGATGTTCAGGAAGCCGGGGAAAGACCACAGCCTCCCACAAAATTACCGACCCATCAGCCTTCTGAGCTCGCTCAGTAAGATTGTTGAGAAGGTGATTCTCAAACGCATCACTAGGCACTGCATAACAAATGACATCCTGAGACCGGAGCAATTCGGCTTCAGAAATCACCACTCAACAACACAACAACTCCTACGGGTCGTAGAACACATAGCACATGGCTTCAACATAAACAAAGCTACAGGGGCAGTGTTCCTGGACATCGAAAAGGCTTTCGACCGTCTATGGCACAACGGCCTCATCCGCAAACTCAGCGACGCGGGATTCCCCGACGGGCTGCTGCGTCTAATACACTCATACCTCACAGACAGGAGTTTCAACACTGACGTGCAGGGAAAACAGTCAACACGACACGGTATACACGCGGGAGTACCCCAGGGAAGCATCCTAGGGCCCCTACTGTTTAACCTCTACATAAACGATCTCCCAACCACACACAACACAATGATGGCAATCTACGCGGATGACACAGCCATCCTTGCGCAAGATTGGAAACCATCAAACATTACGTCACGCCTACAGACTGCACTCAGAGTGGCCGAGCCTTGGTTGGAGAAATGGCGTGTTAGAGTAAACGTCGACAAGTGCGAAGCCGTTCTGTTCACGAAAAGACCGAAGCAACTGCGCAAACACCGCTACTGCAGGCCAATAACACTACATGCACGTCCAATACGTTTCCGCGAGAAAGTCAAATACCTCGGTGTCTGGCTGGACCGGAAATTACTCTGGGGGGACCACATACAACACATGACCAACCGAGCTATCGCGAGGCTCAAACAGCTCTATCCTATGCTCAACAGGCGTAGCACACTGAACAGAAGGGTGTCGAGGTCCATGTACATGACACTTATCCGACCCCTGATGACGTACGCAGCTCCCGTCTGGGGATACGCTGCGCCTACACGCCTGCGCCGTCTGCAGCTCATACAAAACAAGGTACTCAAAATCATAAGCAATGCTCCACGATACACACGCATCGCGGACCTACACCGGGAATACCGACTTGAGACTCTCACGGAGGTAATCCACAAACTCACCACAAGACTATATAGAAACTCCAGACATTCGCAGAACCCGTTTATTCTGAATCTGGGGAACTACGACCACAACCATAGATGGAAACATAAAAGGCCAAAAGACATACTTGCAAGGACATAACATCTATGGCCAAGCTAACGCAAACATAACGTCACAGGCGAGCCCCTGTTAATCAGACGCATTTACTGAATATCCAGCTGAAATACACTGCCGAATAACTGGCACCACACAGGGAAGCCGTACCGTACGCTGCATGCAAACAAGCTCCACACATCCCCCACACAGTGAGATGATCTATGGCCGATCTCCCACTACTGTATAACGATCTTGATTGTTCCAGGAAAGTAGCAGCCGCAGCAACTGGGACACATCGCCATCGCCTGTCACGGTAATGATGCATGATACCTATACTAACAAATCCAACCTTGCATGAGCTATCGCAGCTAGTAAGCCACTACTGCTCTTACTACCCATCCCACTGTCGCAGAGGTTTTTTTCCCACGGCACGAGCGTTTCGTCCACTATCTATCACCTGATGGACCGTGTTAATGCGTAGCCTTACCCAGACGCACGGACAACATCACAGCCCAGCATCCTGTGATCCACCTACTAGATAACTAACATGTTTACGGAGGTGACAGTAGAACTTTTGGTTTGGTCACCACGTTGGTGCGGGCGTGGAGGGGCCCCATCTCTATTTATTTATTTTAGTTATTCCAAAACTTAGCAGAAGTAATATGAAATGCGTCGGTAGTTGCAAATATTTATCGTAATATCCTTCTTAAAGAGGTTCGTAACAAACACATCCTTTGTCGAAAGCGAAACCTTTGAAAGTGATGCAGCACATATATGGTTGAGTGCTACAGCTAAGAATTGAACATAGCCCTGCAGGCTTTCATGGTTTTGTCGTTGATGACAAAATCTTCTGAGTCGTTTGGTCGCGCCGTACTGCTCTTCAAACTTGTTCAGTGATCGACGTTTCGATCCCCCTGCTTGGATAGTTTTGAACATTCGACTTGTGTCTCTGGGCAGCTGAACACTGACGAAAGGCAGTGTCACGTCCACTTCTAAAAGGCTATTTTGCCGTGCTTTTTCGGAATAGTTACTCAGTTTCTCCACCGAGCGAGGTGGCGCAGTGGCTAGCACACCGTGCTCGCATTCGCGACGACGACGTTTCAAAACCCTCGTCCGGCCATCCTGATTTAGGTTTTCCGTGATTTCCCTAAATCGCTTCAGGCAAATGCCAGGATGGTTCCTTCGAAAGGGCACGGCCGACACCCTCCACTAATCCGACAGGACCGATGACCTCGCTGTTTGGTCCCCTTCCACAAATCAATCAACCAACCCAAAACTCCAAGGAAAGGTGAGAAAATACGAGTAGCTCTTTACAAGTGAACGCGACACTGCCCTTTGACAATGTCCAGCCATCGAGGGACACCAGTGGAATCCTGAGTACGATCCCAGCTTTGGAAACAGAACGTTGTCCACTGAAAAAGTTTCAAGAGGATTATGACGCGTCCTAACTAATTAGAAGATTTTGTGATCAGTTAAGTGATGCGTTAGGAAACTAATGACTCAGAATTATTGTTTGTAATCTTCAGTTTTTTCTTTGCACACACACTCACTCACACAGATACACACACACACACACACACACACACACACACACGGCTCACAAATCACGATTGTTCCCTTCAAAAGAGTTAAGCTTGGCAGTTACGGAGTGACGGAAACATTGTTTCCAGTCTTTGTAGCAATTCTGGATGATGTATGCAGGAATACCTTTTGTAAGTAGGCTGTTTATGTTTTCTTATTGGCAACGTTACGTAGCGCTCTGTACGAAAATCACTGGCTGTGCTGTGTGCAGTCTGTGGCTAGTTTGCATTGTTGACTGCCATTGTAGTGTTTGGCAGCGGCAGCTGGATGTGAACAGCGCGTAGCGTTGCTCAGTTGGAGGTGAGCCGCCAGCAGTGGTGGATGTGGGGAGAGAAATGGCGGAGGTTTGATATTTGTAAAAATGGATGTCATGAACTGCTGTATACATTATGACTGTTAAGGTAAATACATTGTTTGTTCTCTATTAAAATCTTTCATTTGCTAACTATCCCTATCAGCAGTTAGTGCCTTCCGTAGTTTGAATCTGTTATTTAGCTGGCAGTAGTGGCGCTCGCTGTATTGCAGTAGTTCGAGTAACGAAGATTTTTGTGAGGTAAGTGATTTGTGAAAGGTATAGGTTAATGTTAGTCAGGGCCATTCTTTAGTAGAGATTTTTGAAAGTCAGATTGCGTTGCGCTAAAAATATTGTGTGTCAGTTTAAGCACAGTCATGTATAATTTTCCTAAGGGGACGTTTCACTTTCAAGTTTGTCGATTACGTTCTTCCGAAAGCATCAAACATATGCTCTATTAAACGGTTTTTGAAAGGGGGGGAATATTAAGTCAAAGAGGCTGTGATCCGGTAATAAGGGGGCTAAGGGACTAGAGATAAACCGTTTCTTGTACCGAAAATTCACTAATGTAGATTTCCATGTGAACGGGCATATTGTCGTGATGCAGCATCCAAGTGCGTATCTGGTGGCACAAGTGCCACTCCGTTCCTGAGTCTTTAACAACTGGGCCTATCATCTGGCTGCAAAGTGTGCAGGGGTTGCACTGTACGCCTGGAAGTGCACAAAGTGCTCTAAGGTATGCCTGTTTCCCTCACGTCGATTTCACCGGCCTGCGTTGAAGTGGTGTACGCCCTGTAGCAACAGAGTGGTCACTCATTCCAACTCTACCGCTCGTGCCTTGTCACTTTAAATTGTACATACTATCCTTCGATATTCTTCTCACATCGCATAAAACACAACACGTCGATTTCACCGGCCTGCGTTGAAGTGGTGTACACCCTGTAGCAACAGAGTGGTCACTCATTCCAACTCTACCGCTCGTGCCTTGTCACTTTAAATTGTTCATACTATCCTTCGATATTCTTCTCACATCGCATAAAACACAACACGTCGATTTCACCGGCCTGCGTTGAAGTGGTGTACGCCCTGTAGCAACAGAGTGGTCACTCATTCCAACTCTACCGCTCGTGCCTTGTCACTTTAAATTGTTCATACTATCCTTCGATATTCTTCTCACATCGCATAAAACACAACACGTCGATTTCACCGGCCTGCGTTGAAGTGGTGTACGCACTGTAGCAACAGAGTGGTCACTCATTCCAACTCTACCGCTCGTGCCTTGTCACTTTAAATTGTTCATACTATCCTTCGATATTCTTCTCACATCGCATAAAACACAACACGTCGATTTCACCGGCCTGCGTTGAAGTGGTGTACGCCCTGTAGCAACAGAGTGGTCACTCATTCCAACTCTACCGCTCGTGCCTTGTCACTTTAAATTGTTCATACTATCCTTCGATATTCTTCTCACATCGCATAAAACACAACACGTCGATTTCACCGGCCTGCGTTGAAGTGGTGTACGCCCTGTAGCAACAGAGTGGTCACTCATTCCAACTCTACCGCTCGTGCCTTGTCACTTTAAATTGTTCATACTATCCTTCGATATTCTTCTCACATCGCATAAAACACAACACGTCGATTTCACCGGCCTGCGTTGAAGTGGTGTACGCCCTGTAGCAACAGAGTGGTCACTCATTCCAACTCTACCGCTCGTGCCTTGTCACTTTAAATTGTTCATACTATCCTTCGATATTCTTCTCACATCGCATAAAACACAACACGTCGATTTCACCGGCCTGCGTTGAAGTGGTGTACGCCCTGTAGCAACAGAGTGGTCACTCAGTCCAACTCTACCGCTCGTGCCTTGTCACTTTAAATTGTTCATACTATCCTTCGATATTCTTCTCACATCGCATAAAACACAACACGTCGATTTCACCGGCCTGCGTTGAAGTGGTGTACGCCCTGTAGCAACAGAGTGGTCACTCATTCCAACTCTACCGCTAGTGCCTTGTCACTTTAAATTGTTCATACTATCCTACGATATTCTTCTCACATCGCATAAAACACAACACGTCGATTTCACCGGCCTGCGTTGAAGTGGTGTACGCCCTGTAGCAACAGAGTGGTCACTCATTCCAACTCTACCGCTAGTGCCTTGTCACTTTAAATTGTTCATACTATCCTTCGATATTCTTCTCACATCGCATAAAACACAACACGTCGATTTCACCGGCCTGCGTTGAAGTGGTGAACGCCCTGTAGCAACAGAGTGGTCACTCATTCCAACTCTACCGCTCGTGCCTTGTCACTTTAAATTGTTCATACTATCCTTCGATATTCTTCTCACATCGCATAAAACACAACACGTCGATTTCACCGGCCTGCGTTGAAGTGGTGTACGCCCTGTAGCAACAGAGTGGTCACTCATTCCAACTCTACCGCTCATGCCTTGTCACTTTAAATTGTTCATACTATCCTTCGATATTCTTCTCACATCGCATAAAACACAACACGTCGATTTCACCGGCCTGCGTTGAAGTGGTGTACGCCCTGTAGCAACAGAGTGGTCACTCATTCCAACTCTACCGCTCGTGCCTTGTCACTTTAAATTGTTCACACTATCCTTCGATATTCTTCTCACATCACATAAAACACAACACGTCGATTTCACCGGCCTGCGTTGAAGTGGTGTACGCCCTGTAGCAACAGAGTGGTCACTCATTCCAACTCTACCGCTCGTGCCTTGTCACTTTAAATTGTTCATACTATCCTTCGATATTCTTCTCACATCGCATAAAACACAACACGTCGATTTCACCGGCCTGCGTTGAAGTGGTGCACGCCCTGTAGCAACAGAGTGGTCACTCATTCCAACTCTACCGCTCGTGCCTTGTCACTTTAAATTGTTCATACTATCCTTCGATATTCTTCTCACATCGCATAAAACACAACACGTCGATTTCACCGGCCTGCGTTGAAGTGGTGTACGCCCTGTAGCAACAGAGTGGTCACTCATTCCAACTCTACCGCTCGTGCCTTGTCACTTTAAATTGTTCACACTATCCTTCGATATTCTTCTCACATCACATAAAACACAACACGTCGATTTCACCGTCCTGCGTTGAAGTGGTGTACGCCCTGTAGCAACAGAGTGGTCACTCATTCCAACTCTACCGCTCGTGGCTTGTCACTTTCAATTGTTCATACTATCCTTCGATATTCTTCTCACATCGCATAAAACACAACACGTCGATTTCACCGGCCTGCGTTCAAGTGGTGTACGCGCTGTAGCAACAGAGTGGTCACTCATTCCAACTCTACCGCTCGTGCCTTGTCACTTTAAATTGTTCATACTGTCCTTCGATATTCTTCTCACATCGCATAAAACACAACACGTCAATTTCACCGGCCTGCGCTGAAGTGGTGTACGCCCTGTAGCAACAGAGTGGTCACTCATTCCCACTCTACCGCTCGTGCCTTGTCACTTTAAATTGTTCATACTATCCTTCGATATTCTTCTCACATCGCATAAAACACAACACGTCGATTTCACCGGCCTGCGTTGAAGTGGTGTACGCCCTGTAGCAACAGAGTGGTCACTCATTCCAACTCTACCGCTCATGCCTTGTCACTTTAAATTGTTCATACTATCCTTCGATATTCTTCTCACATCGCATAAAACACAACACGTCGATTTCACCGGCCTGCGTTGAAGTGGTGCACGCCCTGTAGCAACAGAGTGGTCACTCATTCCACCTCTACCGCTCGTGCCTTGTCACATTAAATTGTTCATACTATCCTTCGATATTCTTCTCACATCGCATAAAACACAACACGTCGATTTCACCGTCCTGCGTTGAAGTGGTGTACGCCCTGTAGCAACAGAGTGGTCACTCATTCCAACTCTACCGCTCGTGCCTTGTCACTTTAAATTGTTCATACTATCCTTCGATATTCTTCTCACATCACATAAAACACAACACGTCGATTTCACTGGCCTGCGTTGAAGTGGTGTACGCCCTGTAGCAACAGAGTGGTCACTCATTCCAACTCTACCGCTCGTGCCTTGTCACTTTAAATTGTTCATACTGTCCTTCGATATTCTTCTCACATCGCATAAAACACAACACGCCGATTTCACCGGCCTGCGTTGAAGTGGTGTACGCCCTGTAGCAACAGAGTGGTCACTCATTCCAACTCTACCGCTCGTGCCTTGTCACTTTAAATTGTTCATACTATCCTTCGATATTCTTCTCACATCGCATAAAACACAACTCGCCGATTTCACCGGCCTGCGTTGAAGTGGTGTACGCCCTGTAGCAACAGAGTGGTCACTCATTCCAACTCTACCGCTCGTGCCTTGTCACTTTAAATTGTTCATACTATCCTTCGATATTCTTCTCACATCGCATAAAACACAACACGCCGATTTCACCGGCCTGCGTTGAAGTGGTGTATGCCCTGTAGCAACAGAGTGGTCACTCATTCCAACTCTACCGCTCGTGCCTTGTCACTTTAAATTGTTCATACTATCCTTCGATATTCTTCTCACATCGCATAAAACACAACACGTCGATTTCACCGGCCTGCGTTGAAGTGGTGTACGCCCTGTAGCAACAGAGTGGTCACTCATTCCAACTCTACCGCTAGTGCCTTGTCACTTTAAATTGTTCATACTATCCTTCGATATTCTTCTCACATCGCATAAAACACAACACGCCGATTTCACCGGCCTGCGTTGAAGTGGTGTACGCCCTGTAGCAACAGAGTGGTCACTCATTCCAACTCTACCGCTCGTGCCTTGTCACTTTAAATTGTTCATACTATCCTTCGATATTCTTCTCACATCGCATAAAACACAACACGTCGATTTCACCGGCCTGCGTTGAAGTGGTGTACGCCCTGTAGCAACAGAGTGGTCACTCATTCCAACTCTACCGCTCGTGCCTTGACACTTTAAATTGTTCATACTATCCTTCGATATTCTTCTCACATCGCATAAAACACAACACGCCGATTTCACCGGCCTGCGTTGAAGTGGTGTACGCCCTGTAGAAACAGAGTGGTCACTCATTCTAACTCTACCGCTCGTGCCTTGTCACTTTAAATTGTTCATACTATCCTTCGATATTCTTCTCACATCGCATAAAACACAACACGCCGATTTCACCGGCCTGCGTTGAAGTGGTGTACGCCCTGTAGCAACAGAGTGGTCACTCATTCCAACTCTACCGCTCGTGCCTTGTCACTTTAAATTGTTCATACTATCCTTCGATATTCTTCTCACATCGCATAAAACACAACACGCCGATTTCACCGGCCTGCGTTGAAGTGGTGTACGCCCTGTAGCAACAGAGTGGTCACTCATTCCAACTCTACCGCTCGTGCCTTGTCACTTTAAATTGTTCATACTATCCTTCGATATTCTTCTCACATCGCATAAAACACAACACGTCGATTTCACCGGCCTGCGTTGAAGTGGTGTACGCCCTGTAGCAACAGAGTGGTCACTCATTCCAACTCTACCGCTAGTGCCTTGTCACTTTAAATTGTTCATACTATCCTTCGATATTCTTCTCACATCGCATAAAACACAACACGCCGATTTCACCGGCCTGCGTTGAAGTGGTGTACGCCCTGTAGCAACAGAGTGGTCACTCATTCCAACTCTACCGCTCGTGCCTTGTCACTTTAAATTGTTCATACTATCCTTCGATATTCTTCTCACATCGCATAAAACACAACACGTCGATTTCACCGGCCTGCGTTGAAGTGGTGTACGCCCTGTAGCAACAGAGTGGTCACTCATTCCAACTCTACCGCTCGTGCCTTGACACTTTAAATTGTTCATACTATCCTTCGATATTCTTCTCACATCGCATAAAACACAACACGCCGATTTCACCGGCCTGCGTTGAAGTGGTGTACGCCCTGTAGAAACAGAGTGGTCACTCATTCCAACTCTACCGCTCGTGCCTTGTCACTTTAAATTGTTCATACTATCCTTCGATATTCTTCTCACATCGCATAAAACACAACACGCCGATTTCACCGGCCTGCGTTGAAGTGGTGTACGCCCTGTAGCAACAGAGTGGTCACTCATTCCAACTCTACCGCTCGTGCCTTGTCACTTTAAATTGTTCATACTATCCTTCGATATTCTTCTCACATCGCATAAAACACAACACGCCGATTTCACCGGCCTGCGTTGAAGTGGTGTACGCCCTGTAGCAACAGAGTGGTCACTCATTCCACCTCTACCGCTCGTGCCTTGTCACTTTACATTGTTCATACTATCCTTCGATATTCTTCTCACATCGCATAAAACACAACACGCCGATTTCACCGGCCTGCGTTGAAGTGGTGTACGCCCTGTAGCAACAGAGTGGTCACTCATTCCAACTCTACCGCTCGTGCCTTGTCACTTTAAATTGTTCATACTATCCTTCGATATTCTTCTCACATCGCATAAAACACAACACGTCGATTTCACCGGCCTGCGTTGAAGTGGTGTACGCCCTGTAGCAACAGAGTGGTCACTCATTCCAACTCTACCGCTAGTGCCTTGTCACTTTAAATTGTTCATACTATCCTTCGATATTCTTCTCACATCGCATAAAACACAACACGCCGATTTCACCGGCCTGCGTTGAAGTGGTGTACGCCCTGTAGCAACAGAGTGGTCACTCATTCCAACTCTACCGCTCGTGCCTTGTCACTTTAAATTGTTCATACTATCCTTCGATATTCTTCTCACATCGCATAAAACACAACACGTCGATTTCACCGGCCTGCGTTGAAGTGGTGTACGCCCTGTAGCAACAGAGTGGTCACTCATTCCAACTCTACCGCTCGTGCCTTGACACTTTAAATTGTTCATACTATCCTTCGATATTCTTCTCACATCGCATAAAACACAACACGCCGATTTCACCGGCCTGCGTTGAAGTGGTGTACGCCCTGTAGAAACAGAGTGGTCACTCATTCCAACTCTACCGCTCGTGCCTTGTCACTTTAAATTGTTCATACTATCCTTCGATATTCTTCTCACATCGCATAAAACACAACACGCCGATTTCACCGGCCTGCGTTGAAGTGGTGTACGCCCTGTAGCAACAGAGTGGTCACTCATTCCAACTCTACCGCTCGTGCCTTGTCACTTTAAATTGTTCATACAATCCTTCGATATTCTTCTCACATCGCATAAAACACAACACGTCGATTTCACCGGCCTGCGTTGAAGTGGTGCACGCCCTGTAGCAACAGAGTGGTCACTCATTCCACCTCTACCGCTCGTGCCTTGTCACTTTAAATTGTTCATACTATCCTTCGATATTCTTCTCACATCGCATAAAACACAACACGCCGATTTCACCGGCCTGCGTTGAAGTGGTGTACGCCCTGTAGCAACAGAGTGGTCACTCATTCCAACTCTACCGCTCGTGCCTTGTCACTTTAAATTGTTCATACTATCCTTCGATATTCTTCTTACATCGCATAAAACACAACACGTCGATTTCACCGGCCTGCGTTGAAGTGGTGCACGCCCTGTAGCAACAGAGTGGTCACTCATTCCAACTCTACCGCTCGTGCCTTGTCACTTTAAATTGTTCATACTATCCTTCGATATTCTTCTCACATCGCATAAAACACAACACGTCGATTTCACCGGCCTGCGTTGAAGTGGTGTACGCCCTGTAGCAACAGAGTGGTCACTCAGTCCAACTCTACCGCTCGTGCCTTGTCACTTTAAATTGTTCATACTATCCTTCGATATTCTTCTCACATCGCATAAAACACAACACGTCGATTTCACCGGCCTGCGTTGAAGTGGTGTACGCCCTGTAGCAACAGAGTGGTCACTCATTCCACCTCTACCGCTCGTGCCTTGTCACTTTAAATTGTTCATACTATCCTTCGATATTCTTCTCACATCGCATAAAACACAACACGTCGATTTCACCGGCCTGCGTTGAAGTGGTGTACGCCCTGTAGCAACAGAGTGGTCACTCATTCCAACTCTACCGCTAGTGCCTTGTCACTTTAAATTGTTCATACTATCCTTCGATATTCTTCTCACATCGCATAAAACACAACACGCCGATTTCACCGGCCTGCGTTGAAGTGGTGTACGCCCTGTAGCAACAGAGTGGTCACTCATTCCAACTCTACCGCTCGTGCCTTGTCACTTTAAATTGTTCATACTATCCTTCGATATTCTTCTCACATCGCATAAAACACAACACGTCGATTTCACCGGCCTGCGTTGAAGTGGTGTACGCCCTGTAGCAACAGAGTGGTCACTCGTTCCAACTCTACCGCTCGTGCCTTGTCACTTTAAATTGTTCATACTATCCTTCGATATTCTTCTCACATCGCATAAAACACAACACGGGGATTTCACCGGCCTGCGTTGAAGTGGTGTACGCCCTGTAGCAACAGAGTGGTCACTCATTCCAACTCTACCGCTAGTGCCTTGTCACTTTAAATTGTTCATACTATCCTTCGATATTCTTCTCACATCGCATAAAACACAACACGCCGATTTCACCGGCCTGCGTTGAAGTGGTGTACGCCCTGTAGCAACAGAGTGGTCACTCATTCCAACTCTACCGCTCGTGCCTTGTCACTTTAAATTGTTCATACTATCCTTCGATATTCTTCTCACATCGCATAAAACACAACACGTCGATTTCACCGGCCTGCGTTGAAGTGGTGTACGCCCTGTAGCAACAGAGTGGTCACTCATTCCAACTCTACCGCTCGTGCCTTGTCACTTTAAATTGTTCATACTATCCTTCGATATTCTTCTCACATCGCATAAAACACAACACGCCGATTTCACCGGCCTGCGTTGAAGTGGTGTACGCCCTGTAGCAACAGAGTGGTCACTCATTCCAACTCAACCGCTCGTGCCTTGTCACTTTAAATTGTTCATACTATCCTTCGATATTCTTCTCACATCGCATAAAACACAACACGTCGATTTCACCGGCCTGCGTTGAAGTGGTGTACGCCCTGTAGCAACAGAGTGGTCACTCATTCCAACTCTACCGCTCGTGCCTTGTCACTTTAAATTGTTCATACTATCCTTCGATATTCTTCTCACATCGCATAAAACACAACACGTCGATTTCACCGGCCTGCGTTGAAGTGGTGCACGCCCTGTAGCAAAAGAGTGGTCACTCATTCCACCTCTACCGCTCGTGCCTTGTCACTTTAAATTGTTCATACTATCCTTCGATATTCTTCTCACATCGCATAAAACACAACACGTCGATTTCACCGTCCTGCGTTGAAGTGGTGTACGCCCTGTAGCAACAGAGTGGTCACTCATTCCAACTCTACCGCTCGTGCCTTGTCACTTTAAATTGTTCATACTATCCTTCGATATTCTTCTCACATCGCATAAAACACAACACGCCGATTTCACCGGCCTGCGTTGAAGTGGTGTACGCCCTGTAGCAACAGAGTGGTCACTCATTCCAACTCTACCGCTCGTGCCTTGTCACTTTAAATTGTTCATACTATCCTTCGATATTCTTCTCACATCGCATAAAACACAACACGCCGATTTCACTGGCCTGCGTTGAAGTGGTGTACGTCCTGTAGCAACAGAGTGGTCACTCATTCCAACTCTACCGCTCGTGCCTTGTCACTTTAAATTGTTCATACTGTCCTTCGATATTCTTCTCACATCGCATAAAACACAACACGTCGATTTCACCGGCCTGCGTTGAAGTGGTGTACGCGCTGTAGCAACAGAGTGGTCACTCATTCCAACTCTACCGCTCGTGCCTTGTCACTTTAAATTGTTCATACTATCCTTCGATATTCTTCTCACATCGCATAAAACACAACACGCCGATTTCAGCGGCCTGCGTTGAAGTGGTGTACGCCCTGTAGCAACAGAGTGGTCACTCATTCCAACTCTACCGCTCGTGCCTTGTCACTTTAAATTGTTCATACTATCCTTCGATATTCTTCTCACATCGCATAAAACACAACACGCCGATTTCACCGGCCTGCGTTGAAGTGGTGTACGCCCTGTAGCAACAGAGTGGTCACTCATTCCAACTCTACCGCTCGTGCCTTGTCACTTTAAATTGTTCATACTATCCTTCGATATTCTTCTCACATCGCATAAAACACAACACGCCGATTTCACCGGCCTGCGTTGAAGTGGTGTACGCCCTGTAGCAACAGAGTGGTCACTCATTCCAACTCTACCGCTCGTGCCTTGTCACTTTAAATTGTTCATACTGTCCTTCGATATTCTTCTCACATCGCATAAAACACAACACGTCGATTTCACCGGCCTGCGTTGAAGTGGTGTACGCGCTGTAGCAACAGAGTGGTCACTCATTCCAACTCTACCGCTCGTGCCTTGTCACTTTAAATTGTTCATACTATCCTTCGATATTCTTCTCACATCGCATAAAACACAACACGCCGATTTCACCGGCCTGCGTTGAAGTGGTGTACGCTCTGTAGCAACAGAGTGGTCACTCATTCCAACTCTACCGCTCGTGCCTTGTCACTTTAAATTGTTCATACTATCCTTCGATATTCTTCTCACATCGCATAAAACACAACACGCCGATTTCACCGGCCTGCGTTGAAGTGGTGTACGCCCTGTAGCAACAGAGTGGTCACTCATTCCAACTCTACCGCTCGTGCCTTGTCACTTTAAATTGTTCATACTATCCTTCGATATTCTTCTCACATCGCATAAAACACAACACGCCGATTTCACCGGCCTGCGTTGAAGTGGTGTACGCCCTGTAGCAACAGAGTGGTCACTCATTCCAACTCTACCGCTCGTGCCTTTTCACTTTAAATTGTTCATACTGTCCTTCGATATTCTTCTCACATCGCATAAAACACAACACGTTGATTTCACCGGCCTGCGTTGAAGTGGTGTACGCGCTGTAGCAACAGAGTGGTCACTCATTCCAACTCTACCGCTCGTGCCTTGTCACTTTAAATTGTTCATACTATCCTTCGATATTCTTCTCACATCGCATAAAACACAACACGCCGATTTCACCGGCCTGCGTTGAAGTGGTGTACGCCTTGTAGCAACAGAGTGGTCACTCATTCCAACTCTACCGCTCGTGCCTTGTCACTTTAAATTGTTCATACTATCCTTCGATATTCTTCTCACATCGCATAAAACACAACACGCCGATTTCACCGGCCTGCGTTGAAGTGGTGTACGCCCTGTAGCAACAGAGTGGTCACTCATTCCAACTCTACCGCTCGTGCCTTGTCACTTTAAATTGTTCATACTATCCTTCGATATTCTTCTCACATCGCATAAAACACAACACGCCGATTTCACCGGCCTGCGTTGAAGTGGTGTACGCCCTGTAGCAACAGAGTGGTCACTCATTCCAACTCTACCGCTCGTGCCTTGTCACTTTAAATTGTTCATACTATCCTTCGATATTCTTCTCACATCACATGAAACACAACACGCCGATTTCACCGGCCTGCGTTGAAGTGGTGTACGCCCTGTAGCAACAGAGTGGTCACTCATTCCAACTCTACCGCTCGTGCCTTGTCACTTTAAATTGTTCATACTGTCCTTCGATATTCTTCTCACATCGCATAAAACACAACACGTCGATTTCACCGGCCTGCGTTGAAGTGGTGTACGCGCTGTAGCAACAGAGTGGTCACTCATTCCAACTCTACCGCTCGTGCCTTGTCACTTTAAATTGTTCATACTATCCTTCGATATTCTTCTCACATCGCATAAAACACAACACGCCGATTTCACCGGCCTGCGTTGAAGTGGTGTACGCTCTGTAGCAACAGAGTGGTCACTCATTCCAACTCTACCGCTCGTGCCTTGTCACTTTAAATTGTTCATACTATCCTTCGATATTCTTCTCACATCGCATAAAACACAACACGCCGATTTCACCGGCCTGCGTTGAAGTGGTGTACGCCCTGTAGCAACAGAGTGGTCACTCATTCCAACTCTACCGCTCGTGCCTTGTCACTTTAAATTGTTCATACTATCCTTCGATATTCTTCTCACATCGCATAAAACACAACACGTCGATTTCACCGGCCTGCGTTGAAGTGGTGTACGCCCTGTAGCAACAGAGTGGTCACTCATTCCAACTCTACCGCTAGTGCCTTGTCACTTTAAATTGTTCATACTATCCTTCGATATTCTTCTCACATCGCATAAAACACAACACGTCGATTTCACCGGCCTGTGTTGAAGTGGTGTACGCCCTGTAGCAACAGAGTGG
Source organism: Schistocerca cancellata (assembly GCF_023864275.1). Taxonomy (NCBI): domain Eukaryota; kingdom Metazoa; phylum Arthropoda; class Insecta; order Orthoptera; family Acrididae; genus Schistocerca; species Schistocerca cancellata. The sequence goes on from NC_064626.1 coordinate 1,246,786,861, forward strand.
TCACTCATTCCAACTCTATCGCTCGTGCCTTGTCACTTTAAATTGTTCATACTATCCTTCGATATTCTTCTCACATCGCATATAACACAACACGTCGATTTCACCGGCCTGCGTTGAAGTGGTGTACGCCCTGTAGCAACAGAGTGGTCACTCATTCCAACTCTACCGCTCGTGCCTTGTCACTTTAAATTGTTCATACTATCCTTCGATATTCTTCTCACATCGCATAAAACACAACACGCCGATTTCACCGGCCTGCGTTGAAGTGGTGTACGCCCTGTAGCAACAGAGTGGTCACTCATTCCAACTCTACCGCTCGTGCCTTTTCACTTTAAATTGTTCATACTGTCCTTCGATATTCTTCTCACATCGCATAAAACACAACACGTTGATTTCACCGGCCTGCGTTGAAGTGGTGTACGCGCTGTAGCAACAGAGTGGTCACTCATTCCAACTCTACCGCTCGTGCCTTGTCACTTTAAATTGTTCATACTATCCTTCGATATTCTTCTCACATCGCATAAAACACAACACGCCGATTTCACCGGCCTGCGTTGAAGTGGTGTACGCCCTGTAGCAACAGAGTGGTCACTCATTCCAACTCTACCGCTCGTGCCTTGTCACTTTAAATTGTTCATACTATCCTTCGATATTCTTCTCACATCGCATAAAACACAACACGCCGATTTCACCGGCCTGCGTTGAAGTGGTGTACGCCCTGTAGCAACAGAGTGGTCACTCATTCCAACTCTACCGCTCGTGCCTTGTCACTTTAAATTGTTCATACTATCCTTCGATATTCTTCTCACATCACATGAAACACAACACGCCGATTTCACCGGCCTGCGTTGAAGTGGTGTACGCCCTGTAGCAACAGAGTGGTCACTCATTCCAACTCTACCGCTCGTGCCTTGTCACTTTAAATTGTTCATACTGTCCTTCGATATTCTTCTCACATCGCATAAAACACAACACGTCGATTTCACCGGCCTGCGTTGAAGTGGTGTACGCGCTGTAGCAACAGAGTGGTCACTCATTCCAACTCTACCGCTCGTGCCTTGTCACTTTAAATTGTTCATACTATCCTTCGATATTCTTCTCACATCGCATAAAACACAACACGCCGATTTCACCGGCCTGCGTTGAAGTGGTGTACGCTCTGTAGCAACAGAGTGGTCACTCATTCCAACTCTACCGCTCGTGCCTTGTCACTTTAAATTGTTCATACTATCCTTCGATATTCTTCTCACATCGCATAAAACACAACACGCCGATTTCACCGGCCTGCGTTGAAGTGGTGTACGCCCTGTAGCAACAGAGTGGTCACTCATTCCAACTCTACCGCTCGTGCCTTGTCACTTTAAATTGTTCATACTATCCTTCGATATTCTTCTCACATCGCATAAAACACAACACGCCGATTTCACCGGCCTGCGTTGAAGTGGTGTACGCCCTGTAGCAACAGAGTGGTCACTCATTCCAACTCTACCGCTAGTGCCTTGTCACTTTAAATTGTTCATACTATCCTTCGATATTCTTCTCACATCGCATAAAACACAACACGTCGATTTCACCGGCCTGTGTTGAAGTGGTGTACGCCCTGTAGCAACAGAGTGGTCACTCATTCCAACTCTATCGCTCGTGCCTTGTCACTTTAAATTGTTCATACTATCCTTCGATATTCTTCTCACATCGCATATAACACAACACGTCGATTTCACCGGCCTGCGTTGAAGTGGTGTACGCCCTGTAGCAACAGAGTGGTCACTCATTCCAACTCTACCGCTCGTGCCTTGTCACTTTAAATTGTTCATACAATCCTTCGATATTCTTCTCACATCGCATAAAACACAACACGTCGATTTCACCGGCCTGCGTTGAAGTGGTGCACGCCCTGTAGCAACAGAGTGGTCACTCATTCCAACTCTACCGCTCGTGCCTTGTCACTTTAAATTGTTCATACTATCCTTCGATATTCTTCTCACTTCGCATAAAACACAACACGTCGATTTCACCGGCCTGCGTTGAAGTGGTGTACGCCCTGTAGCAACAGAGTGGTCACTCATTCCAACTCTACCGCTCGTGCCTTGTCACTTTAAATTGTTCATACAATCCTTCGATATTCTTCTCACATCGCATAAAACACAACACGTCGATTTCACCGGCCTGCGTTGAAGTGGTGCACGCCCTGTAGCAACAGAGTGGTCACTCATTCCAACTCTACCGCTCGTGCCTTGTCACTTTAAATTGTTCATACTATCCTTCGATATTCTTCTCACATCGCATAAAACACAACACGTCGATTTCACCGGCCTGCGTTGAAGTGGTGTACGCCCTGTAGAAACAGAGTGGTCACTCATTCCAACTCTACCGCTCGTGCCTTGTCACTTTAAATTGTTCATACTGTCCTTCGATATTCTTCTCACATCGCATAAAACACAACACGTCGATTTCACCGGCCTGCGTTGAAGTGGTGTACGCCCTGTAGAAACAGAGTGGTCACTCATTCCACCTCTACCGCTCGTGCCTTGTCACTTTAAATTGTTCATACTATCCTTCGATATTCTTCTCACATCGCATAAAACACAACACGTCGATTTCACCGTCCTGCGTTGAAGTGGTGTACGCCCTGTAGCAACAGAGTGGTCACTCATTCCAACTCTACCGCTCGTGCCTTGTCACTTTAAATTGTTCATACTATCCTTCGATATTCTTCTCACATCACATAAAACACAACACGTCGATTTCACCGGCCTGCGTTGAAGTGGTGTACGCCCTGTAGCAACAGAGTGGTCACTCATTCCAACTCTACCGCTCGTGCCTTGTCACTTTAAATTGTTCATACTGTCCTTTTATATTCTTCTCACATCGCATATTACGATCATACGCACTTTGAAACTGTCACTACACTGTGGTAGGCGACCGTGTTATGTGAAACCACTATACAATTGCGTTTTCTCCTTCATAGACACCATTGTGACAGAGGCAATCCTAAATTTCTCTGAGATGACAAAAGTCACAGGATAGCGGTATGCACACATACGATTGCGGCAGTATCGTATGGTGCGCCTGTGGTCTCGGGGTATAGCAGGCCCCCACAACCGCACGAGTGGTCGACTGTGAAGAGCGGACAAATTGAATAGCTGGCCGGCGGCCATTAGAGTGGTAAACTGACGCGCGGATTTCGAATGTTTATACATCGCTTTTGGTTACAAAATGCCTTCCCTAGAGTTAGGTCACAAACATAATGCCTCATTTAAATACGTTACTACAATATAGTTTTTAATTTATGAACAAACAGCAACTAGTCACTGTTTATGAATTTATGTTACGTAGTACATGGAATCTGCCTAGCATTTTTCGCAGTTCATGTACGATAGATGTACGCAAAATGCATCAAAATACTCGAAGATTTGCCCACTATGTTAATAGATATTTTCTGACTCTACCTTGCTTTAGACTTTATGACGAAAAGTGCGTTATATATGCCGTAGTGCTTTGGCAACTCACGACCAAATTATCAAGTTTCAACCTATCCTGGACCATGGAAACTACCGTTCAGCAAGCTACAACAAACAAGACTTCAGGCAAGCATCCAGTATCGCATTAGTCACAATATTTACTTTCGAAGATGTACACTTCAGTTTATACGTGTGGTTTTTTCATATAATAAATAAAACTCAACAACTGTTCCATCGAGAGAAGTTGTGAAATCAGATTACAATTACACACATTCAGTTGCATTTTATAACGATAAAAAGCCTGCTAACTCAAATTTCGTGTTGCTTGCAACTCAACTTTTATAGTTAAAATAAAATGTGGTTCACAAAGAAAAATTTAACTTCTGCTGTATATGGTCGGGAAAACGAAAGATGGATGGAATAGCATCATCTTTCAGCTTTCTGCGATTTACGTAATTTTCAAGGAAATAACTTTCTGCGAAATGATCGGAACATATAAAATGGTATTCTGTCGGTCGGAAATCTTGCCTCCTGACAGTGTGTAACCATTTTTGTAACAGCTGTGGTTTTGAGAAAGGAAACCTGCAAATAGATCCACAGATATTATGCTAATACCGTGTTACAAAAACATTTACTAAGCATGTGCACTGACATACAAAAGAACTTAAAATATCCATATACCTGTGAAATGTAATGTTCGCTCCTTTCTCGAATTTATTTGTACAATTAATCGCTGCACAACTCTTCATCATAGTACTTCTTTTGATTGGAACGTACAGACAGTAGAATTACGAGTAACAAATACTGTATGTATGCCCCAACAAATACACAACGTTGAATCAGGGTCTTCATAAACAACAGTACTACACAACACATCAGACTACAACCACTATAATGGCGTCCAGCCGAAGGTTCAAATTATCCCGCGATTGCAGCGCCATCAGTGAGTCTAGTTATTTTTTACAAGGTCTTTGGGGTATAGAGATGTGGTGGCGCTCATGTCGGCACGCTGCTTACAACGAGCCCTCGTAGCGGTTGACCTAGACCACGTAGCTGAGTATGATTTCTTGCAGGCTGTCTTAGAGAAGATGGGACTGTCCCCAATATCAGAAGATACGATTCTCCGTCTCGTCGATGGAGGCCCTTCCACAGTCCTGGTCGATGGCTATCGCTCGCCACCGTTCACTACTGAGCACTCAATGCGAGAAGGATGCCGTCAGCCTTTCTCTTCCCCCGTCACCCTCGAGCATACACTTCATGGTCTAAGGTAGCGTTTGGTGGGCACTCGCCTCCGTAATGTACAATGTAAATATTGTGTAGGGAACACATTGTGCTCATGTGGGAGCGATCTAGATCGTTGTGAAACAATAAACTGGTAGCCAAGATCGCAGGAATTCTTTTTATTCCATGATTACCGGTTTCGGCGAAACTAAAGCCGCCATCATCAGATCAGGACACATACAGGTTACAACATCAAGCCAAACAATGGTGATATTAATAGTTGCCTATAAGGCCTGAGTGTTATAGACAGCTATTAATATCACCATTGTTTGCCTTGATGTTGTAACTTGTATTGTAAGTAGGCTGTTTAGGTTCTTATATTGGTAACGCCACGTAGCGCTCTGAAAATCACTGGCTGTGCTGTGTGCAGTCTGTGGCTGGTTTGCATTGTTGTCTGCCATTGTAGTGTTGGGCAGTGGCAGCTGGATGTGAACAGCGCGTAGCGTTGCGCAGTTAGAGGTGAGCCGCCAGCAGTGGTGGATGTGTGGAAGGAAATGGCGGAGTTTTGAAATTACATATATTATGACTTTTGATGATATTAAGGTAAATACATTGTTTGTTCTCTATTAAAATCTTTCATTTGCTAACTATCCCTATTAGTAGTTAGTGCCTTCCGTAGTTTGAATCTTTCATTTAGCTGGCAGTAGTTGCGCTCGCCATATTGCAGTAGTTCGAGTAACGAAGATTTTTGTGAGGTAAGTGATTTGTAAAAGGTACAGGTTAATGTTAGTCAGGGCCATTCCTTTGTAGGGATTTCAAAGTCAGATTGTGTTGCGCTAAAAAATATTGTGTGTCAGTTTAAGCATAGTCTTGTATAATTGTTCTAAGGGGACGTTTCAGTATGTTTCCTAAGATCCGATGATGTCATATTTAGCTTCGCCGAAACCGGTAATCATGGAATAAAAAGAATATCTGCGATCTTCGCTACCAGTTTATTGTTTTATTTAAATACTGTGCCTACGCAGAAGACGTAGTTTTCTTCGCGAGACCGGCGGAAGACATACGTACGGCGATCGCGTGGTTTCAGCGTTGCGGCTTGATGGCCGGGGGCGGCATGAACCTGCGAAAGTCGCACTGCATGTTTAGTGGGCTGTGAGCAGAGGACTGAATATGACCACACCGGAGCCCATTACCGAGGTCCCGACGATGAAACGTGTGGGAGTGACCTTCCACGGGAACGTGCAGCCTACAGCAGTAGCTACGTGTCGCAGACTGCTTAATGTTATCCGCACGCAAGTTCGTCTCCGTGTAACCTCCCCCTCACTTATCGACCTTAATGACAGTGAAAAATTAAACCGCGTGTACGTAATGGAAATTTGGGAAAAGCAATCGTCACCGAAGTTAATCTGTCGGTAAAGAGGGAGGAAAGGGTTACATCTAAATGAAAGGAAAATTGCTAATGAAACTGGTGGAAATTAATTTTGAAAGGGAGTAAAGTTAATCAAGAAAGTAAATGTGCGGCTGTTACGTTAACAATCAACTAGCGGTGATTAGATATTTGAGATTTGGGGGAAATTACGGTCGCCAATCCTAAGGACAATTACTATAGTAACTGAAAAAGATAGGTTATTACACATATATTTAGCACTAGAAGCGTGGCAACTGAAGGTTGACACGTCTAGTGTGAAAACTGAAAGTTTGTCAGAAGTAATAAATTTCGCTACACTCTGACTTAATTTAGCAAAAGAGTTAATAAAACCGGAAAATCGAAAGTTAATTTAGTGACTAAAGTTAATAGTGAGCCTTCTTTCTGAAGCACATCGAAATTCAGTAAAATACGGTTAGTCTTGGACTACTTCAACAATCATTTCAAAAGCTACTTGAATCTACGCAATTTAGAAAGAAGAGATTTAACTTTGAACTTGAATTAAGTGATTCTGAACAATTAACAATAGTAAAATTTAGTATGTACCAAGCTGAGCTGCAGTCACAGGTAAGCTAAAATACGGTAACAAAACTTGCACTCTTAATTTGTGCTTGTGCAATTTAAATACTGTAGCCAGCTATGAATACCTTAACTGAACTTTGAAATTGAAGCAGTGAAATAAAATGATGCTGGCGTTTGAATTTCAACGACACTCGGGTTCATTCCGGAAAAGGAAGGGACCCTGCTTGGTAATGCAACTGGGACAATGAGCAACAAAGGTTCATGCTAAGTTGCTGTAATTTTGCGAGGCAAATGGAACAATTTTAAAAGCTGAGGTCTGCTATACAGTTCTAAAACTTTACGTGCTTCCAGTCTTCCTTGTTGGTTGATTGAAGGTTTGAAGCCGTCGATCGAGGAGGTGGCGACAGTCACTCATTGTCGGCCGTCGCTGTTGCAGAAACTGGATGTTGGCGCGCCTCCTTCTCGACCCGGTCACCAGGCGAAACGGGCTCTTGATGTGCGCCAGCTAATGCTTCCCGTCCGCGACACCATGTCAGAAACTATCATCGCAAGTCGAGCGCAATTACATGCTGCCAAACCCCGAAAGCGCGGCAACTCGCGGGAGCTTCTCACAACACACCTGCTCCACTCGCTACTCCAGCCAGACTCTCTCTCCTCAGCCCGCGCTCCACGCGGCAGAGTTAACACTACCAAAGATCCTACACACTTTGATTCTTCACACGACCTATCGATGTAATCGTTCGATAGCAGTTTTCCCTAGGCAAGACCCAGCGTAAAAATACAAATAATATTTACGAAACAAACCAATTATACATCGACATAAATGCATAAATATATATATATATATATATATATATACAAATAGTAAAACATTTACAATATACGAAGACACAGAAATGTTATATATTCAGGTAACAAAAATAAGGAAAAGAAATTTATAGTACAATAGATGGAAATAGGAGGATATGCATTTCCGGCGTTACATCCGTACCTTTCGAACACTTGACTTGATCGTGCGGGTACATTTTGCCAATGTGTACCCCGCTCCGAAACTTAATCACTACACACACGTTCTCCCAATGGCCGTGCCATGTGGGCTTAGGTCATTTCGTCAGCGATGGTAGGGTGTTCAAGACCCGTTACGAGACACTAACGTTGCCCAAACAAGCAGACGGCAGTGGAATGATAAAGGAACACAATAAGGCGCTCGCTCTCTTTCTCCAGATGGTCCGTCGCCTAAGTACTTCGGACAAAGACACCCTCACAGTACGCTGACTGAGGAGGTGGTGCCTCCGATTCCTGTTGGACACATCGCGCCAGCATTGTGTAACATTCTCACCTATCTGGTCGCCATGAGTTATCTGTTGGATGTCCTGCTGACCCCGTGGGCTCCTAGAACCAAGGACGTCTACCGCTACTTTCAACGGATACTGCCTGCTAATGTAATTTTTAGGGTGAAAGTGGCGGTTGCACTAGCTTTGTTTTTGTTTTTATGTTGGACAGGTTTTTGGGGGTAGTATGGGAGATAGGGGCCAAATGTGAAGTGGAAAAGCTCTAAGGAAAAAAAAAAATAAAGAAAGGTAAGCAACAGATCCCAAGTTCGAGCCCTGGTCCGTCACTCATTTTCTCTCGTTGTCCCTGATTCAGCAGCTGATGCAGCTGATATCATGCAGCTGATATCATTAATTTCATTAGTTCCTTCCTTTTCCTCTCCTTTCTCCTCCCTCGATCTTACATAAAAAGTTCGTTAGGGTTTTAAAAGACATTTTCTTCTTGTACCACGTAATCCATAATAACCTTATGAAAAATTATACACGACTGTGCTTAAACTGACACACAATATTTTTAGCGCAACGCAATCTGACGTTCAAAAATCCCTACAAAAGAATAGCCCTGACTAACATTAACCTATACCTTTCACAAATCACTTACCTCACCAAAAATCTTCGTTACTCGAACTACTGCAAAACAGCGAGCGCCACTACTGCCAGCTAAATAAAAGATTCAAACTACGGAAGGCACTAACTACTGATAGGCATAGTTAGCAAATGAAAGATTTTAATAGAGAACAAACAATGTATTTACCTTAATAGTGTTGAAAAACCATAATATACATGTTCATGACATAACAGTCTTACAAATTTCCAAACTCCGCCATCTCTCTCCCCACATCCACCACGGCTGGCGGCTCACCTCCAACTGCGCAACGCTACGCACTGTTCACATCCAGCTGCCCAACACTACAATGGCAGACAACAATGCAAACTAGCCACAGACTGCACACAGCACAGCCAGTGATTTTCATACAGAGCGCTACGTAACGTTTCCAATAAGAAAAGATAAACAGCCTACTTACACTCTTCAATTTTATTTTTAAAAAAAAGGAGGTTAGCGTCTTTGATTAATAATCAAAATGTCCTCGGTCCAGCATTTGAAACGCTCCACAGCTTAAATTCTGATTAATAATCAGCATTGGCGGCCGAAGACTTCCGGCATAAGAAGTCAGCCCTCCTTCTGCCAACGGCCTTGTCAAAGAGGCCGGAGGAGCGGAGAGCTTTATTTGTCGGTGCTGGCGGGCTCAGGCGATGCACAAATCTTTGTGTCGTGCAAACATCAAAGGCACACGAGTAGACCTTCGGCTCCGAAAGCCCATATCGATGATGTTTCCTTGAATGCTTCGCACGCTGATACTTGTTGGCCCGGCACTGAAATCTGCCGCAATTTGCGGAAGGGTTGCACTTTTCTCACTTAGAACGATTCTCTTGGAGGATCTTATTGTTGCCGCAGCAGTGTTGGAGATTTGGTGTTCCTCCGGATTCCTGATATTCACAGTATTCTCGTGAAATGGTCGTAGGGGAAAATCCCCCTTCATCGCTACCTCGTCCGCCTCGATAGCTGAGTGGTCAGCGCGACACAATGCCATGCAAAGGGGCCCACGTTCGATTCCCGGCTGGGTCGGAGATTTTCTCCGCTCAGGGACTGCGTGTTGTGTTGTCTTAATCACCATTTCATCCCCATCGACACACAAGCCGCCGAAATGGTGTCAACTGAAAAGACTTACACCAGGCGACCGGTCTACCCGACGGGAGGCCCTAGCCACACGACATTTCAATTCACCGCTACGTCGAAGATGCTGTGTCCCATCGCTCGTGCGCCGGCCAAAGTGGCCGAGCGCTTTTAGGCGGTACAGTCTGGAACCGCGCGGCCGCTACGGTCGCAGGTTCGAATGCTGCCTCGGGCATGGATGTGTGTGACGTCCTTAGGTTAGTTAGGTTTAAGTAGTTCTAAGTTCTAGGGGACTGACGACCTCAGCAGTTAAGTCCTATAGTGCTCAGAGCCTTTTGAACCATCGCTCGTGCGCCGACTAGAACAACACGTTCAAACTCACTTAAATCTTGATAACATGGCGTTGTAGCAGCAGTAACCAATCTACACTCCTGGAAATTGAAAAAAGAACACATTGACACCGGTGTGTCAGACCCACCATACTTGCTCCGGACACTGCGAGAGGGCTGTACAAGCAATGATCACACGCACGGCACAGCGGACACACCAGGAACCGCGGTGTTGGCCGTCGAATGGCGCTAGCTGCGCAGCATTTGTGCACCGCCGCCGTCAGTGTCAGCCAGTTTGCCGTGGCATACGGAGCTCCATCGCAGTCTTTAACACTGGTAGCATGCCGCGACAGCGTGGACGTGAACCGTATGTGCAGTTGACGGTCTTTGAGCGAGGGCGTATAGTGGGCATGCGGGAGGCCGGGTGGACGTACCGCCGAATTGCTCAACACGTGGGGCGTGAGGTCTCCACAGTACATCGATGTTGTCGCCAGTGGTCGGCGGAAGGTGCACGTGCCCGTCGACCTGGGACCGGACCGCAGCGACGCACGGATGCACGCCAAGACCGTAGGATCCTACGCAGTGCCGTAGGGGACCGCACCGCCACTTCCCAGCAAATTAGGGACACTGTTGCTCCTGGGGTATCGGCGAGGACCATTCGCAACCGTCTCCATGAAGCTGGGCTACGGTCCCGCACACCGTTAGGCCGTCTTCCGCTCACGCCCCAACATCGTGCAGCCCGCCTCCAGTGGTGTCGCGACAGGCGTGAATGGAGGGACGAATGGAGACGTGTCGTCTTCAGCGATGAGAGTCGCTTCTGCCTTGGTGCCAATGATGGTCGTATGCGTGTTTGGCGCCGTGCAGGTGAGCGCCACAATCAGGACTGCATACGACCGAGGCACACAGGGCCAACACCCGGCATCATGGTGTGGGGAGCGATCTCCTACATTGGCCGTACACCACTGGTGATCGTCGAGGGGACACTGAATAGTGCACGGTACATCCAAACCGTCATCGAACCCATCATTCTACCATTCCTAGACCGGCAAGGGAACTTGCTGTTCCAACAGGACAATGCACGTCCGCATGTATCCCGTGCCACCCAATGTGCTCTAGAAGGTGTAAGTCAACTACCCTTGCCAGCAAGATCTCCGGATCTGTCCCCCATTGAGCATGTTTGGGACTGGATGAAGTGTCGTCTCACGCGGTCTGCATGTCCAGCACGAACGCTGGTCCAACTGAGGCGCCAGGTGGAAATGGCATGGCAAGCCGTTCCACAGGACTACATCCAGCATCTCTACGATCGTCTCCATGGGAGAATAGCAGCCTGCATTGCTGCGAAAGGTGGATATACACTGTACTAGTGCCGACATTGTGCTTGCTCTGTTGCCTGTGTCTATGTGCCTGTGGTTCTGTCAGTGTGATCATGTGATGTATCTGACCCCAGGAATGTGTCAATAAAGTTTCCCCTTCCTGGGACAATGAATTCACGGTGTTCTTATTTCAATTTCCAGGAGTGTAATTACTACGCCAGACTCTTGTTGTCTTAAATAGGCTTCGGCGGTCGCAGCGCGATAATCTGCCAGTTTACATATCTCTGTATTTGAATACGCATGCCTGTATCAGTTTCTTTGGCGCTTCAGTGTATAAAGCCATAAGTAAAGCGAAAATGATTTTTCTTTACTGAATAGTTTCTGTAAATTCGTTTGAGAAAAATTGCAGTGCGTGTGCCTCGATTCGGTCATCGCCGACTGGCCGAAAGATTTCAGCTACTGATGATGTTCAGATGTGTGTGAATTCCTAAGGGACCAAACTGCTTAGGTCATCGGTCCCTAGACTTACACACTGCTTAAACTAACTCAAACTAGTTTATGCTAAGAACAACACACACACCCATGCCCGAGGGAGGACCCGAACCTCCGGCGGGAGGGGCCGCGCAGTCCGTGACATGAGGCCTTAAACCGCGCGGTGACTCCGCGCGTCTCAGATACTGACGGCATTCCATTGCGAACAAACGAATCAACTCGCCCAGCGCTTTGGATGAAAACTGATCACTGTGCATCGGCCACTGTACCTTGCGCGAGCTACATTCCTCTGTAATTGGCCGTCATTTGGTTCATATTATTCTGGAGAGATGTGTTGAAGTGTCGATACGTAGTAGTTTAGTAATCTTCGTGTACGGGCTATTCCATTTCACTTCGGACAGCAGGAAATCTTCCATATTTTGTGACCGTTCAATTTTATGTCACATAGAGCAAGCGTTAAGTTATATCTTTTGCAGCCTCGCAGCCCTGAAAAAGTGCATTCGGATTGTAAGTAGGCTGTTTATGTTTTCTTATAGGTAACGCCACGTAGCGCTCTCTGTATGAAAATCACTGGCTGTGTTGTGTGCAGTCTGTGGATAGTTTGCATTGTTGTCTGCCATTGTAGTGTTGGGCAGCGGCAGCTGGATGTGAACAGCGCGTAGCGTTGCGCAGTTGGAGGTGAGCCGCCAGCAGTGGTGGATGTGGGGAGATAAATGGCGGAGTTTTGAAAATTTGTAATACTGGATATCATGAACTGCTGTATACATTATGACTGTTAAGGTAAATACATTGTTTGTTCTCTATTAAAATCTGTCATTTGCTAACTATGCCTACTAGTAGTTAGTGCCTTCCGTAGTTTGAATCTTTTATTTAGCTGGCAGTAGTGGCGCTCGCTGCATTGCAGTAGTTCGAGTAACGAAGATTTTTGTGAGCTAAGTGATTGGTGAAAGGTACAGGTTAATGTTAATCAAGGCCATTCCTTTGTACGGATTTCTGAAAGTCAGATTGCGTTGTGCTAAAAATATTGTGTGTCAGTTTAAGCACAGTCATGTATAAACTGTTCTAAGGGGACGTTTCATATGGCGACCCTGCCAGGATTCGAACCTGGAAAAGTCAGATTGCGTTGCGCTAAAAATATTGTGTGTCAGTTTAAGCACAGTCATGTATAAATTTTTCTAAGGGGACGTTTCAGGATTTTTTAAAGGTCGAGGCTACCGTACTCTAATAAAATAAAACGATTCTGAGACTGGTAGGTCAGAATCTATTGAAAGTAAAATTCACAAATAAAATTCAAAATTAAGACGATCTTTTATAGTTTAAGGTGGTATGCATGCGGTATTTGGTATTCATGCGGTATTTTTAGAATTTAAATGTAATGTGATTTTCATCATGTTTCATATTTTTTAAATGAAATAAAAATTATATCATTTTTACGGCATTTGATGTAAAAACAATGTTTGTAAAGTTTTTTATGCAATCTTCACTGGAGCGACGTAGAAGAAGCAAAAATAGAAACTGTGGCGACACCCTTGTATCATGACGAGGCCGTTGTCGATTGCTTGCTGTCTATTTCACGGCAGCCCATAGCAACCTAAGTATACCGTCAGCTCAGATACTTATTACTTAATTTTTCCACGGTTCAGACAATGGCGTCCACAAAACTTAAAACTGAAATCAACGTTTAATAATAAGAGGTTCAAGCCTACAAAGGTCAGTCTTTATGAAAACTGTGTTTACGCTTAATATATGAATAAAAAGTTTTTAAAAATTGTTGTACTTATTTTATTGCTACGTATATCGATTAACAACAGACATTCAGCTTCAAAATCAGTCCTATTTACTGTAACCTGATATAAGGTTCTTGGGTTAAACACCAGACAAATTGTCCCGATCTGAAAATAACACAAACTTTAACGAATTTTAACTCGAAAATTAGTAAAAATTTGAGAGATAACTTCATTAAAGTTGTTTTCTTTTACAGTGTCTGACACATATGAAAATTATTAATTTTTTTTTTTAAGTCGACATTAATTTCCTCACTTTTCACTCGATTTGAAACAAAATACACTCCTGGAAATGGAAAAAAGAACACATTGACACCGGTGTGTCAGACCCACCATACTTGCTCCGGACACTGCGAGAAAGCTGTACAAGCAATGATCACACGCACGGCACAGCGGACACACCAGGAACCGCGGTGTTGGCCGTCGAATGGCGCTAGCTGCGCAGCATTTGTGCACCGCCGCCGTCAGTGTCAGCCAGTTTGCCGTGGCATACGGAGCTCCATCGCAGTCTTTAACACTGGTAGCATGCCGCGACAGCGTGGACGTGAACCGTATGTGCAGTTGACGGACTTTGAGCGAGGGCGTATAGAGGGCATGCGGGAGGCCGGGTGGACGTACCGCCGAATTGCTCAACACGTGGGGCGTGAGGTCTCCACAGTACATCGATGTTGTCGCCAGTGGTCGGCGGAAGGTGCACGTGCCCGTCGACCTGGGACCGGACCGCAGCGACGCACGGATGCACGCCAAGACCGTAGGATCCTACGCAGTGCCGTAGGGGACCGCACCGCCACTTCCCAGCAAATTAGGGACACTGTTGCTCCTGGAGTATCGGCGAGGACCATTCGCAACCGTCTCCATGAAGCTGGGCTACGGTTCCGCACACCGTTAGGCCGTCTTCCGCTCACGCCCCAACATCGTGCAGCCCGCCTCCAGTGGTGTCGCGACAGGCGTGAATGGAGGGACGAATGGAGACGTGTCGTCTTCAGCGATGAGAGTCGCTTCTGCCTTGGTGCCAATGATGGTCGTATGCGTGTTTGGCGCCGTGCAGGTGAGCGCCACAATCAGGACTGCATACGACCGAGGCACACAGGGCCAACACCCGGCATCATGGTGTGGGGAGCGATCTCCTACACTGGCCGTACATCACTGGTGATCGTCGAGGGGACACTGAATAGTGCTCGGTACATCCAAACCGTCATCGAACCCATCGTTCTACCATTCATAGATCGGCAAGGGAACTTGCTGTTCCAACAGGACAATGCACGTCCGCATGTATCCCGTGCCACCCAACGTGCTCTAGAAGGTGTAAGTCAACTACCCTGGCCAGCAAGATCTCCGGATCTGTCCCCCATTGAGCATGTTTGGGACTGGATGGAGCGTCGTCTCACGCGGTCTGCGCGTCCAGCACGAACGCTGGTCCAACTGAGGCGCCAGGTGGAAATGGCATGGCAAGCCGTTCCACAGGACTACATCCAGCATCTCTACGATCGTCTCCATGGGAGAATAGCAGCCTGCATTGCTGCGAAAGGTGGATATATACACTGTACTAGTGCCGACATTGTGCATGCTCTGTTGCCTGTGTCTATGTGCCTGTGGTTCTGTCAGTGTGATCATGTGATTTATCTGACCCCAGGAATGTGTCAATAAAGTTTCCCCTTCCTGGGACAATGAATTCACGGTGTTCTTATTTCAATTTCCAGGAGTGTAGAATATATGTGCAGCTATTCTTGTGACTCAAAAATTCGAAAAGTATGTCGGACGATGAAAAAATAAATCATGTAAATGACGTACTCTAGTGCAAATTAAAATCTTAATTAATAAATATCAGTACACAAAATCCAGTCACTACACACTCATAATCCGTTAAAATACAAATGCTCCACGAGTAGCAGCAGAGGAAAGTTATCTATGCGCTATGGAGGCATAGCACATTGCTGACGACTCAAAATTTAGTTTACAGGCACAGTACGGTCATTTATTAACATAAACGGAATAGATGCGCGACATTGCGGTGAGGTTCAAAAGACTTAGCGATAAATTTGATTCGTGTAACCAATGCGCAACCTAATTAATGCCATAATATGTGAAGAGCAGTAAATATACACAGCCATTACGCTTGAAATGAAACCTGACGTTACCACCGGAACAGCGGGAGCGCATGCAGCCATCCATGAAATCAGAGTTGCTCCACAATGAGAACAATAGCTTCACCAGGTCACACGTCACAATCGCCTCTGACAAGACCCTGTGTGCAAGGTCTTGCCTTCCAATCATGAGAAGTTGTTTCAGAAGTTTGGCCCACCGCTGTGCGAAATCAACGTCCTGCCCTGAATATACAGGGTGTTTCAAAAATGACCGGTATATTTGAAACGGCAATAAAAACTAAACGAGCAGCGATAGAAATACACCGTTTGTTGCAATATGCTTGGGACAACAGTACATTTTCAGGCAGACAAACTTTCGAAATTACAGTAGTTACAATTTTCAACAACAGATGGCGCTGCGGTCTGGGAAACTCTATAGTACGATATTTTCCACATATCCACCATGCGTAGCAATAATATGGCGTAGTCTCTGAATGAAATTACCCGAAACCTTTGACAACGTGTCTGGCGGAATGGCTTCACATGCAGATGACATGTACTGCTTCAGCTGTTCAGTTGTTTCTGGATTCTGGCGGTACACCTGGTCTTTCAAGTGTCCCCACAGAAAGAAGTCACAGGGGTTCATGTCTGGCGAATAGGGAGGCCAATCCAGGCCCCCTCCTGTATGTTTCGGATAGCCCAAAGCAATCACACGATCATCGAAATATTCATTCAGGAAATTAAAGACGTCGGCCGTGCGATGTGGCCGGGCACCATCTTGCATAAACCACGAGGTGTTCGCAGTGTCGTCTAAGGCAGTTTGTACCGCCACAAATACACGAAGAATGTCCAGATAGCGTGATGCAGTGATCGTTTCGGATCTGAAAAATGGGCCAATGATTCCTTTGGAAGAAATGGCGGCCCAGACCAGTACTTTTTGAGGATGCAGGGATGATGGGACTGCAACATGGGGCTTTTCGGTTCCCCATATGCGCCAGTTCTGTTTATTGACGAAGCCGTCCAGGTAAAAATAAGCTTCGTCAGTAAACCAAATGCTGCCCACATGCATATCGCCGTCATCAATCCTGTGCACTATATCGTTAGCGAATGTCTCTCGTGCAGCAATGGTAGCGGCGCTGAGGGGTTGCCGCGTTTGAATTTTGTATGGATAGAGGTGTAAACTCTGGCGCATGAGACGATACGTGGACGTTGGCGTCATGTAGACCGCAGCTGCAACACGGCGAACGGAAACGCGAGGCCGGTGTCGGATCACCTGCTGCACTAGCTGCGCGTTGCCCTCTGTGGTTGCCGCACACGATCGCCCAACCTTTCCAGCACGTTCATCCGTCACGTTCCCAGTCCGTTGAAATTTTTCAAACGGATCCTTTATTGTATCGCTTTTCGGTCCTTTGGTTACATTAAACCTCCGTTGAAAACTTCGTCTTGTTGCAACAACACTGTGTTCTAGGCGGTGGAATTCCAACACCAGAAAAATCCTCTGTTCTAAGGAATAAACCATGTTGTCTACAGCACACTTGCACGTTGTGAACAGCACACGCTTACAGCAGAAAGGCGACGTACAGAATGGCGTACCCACAGACTGCATTGTCTTCTATATCTTTCACATCACTTGCAGCGCCATCTGTTGTTGAAAATTGTAACTACTGTAATTTCGAAAGTTTGTCCGCCTGAAAATGTACTGTTGTCCCAAGCATATTGCAACAAACGGTGTATTTCTATCGCTGCTCGTTTAGTTTTTATTGCCGTTTCAAATATACCGGTCATTTTTGAAACACCCTGTATTTCGTTAGATACCACTGGAAGATGCCCTGTATTAGATTTTCTAGAGTTTATTGTTCAGATAGGGTCGAAGAACTGCTTTATGCATTGTAGCAATGTTATTGTTTAATAACGGCTCACATATTACAATTCTGTTTTCCTTGCCTTAGTTCAGGTACTATTTTTATTCTTTTCGGTAATCATTTTAAGACTACCTCATTTCTGTCAAGAGATAGTACAATTTCAGATCGTCCAAAGTCTTACAGGAGCCTGACAGCACTAGCTGACGAAGTAATAAAGCCCAGTATCGCAGTTACTGTAAAGGACACTTTGGGAGTCGCATAACTGTGCTTTCTTGTGCAACCGTATTTCAGCTGCCACGAGAACCTAACTTGGTGGTGTTTACACCTGAATAGCTGAATCCGACGGCTTTGCCTTGTAAGTAGGCTGTTTAGGTTCTTATATTGGTAACGCCGCCGCCACGTAGCGCTCTCTGTATGAAAATCACTGGCTGTGCTGTGTGCAGTCTGTGGCTAGTTTGCATTGTTGTCTGCCATTGTAGTGTTGGACAGCTGGACGTGAACAGCGTGTAACATTGCGCAGTTGGAGGTGAGCCGTCAGCAGTGGTGGATGTGGGGAGAGAGATGGCGGAGTTTTGAAATTTGTAAGACTGGATGTCAATTATGATTATTAAGGTAAATACATTGTTTGTTCTCTATCAAAATCTTTCATTTTGCTAACTATGCCTATCAGTAGTTAGTGCCTTCAGTAGTTTGAATCTTTTATTTAGCTGGCAGTAGTGGCGCTCGCTGTATTGCAGTAGTTCGAGTAATGAAGATTTTTGTGAGGTAAGTGATTTGTTAAAGGTACAGGTTAATGTTAGTCAGGGCCATTCTTTTGTAGGGATTTTTGAAAGTCAGATTGCGTTGCGCTAAAAAAAATATTGTGTGTCAGTTTAAGCATAGTCGTCTATAAATTTTTCTAAGGGGACGTTTCAGCCTTTCTAACTTACTTCTCGGATATTTTTGTAAACTTACAACGCCAACAATATAAAGCTATATTAGTTCGATCTAGAACCACCACCCAAAGATGCAAGCTGCTGCCCTGTAATTAATCCAGCATACCAGAATGGTGTTCCGTAATTAATTCAGCATGCCGGAAATCGATGAAGGGCTGTATACCAACTGTATAGTGTATTTGGTGGTTTTTCTGCATTTTACTCACGCTGCTTACGGTTAGTTTTATGTACAGCTACCGTATTTTTGCATTCCTGCTTTTACTCACCTGTAACGTTAGATGTGCAACGTTCTTCTCACCATAATTTTATGTGTCTTGGAAATCCGCGTTAGTTTTGCAATTAAACATACCGGTTACGTTTTCCTTTTTCAATATTTATTATGGTATTGACGGTACCTACTGTCCGATTTCTGACAGATTCTGAAATCAGATTTTCTTGAAATACGGGTCCATCTTTGTTGCCATACACCATGGACGTGGTGAAGACACTGTGCATCTTGTCTTGAGTAGGCAGTGGCCCTCTACTTGCAAATTTCACTGAGTGCAGTGTCGTCTGAAGTGGTTAAGAGAATTTCAATGAATTTGACTCAATGATTAACCCGCGGTGCGCACAGCGCCCAGAGTACAGTGAGTTCAGAGCGACTTATCAGCGAATAACTCTTGTTACTCGCTTAAAAACGCGTTCGTCAAGCAGGACCGTTATCAGTCATCACAGGAGGTGGAAAGGAGTGGGAGGAAGCATGTCGGGCGGGGGGGGGGGGGGAGGGGGGAGGTGGGGAGGGGGGAGTGGAGGGACGAAAGCTAACGAACTATTCTCCACGAAAATGGAACTTTTATTGAAACCGATGTAGCCTCTCATCTAATTTTGGTAATCGTATAACAACTTCAGTCATCTTAATATTGCAATTTCTTAAGTCGTAGATTTCTTAACGAGATCACTAGGCATTATTCTGTCAGCTAAAAGACATGTCTTTGAAGGATGGGACCTGGTTGCTCTGCTAAACACATTTGAACCCCTCGCTACTATTGAAAAGGAAGGCACTAGTTCGCCAATCAAACCAGAACCTAATAATTCCTACGAATTCGAGCGGTTGCCGTCAAATATGGTTTCTGACTTCCCGTTTTCCTCACTAAAATTTCTAGAGCACACTGAAGCATCCTAGCGCTCTTTCGAAGACTTACTTAAAAAAAGAAGTTTACACACGTAAAATTTAGCCACGTAATTCCCTTGATATTTGAATTTGATCACTGCACGGGTAGCCTACTTTATCAGTCGAAACGTCTAACCATCATCAACCGAATGTTTTATCGTAATTGCGCATGCTACTCACCACAGCGTGAGGCCACTTCCGCATCCTAGGTCCTGCATTATCTGGCTTATGTACTTTCTTCTAGGTCTGCCTCTTGCCCTTTTGCCCTCCACAAGGCCTTCCGTTGTAGTGTGGAGAAGACTTTCATGTCTCAGAATGTGTCCCATCCATATATCTCTCCTCTTCTTGACCGTCTTCCAAAGAACTGGAACTTCCTCCGCTCTCTGCAGGACTTCTTCATTTGTCATCCTGGCCGTCCATGGAATTTTTAACATCCTTCGCAGACACCACATTTCGAATCCTTCAATCCTTCTTCTTTCGTCCTCTCCAAGTGTCCAGGTTTCGCTGCTGTAGAAAAGCACACTCCCAACAAAGGTCTTTATTAACCGCTTCCTTAACGACAGACTTATCATATTTGATGTGAGGAGTCCTTTCCTTTTATAGAATGCAATCTTTGCCTGATTTATTCTACTTATTACATCTTTCCTACTACGACCATCTGATGTTATTCTGCTTCCCAAGTAGACAAAGTCTTGTATTTCTTTCAGCTTCTCTCCATTCAGCCTTATATTCGTAATTGCTTGATTATTTTGTTTGCTTGCAACTAAGATTTTTGTTTTTGACTTATTAATTTTCATGTTTTACCGTGTAGCAAGAGTGTTTTCCATTTCCTCCAACACTACTTGTAATTCTTCCTCAATTTCCGCTAGGACAGCAATGCCATCCGCAAAACGCAGCATATCAACTATTTTTCCCTGGATCCTGATTCCATTAGCTTGTCCTACTTTTCTCTGACCTCGTCCATTGCTTTCTGTATGTACATATTAAAGAGGACAGGGGAGAGTGCTGTCTCACACCCTGTTTAATCTCACTAACTCTCTGAAATTTTTTTCTAAGACTTTCCAGATCCGGTGACCTGGCGTCTTTCCCCTGCGGGGGGGAAAGGGGGGGGGACATGTGGAGGCGCATCCGATCGTCAAGAAACAACTTCGCGACGTCAAGTGCCGCGTCCAGTCGGGAGGTTGTTGAAAATGCCCGTGGCCGTTGCTCAGTCTTCCCACCAGTTCAACGTACAAAATCTGAGCAAAAGCTCTGTGGAATTTTCAACCGCTCGCGCGTTGTCCTGCACAACCAGTCGCAAGTCACACTGTTTGAAAATAATGCGACAACTGTTGTCTCCAACCCTGACACACCACAAGCTAACTTTGAAAACTAAGAATTCGACGATGTTCCTACTCTTCTACAACGAAAAATCAATAAATCTATGCTTATCCTAACATAGCAAATGTGCTCCCAATTCACAATACATTCGTACGCCACAGAGCTAACCCTGCTTACGGATAACGGCCGGCCGGAATGGCCGAGCGGTTCTAGGCGCTTCAGTCTGGAGCCGCGCGACCGCTACGGTCGCAGGTTCGAATCCTGCTTCGGGCATGGATGTGTGTGATGTCCTTAGGTTAGTTAGGTTTAAGTAGTTCTAAGTTCTAAGGGACTGATGACCTCAGAAGTTAAGTCCCATAGTGCTCAGAGCCATTTGAACCATTATTATGGATAACGTAAGCTGCAGATGTTCAATAAAACGAAAAAAATTAATAAAGTCAGTTCCCCACTCAATCAATCTCCAATTCATGACCAAATTATAGACAAAAAAACTGAAAGTCAATCTCCTGAATGTGGTGAAATCAGTTTAACATAGCGTCATTTAAATTCTCTTAACCACATATAACTGGCACCATTCATCATAATTATTTTAACAGTAATGTTTGCGACAAAAATTAAAATTGTGTTTTGCTAATGGCGGACCCCATCCAAAAACATATGTATGTATTTTGACCCTTTTGTATGTTTAGTGGCAATACGATTTTCTGTAATCACTTTTAATCGTTAGTTACGACCGTTCTGTGAGATCATAATTGAGGCGTTGAGTTCGAAAAGGGGATATGTCACTCATGTTCTGAGATATATTGAAAAGTCTGTATTATTCTGAATAACGTTATTCCCAAACCTTATAGTTAGTCCCACAGACTCGTGAGGAAGAATGCAATATTGTACCAACAATCTGTAATCATAGGAAGAACGCAACTAATAGAAAATGGTGATAGAAAACGACTGACATAACCCCTTTTTGATTTAAACAACAATCATTGTACAGAAATATTGTATAACAAAACAAAATACCACGTCTATAAGCAAAATATTATTTTTAATCATTTCAACATGGTCATACACATGTAACATGGGAGAGTTAATTCCACATGTTTTACTTATTAAACAACCCTTTCTATATTGACAGAGATATATATTCATAAATTTTTCACTCTTGATCACTGTCCCAAACTTCACTTCCAGATTGATTGGCGTTCTCTCCACCAGTCAGTTTATTAATGTCGCATTGCCTTAGAAGGGTATCAAAATACTCACGAAACTGCAAAGGGATAACTTCAATCATGCGTGCAATATCCTTCAGTTTCTCAGGTTTCAGTGGAATGACGTCCATGTGTGCTCTTGGCACATTATGGAAATGAGGGACTGTCCCAGCCTTAAACAGACGAAAATCATTATTTCACCATTCCACTGCTATTGGGTGAAACAGAGACTCATTTTGACTGGTCACTGTATTCATATAGTTTGTAACGTGTAATAGCCCATTTTTTTCTCCTTTCGCAGTTACAGACTTCTTAAAAATGAATCTAGATGTTTCTGATAGTCAAGAATGCATCTTGTGTACATAGTTCAATATGCATGTGTTACCTTGCTTTCTGTAGTACTGTGAACCACTGATGGGGGCTATACACTGTGTCCTGTTTCCTTTTACGTAGTTTCAGACTTGTAAAGTCCCTATCACAGGCATTGTAGGAATGCCCACGGGTTGGGAACATGTGGGAAACGTTGGAAAATCTACCACTGTGAACTAAAGTGTACCAAAATTGAACAGTTGTGCGATTCCTATTCTGTCCTGTACAGGCATCTGAAAATGCATACAACGTTTTCACACTAGAGGCCACATGTTTAGTTATGAAATCCATAAGGAAAGAAACCACTGCATTAGGACCCATCTTAGCGGTTACTTCATCAAACATGTAAATCAAAGCTTTGTTATAAGAAAATCTATGAATACCAAATATAAATACCTATGGCTGCAACAAAGAGAACATATCAGTTACCGGTATGTGTTGAACACGCACGTTCTACATGAAATCGAATGTGATCATTTCTGATTTTCCCTCCTCTTCTCCTTGTACAAGCTTTTCACAACGTGTCATGTTATCATAGAACTGACGTGCCCAAAGCATATGGAGTTTCAACTCATTTTGCGCTGCAATCTTGATAGCAAGGTTGTTCTCTCCTTCAGTTGTACATGTAAGCCTTTTGTATTCACCACAGACAGCCATTCGAGGGCTACCAAAGCCATAATTGTAATGATTCTTGAAATAATCATAAAAATAACGATATCGCACCTTTGGTTTGAACAACCCTGCGTCAGTAGTGGTACTTTGAGACCTATAAACTACGTACATTTTGCAGTCGTATTTGTCAAGAAACATAGACAAAGAACTCGAGAGGTATCTCCTCTTCCTACCACATGTCCATAATGTGCTACCCTTACTGGAAACGACTCAATGAATTCCGTTCTCACAACGTTGGTATTTTCTAGAACGGAATAATGGTTTTGGTGTCTACCACGACCATCATGTGGCGAAGTCACTCCTCCGTGACTTAAGCGGCACAGTCTCTCCACTCGGCGTTTTGTTATGCGATGGAGTGTAACAAAAGCTTTCTTGCATACCATAGTTTCCTTGAAGCCAGCTTTAAGCTGCAGTTGTTGTTGTTGTGGTCTTCAGTCCTGAAACTGGTTTGATGCAGCTCTCCATGCTACTCTATCCTGTGCAACTTTCTTCATCTCCCAGTACCTACTGCAACCTACATCCTTCTGAATCTGCTTAGTGTATTCATCTCTGGGTCTCCCCCTACGATTTTTACCCTCCACGCTGCCCTCCAATACTAAATTGGTGATCCCTTGATGCCTCAGAACATGTCCTACCAACCGATCCCTTCTTCTGGTCAAGTTGTGCCACAAACTTCTCTTCTCCCCAATCCTATTCAATACTTCCTCATTAGTTATGTGATCTACCCATCTAATCTTCAGCATTCTCCTGTAGCACCACATTTCGAAAGCTTCTATTCTCTTCTTTTCCAAACTATTTACCGTCCATGTTTCACTTCCATACAAGGCTACACTCCATACAAATACTTTCAGAAATGACTTCCTGACACTTAAATCTATACTCGATGTTAACAAATTTCTCTTCTTCAGAAACGCTTTCCTTGCCATTGCCAGTCTACATTTTATATCCTCTCTACTTCGACCATCATCAGTTATTTTGCTGCCCAAATAGCAAAACTCCTTTACTACTTTAAGTGTCTCATTTCCAAATCTAATTCCCTCAGCATCACCCGACTTAATTCGACTACATTCCATTATCCTCGTTTTGCTTTTGTTGATGTTCATCTTATATCCTCCTTTCAAGACACCATCCATTCCGTTCAACTGCTCTTCCAAGTCCTTTGCTGTCTCCGACAGAATTACAATGTCATCGGCGAACCTCAAAGTTTTTATTTCTTCTCCATGGATTTTAATACCTTCTCCGAATTTTTCTTTTGTTTCCTTTACTGCTTGCTCAATATACAGATTGAATAACATCGGGGAGAGGCTACAACCCTGTCTTACTCCCTTCCCAACCACTGCTTCCCTCTCATGTCCCTCGACTCTTATAACTGCCATCTGGTTTCTGTACAACTCCCTGTATTTTACCCCTGCCACCTTTAGAATTTGAAAGAGAGTATTCCAGTCAACATTGTCAAAAGCTTTCTCTAAGTCTACTAATGCTACAAACGTAGGTTTGCCTTTCCTTAATCTTTCTTCTAAGATAAGTCGTAAGGTCAGTATTGCCTCACGTGTTCCAGTATTTCTACGGAATCCAAAATGATCTTCCCCGAGGTCGGCTTCTACTCCATTCGTCTGTAAAGAATTCGTGTTAGTATTTTGCAGCTGTGGCTTATTAAACTGATTGTTTGGTAATTTTCACATCTGTCAACACCTGCTTTCTTAGGGATTGGAATTATTATATTCTTCTTGAAGTCTGAGGGTATTTCGCCTGTTTCATACATCTTGCTCACCAGATGGTAGAGTTTTGTCAGGACTGGCTCTCCCAAGGCCATCAGTAGTTCCAATGGAATGTTGTCTACTCCGGGGGCCTCGTTTCGACTCAGGTCTTTCAGTGCTCTGTCAAACTTTTCACGCAGTATTGTATCTCCCATTTCATCTTCATCTTCATCTTAAGCTGCAGATACAAGTGAATTAGTATCATAAAACAAAAATATACATATTCGTAATACTGTAACCCTATTAAGTATATGCCTTAACTATTTGCCTTAAAGATTTTACAAAACGTGAATAAAAGATGTACATAATTCGGGAACGAAATGGTTAATAAAATAATATTACAGTTGTCATGCCATTTACCTTATAACAATAGTTTCCTGTCCTTCCACGATTGGTAATGGAATTTGGGCGTATTCTCCTTGCTTTTGGAATGAAGGGAAGAACGTGAGCACTCAAGTACCCATCCTGTCCATCTTTGTTGGGCATATTGTTGAATTCTGTCAACAATAGTTCTTCCTCGGCAAATGAGAAATTCTTAAAACATTACGCCGGCATCTGTAAACAGATAGTAGCGTATTATTCACCTGTATACTAGGAGAATAATATATTTTGACCAATTTCCTGTATTATAACTAAAACATAAATTTAAACTTTGCGTCCATGAAAGGAATTTATATTCACATTTTAGTACAATGTTCTACACAACTTCCCTCTGCTACAGAATATTACATTATGTACAGAGAATTCAAACAGTGAACATTGTATGACTATTTACCTGCAATCTGCACCTGTTTCCCTCCTAGGAACAATGTTTCCTTTCCAGTTGCTATGCTCCAAACCCTTGACCTTCTTTTGTTTAATCACATTCCTCTTCCACAACTCGGGGCGTCTTTTCTTCCTTCTATATTCATGTAAATCGTCTTCGGACTCATCTGACGGTTCCATCACCGAAGCCATTTTGAAATCTCACAGCTGATTACTGCAAACCGCCTCACGCTTCACGTTCTTTTGTGCAATATCGGGACTTGTCTCTGTGACGAGTCCTCTTTCCGCAAGAAACGTAATTTCAACACTGGTTTTGGCAGGGAAAAAAACACTGAACAAGTCCCATTTTAGAACCAACAGATGCAGTATCGTGTGAAAATACCACCTACAGTAATAACTCATATACCCCAAAAAGTCCTGTTTCTGATCTCAACGCCTCAATTATTGTTCTGTTATATTGTATATAATTAGTGTACAGTAATTTTATAATCTTGGTCGCTTACTTCTTATCTGTTCAATGACAGTACAACTTTCTGCAACATTGGCATTTGTGCCTCTTTCGGGTTCTGTACCTTAATCGGTAAAAACGGAACCCTTCACTATAGGATTGCTTTGTTGTCTGTCTGTCCGACTGTTAAGAACCCTTTTTTCTCAGTAACATGTGGACGTATGCAAGTGCAAAAAAATTAAGCTTCTAAGTTAATGCATTTAAAAGATACGGCTATTTATGTCACATATTTTCATACTTGAAAATCCATTCGTCAAAACCTATAGACTACTTCCCGTTCATCTACAATCATGAAATTTGGCAAGGAGCAAGGTTTCACAGCTGAAGTAAGGGGGAAAAACATCCGTCAACCGATAATTTGTAATTACATCACATAAAGAATATGTTTCTGCCATTAGAACTTAAACTGCATTCACCATCCATGAAAGGCATAATAAAAAAAAAATATTACAGCAAACAAACACAAAAAGTAAACTGAAGTCATGTATTAGTGAATAAATAAGAATATTTTGTTACACGCTGGAGTGCCATAGAAGCTGGTATAGGCATGCTTATTCAAATACAGTGATATACAGGGTGTTTCAAAAATGACCGGTATATTTGAAACGGCAATAAAAACTAAACGAGCAGCGATAGAAATACACCGTTTGTTGCAATATGCTTGGGACAACAGTACATTTTCAGGCGGACAAACTTTCGAAATTACAGTAGTTACAATTTTCAACAACAGATGGCGCTGCAAGTGAAAGATATAGAAGACAACGCAGTCTGTGGGTGCGCCATTCTGTACGTCGTCTTTCTGCTGTAAGCGTATGCTGTTCACAACGTGCAAGTGTGCTGTAGACAACATGGTTTATTCCTTAGAACAGAGGATTTTTCTGGTGTTGGAATTCCACCGCCTAGAACACAGTGTTGTTGCAACAAGACGAAGTTTTCAACGGAGGTTTAATGTAACCAAAGGACCGAAAAGCGATAAAAAATTTCAACGGAGTGGGAACATGACGGATGAACGTGCCGGAAAGGTAGGGCGACCGCGTACGGCAACCACAGAGGGCAACGCGCAGCTAGTGCAGCAGGTGATCCAACAGCGGCCTCGGGTTTCCGTTCGCCGTGTTGCAGCTGCGGTCCAAATGACGCCAACGTCCACGTATCGTCTCATGCGCCAGAGTTTACACCTCTATCCATACAAAATTCAAACGCGGCAGCCCCTCAGCGCCGCTACCATTGCTGCACGAGAGACATTCGCTAACGATATAGTGCACAGGATTGATGACGGCGATATGCATGTGGGCAGCATTTGGTTTACTGACGAAGCTTATTTTTACCTGGACGGCTTCGTCAATAAACAGAACTGGCGCATATGGGGAACCGAAAAGCCCCATGTTGCAGTCCCATCGTCCCTGCATCCTCAAAAAGTACTGGTCTGGGCCGCCATTTCTTCCAAAGGAATCATTGGCCCATTTTTCAGATCCGAAACGATTACTGCATCACGCTATCTGGACATTCTTCGTGAATTTGTGGCGGTACAAACTGCCTTACACGACACTGCGAACACCTCGTGGTTTATGCAAGATGGTGCCCGGCCACATCGCACGGCCGACGTCTTTAATTTCCTGAATGAATATTTCGATGATCGTGTGATTGCTTTGAGCTATCCGAAACATACAGGAGGCGGCGTGGATTGGCCTCCCTATTCGCCAGACATGAACCCCTGTACTTCTTTCTGTGGGGACACTTGAAAGACCAGGTGTACCGCGAGAATCCAGAAACAATTGAACAGCTGAAGCAGTACATCTCATCTGCATGTGAAGCCATTCCGCCAGACACGTTGTCAAAGGTTTCGGGTAATTTCATTCAGAGACTACGCCATATTATTGCTACGCATGGTGGATATGTGGAAAATATCGTACTATAGAGTTTCCCAGACCGCAGCGCCATCTGTTGTTGAAAATTGTGACTACTGTAATTTCGAAAGTTTGTCTGTCTGAAAATGTACTGTTGTCCCAAGCATATTGCAACAAACGGTGTATTTCTATCGCTGCTCGTTTAGTTTTTATTGCCGTTTTAAATATACCGGTCATTTTTGAAACACCCTGTATGAACAGGCAGAATACGGCGCTGCGGTCGGCAAAGCCTAAATAAGACAAGTGCCTGGGGCAGTTGTTAGATTGGTTACTGCTGCTAAAATGACAGGTTATCAAATTTTAAGTGAGTTTGAACGAGGTATTATAGTCCGTGCAGGAGCGATGGGACACAGCATCTCAGAGGTAGCGATGAAGTGGGGATTTTTCCCGTATGACCATTTCACGAGTGTACCGTGAATATCAGGAATCCGGTAAAACATCAAGTCTCCGACATCGCGGAGGCCGGAAGAAGATCCTGCAAGAACGGGAACAACGACGACCGAAGAGAATTGTTCAACGTGACAGAAGTGCAACCCTTCCGCAAATCGCTGCAGAGTTCAATGCTGGGCCATCAACAAGTGTCAGCGTGAGAATCATTCAGCGAAACATCATCTATATGGTCTTTCGCAGCCGAAGGCCCACTGGTGTACCCTTGATGGCTGCACGACACAAAGCTTTAGGCCTCGCCTGGGCCCGTCAACACCGACCTTTGATTGTTGATGACTGGAAGCATATTGTCTGGCCGGACGAGTCTCGTTTCAAATTGTAACGAGCGGATGGACGTTTACGGATATGGAGACAACCTCATGAATACATGGGTCCTGCGGGTCAGCAGTGGACTGTTCAGACTGACTGAAGCTTTGTAATGGTGTAGGACAGGGGCGGGCAGGAATTCTGCACGTGTGCGGTGCACATGCACGTGTGCAGTTAACAGGTGTTCCGCGTGCACACAGGGGCAAGCTGGCCACCCGCCTCTCACCCCTCCCCACCATACCGTCTCTCCGCTTCTTCCCCTGTAATGCGTTTTGTTTCCTGGCCTGCTTTATTAAATGAAGGAATAAGGTTAGTAGGTGTGCTTGAAAGTAATCATGGTTTGAAAGAGTACCTATTACCTACGATACGTTTTATTTAATTATCACAGGTGGAGTTTACAATACGTTTAATGACTGGAACAAAATTTCTACATACAGACAAACGCAAACAGTTACGTACATTTTCATTACTGATGTTTGCTCTTAACCGAGACTTATTAATTTTCATAACAGAAAAAAATCTCTCACAAAAGTATGTCGAGCCCAACATTGAATATCTTCATGGCTTCACGATGGAGACGAGGAAACTCTTGCTGTGGAAAGTCGTGATAAAAATCTATTACACGTCTTGCCAAAAGGAACTTCTCTCTCAGACGAGAATTACACTGTAGATCTATTACTTCCATTCGCAAATTGAGATGAATATCATCTACACAAACCAGATTCTCTCGAGAACTATTCAAAACCTTGGGATAAGTTAGATATATCCCCAAATCGCTGGAGAAATTCCTCTTTTATTGCACTAAGAACGGCAACATACTGGAATTTATTATAATGGCGTTCAATATTAAACTTCCGCTCACCAGCGAGAATACTGTCACATATTATACATTTCCAATTTTCACGTTTTTCCACAGAGAACAAATGATTCTCCCATTCCTTTTTAAAAGATAACAAATCTCCAATTCTCGGTTTCCTTGATTCACTCTGCATTTTCCGGTTATTGAAATACAACGTTGACTACGTAGTGGTCGCTTCGCTTCAACGTCCGCAGCTTAGCCTGGTACTACACTGCCGCAACCTGCAGGCTGTCGGCACTGCCCTTGTCGACGGTTGCACGCGAGCAGCACACGTTTGCCCGCCCCTGGTGTAGGAGGTGTGCAGCTGGAGTGATATGGGACTCCTGATACGTCTAGATACGACTCTGACAGGTGACACGTACGTAAGAATCCTGTCTGATAACCTGCAACCATTCCTGTCCATTGCGCATTCCGACGGACTTGGACAATGCGACATCCCACACATCCATAATTGCTACAGACTGACTCCAAGA
Source organism: Schistocerca cancellata (assembly GCF_023864275.1). Taxonomy (NCBI): domain Eukaryota; kingdom Metazoa; phylum Arthropoda; class Insecta; order Orthoptera; family Acrididae; genus Schistocerca; species Schistocerca cancellata. Next base: position 1,246,817,031 of record NC_064626.1, read on the forward strand.
ACACTCTTCTGAGTTTAAACACTTCCACTGGCCACCAGACTCGCCGAAAGTGAATGTTATTGGGCACATCCGGGATGCCTTGTAACGTGCCGTTCAGAAGAGATCTCCACCCCTTCCGGTACTCTTACGGATTTATGGACAGCCCTGCAGGTTCATGGCGTCACTTCCCTCCGACACTACTTCAGACATTACTCGAGTCGTGTCGCGGCACTTCTGCGTGCTCGCGGGGGCCCTCCCTACACGAGATTAGGCAGGTGTACCTGTTCCTCTGGCTCGTCAGTGTACTTCCTCTCTCTCTTCATATACAGGGTGATTCAAAAAGAATACCACAACTTTAGGAATTTAAAACTCTGCGACGACAAAAGGCAGAGCTAAGCACTATCTGTCGGCGAATTAAGGGAACTATAAAGTTTCATTTAGTTGTACATTTGTTCGCTTGAGGCGCTGTTGACTAGGCGTCAGCGTCAGTTGATGCTAAGATGGCGACCGCTCAACAGAAAGCTTTTGAGTACGGCAGAAGTGAATCGACGACAGTTGTTCAGCGTGCATTTCGAACGAAGTATGGTGTTAAACCTCCTGATAGGTGGTGTATTAAACGTTGGTATAAACAGTTTACAGAGAATGGGTGTTTGTGCAAAGGGAAAAGTTCTGGACGGCCGAGAACGAGTGATGAAAATGTAGCACGCATCCAGCAAGCATTTGTTCGCAGCCCAGAAAAATCGACTCGCAGAGCTAGCAGAGAGCTGCAAATTCCACAATCAACTGTATGGAGAGTCCTACGAAAAAGGTTAGTTATGAAACCTTATCGTCTGAAATTGGTTCAAGCACCTGAACGTCAACTACCCGAGGCGATGGATCGGCCGCCAGGCAGCCCGTGACAGAGCACTTCATCACTGGCCTCCAAGAAGCCCTGATCTTACCCTCTGCGATTTTTTCTTATGGGGGCATGTTAAGGATATGGTGTTTCGGCCACCTCTCCCAGCCACAATTGATGATTTGAAACGAGAAATAACAGCAGCTATCCAAATTGTTACGCCTGATATGCTACAGAGAGTGTGGAACGAGTTGGAGTATCGGGTTGATATTGCTCGAGTGTCTGGAGGGGGCCATATTGAACATCTCTGAACTTGCTTTTGAGTGAAAAAAAACCTTTTTAGATACTCTTTGTAATGATGTATAACAGAAGGTTATATTATGTTTCTTTCATTAAATACACATTTTTAAAGTTGTGGTATTCTTTTTGAATCACCCTGTATAAACTGAACACCCTCGCACACTTCTTTTCGTATGTCCAGGCTAATCTCAGGAACTACAGTAGAGATTTTGATACGGTCTTGAAACTCTCGCGATCGATATCTTGCAAGTACCGATATATGTATATATACCGGGTGATCAAAAAGTCAGTATGAATTTGAAAACTTAATAAACCACGGAATAATGTAGATAGAGAGGTAAAAATTGACACACATGCTTGGAATGACATGGGGTTTTATTAGAACAAAAAAAACCTATATTGCTAGACGCGTGAAAAATATCTTGCTCGCGTCGCTTGCTGATGATCGTGTGCTCAGCCGCCACTTTCGTCATGCTTGGCCTCCCAGGTCCCCAGACCTGAGTCCGTGCGATTATTGGCTTTGGGATTACCTGAAGTCGCAAATGTATCGTGATCGACCGACATCTCTAGGGATGCTGAAAGGTAACATCCGTAGCCAATGCCTTACCATAACTCCGGACATGCTTTACAGTGCTGTTCACAACATTATTCCTCGACTGCAGCTATTGTTGAGGAATGATGGTGGACATATTGAGCATTTCCTGTAAAGAACATCATCTTTGCTTTGTCTTACTTTGTTATGCTAATTATTGCTATTTTGATCAGATGAAGCGCCATATGTCGGACATTTTTTGAACGTTTGTATTATTTTGGTTCTAATAAAACCCCATGTCATTCCAAGCATGTGTGTCAATTATCTACATTATTCCGTGATTTATTCAGTTTTCAAATTTATACCGACTTTTTGATCACTGGGTGTATATATACAGGGTGAGTCACCTAACATTACCGCTGGATATATTTCGTAAACCACATCAAATAATGACGAATCGATTCCACAGACCGAACGTGAGGAGAGGGGCTAGTGTAATTGGTTAATACAAACCATAAAAAAATGCATGGAAGTATGTTTTTTAACACAAACCTACGTTTTTTTAAATGGAACCCAGTTAGTTTTGCTAGCACATCTGAACATATAAACAAATACGTAATCAGTGCCGTTTGTTGCACTGTAAAATGTTCATTACATCCGGAGATATTGGAAATGGCTCTGAGCACTATGCGACTTAACTTCTGAGGTCATCAGTCGCCTAGAACTTAGAACTAATTAAACCTAACTAACCTAAGGACATCACACATATCCACGCCCGAGGCAGGATTCGAACCTGCGACAGTAGCGGTCACGCGGTTCCAGACTGAAGCGCCTTTAACCGCACGGCCACACCGGTCGGCATCCGGAGATATTGTAACCTAAAGTTGACGCTTGAGTACCACTCCTCTGCTGTTCAATCGTGTGTATCGGAGAGCACCGAATTACGTAGGGATCCAAAGGGAACGGTGATGGACCTTAGGTACAGAAGAGACTGGAACAGCACATTACGTCCACATGCTAACACCTTTTTATTGGTCTTTTTCACAGACGCACATGTACATTACCATGAGGGGTGAGGTAAACGTACACACGTGGTTTCCGTTTTCAATTACGAACTGGAATAGAGTGTGTCCCACTGGAAACGTGTCGACGTATGTGGTATCAGCATGACGGTGCACCTACACATTCCGCAATTAACACTAGACTGACCCTTGACAGGATGTTTGACGGGCGTTTCATAGGACGTGGAGGACGCATAAATTGGCCAGCCCGTCCTCCTAATCTTACACCTCTGGACTTCTTTCTGTGGGGTACGTTAAAGGAGAATGTGTACCGTGATGTGATGTGACATGTCGGGACAGACTCTATTCCACTTCGTAATTAAAAACGGAAAACACGTGTGTACGTGTACCTCACCCCTCATGGTAATGTACATGTGCGTCAGTGAAAAACACCAATAAAAAGGTGTTAGCATGTGGACGTAATGTGCTGTTCCAGTCTCTTCTGTACCTAAGGTCCATCACCGTTCCCTTTGGATCCCTACGTAATTCGGTGCTCTCCGATACACACGATCGAACAGCGGAGGAGTGGTACTCAAGCGTCAACTTTAGGTTACAATATCTCCGGATGCAATTAACATTTTACAGTGCAACAAACGGCACTGATTACGTATTTGCTTATATGTTCAGATGTGCTAACAAAACTAACGGGGTTCCATTTAAAAAAACGTATGTTTGTGTTAAAAAACATACTTCCGTGCATTTTTTTATGGTTTGTATTAACCAATTACACTAGCCCCTCTCCTCACGTTCGGTCTGTGGAATCGATTCGTCATCATTTGATGTGGTTTACGAAATATATCCAGCGGTAACGTTAGGTGACTCACCCTGTATATATATATATATATATATATATATATATATATATATATATATATATATATACCGAGCGAGGTGGCGCAGTGGTTAGACACTGGACTCGCATTCGGGAGGACGACGGTTCAATCCCGCGTCCGGCCATCCTGATTTAGGTTTCCGTGATTTCCCTAAATCACTCCAGGCAAATGCCGGGATGGTTCCTCTGAAAGGGCACGGCCGACTTCCTTCCCCGTCCTTCCCTAATCCGATGAGACCGATGACCTCGCTGTCTGGTCTCCTTCCCCAAACAACCAACCAAATATATATATAATGCGGTCATTTGGTAGGGATACTGTTGGTAGTGTCAGTTGCATCCCATTTATACTCATAAGCTACTGTAGCTTTTATCCTAATTTTTACTTTTAGTTAACTGTAGGTAATCTGCTCTTCTTCTGAATGAATCCAGTCGTGACGTAACAAATGTGTATCAATACAGCTGTAGTGGTTTGTAATTAATATTAAAGTTAAAAAGCATTATACCACATAACCACATAATACCACATATTTTTTTCCATGCCGTTAGAAAAAAAAACCTTGCTTCAGTAATTTGATTGCTACAAGAGTTACGAGTATTTAACGTAACACAAAATCATGTGCCACACCGCGTAGGGCGCACCGTTATTTGTTGGAAATCTCGTTTCGATATCTTGAATCACCGATGGAATAAAAGGGGTGTTTCGTCTTCCAATTAGAGAAAAGCACACGAACGAAGTACCGGCACGCGTTTGTTTACTGGTAGCCGAGGATTTAATTAAACTCAACATACAATAGCATGACTGCTAAACCAGGAGAAAAAAACTTGCATTTGCTCCTAATGAAAGCATTATCAACGAATGGAAATTGTTCCCGCTGTTGGCAAAGGGAAATAATACCGTTTATCTCTTCATATGAGGTTGTGTATGTAAACAGTTCTTGTGGCCAATGGAGGATACAAATACATTGCGAACAATACTATAACATCCGGTCCTGGTGGCTGAGTGGTCAGCGCGACGAAATGTCATACCTAACGGCCCGGATTCGATTCCCGGCTGGGTCGAAGATTTCTCCATTTAGGGACAAGGTGTTGTGTTGTCCTTATCATCATTTCATCCCCATCAAGACGCAAGTCGCCGCAGTGGCGCCAACTCGAAAAACGGTTCGTCTACCCGACGGAAGCCCTAGCCACACGGCATTTCCATGAGTATGACGAACGTTCAGTGATAATAAACGACACTTATTCAATGAGAAAATTAGTGAACACTATTTGATGAAACTTCATACAGGTCACGATACTAGCCTTCGTGAAAAATTCATTCAGCTCTTTATAACCCAAAGAAACATCATTTTTTTCATTTCTAAATATCCAATCATCTCGAAAACCGTACCCAAGTGACTTATGTTCAGTGAACTTACTTTTATGCTTAAGCCGTAGAAACATATATTAAGCTCTTTGAATAGCTTAAATCTGGCTGATCAAGTGACACTGCCATTCATCACAACAAATCATCAGTTGAAGCTTTTATCGACGTGCTACAATATCACATAAATAGCTTTACATGGGGATCACGCCTATGCATCAACACCGATTTCACCAAAATTTACGGCATATGCAGGGCTTCAACAGAAATAAAAGTGACAGAAGTTAGTGCTCCAGATGAACAAGCGTTTAAATAAAATAGCATTTTGGCGCCCAACGTGGGGCAACTTTGTCATTTGCATTTCATCAGTTTTATCTTTCAATTTAGTACAATCTACATTGTTTTGCATCGTCAGTTTATACTTAAAAGTAAGTGCAATCTTTCTTTGCCCTCTCTCTCTCTCTCTCTCTCTCTCTCTCTCTCTCTCTCTTACACACACACACACACACACACACACACACACATAAAATATAGGCTTACTTATCTATAAGTTCTGCCACGGAGTAAAAATCTCTCGCGCATTTGTATAAAATGTGTTGTTTACTACTATCAATAGCATTAGTCAGTTAATTTGAAATGTTAACTACATATGAGACAGAAGTTTGCGAGGTGCCGGGGCTAGCAGTGTTTTTAACACTCAATTCTTAGAGAATTTACATATGTACATGATGCTCTAAGCCCCCCCTTTTCTAACTCCAACTTTTCCTGTTGCACAAGGATAAAAAAAAATACGCGAACTGACTCTAATCAACCCTGCCAGTGGAGTAGAAGAGAGTTTGGCACCTGCAATAATTTAATTTGTTAAATAAGTTAATTAAACGAAGGTTTCATTAACATAGTGAGGAATGATGGGGTTGCTCTATCTATTAACAGAATGAAAGTTCTGTCCAAAATAACAATATGATTTATTAAGACTAAACACAAAATAATAAACAACAACACATGAAACATTAACAATATATCAAATTGGCTCTAATTGGATACTTAAACAAACGCTGTGAAATTGAAGTTGTCCCTAAACTAGATTGTGAGGATTATGACGAAGTGGTGTGTGCAGCCAATTCCTAGCAACTCAATTCTTAGAGAAAACACATAGCCCACCCACCATTAATTGCTGCTACCCAAGACAGAACAAAGTTAGGAAAAAAAAAAGACGAACAGGCGCACTCTGCTGAGCTCTGATTGTCACCTAGGAAAATCCCTATCTGCCGGTGCTGCGGACATACATTACCAAACCGACTTCTTGACTCCCAGAACACGATCTGCCGTACCGGAGCCGTTGGCTGGTTGCTTCGACGTCCTCGACCGAAAGGCGAGAGACGACTACCCACAAGAGCACCCGTACAAAAACCGAACACAGAACATTCCCGCCCCCACGACAGTGGCCGTGGTTAAACGTTCCAATCAGCAACTCGAAAACCAGCGGAAATTCCACTCCATTGCCGGAACGCTACCATTCCACCAATGGAGATTCTTGGCGCCAATTTCTGCGCCGATCTTGCTACGTCACGGAGCTATGCCCTGAGCAAGCCAATCACAGTTACTATTTTGCAGAAAGTGCGGGAATTTTCCCGCCACAGCTGCCTGGGTACACAAGTCATTCCCACGCCTCTCTGGTAGCCCGCCAGAACGTGTTTTCGCTAAGTTTCTGCGAAGTAACGGAACCTCTAGCCCAGCCACTACTTCAAGCTCTGCGGGCGTGCCTCTTGACAATGTCGGTGTCTGCAAAGCATTCACTCGACTTCCTCACACCCGTCGGCTTAAAGCTTTCCAGATCAGCAGAGCCCGCCTGTCACCGGACCACCCGGGTGACGAGAGACGCTGCGTGGGAAGTCCGCGCGTGAAGGAATAGCAACTTTCCACCGCATGCAATTATAGAGGAGAATCGTAAGATAGAAATATGAGAGGGGGCTCATGCCACCTCTCATAGCCCCTACGCCATTTTAGATTGTAATTGGTGAGCGGTTGGCTCACTTAGGAGCAAGGTAGTGAGTCAATCGCCCAAGAACAATCTCGCAAACTGGCTGCACATGCCGCACTCTATAAAGAAAATAACTGCAACTGAAAAATGCAGCTCATAGAGGGAGGATTATTTATGATGTAGCCAACTTCACCTTCTTAATATGGAACACTAACACTCACATCACACATCCATACCCAGGGAGCCCCTTCCAAACACCGATTCACACAGACATTCACTCTCTAAATATGGCCCGGGCATGTGAGCCAAATATGGAGCAATTTATTCTTTACAATCAGAGTTGGAGTGCTCCGCAATCAAATGCCCAAGATGTTACAACAATTTTAATCATTAAACTAACCTGAACTCACTCACACATGATACTATTTAAGTTAACAATCTCTTTGTGAGCTTTCAGAATCTAATTACGACCTCCGATTCATTCTGTCTCCCTGCAGCAAGAATAACGTTTACAAAATGTTCCCTGAACTGATGGTCCATTCACAATGACAGAGGTGGTATCTGCTTCAGTTTATGGGGACTTCAGGCACACTGTTTCCATACACTCAACAATAAATACAAGATAAAAAAAATGGTGTGGAGAACAATACAGTAATTTGTAATGAGAATTACAGTGTAAAACGAACACATACAAGGTATCACATACATTACAAAAACAACACTAGAGAAAGAAATTAAAAAAAACAAGGTTAATGGGACATTAAGTTGTGCGTGCACATTGCACACTGTTCACGACCGTGCTGAGAATGTGGCACTAAATCACATTGTTAGAAATGTTCGAAGCACTTCACAAATTCATTAGTTTCTCTGAGGGGGTTGGTATGTTGAGTCACATGCACTGATGCACGTGGTTCCATGTCTTGAGCATTGGAGGGCGGCTTTTGGGATGGGGCCACAGTACTGACATCACATAGGGCTAAACGTCGGGTGTTGTTGCTACGTTGTTGCAACAGCAATAGGGAGTGCTGGAGCGTCTGCAGTACGCTGTTGAGATTGTAGTCAGACCCACGCATATGATCACGGCAGTACGGTAGGAAGACACAGTGATAGGCCCTCCTCACGTCGATTAATTGTCTCTGATGTCTACTTGTTGGGATACATCACTAGTCTAGGTCTCTTCTCTCGCTGGGCAGTACTTTACGTTTCCCAATATTGCAGTTCGACGAGGGATGATGGCACGTGGAGTGACTCCACAAGTGTGTGAGGTCATCCATACAGGATCGAACTAGGAGCGACGATTGCTAAAAACTGCTCTCTAATAGAGAGGAGAAGTTAGAAATGAGACCATACATTTGTTAGTGTGGCACGATACTGCTTTGTGTAAGCAGATCGGCCAATGCTAGTGAGTTGTAAAAACCCAAACAGGTGAGTATATAGCGTCCCTTTCTGTCCTGAGGCACATGAGACGCCAGTTATGACACCATATGTGATCTTCTTCGTGTACTCACGACTACGTGGTCTGCCGCAGGGAATCCCTCCAAACGGCTGCCTCGTGTGGGTCGCGTGTCAGTGTCAACGGCCAGCCTCACTTTCGCTTGTGGCCCGGCGAGGATCCTCCCTAATCCCTCAGGTACACAGCCCGGTGACTGTCAGCTTGTAGGACCGGACGCCCTCGCGCCCCTCACGTCAGGTAGCGCGTCGACGCTCTCCTCCTGCAGGTAGCCGATGACCTCCGGCTGGCCTCTGCGTTGCCACTATCCCAGTCCTCTGCACAATTCTTACAAAAATCATATGCCTAACTTTTCCCCATGACCTTCTATGTTATAATAAATTTACATACCGATACATTGATGGTCTGTCATTTCAGACACTGTAATTTTAATTTTATAGTTATTTATCTGTAGCTATCATAACAAAAAATGGAAATAATTTATCTTGATATTTGTGTAGAGACCGATCTCAGTATTGTACATGGTGTGTGATAACTGATGCTATGTAATGGATGAACAACTAAATGTGCGGGCCCACACTAATATTACTATTAATTATATAGATCGACAGTAGACATGCTCAAGAATTAACTACCATTTGCCAACGATCTACATTCTATGTCTTTTAATTAAATTATGTTGTTATTCAGGTCTAAGTTTTACTGTGCTATAAAGAACATGCAACTATACTACTTTCGCTCGCCGGTCGTCCCTCCATCTTGGGTCTGTGATTTGATGACCTGAAAAATAGCATCCCAACAGGCGCGCGCCACACTTGTGGTAGAAAACCCCCACAATATTAATCTAGTTATTGTTAAATCCTACAGTTTAACTTATCCTAGTATAACTTACTTTCCCTTTTATTTATTTATTTATTTATTTATTTATTTATTTATTTTATTTATTTTTTTTTGTTTACCTTATACACTACTCTTACATAATTCCTGTTACGCTGAGATATCTCGCTGCTCGCCGCTATTGACGACAGTGATGTGCGCGCCGTACGACACGGCCTCCGAGTTCTCACTACGCCTCACTGAAACTCCAGAGACTGGGTTAGCCATGGCTATACAAGACAATAAATTTATAGTTGAACTTAATTTTGTATGTGATGCAGTCTTAGCAATGAAAGCGCACCTTTCCAGAGGCAATGTAATTTGACCCAGCCAAGTCTGGTTCCTGTTGAGGATTCAGTCGCCCATCACACGCCAGCTACACAGTATGTCACGAATATCCTAGTATGAGTCACTGGTTATTCATCTGTGACAGTCGCAAGCAGCATGCTAAATCCCCAACCAGCACATTGGCATGGTAGGCTTTATGCCCGCATTTCTACCGTCTAGGCCCTAGGGCACCATTGGAGTCAAACGCTCACAGGTTCACCCCGACTTGCAAGACAACGATGCTGGCGCAGCTCTGCAAAAACTATACTGCCAATATTCATCCTCGAAATCTCGCAATATACCACAATCTTGCAGTGCACTGACGCGTGCCTGCAAGCATTGGTATGAACGTCTCACGAACTGGCTGTGGCCGCTATGGAGCGTATCACGACTTCTCAGAACGCTTCTAAGAGCACGTTCTTGTATGCGCCCGTTTGTGCGACATCTCGTCACTCATCACTATCCCTTAACATGGACACCAGATTGGAAAGGACAAAAACATTGCTCATGGAAAGGTAGTGCCTCTTATCGCATTGACAGTGGAGCTTGCGAACATAAACAGAAAAAAAATTAGCAGCAGTAAATTCTTATGCGAGAAAACGCAGCGTGTTAATACTTTAACAATCTTAATCTATTAATGCAACGATTATTGTTCCCCGAAGAAAGGTTCATATCTTTGCCTATTCTACTCTGTACACCACTTACACTACTACTATAGCAAGGTTCACGTATTTGCCCATTCTACTACGTACACCACTTACACTACTCTATTCCACGAACTCCTTTATGTGAGAGATGTGGTGGAGACCTATGGACTTCTTTCCTTTCAGCGTCTCTAATTCATAAGCATTGTGGTGAGCTGCTCTCCTTATACGGTACGGGCCGTTGTAAATAGAATAGAATTTTTGGCATTTCATTTTTTGTTTGTTCGAAAGTCGGAAAGACTTAACGAGCACCTTTTGTCCAATGTGGAAGTGTCGTAGACGAGCTCCCCTGTCGGCACGTCTCTTCCTGACCTCTGCTGCAGCACGTATCCTCTTGAGAGCCAAATCCACTATGGCTTGGTGCTGCGTTCGCGCACTTGGTGGGAAGTTTACGACATCGGTTATCAAGTCCTTAGGAATCCGGTTTTTCAGTACTGTAATGGATGCCAATTTTGTTATCCCATGGGGTGCCTCATTGATCACCTCCTGGAAGTCTTTAAGGAAAACGTCCCATGTCGTGTGCTGTTTGTTACAGTACAACCGGCACAAGTTTCCGAGTTCTTTAATAACCCGTTCTGCAGCCTTCGAGCTCGGATGGTGCGAAGATATAAAAATGGGATCAATTTTACATCGACGCAACGTCTCCTTCCAAGTTTTTGACTTAAACTGTGGCCCGTTATCAGAAATAATTTTACTCACATGACCAACCTGTTGTAGGAAATCCCGGATTAGGGCTCGAGATACAGTTCGTCCTGTCGCCCTCTTCAGTGGCGTAAAGGTAACGTATTTGGACGTTAGTTCACCAAACACTAATACGTAAGTATATCCTCTTCTTGTTCTTGGCAAAGGTCCCATCAAATCTGTTGCTGCTAATTGTCTTAATTTGGTCGGTACGATTGGGTATAATGGTGCCTGCATGCTCACAGTGGTGTGCTTAGCCTTTTGGCAGTCTTTACACACCGACAGTACCCTCCGAATTCGACGCTCCATGTTTCGAAAGTAACACATGGTCCTTAGCTTGAGATTGCACTTGCGTGGTCCGAAGTGTCCATAGCTGAGGTGAGTATGCCATATAACCTCGTTTATTAGGTGTTCAGGGATGCATACCCCCCATTCAGTGTCATTGGCATAATTTCGGTGGAAAATTATGCCTTTCCGCAAGAGGTAGAACTGCCTGATGGTGGCGTGTCTTCTGTCTATCCATTTCTGTTTCAATAACACTAGGGCAGGGTCCTTGTCTTGCTCCTTCTTGATGTCATGCATACTACAGGTAATAAAATTTTCAAAGGCTACTTTCTGCATATAGAAAAGGCAGTAGTGATTTTCCTCCAGATCTTCTTCCATGTTGTGCTCAAATCCGATCGGTGACCGTGATAAGGCGTCTGCAATAATGTTCTGACTGCCGGGGATATATTCTATCGAAAAGTTGTACTGCTGCAGATATGATGCCCACCTAATGAGCCGCCTGTGATTAAGCTTTGCAGTCATCAAGAACTCGAGTGCCTTGTGGTCTGTGTAGACCCTCGTCTTGCGACCAAACAGAAGGTATCTGAATTTTTCAAACGCCCATACAATAGCCAGCGCCTCTAACTCGGTTACTGAGTAATTCCTCTCACTCTTGGCTAGTACTCTGCTACCAAACGCAATTGTCTTCCACACCCTGTTTCCTTCATGTACATAGTCTTGGAACACCATGACACCCAGACCTGAGTATGAACTGTCCGTTACTATGCAAAGCTCTTCTGCTAAGTTAGGGTGTGATAGGATGGGTGCTTGTAATAATGCGAATTTTAATGCTTTCCATTCGGATTCGGCCGCCTCATCCCATTCCCAAGGAATCTTCTTTCCTGTAAGTTGATGCAACCTAGGACTGCTCTGAGTTTTGACATGTATAAAGCGGTTGTAAAAATTTATGATCCCCAAGAACCCCCTTAACTGCTTCTTTGTCGTAGGAATGGGAGTACTCTGCTACCAAACGCAATTGTCTTCCACACCCTGTTTCCTTCATGTACATAGTCTTGGAACACCATGACACCCAGACCTGAGTATGAACTGTCCGTTACTATGCAAAGCTCTTCTGCTAAGTTAGGGTGTGATAGGATGGGTGCTTGTAATAATGCGAATTTTAATGCTTTCCATTCGGATTCGGCCGCCTCATCCCATTCCCAAGGAATCTTCTTTCCTGTAAGTTGATGCAACCTAGGACTGCTCTGAGTTTTGACATGTATAAAGCGGTTGTAAAAATTTATGATCCCCAAGAACCCCCTTAACTGCTTCTTTGTCGTAGGAATGGGAAACTTTTCAATCGCTTCGATCTTTTCGGGATTTGGCGCAATGCCCTCACCCGTGATGATATGTCCCAGAAATTTGACAGAGGACGTCCCAAAATTCGATTTTTCGATATTGATAGTCACTCCGTATTCCTTGAATGTCGCAAGGAGTTCACCGAGGACCGCATTGTGCTCTCCCCAAGATTTCTCCGCGATCAGCAAATCGTCCACATAGCTGGTGACATGACGTTTCAAATTATCGCTTAGTATGCCGTCCAGCCCCCGAATGAATGCGGCAGATGAAACGTTCAAACCAAATGGTAGACGACGAAACCGGTAACATCTTCCAAATGCTAAAAAGGCTGTGTACTGTCTGCAATTTGGATGGAGCTCGATCTGCCAGAAACTCGATTTTAGATCAACTGATGAGAAGATTGATATTCCATGGAAGTTTTGTAAGAGTTCCTCTAATCGTTCCGGTCTGTCTGTTTCGGGTTCTATTATGGTATTAATTTGTCGCGAGTCCAAGACTAAACGAATACTACCATCTGCCTTCTCGACTACTCTTAACGGGTTATTATAGGCTGAAGCCGTAGGTTCTATTATTCCTTCACTCAACATTCGCGTAATTTCGGCTGCTACTTTCTGTCGATATGCCAAGGGGATTGGATAGGGTGGCACACGAAACTGATTGTGCGGACGTACACGAAATTCATATTGGAAGTTCTTTATTGATCCTATCTTGGGAATGAAGACCTCCGCATGTTCTACTAGTAATTTATGAAGTTCTTTGCGGTGGTCGCACCTTATATTCTTTATTGCTTCCACTTTTTCTCCTATTTTCTCCTTTATTTCCCCCATTATTCTGACTTCATTCTCATCTGTGTCCGCTCCCCTACCCGCAACGTCGACCTGTTCTTCCTTTCTGTCTTTCAGACACGCATAGTTTATCCGTACACAGTTAGACGGTAGTTGAGCTGGGATCAGCTGATCGTCGAATTTAATGTGGACGGGATTCCCTTTCCTCAAAACCACTTCACCTCGTCCTAGATCAACTATCGCTTCATGTTCATTTAGGAAGTCCGTTCCTATTATCATGTCGATCGCCAGATTTGGCACAATCCAGAAGTTAGACTCTATTTTGTGTCCTTGGCAGGAGAATTCCAGTCTTGTTTGTTGGGTGACCTCCGTACATTTTCCCGCTAATGCCCCTTTTATTTTGGTTTTCTTAACCGATAGGACAGGCCAGTCCATCTCCTGAGAGCACATCTTGTATGCTGCCTCAGATATTGCTGTTATGTAGCTTCCACTATCTATTATCGCATTCATACTCTTTTCAGCTATTGCTACTGTGATAAGAGGCTGCCGATCTTGTCGAGGAGTTGCTTTATGTTCCTCGAGCAGGATTTCTGATAAATCTTCGTAATGTATCATCCGTAGTTGGCCAGGTCCGAGATTACGTGCGAAATTCCGGCGGCCTGTGTTCGCACTAGTCTGGCGTCAATCCCTTGTTAAGCTCCCCCTCCTCTGACGTGCATTAGGATTTGCGGGTCTAGTTTCAATCTCCTGGTTCCACTGTTGTCCTTGGTTTCGCTCTCTCCAATTACGGTCGCTTTGCCGTTCGTTATTCCTCCTATCCCAGATTCCTTGTCTAGATTGACCCTGCTCCCTGACGTTCTGGTTTCCGTGTCTTTGGTTTCCATAACCTTGAATAGCGTAACCTTGACTTCCGTAACCCTGGTTTCCTAACTGACCAGTGCGATTATGCGATCTGTTGTCGTCTTCCCTTCCTGGCCCGTGGTATTTGTTACTTTGCCCCTTCTTCCTGTCCTTTGCGTCTTGTTTATCAAAGACTACTTCGAGTTCGCGCAATAGACTCTTGAATGCTTCTATGTCAGATCCACACTTGCCGACAAGTGTCTGTTGGTACCTAACTGGCAATTTGGAAAAGCAAAATTTAATGATTTCTCCGTTGCTATATGGACTATCTAAAAATTGATTCTTCTTGAGTAACTCATCAAGAAATTTGGTTGCGCTCCTATACCCGGACACTTCCAGTTCAGGACAAAATATTATTTCCTCTTTAATCCTGTTCTGCGTTTCCTTTGACCAGTAGGTCCGCAGGAATGCACCAACAAATTCCTGATAAGTCCGACACGTCATTGCTACACCCCGCATCTTTTCCGCGGCTTGGCCTTCGATGTGTCCACACATGAATTCTAATTTTGCCTGGGTTGGCCATGATGCCGGTAATGAATTTGTAAACTGCATCACCCAGCTCTTCGGATGCATCGACCCTCCATTTTCTTTGAACTTCTGGAATTTTAGTATCGACAGGAAATGATTCTGATCAAAATCCTGTCTGATCCTCGCACTGGTGTTGTCACTCGTTTCCGATACTTGCACGTCTGCTGAGTGTCCTGTTCTATCTTGGTGATAACTGTGATGTGCTACCTCTGTATCACAGTGGAAGTGGCACTCAGAATTCACGAGTGGGCTACAATTATTGGAGCTATTACTCGCTGTTTCTGCGTGTGCATTGTTAGTTCCGCACTCGGTCATTGGGCTAGAGCACGGCGGGCTTTTCCTCGGAGACACAATTCTGTGTACTCCATCATTGGTATCCGAACGCGCAGTGCTCGTGTGCCCGTTTTGCTCTAGTTTTGCTATCCGACTCTCTACTTCTTCCATTCGTTTCGTGTTGTTCGCAACCGCGATATTACCCTGAATTTTTAAGAACGCTAGGGATTTTGAGTGGGATTGTGTTGTACGTCGCAAGCGCCCTGCGAGTTTAGAAGTTGCTTCCGCGACTTTCATTGCCCCTATTGCTGCCGTTTTAGCCAGGCCTGCTACTTTTTGTGCAGCCATTGACATTTGTTTTACTTCTCCACATTCTTTCTTTATTGTTAGTAATTCCCCACGAATTTCCCCTATATGCGAAATTATTGCCTCAGTGTCCTTCTTACGCTGTTCGTCAGCTTCTTCCTTCTCCTTCTTACGTTGTTTCTCCTCTTCTTCCTTCTCCTTCTTACGTTGTTTCTCCTCTTCTTCCTTCTCCCTCTTACGCTGTTCGTCAGCTTCTTCCTTCTCCCTCTTACGTTGTTCGTCAGCTTCTTCTTTCATTGATCGTAGGAAGCTCAGTATTGGGTTAATGTCATCATTTTGATCCTCGTCACCCATGGGTGATGTAACTCTGGACACCTGAGCGCTAGAGCTCTGACGTGGCCGAGCTGGCCCCTGTCTGCTCTCGTTCGTTTCATTATAAACTTCTGCTACCGTCTCGACCTGTGTGCCTGTCTCTGTTCCATCCTCCAATTCACTATCATAATCACGGCCGCAACGCTGCTCTGAGATCGCGTCCAAATCACCTTCCTCATCAAAGACCCTGGCGTCCTGTCCTGCTAAAAATGTGCCCATCTCATCTCCGAACCTATTCCCGTTAAACTGCCCCTTATCCATTATGCTATCCTCTTTTGTTTTAGCTTCGCTCGATAATAGTCGTGCCTTACTTCTCGTTATCATTCATGAAAAACAAATTTATCTAAAATGCACAATAAAATTAATCTACTCCATATATTTTTACACATAGACACAAAATTTCAACAACGCTGTTCCAACGCTGTAATTACAAGCACAATTTGAAGTGGTACAGAAACCGCACACAAATCCGACAAAGTGCGATGTGGTACGGACACCACACCAACGAAACACAAAAAAACAATGAACAAAAAAAACAAAACAACAAAAAAAATATATACACTGAAAACAAAAACTGTAATCATGCGCCGCTACTTAAAACTAAACGCGGAACTACCAGAAAAAAAACTTGGGTATTAATCAATAAAAAAAAGAGAGAAAAAAAATTGAATGTTCCTACTAAGAATCCTGTTTGCTTATCAGAGATTCACAGGGAAGATCCGAGGCCAAGGGTCGCCATATTATGCGAGGTGCCGGGGCTAGCAGTGTTTTTAACACTCAATTCTTAGAGAATTTACATATGTACATGATGCTCTAAGCCCCCCCTTTTCTAACTCCAACTTTTCCTGTTGCACAAGGATAAAAAAAAATACGCGAACTGACTCTAATCAACCCTGCCAGTGGAGTAGAAGAGAGTTTGGCACCTGCAATAATTTAATTTGTTAAATAAGTTAATTAAACGAAGGTTTCATTAACATAGTGAGGAATGATGGGGTTGCTCTATCTATTAACAGAATGAAAGTTCTGTCCAAAATAACAATATGATTTATTAAGACTAAACACAAAATAATAAACAACAACACATGAAACATTAACAATATATCAAATTGGCTCTAATTGGATACTTAAACAAACGCTGTGAAATTGAAGTTGTCCCTAAACTAGATTGTGAGGATTATGACGAAGTGGTATGTGCAGCCAATTCCTAGCAACTCAATTCTTAGAGAAAACACATAGCCCACCCACCATTAATTGCTGCTACCCATGTCAGAACAAAGGTAGGAAAAAAAAAAGACGAACAGGCGCACTCTGCTGAGCTCTGATTGTCACCTAGGAAAATCCCTATCTGCCGGTGCTGCGGACATACATTACCAAACCGACTTCTTGACTCCCAGAACACGATCTGCCGTACCGGAGCCGTTGGCTGGTTGCTTCGACGTCCTCGACCGAAAGGCGAGAGACGACTACCCACAAGAGCACCCGTACAAAAACCGAACACAGAACATTCCCGCCCCCACGACAGTGGCCGTGGTTAAACGTTCCAATCAGCAACTCGAAAACCGGCGGAAATTCCACTCCATTGCCGGAACGCTACCATTCCACCAATGGAGATTCTTGGCGCCAATTTCTGCGCCGATCTTGCTACGTCACGGAGCTATGCCCTGAGCAAGCCAATCACAGTTACTATTTTGCAGAAAGTGCGGGAATTTTCCCGCCACAGCTGCCTGGGTACACAAGTCATTCCCACGCCTCTCTGGTAGCCCGCCAGAACGTGTTTTCGCTAAGTTTCTGCGAAGTAACGGAACCTCTAGCCCAGCCACTACTTCAAGCTCTGCGGGCGTGCCTCTTGACAATGTCGGTGTCTGCAAAGCATTCACTCGACTTCCTCACACCCGTCGGCTTAAAGCTTTCCAGATCAGCAGAGCCCGCCTGTCACCGGACCACCCGGGTGACGAGAGACGCTGCGTGGGAAGTCCGCGCGTGAAGGAATAGCAACTTTCCACCGCATGCAATTATAGAGGAGAATCGTAAGATAGAAATATGAGAGGGGGCTCATGCCACCTCTCAAGTTGTGTTTCTACCAACTCCGCATCGTACTAAAAGTCTTTTCTTGCCGTTACTCGTGCTTTGGCCGTAAAGTTGCACACTAGTAATTATATTAGTTACATCTATTATGTTGAACAAATCGTAACTTACGGTAACGTCAAGAACCCACACAACACCAGATACTGTATTTCAAAATTTCAAGGCCAGTTTCCTCTGCGCCTCGTCGCCGGTGGCAGAATATTCAGCATAGCATTTACGCAGTGCAAGAAATACGGTTTGCTGTCAGCCATTTATCTCACTTTGCGTTTTACGCGTAAAGACAGTATTTATGTGTTTACTGCTTCCATCCCTTGGTTACATCTGTAAGCTTTAACTATACAAGCCGTCAGAGAGTTAACGATCTCTGACACCCGGTGCTATATAAGAAGCGTATTCTGTGCAACACGCCTGAGGCATGAAAAAACATCTGTTTAAGGTCCTATTCCAAGAGACAAACATATTACAAACGTTTTTAGATGACCAATTCAAGAAAAATGCATCTTTAGACAAAGGAATGAATTAAAAAACTATCACCATTGAACGTACGACAAAATAGAGATTTTCATCCAACCCTTGCTACTTCAGCCAGAAACAGTTTTTCGAGAAACTATCACAGGCATAGATGAAGACGTTCTTGTTACTGGTGAATTTCTCAAAACGACACGTGCTGAGAGAAATGTTAGTTCTTGCAGGCTCGCTGAAAGCCTTCGTGAACTATCAGACTGAATAACTGAATCATAATTGCAAACAGTCACTTAATTTACGTTAGTTAACTAGTTGTAACTCCATAGCACAGTAGCTATAATTACAGCTTTGAAATTTACATTTATTTTGATTTTACCATACTCATTGTCTTTCTGGAGCGATTTCTGTATGTTTACATCTCTCAGAAAGAGCTGCTGCGGTCTTCGGTCCACAGACTGGTTTGATGCATCTCTACACCAATGTCATTCTGAATAAACATGGCAACCTATTCATCTGAACCTCGTTAGTGTAGTCATGCCTTGGTCTCACTCCACAAATTTTATCCCCAACAACTCCATAGATTACCAGAATGATATTCCTTCATACTCAGGAGGAGTACTATCTCTAAAATTACTTTTTCCCTAACTGGATTCCGCACCCGCTCGTTAATTACTCCACCTCTCTTTCCCAAAAATGTTTTTCCTACTATTTCACATCCTCTCTATTTCATCCATCGTGTTTTTTGTTTTTTTTTTTTTTTGCTGTCCATATTTTAAAAAATCGTCTACTACTTTTATTGTTTGTGCCTGATTTACTAATCTGATTTCATAAACATGGCTTGATTTTTTTTAAAAAAAAAGCTTTCGTTACCTGTACTTTATCCTTGTTACCTTTAGAATTTCAAAGCGTGGATTGCTTTCCACTTTGTTAAAAGTTTGCTCTAACTCTACAAATGATATAGACGTACATTTGCCTTAAGCATTGCCTGTCGCATCTCTAATTTCTGCGGAATCCAGATAGATCACGAGGTCGGTTTATACCAGTTTTTTCCATGCTCTATAAATAATTCATGTCAATATTTTGTAATCATGACTTACTGGTAGTGCGATGATATTCACAGCTCACTGCTTTGGAAATGGCATTATCACATTCTTCCTGAAGTCTGTAGGTATTATGCCTGTCTCATATCTTGCACAAGAGCTGGAATAGTTTAGTCATGGATGGCTCTCCCCGGGATCTCAATTACTCGGTGAAAATTTAATTTATTTCATGTGCCTTGTTTCATCCTAGGTCTTTCAGTTCCCTGTCAAATTCTTCTTGTCGTATATTTCTCCCATCTCAACATCATTGCTCTATTTCGTTCTCGACCCACTACAAAGATGAGTGATGTGGATATTATTGTCAGTGTTGTAGAGAAACAGCTGAAATAGCTAAAATTTATGGAAGTTCCGAGGCCCTGTCATTCTATACCGAATTTTCCGCTGAGTTACCCATTTTTCTTTAAACTAAACACTACTTTAGAGCCCTCTAACAAAGACCCGTGCCCAGTAGTTAGAAGAAAGCACAGGTTACACCAGTAAGCAAGAACGGCAGCAGAGATGATACATTTACGTCTTTTTTTTTGTAGAGTCTTAGAAAGTATTCTGAGATCAAAAGTATTGAGGTGTAAGGAAGAGTTTGATCTCCATGCCAGTCAGCTTGAAATACTAAAACATCGATCATATAAAACTCAACCAGCATTTTGCTCACATAACATACTGAAAGACAGATCAAGGTAGTCAGAAAAATGCAATATTTCTCGATTTCCGAAAGTCATTTGACTCAAGTACCACAACTACGCTCATTATCAAAAGTACTATCGTATGAGTATCAAACGTAGTTTGTGACTCTATAAAAGGTATGTTGGTAGGGAGGACGCAGTAAGTTATCTTACACAGAGAGTGCTCGACAGATGTAGAAGCAACTTCATCTGTGCCCCAGGGAAGTATGTTGGAACGATTGCCGTTCGTGCTATATATTGACGACCTTGCAGACTTTTCGCAGAAGAGACAGTTACCTTTAACGAAGTACGCTCTGAGAAAAGCTGTAAAAAAATGTTCAAATGTGTGTGAAATCTTATGGGTTTTAACTGCTAATGTCATCAGTCCCTAAGCGTACACACTACGTAACCTAAAGTATTCTAAGGACAAACACAGACACCCATGCCCGAGGGAGGACTCGAACCTCCGCCGGGACCAGCCGCACAGCCCCAGACCGCTCGGCTAATCCCGCGTGGCGAAAAGCTGCACAAATATTCGGTCAGATCTTGAGAATCTTTCAGTTGCGCAAAGATTTGGCAAGCTGCTTTGAATGTTCAGGAATGTAAAATTATCTACTTCTCAAAACGAAAATTGCATGCCTACAAGGAGAGCATAAGGGAACAATTGACAGGAATGGGGGAAAGAAATACAGTAGAAGAAGAATGGGTAGCTTTGAGGGATGAAGTAGTGAAGGCAGCAGAGGATCAAGTAGGTAAAAAGACGAGGGCTAGTAGAAATCCTTGGGTAACAGAAGAAATATTGCATTTAATTGATGAAAGGAGAAAATATAAAAATGCAGTAAATGAAGCAGGCAAAAAGGAATATAAACGTCTCAAAAATGAGATTGACAGGAAGTGCAGAATGGCTAAGCAGGGATGGCTAGAGGACAAATGTAAGGATGTAGAGGCTTATCTCACTAGGGGTAAGATAGATACTGCCTACAGGAAAATTAAAGAGACCTTTGGAGATAAGAGAAACACTTGTATGAACATCAAGAGCTCAGATGGAAACCCAGTTCTAAGCAAAGAAGGGAAAGCAGAAAGGTGGAAGGAGTATATAGAAGGTCTATACAAGGGCGATGTACTTGAGGACAATATTATGGAAATGGAAGAGGATGTAGATGAAGATGAAATGGGAGATACGATACTGCGTGAAGAGTTTGACAGAGCACTGAAAGACCTGAGTCGAAACAAGGCCCCCGGAGTAGACAACATTCCAGTAGAACTACTGACGGCCTTGGGAGAGCCAGTCCTGACGAAACTCTACCATCTGGTGAGCAAGATGTATGAAACAGGCGAAATACCCTCAGACTTCAAGAAGAATATAATAATTCCAATCCCAAAGAAAGCAGGTGTTGACAGATGTGAAAATTACCGAACAATCAGTTTAATAAGCCACAGCTGCAAAATACTAACACGAATTCTTTACAGACGAATGGAAAAAGTAGTAGAAGCCGACCTCGGGAAAGATCAGTTTGGATTCCGTAGAAATACTGGAACACGTGAGGCAATACTGACCTTACGACTTATCTTAGAAGAAAGATTAAGGAAAGGCAAACCTACGTTTCTAGCATTTGTAGACTTAGAGAAAGCTTTTGACAATGTTGACTGGAATACTCTCTTTCAAATTCTAAAGGTGGCAGGGGTAAAATACAGGGAGCGAAAGGCTATTTACAATTTGTACAGAAACCAGATGGCAGTTATAAGAGTTGAGGGGCATGAGAGGGAAGCAGCGGTTGGGAAGGGAGTGAGACAGGGTTGTAGCCTCTCCCCAATGTTATTCAATCTGTATATTGAGCAAGCAGTAAAGGAAACGAAAGAAAAATTTGGAGTAGGTATTAAAATCCATGGAGAAGAAATAAAAACTTTGAGGTTCGCCGATGACATTGTAATTCTGTCAGAGACAGCAAAGGACTTGGAAGAGCAGTTGAACGGAATGGATGGTGTCTTGAAGGGAGGATATAAGATGAACATCAACAAAAGCAAAAGGAGGATAATGGAATGTAGTCGAATTAAGTTGGGTGATGCTGAGGGTATTAGATTAGGAAATGAGACACTTAAAGCAGTAAAGGAGTTTTGCTATTTGGGGAGCAAAATAACTTATGATGGTCGAAGTAGAGAGGATATAAAATGTAGACTGGCAATGGCAAGGAAAGCGTTTCTGAAGAAGAGAAATTTGTTAACATCGAGTATAGATTTAAGTGTCAGGAAGTCATTTCTGAAAGTATTTGTATGGAGTGTAGCCATGTATGGAAGTGAAACATGGACGGTAAATAGTTTGGACAAGAAGAGAATAGAAGCTTTTGAAATGTGGTGCTACAGAAGAATGCTGAAGATCAGATGGGTAGATCAAATAACTAATGAGGAAGTATTGAACAGGATTGGGGAGAAGAGAAGTTTGTGGCACAACTTGACCAGAAGAAGGGATCGGTTGGTAGGACATGTTCTGAGGCATCAAGGGATCACCAATTTAGTATTGGAAGGCAGCGTGGAGGGTAAAAATCGTAGGGGGAGACCAAGAGATGAATACACTAAGCAGATTCAGAAGGATGTAGGTTGCAGTAGGTACTGGGAGATGAAGAAGCTTGCACAGGATAGAGTAGCATGGAGAGCTGCATTAAACCAGTCTCAGGACTGAAGACAACAACAACAACACAGTATCAACGAGTCACAACTGGAATCGGTCAACTCAGGCAAATATCTGGGTGTAACAAATAGTAGGGATATGAAATGGAACCATCACATAAGCCCAGTCGTGTTTTATTAGGAAACAGCTTAGCAAACGCGTGACCTCTCCTACAATACTGCTAAAGTGTGTGGGACGCGTACCAGACAAGACTAATGGGGGATGTGGAACGTACACAGAGAAGGATAGCACTAACTGCAATATCCTTGACATCTTGGATATTCGGGAATCCAGCCGGATGTTCGCGTCGTTCTTGCACGATATTTCAACAGCGTGCCTCGCTGTCTTCTTCAGGTGCTACCTGAGACTGGTCCTTGGGTCGATCGAGTCCAGTATCTATGCCTGGAAGGAGCTGGGCGTTCCCTAATCGGTCCGCGCCGAGTCGAGTGTTCCGTCTGTGGTCCGCGCCCGCCACACTCGGCTTCAATGGACCCCTCCAGTTGTGGATGTTCCGACTGCCGTCCGCGCCCGTTTTGGCCGTCCTCAACGGTTGTGGTCGTCATCTGAGGTGTGTCAGACCCGATCTGAGATGTTGGGTCCTCTGTCTCATGACTGTTACTATGATTTCCACTTACGTTTCGTGCTGGGCGCTTCATAATCGGTCCGCGCCGTGTCGTGTGTTCCGGCTGCGGTCCGCGCCCGTCAGGCGAGGCTATATTGGCCCTCTCTTGTCGTTGGTGTTCTGACACCTTGTCTCAAGGCTGTTCACTCGGTCTCCACTTCTGTTTCTTGTAGAAGAACCAGAAGAGGCAAAGAAAGTGGCTTACCTGCCATACGCCGGGCCTATCTTTGCCAAAACCAGCAGGATTCTCCAGAAATATGACATCAAGAGCATATTTTGCCCACCCACGAAAATAGGGGCTATGCTGGGGAATGTAAAAGATGACCTGGGGCTACGCAAGCCACGTATTTACAACATACCATGCCAGTGTGGGATGTCATACATTGGCCAGACCACCAGAACTGTGGACATACGGTGTAAAGAACACCAGAGACATACCAGACTCAGACAGGCCACTAAATTAGCCATAGCAGAGCATTGTCTGGAACTTGGTCATTCAATGGATTACAATGCCACCAAGATTGTCACACAGACCTCAAGATTTTGGGACAGTTCATTAAAGAACCCATTAAGATTAAGGTCACAGACAATCTAATCAACTGTGACTCTGGATGCCAAATCAGCACTGCCTGGAATCCAGCGCTTGAGCTTGTGAAAACTCAACGCAGGACACTCCGGGATTCTACAAGAAATAGAAGTGGAGACCGAGAGAACAGCCGTGAGACAAGGTGTCTGACATTGGAGACCAGTCATGAACTCGACTTCAGAAGACGGCCAGGCCGGGCGCGGACGGCGGTCGGAACACCGGCGACCAGAGAGGGCCAATGTTACTAACAACGCAGAGGTGACAGTACACCTTTTGATTTGGTCACCATGCTTGTGCGAGAGTGGAGGGGCTCCCAACTTTATTATTACCCAAGGACCAGTCTCAGGTAGCACGCTGTTGAAATATCGTGCGAGAACGACGCGAACATTCGGCTGGATTCCCGAATATCCAAGATGTCAACAGATCGCCGGGAAAGCATGATGAATTACATCAATATGCTTGTTTGACGCATGGGAGAGTGTTACGGAGATACTGAAAAAACTGAGCCGACCAATACTTGAACTATCACTAGAAAGTTTAGTTACAAAGTTTCAAGAACCAGCTTTAAATAAGGAATGTAAGTAATTACTACAATCCCCTAAGTGGAAGGAGAGACACACAGCAGTCAGTTGCAATCACATTAGATTTTATTATTCTTGCAAATTTAGATTTCGGCTATAAATAGCCATCTTCAGTGCATTTTCGTTGTATTTCAACAGACTCGCGGCAGTTCATGTCACCGTATGTTCTTACAGGTGTATAGGCAGAAGGTCAGTGTCCTTCTGCCTATACACAAAAGGTCAGTGTCCTTCTGCCTATACACCAGTAAGAACACATGGTTACATGAACTGCCGCGAGTCCGTTAAAATATAACGAAAATGCACTGAAGATGGATGTTTATTGCCGAAATCTAGATTTGCAAGAATAATAAAATCTAACGGTATTGCGACTGACTGCTGTGTGTCTCTTCTTCCTTATAGTCTACTATCGCTGTGCATAATGTTTCCTGATGGAATCAAAGTTGGTTAACCCCCTTTGTGTAGCTGTCGTAGGTATCGTGAGGACAAAACTAGATTGATTACATCACGCAATGTCATTCCTCGTTCCTCACGTAAATTTAATGACGTAAGTTCTAATAACGGGTACTACGGAAAGTACGCTTCACAGTGGTCTCTAGAGTGGGACGTAGACGTAGATGAGGATGTAAATTCCGCGCTAGTTACGCAGAATTCTAAAGTATGCTGCATTTTTTATGTTTTACGATGGCCAAATGCCAATCCCTTCACAACGCTTCAGTCGTCTGCAGAATACCTCTACCTTACTACAATGTTCACGATAGTAAAACGGCATCTACATCTACATGGATACTCTGCACATCACATTTAAGTGCCTGGCAGAGGGTTCATCGAACCACGTTCACAATTCTCTATTATTCCCATCTTGTACACCGCGCGGAAAAAAAACGAACACCTGTTCTGGAAATCTGTCTCCATACAAACGTACCGCGCCACGGCTATTGCCCCGTGCTAATCCATACATCAAATGGCCATCTGCCAACTCCGCATTTGTAAACATTGCACTGACTGCAAAACCACGTTCGCGATGAACAATAACCTGTTGATGCTACGTACTGATGTGCTTGATGCTAGTACTGTAGAGCAGTGAGTCGCATGTCAACACAAGCACCGAAGTCAACATTACCTTCCTTCAATTGGGCCGACTGGCGGTGAATGGAGGAGGTACAGTACATACTGACGAAACTAAAATGAGCTCTAACATGGAAATTAAGCGTTTCCGGACACATTTTCTTTATTTGTGTGTGAGGAACGTTTCCTGAAAGCTTGGCCGTACCTTTTTGTAACACCGTGTATATGTTCCAGAATCATGCTGCATATCGACGTTAATGATATGGGCCAAGGCATCATCCACAAAAAGCATCTTGGTGTCTGTTTTCCACTAGCGAGTAGCAGTACTCAAATGAGAGGGCTTCGGTTGCAGCGAATTGAAGGGTTTCGATTTTGCGGGGCCCAGTGCAGGCGCTGTACAAGGCACTGGTCGGCGCTTTCAGCGCCCCGCTGGTCCATCAGAGCAGACACAGCGCCCCACTGGTTCTCCCGTCGCTCGCTCGCTTGCCCGCGAGCTTTCCCTTCGCTCGGCGGCAGCGGCAGCGGCAGCGGAGCGAGCCCCGCCAAGGCCAAGGACTGCGGCTTTCACCGCCCCAGCAGCCTCCGCTATCTGGAGATCTCGAAAGCGGCTGCCGGGAAGCCCTGCCGGACCCCCGTCCTGGCCGCGACGCTCGCAAACTGTCCCCTCGCCTCCGAGACAGGTATCTGGGCAACCACAGTGATGGCTCAAGCTGAATGAGGCGTTTTAAGAGTTGGAAATGCTGTAGCTAGTGTGCTAGCGCGTCCAGATTCCGTGACATTTGCTTCGTAATGCTCCATCACAGTTGTTCCCAACCTCTACTTTCACCTTTCGGCTCTGTCACTCAACTATTATACCCAATACTCCGCGTACAGAATGTGCAACAACATCCGCAGGGTCGAATTTCAACGTCACCAAACGGTCCAAACTCGGAACACAGGGTGTTACAAAAAGGTACGGCCAAACTTTCTGGAAACATTCCTCACACACAAATAAAGAAAATATGTTATGTGGACATGTGTCCGGAAACGCTTGATTTCCATGTTAGAGCTCATTTTAGTTTCGTCAGTATTTTCTTCCACCTACGCTCAATGGAGCACGTTATCATGATTTCATACGGGATACTCTACCTGTGCTCCTAGAACATGTGCCTTTACAAGTACGGCACAACATGTGGTTCATGCACGATGGAGCTCCTGCACATTTCAGTCGAAGTGTTCGTACGCTTCTCAACAACAGATTCGGTGACCGATGGATTGGTAGAGGCGGACCAATTCCACGGCCTCCACGCTCTCCTGACCTCAACCCTCTTGCTTTCATTTATGAGGGCATTTAAAAGCTCTTGTCTACGCAACCCCGGTACCAAACGTAGAGACCCTTCGTGCTCGTATTGTGGACGGCTGTGATAAAATATACCATTCTCCAGGGCTGCATCAGCGCATCAGGGATTCCATGCGACGGAGGGTGGATGCATGTATCCTCGCTAACGGAGGACATTTTGAACATTTGCTGTAACAAAGTGTTTGAAGTCACGCTGGTACGTTCTGTTGCTGTCTGTTTCCATTCCACGATTAATGTGATTTGAAGAGAAGTAATAAAATGAGCTCTAACATGGAAATTAAGCGTTTCTGGACACATGTCCACATAACATATTTTCTTTCTTTGTGTGTGAGGAATGTTTCCTGAAAGTTTGGCCGTACCTTTTGGTAACACCCTGTATACCAACTTAAGTCAAGATAAGGCTGGATTTTATAACAGTAGTCATTCCCATATTTACAACAATGTAGAAATTCTGCAGCCAGCCACAAGTTTTTTAGAAATAACTTTTTTGTACCTTCTCTAGTTTCGTACCTTAGCCCATCACCAGACGCTAGCGTTCATTTCTAGGTAAACTTTACCTTCGTGTCCTAAAATAGAACGAAGTTTAAATGATTACATACACTGAAAGCACTCCGTCTTCAGGCCACAAGCGGCCCATCGGGACCATCCGACCGCCGTGTCATCCTCAGCTGAGGATGAGGATAGGAGGGGCATGTGGTCAGCACACCGCTCTCCCGGTCGTTATGATGGTTTTCTGTGACCGGAGCCACTACTATTCTGTCGAGTAGCTCCGCAGCTGGGATCACGAGGCTGAATGCACTCCGAAAAATGGCAACAGCTCATGGCGGCCCGGATGGTCACCCATCCAAGTGCCGACCACGCCCGTCAGCGCTTAACTTCGGTGATCTGACGGGAACCGGTGTATCAACTGCGGCACGGCCGTTGCCCTCACATACACTGAAGATCCAAAGAAACTGGTTCTCCTGCCTGATATCAGGTAGTACCACTGCGAGCACACAGAAGTGCCGCAGAATGACATGGTATGGACTCGACTTGCGTCTGAAGTAGTGCTGGAGAAAATCGACACCGTGAATCCTGCAGGGCTCTCCATAAATCCGTAAGAGTACGACGGGGTGGACATCTCTTCTGAACGGCACGTTGCAAGTCATCCCAGATATGCTCAATAATTTTCAATTCTGTTTGGTGGCCAGTGCAAGTGTTTAAACTCATAATAGTGTTCGTGGGGCCACTCTGTAGCAGTTCAGGACTTGTGGGGTGTAGGATTGGCCTGCTGGGATTTCCCAAGTCCGTCGGAATGCACAATAGACATGAATGGATGCAGGTGATCAGACAGGATGCATACGTACGTATCACCTGTCAAGAGTCGTATCTAGACGCATCAGGAGTCCCATATCACTCCAACTGCACACCTCCCACATCATTGCAGAGCCTCTAGCAGTTTGAACAGTCCCCTGCTGACATACAGGGTCCATGGATTCATGAGGTTGTCTCCATACACGTAAACGTCCATTGGCTCGGTACAATTTGAAACGAGACTCGTCCAACCATGCAACATGTTCCAGTCATCAACAGTCCAATGATGGTGTCGATGGGCCCAGGCGAGGTGTAAAGCTTTCTGTTGCGCAGTCATCAAAGGTACACGAGCGGGCCTTCGGCTCCGGAAGCCCATATCGATGATGATGCGCCGAATGGTTTTCACGCTGACATTTGTTGATGGCTCAGCACTTAAACCTGCAGCAAGTGTTGCACTTCTGTCACGTTGAATGATTCTCTTCGTCCGTCGTTGTTCCCATTCTCGCAGGATATTTTTCCGGTCGCAGCGATATCGGAGATCTGATGTTTTACCAGATACCTGATATTCACGGTACACTCATGACATGGTCATACGTGAAAGTCCCCACTTCGTCACTACCTCGGAGATGCTGCGTCCCATCGCTTGTGCGCCGCCTATGATAGCACGTTCAGACCCACTCATATCTTGACAACTGGTACGCCCGTTAAGCCCGCCGGGCAGAACCGGTGATCAGGCTTGTGTGACGGGCCAAGTAATGTGTTGGTCAGTTTTGTAATTTAATAACACCTTTAAACCAAAGCGTCACATAGCCGAACATTTACAACTACCAGTTTCAAACTCCAACTCTTTCAGACTGGAGGCCTCCAAACAACACATCTTAAAAATCAACAAGGTAAATTTCAAGCGAATGACGATACACAGT
Organism: Schistocerca cancellata; assembly: GCF_023864275.1. Taxonomy (NCBI): domain Eukaryota; kingdom Metazoa; phylum Arthropoda; class Insecta; order Orthoptera; family Acrididae; genus Schistocerca; species Schistocerca cancellata. The sequence continues at coordinate 1,246,846,119 of NC_064626.1, forward strand.
TTAAATTACAAATAAAATTATATATATATATATATATATATATATATATATATATATATATATATAATTTCAAAAATAGGGGTAATGCAGGAGTAGGTTTAATAATGAATAGGAATGCGGGTAAGCTACTACAAACAGCATAGTGAGCGCATTATCATGGCCAAGATAGTTACGAAGCCCACACCTACCACAGTAGTACAAGTTTATATGCCAACTAGCTCTGCAGATGACGAAGAAATTGAAGAAATGTATGATGAAATAAAAGAAATTACTCAGATAGTGAAGGGAGACGAAAATTTAATAGTCATGGGTGACTGGAATTCGAGTGTAGGAAAAGGGAGAGAAGGAAACGTAGTAGGTGAATATGGATTGAGGGTAAGAAATGAAAGAGGAAGCCGCCTGGTAGAATTTTGCACAGAGCACCACTTAATCATAGCTAACACTTGGTTTAAGAATCATGATAGAAGGTTGTATACATGGAAGAACCCTGGAGATACTAAAAGGTATCAGATAGATTATATAATGGTAAGACAGAGATTTAGGAACCAGGTTTTAAATTGTAAGACATTTCCGGGGGCAGATGTGGACTCTGACCACAATCTATTGGTTATGACCTGTAGATTAAAACTGAAGAAACTGCAAAAAGGTGGGAATTTAAGGAGATGGGACCTGGATAAACTGAAAGAACCAGAGGTTGTACAGAGTTTCAGGGAGAGCATAAGGGAACAATTGACAGGAATGGGGGAAAGAAATACAGTAGAAGAAGAATGGGTAGCTCTGAGGGATGAAGTAGTAAAGGCAGCAGAGGATCAAGTAGGTAAAAAGACGAGGGCTAGTAGAAATCCTTGGGTAACAGAAGAAATATTGAATTTAATTGATGAAAGGAGAAAATATAAAAATGCAGTAAAAGAAGCAGGCAAAAAGGAATACAAACGTCTCAAAAATGAGATAGACAGGAAGTGCAAAATGGCTAAGCAGGGACGGCTAGAGGACAAATGCAAGGATGTAGAGGCTTATCTCACTAGGGGTAAGATAGATACTGCCTACAGGAAAATTAAAGAGACCTTTGGAGATAAGAGAACCACTTGTATGAACGTCAAGAGCTCAGATGGAAACCCAGTTCTAAGCAAAGAAGGGAAAGCAGAAAGGTGGAAGGAGTATATAGAGGGTCTATCCAAGGGCGATGTACTTGAGGACAATATTATGGAAATGGAAGAGGATGTAGATGAAGATGAAATGGGAGATACGATACTGCGTGAAGAGTTTGACAGAGCACTGAAAGACCTGAGTCGAAACAAGGCCCCCGGAGTAGACAACATTCCATTGGAACTACTGACGGTCTTGGGAGAGCCAGTCCTGACAAAACTCTACCATCTTGCGAGCAAGATGTATGAAACAGGCGAAATACCCTCAGACTTCAAGAAGAATATAATAATTCCAATCCCAAAGAAAGCAGGTGTTGACAGATGTGAAAATTACCGAACAATCAGTTTAATAAGCCACAGCTGCAAAATACTAACACGAATTCTTTGCAGACGAATGGAAAAACTAGTAGATGCCGACCTCGGGGAAGATCAGTTTGGATTCCGTTAAATACTGGAACACGTGAGGCAATACTGACCTTACGACTTATCTTAGAAGAAAGATTTAGGAAAGGCAAACCTACGTTTCTAGCATATGTAGACTTAGAGAAAGCTTTTGACAATGTTGACTGGAATACTCTCTTTCAAATTCTAAAGGTGGCAGGGGTAAAATACAGGGAGCGAAAGGCTATTTACAATTTGTACAGAAACCAGATAGCAGTTATCAGAGTCGAGGGACATGAAAGGGAAGCAGTGGTTGGGAAGGGAGTAAGACAGGGTTGTAGCCTCTTCCCGATGCTGACATCAGTAATCCCTTCACTTTACTTTCCTTACTCCTCCTCCCCCCCTCCTCCTCCACCTTCGATTTACATATCAATAATTAGAGCTTGTGTCTTGAAGAGAGGATATAAGATGAACATCAAGAAAAGCAAAACGAGGATAATGGAATGTAGTCGAATTAAGTCGGGTGATGTTGAGGGTATTAGATTAGGAAATGAGACACTTAAAGTAGTAAAGGAATTTTGCTATTTGGGGAGCTAAATAACTGATGATGGTCGAAGTAGAGAAGATATAAAATGTAGACTGGCAATGGCAAAGAAAGCGTTTCTGAAGAAGTGAAATTTGTTAACATCGAGTATAGATTTAAGTGTTAGGAAGTCATTTCTGAAAGCATTTGTATGGAGTGTAGCCATGTATGGAAGTGAAACATGGACGATAAATAGTTTAGACAAAATGAGAATAGAAGCTTTCGGAATGTGGTGCTACAGAAGAATGATGAAGATTAGATGGGTAGATCAAACAACTAATGAGATGGTGTTGAATAGGATTGGGGAGAAGAGAAGCTTGTGACACAACTTGACTAGAAGAAGGGATCGGTTGGTAGGACATGTTCTGAGGCATCAAGGGGTCACCAATTTAGTATTGGAGGGCAGTGCGGAGGGTAAAAATTGTAGAGGGAGACCAAGAGATGAATACACCAAGCAGATTCAGAAGGATGTAGGTTGCAGTAGGTACTGGGAGATGAAGAAGCTTGCACAGGGTAGAGTAGCATGAAGAGCTGCATCAATCCAGTCTCAGGACTGAAGACCACAACAACAACAACAACTGTAACAGATGATTTTTATGTGCAAATGTGTCTGATTAATGAGTTATCTTTCGATATATCTCATTTTTCTGTTTTCCCATTTTATTGTATCAGGTATATTATATGTTGGTACAGTATTGCAACAATCTGTAAAAATGTAATATACACACATCAAAGAAAGTTTTGCATCACCTCGGTTCCGGTACCTGTACAGAAAATTAGAACACAGATCAACATAAACATCATTTCCTCCCTTTTTATTGTTCATTACAACCACGCCTTGCAAGTTGTATAACCATACAGCGAGATCCTCAGAGGTGGTGGTCCAGATTGCTGTACACATCGGTACCTCTAATACCCAGTAGCACGTCCTGTTGCACTAATTCGTCGTAGCATACTATCCACAAGTTCATCAAGGCACTGTTGGTCCAGGTTGTCCCACTCCTGAACGGCGATTCGGTGTAGATCCCTCAGGCTGGTTGATGGATCACGTCGTCCATAAACAACCCTTTTCAATGTATCCCAGGCAAGTTCGATTAGGTTCATGTCTGGAGAACATGCTGGCCACTCTTGCCGATGTCGTTATCCTGAAGGAAGACAGTCACAATATGTGCAAGATGGGGCGTGAATTGTAGTCAGTGAAGACGAATGCCTGGCGATATGGTTGCACTATCGGTCGGAGTATGGCATTCACGTATCGTACAGCCGTTACAGCGCCTGCCATGACCACCAGTGGCCTACATCGCCCCCACATAATGCCACCCCAAACCAGCAAACCTACGTTTATAGCATTTGTAGTCTTAGAGGAAGCTTTTGACATTGTTGACTGGAATACTCTTTTTCAAATTCTGAAGGTAACAGGGGTGAAATACACGGAGCGAAAGGCTATTTACAACTTGTACAGAAACCAGATGGCACTATAAGAGTTGAGGGGCATGGAAGGGAAGCAGTGGTTGAGAAGCGAGTGAGACAGGTTTGAAGCCTATAGGAATTAATGTCCAGGGACAAGAAGTGAAGACTTTGACGTTTGCCTACGGCATCGTAATTCGTCAAGCAGCAAAGGGCTTGGAAGAGCAGTTGAACGGATTGGCCATGTCTTGAAAGGAGCATACAAGATGAACATCAACAAAATCAAAACTCGAATAATGGAATATAGCCGAATTAAATGAGGTGATGCTGAGGAAATTAAATTCATTACTCTTCTATAATTGCCATGGACAATGGTCAATATCTGCTAACGATCAGTATCGCTTCAATACTTGATAATCTTATAGCCTCACAGATTAATAATACGAACTTTACACTTTTATAGAAATAACTACGACCTAACATTTAATGGCTCTGTGTGAGCATAAACAATATCATTCATCACTTCATTTTATAGAAAACTGTATTATGCTGCGTCTATGGCTACGCTATACACAAATACTTTGGCGGAATTTTTACAATACTAACCCTTGAATGTAGGAACCAAGGTCTTTCCATCAGATTTAATGTACAGGTTGATCCGATTTGTAATATTTTGTGTGTTTTTTAATCCTGTTACAGAGAAGTTAAATTTTCTAATCTATTTTGTCAAACGATGTCAGACTTTTTCTCATGTAACAATCCAAGTGGTTTTAATTACGACAGTAGTGAGAATTGTAGAACAGTTGAGAAGTATACTGATTTTTAAGTTAATGCAAAATGTTTCATATCAGATTTTGTGAAGGTGAAAATTTATTTTGAAGGCATTTTTCAAACTGAAGCATTCAGTCTTAGCATATCCCCTTATTGTTACCTCATCATCTTCCATGTCGCGTTTATTTAAACCGAATGAATATTTTTCTAGAAGAAATCATTTTTCAGTCAGAATCAGGAAAATATTAGTGTGACAGAATCATAAAAGCATTTATCTTTGTTACAGTTTCAATGCGGGCAGCACTGCACTGCGCTGAGCAAATATGCAGTATTTTACTGAACATTTCCAAGGTTGTTCATTTATCAGCCAATCTACTTATTTTTGTGAAGGTATTTTACGGCCGGCATTGCAGATCGCTGTGCCAAGATTGAATATTTTCTGTGACTAATATGGGAGAGAATAGAATACCAAGATTACATCCGTTGTGACCCTAGAGCTAAGGAAAATTTATTTCATTGTTTATTTGCACAGGGAATTTTTTCAGTTTACTGTGTAGGGCCATAGAACTCGGTGCTAACGATACTGGGTAAATTTCAGAGGGATTTATTTCATTATGAACGATACGTATTGGTTTCCAGATTAAGTTGTTTAATTCTTTTTGGATTACAGTAAAACTGATTAAGCACACTATTTGCTCAACAACACATCACTCAGAGAATTTGCATAACACAAACATTACGCATTTCATATTCATTGGCAAACAAACACTTAATTTTTTTAAAGAACGTTACAAAACCAACGGGAACTTTCCGAAAGCCTCAGTTGGAAACATGGAAATGGAACTGATGTGATGATGTTTTTGGTTTGTGGGGCGCTCAACAGCGTGGTTATCAGCGCCCGTACAATTACCCAATCTTTGCTCAGTCCAATTGCGCCACTTTCCTGGATGATGATGAAATGATGAGGACAACACAAACACCCAGTCATCTCGAGGCAGGTGAAAATCCCTGACCCCGCCGGGAATCGAACCCGGGACCCCGTGCTCGGGAAGCGAGAACGCTACGGCGAGACCACGAGCGGCGGACACGGAAATGGAACTGTATTTGTTTTTGGGTCAATATGTTGCACATTAAATTATGAAACACTAGTAACTCGGTTCATTGCAAATAATTCATGTTATACTTAACAGGCTGCACTAGTTCCAGCAAGCCACTGAAACTTTTATTACTGCCACAAATCGAGGAAACGAGAATTCCGAGCCGAACGCGGTGGCCACGCGGTTTAGGCGCTGCAGTCCGGAACCGCGCGACTGCTACGGTCGCAGGTTCGAATCCTGCCTCGGGCACGGATGTGTGTGATGTCCTTAGGTTAGTTAGGTTTAAGTAGTTCTAAGTTCTAGGGGACTGATGACCTCAGATGTTAAGTCCCGTAGTGCTCAGAGCCATTTTTTTTCGAGAATTCCGATGAAATCTTTCATCTGCAGCAGGCTGTCGAGCCGTAAATCAGTTCTGGCTGTGGACACTGGTACGAAGAAATGCGATAGGATGCTTAATGATGTGTCACAAATCGGAATGCCCGTTTGTAGGATGATTTATTGTCGTAGCGAGCACATATGTGTACCACACAGGATTTGAAAAATTAGGTATCTCAATGAAGGCATTGCAGTAAATGAAGTTTCGACGCTGGGCGAATAAAGTGAAGTAGGTACTGTATTTTTGGGGGGGGAGGCAGTTTCATAAAGGCCTTCAAATGCCCTTCATTGTGTTCTTATTGGGAGACGAAGGCCGTGGAGCATCAATGACGACTTACCGGCAGCCCATACGGGTAGGTTTACTGTACATTCGCCGAGAGAGAAGACGGCCTGTTGTGGCAGTGGTACAGGGTCTGGCGGAATGGCGGAATGGCTTCACATGCAGATGAGATGTACTGCTTCAGCTGTTCAATTGTTTCTGGATTCTGGCGGTACACCTGGTGTTTCAAGTGTCCCCACAGAAAGAAGTCACAGGGGTTCATGTCTGGCGAATAGGGAGGCCAATCCACGCCGCCTCCTGTATGTTTCGGATAGCCCAAAGCAATCACACGATCATCGAAATATTCATTCAGTAAATTAAAGACGTCGGCCGTGCGATGTGGCCGGGCACCATCTTGCAGAAACCACGAGGTGTTCGCAGTCTCGTCTAAGGCAGTTTGTACCGCCACAAATTCACGAAGAATGTCCAATAGCGTGATGCAGTAATCGTTTCGGATCTGAAAAATGGGCCAATGATTCCTTTGGAAGAAATGGCGGCCCAGACCAGTACTTTTTGAGGATGCAGGGACGATGGGACTGCAACATGGGGCTTTTCGGTTCCCCATATGCGCCAGTTCTGTTTATTGACGAAGCCGTCCAGGTAAAAATAAGCTTCGTCAGTAAACCAAATGCTGCCTACATGCATATCGCCGTCATCAATCCTGTGCACTATATCGTTAGCGAATGTCTCTCGTGCAGCAATAGTAGCGGCGCTGAGGGGTTGCCGCGTTTGAATTTTGTACGTATAGAGGTGTAAACTCTGGCGCATGAGACGATACGTGGACGTTGGCGTCATTTGGACCGCAGCTGCAACACGGCGAACGGAAACCCGAGGCCACTGTTGGATCACCTGCTGCACTAGCTGCGCATTGCCCTCTGTGGTTGCCGTACGCGGTCGCCCTACCTTTCCGGCACGTTCATCCGTCACGTTCCCAGTCCGTTGAAATTTTTCAAACAGATCCTTTATTGTATCGCTTTTCGGTCCTTTGGTTACATTAAACCTCCGTTGAAAACTTCGTCTTGTTGCAACAACACTGTGTTCTAGGCGGTGGAATTCCAACACCAGAAAAATCCTCTGTTCTAAGGAATAAACCATGTTGTCTACAGCACACTTGCACGTTGTGAACAGCACACGCTTACAGAAGAAAGACGACGTACAGAATGGCGCACCCACAGACTGCGTTGTCTTCTATATCTTTCACATCACTTGCAGCGCCATCTGTTGTTGAAAATTGTAACTACTGTAATTTCGAAAGTTTGTCCGCCTGAAAATTTACTGTTGTCCCAAGCATATTGCAACAAACGGTGTATTTCTATCGCTGCTCGTTTAGTTTTTATTGCCGTTTCAAATATACCGGTCATTTTTGAAACACCCTGTATATTAGTCGTGTGGAGCCATAGTGACGAACAGCTCGGTGACTTTCTAAGACGTCTGAACACTCTCCATACCAACATAAAATTCACTATGGAGATAGTAAATTACAAACAGGTACACAGCTACCCTTTCTAGATGTGCTGGTTACGAGGAATGACGAGAAACTGCGCCACAGCATGTACACAAAACCGACACTCGCAGACCGACTGGTACCTGAAAAAACTATCAAATCGTCACCAGAGCCAGAAAAGAGGAACGATAATACGCTCGTAATCTTCGCGCAAGACGAGTACGTGAGCCGCAGCACTCGGAATGTGTTCTGAGGAGCAATGGGTACATTTTTACTGACAATATGGTCGATTTCCTAAGATTTATTAATGGAGAGTGCTACTTTTAATACAATACGATTGGTATTCCACATTTTTACAGTCTAATTATATTTGCTATGTTACGAGGGCAGTTCAATAAGTAATGCAACACATTTTTTGTCTCGGCCAATTTTGGTTGAAAAAACCGGAAATTTCTTGTGGAATATTTTCAAACATTCCCGCTTCGTCTCGTATAGTTTCATTGACTTCCGACAGGTGGCAGCGCTGTACGGAGCTGTTAAAATGGCGTCTGTAACGGATGTGCGTTGCAAACAACGGGCAGTGATCTAGTTTCTTTTGGCGGAAAACCAGGGCATCTCAGATATTCATAGGCGCTTGCAGAATGTCTACGGTGATCTGGCAGTGGACAAAAGCACGGTGAGTCGTTGGGCAAAGCGTGTGTCATCATCGCCGCAAGGTCAAGCAAGACTGTCTGATCTCCCGCGTGCGGGCCGGCCGTGCACAGCTGTGACTCCTGCAATGGCGGAGCATGCGAACACACTCGTTCGAGATGATCGATGGATCACCATCAAACAACTCAGTGCTCAACTTGACATCTCTGTTGGTAGTGCTGTCACAATTGTTCACCAGTTGGGATATTCAAAGGTTTGTTCCCGCTGGGTCCCTCGTTGTCTAACCGAACACCATAAAGAGCAAAGGCGAACCATCTGTGCGGAATTGCTTGCTCGTCATGTGGCTGAGGGTGACAATTTCTTGTCAAAGATTGTTACAGGCGATGAAACATGGGTTCATCACTTCGAACCTAAAACAAAACGGCAATCAATGGAGTGGCGCCACACCCACTTGTAACAACACTAACGTTATCCTATTGTATATGTAATAAATTTATTTTCCGAATTTCGATAAATTAGTATAATCGATATTCTGATTTCATTTCTTTTTTGTTTCATGCCATTATGTTGAAGAAGCTATAAACAATTTTCGATGTAAATTTTAATATTTATGTCAAATTTCAAGCAATGTTGTAATCGAAGGAAAGTGTACCTGATGTTGAAACTATTGTAAGATGTGAAAGTTGTATTTGTATGCCTGGTCCATACGTAGGCAATGTATTAGAATATGTGGAATGTAAAACCTTTGGTGAATACCCTGTCTGTAGGGGAGCGGTAAAAGGTGGAGGCAGGCGAGCGCGGGAAAATGCACACGGGCACTGCACGGCATAACGGGCTCAGCAGAGTTAGTCGGAGTTGGGCATCGATCTGAGAAACACGTGCTGGATCGAGGAGGCTCTCCTGGAAAAAGTGGTTTCGTTGAGCCTCGGATGCGCTGTTTCCGACGTCTATACAGCATGACAATATTTCATAGGCACTAAATGGAAAAGCATTGCGACGCCATGAAGAAGTAAAGTGCCGATATTTCATGAGCCATTGCTGTAATTGCACGTGTGCTTTGTGCCTCGCCATCTCGCCGCCTGCATACCGCCTCATCGATACGAACAGGTTGAAACTTTTAGTACTGTATTCGTGTGGACCAGTGTTACTTTTGCTACATACTGTTCAATAACAACTTAAATTTTACCAGAACTGTCCTATCAATTAATTATCCTCACAACTAACCTAGACAGGGTCCTTTCCACATGTTGTGCAATCCGAGTATCCCAAGATGAAGATTTAAAGTTTATGTTAATAATAATTACCTGAAGACCTATCTATGTTAGAATGATGTTTAAAGAACTTTGTTGTTAATGAAATACTGGATGAATAATATAGGTCTGACCAAGTTGGAAGATAATATTGAAATTGGTTTAGTAATGAAGTTTATTTAAATTGAGACAAAAATAACGGTAGTTAAATAAGCAGGAAATAAGACAAAAAGAGTGGTAAATCATATATTGGAAATCTAGAATGCTTAAGGCTCTCAATGATCAAACTTTCACTACAGTGATCATAACAGTTTCAGGGTCCCCCCCCCCCTTCTTCTTTCTTTCTTTTCTATTCATTTGAATCCTGAAGTGTGGTGAACTGCTTTGATCAGCAAAGTTAAAGTCAATATAAAACCTAAATTTATCAGTGTTTCACCCTTCTTAAAATTGACATTGTATGTGTGTTTCAAAAGTGATGTTTCTAGGGTAACCTATGCCCGATTTCAGTCGGATCAATAGACAAAACGTAGTTTGTAGTAATCGTTGTAGTGTAATGTTGTGTATTAACAGCTTGTCCAAATTAGCACAGAAAGTGAAAATATTAGTTCAGTAGATATTTCTGGTTCTAAAATTTACCATATAATGCAGTATTACTACGTGTTATTATGCTTGTACATACATCCACTTGTACAAGGAAAAAACTCACTTAATGCCTAATTAGGCTGTCGACCGTATTATTAACAATTGGTAGCATCTGCTGTGTATTTTTCTTATCCATCCTAACGTGTAGTTGCACTTTAGACTTGCTTGACGTATCATTGTTGTTACTGAGTGGGTGTAAGTCTGATTTTGCCTCCATTCAGGTACACGCAGTCAACATATTTACTAAAATCATTTCTTATAAGGTGAAGCCCGTCAACTTACCATAGTACAGGCTTTAAACAGTTAATGTACGTGAGAGAGTGGACGTTACAAGTGGCTTCCCGGTGACAGGACATCCAGTTGTTGTCGATGACAAATTAACGTGAATACCGAACAGTGGATGTTCAGTGGTACGAATTGCAATATTAATTAGTAAAATAAATAACAGCGAACGTCAAGTACGGTTGTGTGGTGTAATTTGCGTTCAGTATGGACAGGAGAGTAGACAGAGCAGATGTGCCGAGCGTAATGGAAGAGGCGCATGGCAATAGCAGGTGTTTACGCGGCCAGATAACAGATGGCGTTAGCGAAAGGCAATTGGCGTATATACAATATCACGAACATGTTAACGAACAGATTGAAATGTCGTGATTGCCTCGAACACAGCAAGGGATAAAACAAGAAGTAGGGGATGACTTTGTAGACGATAGTGGATACGTGAACGAATCCACCGACATGTTTGATTCTCCACAGGTAAAGAAAGAACCGAAAGAAACTTTTGAGGTAGAATCGGAACGCACAGATTCCGTAAAACAAGACAGTGTGAAAATTTTAAGCATGAACGATTTATTCGAACAATTAACCAAACAAATTGCAGGACAGAGTGAGCAGCTCAAAACACAGAATGATCAGCTTAAAACACACGTTGCAGAGCAGCTAAAAACACAGAATGATCAGCTTAAAACACACGTTAACGAGCAGCTTAAAATATAAGTTGGTCAGGTTAAAGCACAGGTCGAAGAGCAAGGAATTAAAATTAGTAAACAAATAGAACAGGTAGAACAGAAAGTGGGTTGTTTGAGCTCTGTGGTAAATACTATGAAATTTGAAATTGACACAATTAACAAAAATACGGATACTATGCATGGGGAAATTGACAACGTTAACAGTAGGTTTGATGTTGAAATTCTCAACATCCAAGAGAAAGTAGAGCCTCTAGTTGAAACGAAAGTAGACGAAAAAGTTTTCGGTCTTAAAACTGAGATCGTAAACGAATGTCAACACGGAATATCACAGTTGAAAAAGGCAGTTTCAGACACTGAAAGAGAATTAGGCGAAAAGGTGACCGGATGTGTACTAAAGTGTGAACAAAATACTTCGAAAATTCAAGGCAAAATTTTCGATCTTGAGGGTAAAATTAAAGATAGGCCTGGTGTTGTCTGTAATGGCACACCACTTACGAAGCTATTGGAAGGTGAGGAACGCTTCGATCCCGCCAAGAAACATAACGGATGGCATCCGTTAGATTTCATCAAAAATTGCGAGAGAATGTTTCCTGAACACTTGTCTGATCAGGAAAAGATAAACGTAGTAATTAGCGCCTTAGCAGGTGAGGCTAAGCGCTGGGGAATTAATTTGAATATCGAACGAATGACGTTCGAAGAATTTAAGCAAATTTACGGAAGAATATTGGTCCAAACAAAAACAGGATCATTTGTGGCGCGAGTTTATCATGGCCAAACTTCATGATAACAGGGGCAGGAATTCTTTGAAAGATTTCTGCGAGTATTGGTACCGGAAGTTGACGCATTTAAGAGGGAGAAGATCTGATTCTGAAATCATATAGGAGCTATATAAAAAGCTTCCAGAAGATTCAAAGAGATATGTGGGAAGCAATCATCGCAGCTTCCAAGCGTTTCTCGAAAGGGTCGAAGACGAAGACCACTGGCGCGAAAGTCGTGCCAATTATCAGAATTTTGGCAACAGAAATAATCGTAATAGTGACGAGAGAAATGACGGCGAAGGGTTTCGCGTCAGCGTGATACAGAGAGGAAGAGGCAGAGGAAGAGGAAGGGGAAGTTACCTAGGTCGCGGTAGAGGGTATACCGCGCAAGATAATAATGACGCAGGAAACTCATTTCCGCGAACGTTGCGGGCCAAACGGAAGCGGACAGTACATACTGGCCCCGATTTAAGAAAAGTTACCGAACTGACAGTAATGTTATGAGACAGGTTAGAGACAGGCGTGGAACGATGCAACCTGTAGTTGCGGGCCAAGCGCCAGGTGCGGGCACAAATCAGTCATCGTTGCCGCGCAGAGCGCTACATGTTAACAGGCGAGTGGAGCATCAGAGGGCAACGGCCCAGCCTAGCAGAACAGCTGTTCAGAGAGAAGCCGCTAGCGATGTGGCAGCATTAGATACGAACATTGCCATAAAAACTGGTGCATACATAACAAGTGGTAATTCCGTGGCGAAGGAAATAATAGATGAAACGGTGGAGACACAGAGAGGCGCGGTTAGCAGGGTTAGCAATAAAGTAAATGGCGAGAAAGAACTAGCAGAAGTAACTGATTGGTGTGTGCAGATCGATGATCTGTACAAGGGCCTCAAGCAATGTGAGTGGGAGGATTTTAAGAAGGAGTATGAGGCAAGGAGGTTAATTAGTGAAAAAGGAGATAATAGGGACGTCGATAAGGTGACGTGGCCCAAAATTGAAGAGGAGAGAGTAAACAGCGCCGCGCAAAGTACGCGTGCTGCCGATAGGACGATGATTAAAAGTAGGAAGGAATTGGAGGATGAAATCCTAAGCATTGACGAGGAAGTAACTTCTGTTAACGATTCGCCAATAGTACAAGCTGCTACCGAAAGGCACCGTGAGGAAGAGGCAAGTAATTACCTAAAAGTAATTGAAGTCCACGAGGATTACACTAAATATGAAGTAACAGTAGATGTGAGTAAAGCAGATAATGAGGCCGTTTTGCCGAAAAATGATATTGAGTTAAAATCAAACCCTGACGAAAATGCAGAGGAAGAACTTAGTGCCTGTCTCAGAAAAGCTTTTATGTTAGAACCTGAAAGCGATCCAGAATGGTCGGGTTCGGACGACAGTTCAGAGGACGAGTATTTCGGTACTAGTGGAAATAATGGAAATATAGTTAATTGCGATATTATACCTAATGATGACGAAGTTTCAAAACAAAATCCAGATGTTGAGACTGAACAAAGAAAGAAAGAGCCACCGGACGACTCAGTGTTTATTTTGCAACGAGTTCAAGTAGGTAAAGACTTTGAACACCAGAAACCGAAAAAGCCGCCAGATATAAATGGTTGATAGGTCAGAAACGTATCTTGGGACGATGTCACAGTCGACCAAGGTGCGTTGTGGAAAAAACAGGAAGGGGCATGATTTAGAGTCTGGGGCAAATTTATATCGGACTTTGAGAATGTCATGAACACCTTACATCATGAAACTACTGGGTTCCCACCGGAAGAAATTTTGTTAGGTTGCAGAAGTAAAAGTTTAATTGAAGAAAAACTAGAGTTTCCGCCTTGTACAAGTTTGGGGTTGAGTCAAAAGAAAGAATTAGTCAGAAATAGGGCAAAGCAAAAAGCTGAATCGAGATCTAAAAGACATGATAAAAATCTGAGAGTTTCAAAATTTAAAATTGGAGATTATGTTCTTTTAAAAACCCACGAAAAATCTAGTGAACTGAACCATGAAATTTCCAAATTTAAATATATTTACAATGGACCATATCTAATACAGAACATTCCACACAATAATGCTTACTACCTGATCTACCCAAAATCCAAAAGACCTTTTGGTGTAAGAAATGTTGTGGACCTGAAACTGTATGTTCCTAGAAGTGAATGACCTAAGTACAATCAGAAAACAATTTGCAGTAAATGTGCTGTATATTATGCTGAAACTAATTTATGCCAAATGTAACAAACTTTTGTAACATTGGTAGACCAATATCAGTGTACTAATGTAATTATGTGAGTTTCAGATTACCAATTGTACTATAAATGTAAAGAGGTATGGAGAAAAAGGGCTGAATAGAAAGGATAAATGCTGTCAGCCAGATAAAAGATGGGACTGTCAAAAATGAAAATGGGCAGTGTATGAGCCATAATATAAAGGACTGCCAAACACCAAAGAGGGCAGATAAACAGTCAAAGGAGAATTGTAAGTGTGATACAGGAAATGTGACAATATGAGGTGAAATGGACTGCCCAAATCTGAATAATAGGCAGCATATGTGTGTAGTAATTTTCTAAATATTATTGTGTGTGTGTTTTTTTTGTAAATAAGGAAATGGACTGCCATTTAATGCAAGCAAAAACAAATTGTTTTATAGTATATATAGATATTTGTATCTGCTTTTGTAAATAAGTGTTTGTGTTCCAAATTTGGTTTTTATTTGTCTGAGAAATTGAACAATGATGAGTAGTTTGCTACTTAAATAATGTTGTGATAGGAGGTTGGACTGTGCCACAGGGCACTTAAGCAGATAGGTAAATGTTCTTGATATGTTAAAAAATTATAGACTTATGTAAAGTGAGTGAAAGGAAGTTTGTGGTATAAATTTTTTTGATGGGACAATCACACAAAGATTCAGAACCATTGTATAAATATAAAGTTCAGTGTTCCCATAAAATTTGCACTTAGTGAAATTTAATGGAAACAGGGGCATGTGTAACAACACTAACGTTATCCTATTGTATATGTAATAAATTTTTTTTCCGAATTTCGATAAATTAGTATAATCGATATTCTGATTTCATTTCTTTTTTGTTTCATGCCATTATGTTGAAGAAGCTATAAACAATTTTCGATGTAAATTTTAATATTTATGTCAAATTTCAAGCAATGTTGTAATCGAAGGAAAGTGTACCTGATGTTGAAACTATTGTAAGATGTGAAAGTTGTATTTGTACGCCTGGTCCATACGTAGGCAATGTATTAGAATATGTGGAATGTAAAACCTTTGGTGAATACCCTGTCTGTAGGGGAGCGGTAAAAGGTGGAGGCAGGCGAGCGCGGGAAAATGCACACGGGCACTGCACGGCATAACGGGCTCAGCAGAGTTAGTCGGAGTTGGGCATCGATCTGAGAAACACGTGCTGGATCGAGGAGGCTCTCCTGGAAAAAGTGGTTTCGTTGAGCCTCGGATGCGCTGTTTCCGACGTCTATACAGCATGACAATATTTCATAGGCACTAAATGGAAAAGCATTGCGACGCCATGAAGAAGTAAAGTGCCGATATTTCATGAGCCATTGCTGTAATTGCACGTGTGCTTTGTGCCTCGCCATCTCGCCGCCTGCATACCGCCTCATCGATACGAACAGGTTGAAACTTTTAGTACTGTATTCGTGTGGACCAGTGTTACTTTTGCTACATACTGTTCAATAACAACTTAAATTTTACCAGAACTGTCCTATCAATTAATTATCCTCACAACTAACCTAGACAGGGTCCTTTCCACATGTTGTGCAATCCGAGTATCCCAAGATGAAGATTTAAAGTTTATGTTAATAATAATTACCTGAAGACCTATCTATGTTAGAATGATGTTTAAAGAACTTTGTTGTTAATGAAATACTGGACGAATAATATAGGTCTGACCAAGTTGGAAGATAATATTGAAATTGGTTTAGTAATGAAGTTTATTTAAATTGAGACAAAAATAACGGTAGTTAAATAAGCAGGAAATAAGACAAAAAGAGTGGTAAATCATATATTGGAAATCTAGAATGCTTAAGGCTCTCAATGATCAAACTTTCACTACAGTGATCATAACAGTTTCAGGGTCCCCCCCCCCTCTTCTTCTTTCTTTCTTTTCTATTCATTTGAATCCTGAAGTGTGGTGAACTGCTTTGACCAGCAAAGTTAAAGTCAATATAAAACCTAAATTTATCAGTGTTTTACCCTTCTTAAAATTGACATTGTATGTGTGTTTCAAAAGTGATGTTTCTAGGGTAACCTATGCCCGATTTCAGTCGGATCAATAGACAAAACGTAGTTTGTAGTAATCGTTGTAGTGTAATGTTGTGTATTAACAGCTTGTCCAAATTAGCACAGAAAGTGAAAATATTAGTTCAGTAGATTTTTCTGGTTCTAAAATTTACCATATAATGCAGTATTACTACATGTTATTATGCTTATACATACATCCACTTGTACAAGGAAAAAACTCACTTAATGCCTAATTAGGCTGTCGACCGTATTATTAACAATTGGTAGCATCTGCTGTGTATTTTTCTTATCCATCCTAACGTGTAGCTGTACTTTAGACTTGCTTGACGTATCATTGTTGTTACTGAGTGGGTGTAAGTCTGATTTTGCCTCCATTCAGGTACACGCGGTCAACATATTTACTAAAATCCTTTCTTACAAGGTGAAGCCCGTCAACTTACCATAGTACAGGCTTTAAAGAGTTAACGTACGCGAGAGCGTGGACGTTACACACTCCCCTACCAAGAAAAAGTTTAAAGCCATACCCTCAGCCGGTAAAGTCATGGTTACTGTCTTCTGGGACGCTGAAGGGGTTATTCTGTTCGATGTCCTTCACCATGGTCAAACGATCAACTCTGAAGTGTATTGTGCTACTCTTCAGAAATTGAAGAAACGACTTCAGCGTGTTCGTAGGCACAAAAATCTGAACGAACTTCTCCTTCTTCATGACAACGCAAGACCTCACACAAGTCTTCGCACCCGAGAGGAGCTCACAAAACTTCAGTGGACTGTTCTTCCCCATGCACCCTACAGCCCCGATCTCGCACCGTCGGATTTTCATATGTTTGGCCCAATGAAGGACGCAATCCGTGGGAGGCACTAGGCGGATGATGAAGAAGTTATTGATGCAGTACGACGTTGGCTCCGACATCGACCAGTGGAATGGTACCGTGCAGGCATACAGGCCCTCATTTCAAGGTGGTGTAAGGCCGTAGCATTGAATGGAGATTACGTTGAAAAATAGTGTTGTGTAGCTAAAAGATTGGGGAATAATCTGGTGTATTTCAATGCTGAATAAAACAACCCCTTTTTCAGAAAAAAAATGTGTTGCATTACTTATTGAACTGCCCTCGTATTACGAGAGGCGTTTTCTTAAAGCAGGTTGCCACGGAGAAGGAGAAGTTCGTTTGCATGTTTGAGGCGACCAACACTCTGAAGTCGGTTCTTCAATTGTCTGAGGGTAGCAGAGCCGTGTGCCGCCGGCCGGCGCACGAGAGACTGAACAGGTTTGCGCGATGTTATTGTGATGATGACAGAGGCCTCGCCCAACGACTCGCCGTGCTCTTGTTCATTGCCAAGTCTCCGTAGACATTCCGCAAGTGCCTATGAATATCTGCGATGATCTAGATTTCCGCCAAAAGAAACTCAGTGACGGCTCTCTGCTTGGAACCCAACTCCATTACAGATGCCATTTTTAAGACTACGCACAGCGTCGCCACCTGTAGGAACTTCACGAAGCTATAGGGATTGAAGTGAGAATATTCCACTATGTTGCACAACAAATTTTGCACTTTTTCAATCAAAATTAGCTTAGAAAAATGTGATGCATCTTCACTGGTCAACTACACAGCGCTCCTACAAACTACAGTAACTGCTCTACAATAACGAGAGCTGTTCTGCTACGGATACATCTACTTCGTTATTTAGGTGGACGGGAGCAGACCACTACGATGACAGGGCCGTGATGTCCGACTAGCTAACGGCAGGCTGCCCACGTGACACTAGCCCTACCAGAAAACAGTCCATTGCAGTGCTGTCCGCTGCTTAGCACGGGAAGAAGCACCCAACATTCAACTCCTCCCGCATCTCTATCTTCACTATTGTCCCGTTAGAACTAGAGGTGACTCGCCAAATGCACCTACCACTAGCGCTGAATCTATAGCCTACGTACGCTCAGATCAACTACTACACTCCTGGAAATGGAAAAAAGAACACATTGACACCGGTGTGTCAGACCCACCATACTTGCTCCGGACACTGCGAGAGGGCTGTACAAGCAGTGATCACACGCACGGCACAGCGGACACACCAGGAAACGCGGTGGTGGCCGTCGAATGGCGCTAGCTGCGCAGCATTTGTGCACCGCCGCCGTCAGTGTCAGCCAGTTTGCCGTGGCATACGGAGCTCCATCGCAGTCTTTAACACTCGTAGCATGCCGCGACACCGTGGACGTGAACCGTATGTGCAGTTGACGGACTTTGAGCGAGGGCGTATAGTGGGCATGCGGGAGGCCGGTTGGACGTACCGCCGAATTGCTCAACACGTGGGGCGTGAGGTCTCCACAGTACATCGATGTTGTCGCCAGTGGTCGGCGGAAGGTGCACGTGCCCGTCGACCTGGGACCGGACCGCAGCGACTCATGGATGCACGCCAAGACCGTAGGATCCTACGCAGTGCCGTAGGGGACCGCACCGCCACTTCCCAGCAAATTAGGGACACTGTTGCTCCTGGGGTATCGGCGAGGACCATTCGCAACCGTCTCCATGAAGCTGGGCTACGGTCCCGCACACCGTTAGGCCGTCTTCCGCTCACGCCCCAACATCGTGCAGCCCGCCTCCAGTGGTGTCGCGACAGGCGTGAATGGAGGGACGAATGGAGACGTGTCGTCTTCAGCGATGAGAGTCGCTTCTGCCTTGGTGCCAATGATGGTCGTATGCGTGTTTGGCGCCGTGCAAGTGAGCGCCACAATCAGGACTGCATACGACCGAGGCACACAGGGCCAACACCCGGCATCATGGTGTGGGGAGCGATCTCCTACACTGGCCGTACACCACTGGTGATCGTCGAGGGGACACTGAATAGTGCACGGTACATCCAAACCGTCATCGAACCCATCGTTCTACCATTCCTAGACCGGCAAGGGAACTTGCTGTTCCAACAGGACAATGCACGTCCGCATGTATCCCGTGCCACCCAACGTGCTCTAGAAGGTGTAAGTCAACTACCCTGGCCAGCAAGATCTCCGGATCTGTCCCCCATTGAGCATGTTTGGGATGGATGAAGCGTCGTCTCACGCGGTCTGCACGTCCAGCACGAACGCTGGTCCAACTGAGGCGCCAGGTGGAAATGGCATGGCAAGCCGTTCCACAGGACTACATCCAGCATCTCTACGATCGTCTCCATGGGAGAATAGCAGCCTGCATTGCTGCGAAAGGTGGATATACACTGTACTAGTGCCGACATTGTGCATGCTCTGTTGCCTGTGTCTATGTGCCTGTGGTTCTGTCAGTGTGATCATGTGATGTATCTGACCCCAGGAATGTGTCAATAAAGTTTCCCCTTCCTGGGACAATGAATTCACGGTGTTCTTATTTCAATTTCCAGGAGTGTATATTTAAAAAAATAAACTAAAGCTAAACTCCTCCTGAACAGGCCATGAAGACCCAACGGTACCAACCGGCCGCTAGGGCATCCTCAACCCATAGGCCTCACTGGGTGCGGATATGGAGGGGCATGTGGTCAGCACATCACACTCCCGGCCGTATGTCAGTTTCCGAGGCCGGAGCCGCTACATCTCAATCCAGTAGCTCCTCAGTTTTCCTCCCAAGGGTGAGTGCACCACGGTTGCCAACAGCGCTCGGCAGACCGGATGGTCACCGATCCAAGTGCTAGCCCAGCTCGACGGCGCTTACCTTCAGCGATCTGACGGGAACCGGTGTTACCACTGCGACAAGACCGTTGGCCGACCAATATATTGAGTTCCTGTAAAGTTAGAAACTTTGTTTGCTAATGTGTCTAAACCATTAAGTTCCTCTGTGTCATTTAATAATTTTTCTACTTCGTGTGTGTTTTATTTCCCTCAATCACAGTAACAGTGGGGCACTCAAAGAACACGTGTTCTGAGGCTGCTGGACTGGCACCATAGTCGCACCCTTCTGTCTCCCTCTCCATATCTTGTGCAGGTACACAGGTTTACCAGTCCTCGTCTGGGTTTAGTTTCAGCCTATTTCGAATGCAAGGGAAAACTTCATACACTCTACAGTGTGTAAACTTTTAGATGGCAGACCTCTCGTCCTGAATCGATAGAAGTCGGTAAACGTCGGGAGGCTTCGGTAGGCACGCAGTTTCGACTGCTGCCAACATTACGTAGTTGACTGTGTTGTACAAGGTAGACACTGTCGTCTGCTTCGTTATTGTTTTGCGCTGTACTGTTCTGCGTGTTTTTATTGTGTAGTTGTGCTAAACATTATCAAAATGAGTGAAGAGGCAGTTGCTGGCCCATCTCGGCAGTCGCCAACAACCCCTACCGGTAGGCCTACGGTTAGAAGGAAACCAGTATCACGTAGCGATGCTCGCAAAATTATATTGCGTGTGATTGACTGCTGCGAAAGGGAACGGGAGCAGAAAAAATTGCTTCACCCCATTTACAAATCTTCAGTGAGCCCTGCTTCATACACAGGACAAAGCATGCGTAGCATTGGAAGATTCAAACAGTTTTCCAAGAATCATCCTGCCGTATCACCACAAACGCCTGACAAGAAAAGGTGAGTTTCCATTTCAGATATTTTGTTCGCGATCACTTTGAAGGAACCCCCTATTTCGTCCGAAGTAAGTTTTTATTATTTAAGTATATTTAAATTTTATAAATAATAGTTTAACATTGCGGGGAATTAAATAAAATGAAAAAAAATTAAGACCAGTGGGAAATCGAACCCGGGTCCGCTGCATGAGAAGCCTTTACCTAATCAATTGCCCTACGCATTGACCATTTTTTTAGGCATGGGCTTTTTTTAATTTTTAATTTTTTTAATTTTTTTATTTTTTTAAATTGTTTTTCTTTTTATTTTTTATTTATTTTTTAGTTTTTTTTTAGGTGGGGGAGGGCGGGGAAGGCAGAGCGATCAGGGGTCGTAACCCGAGGCCCGGTCGCAGTGTCCTCCTCGTCTGTCAAGGAATCAGGGATGGGAAGGGGAAATCTTTTGTGGGAATTATTATTTATTTATTCATTTTTATTTACTGTTTTTAATACATTCTTAATGTGGTTTTACTTTATACCACATCAAAAATAAATGTATCTAGCACCGCACCGTGCTCTGACAAAAAGAAAACAATATCTCGGCACGTTCCTACACCGAGGTAATTGTATGGGGAAAACGAAAAAAAGTGCTTCATACAGGACGCAGAAGGGTGTGTCGCTACTCTCCTTACGCTTCATCATCCAGGTACGTCTTCACGTATATCATGTTGTTCCACCGAGAATCGAACTTAGTCATGTCAGCTCACTCAATGGGTATCTTCTCCTACCTGTTGATGATCCAGCTGCGTGGAGGGTCGCGTAGGGCACTCCCTAAGTAATTAGAAAAATACTGTCTGTATTTTGGGTTCCGAACGACCTTGCAATGACGTTCTTGTAGGTAGTTCCAAAAGTCTAATACTTCTTTAGGTCCATCGTGAAATAAGTAGTGTACCGCATGCGCACGGATCCACGTGACAGCGTTGGTCTTGGCGCGCGGGAAATACTGTTGATCCGGAAATAGTAGAAACCGAGGTGTAATGTGTTCCGGAGTCACTCGTAGAAAATACGACAAAATTTGTCGCACCAAGCGCCATACGTCTTCTGCCGCGCCACATGTGAGACGGTGTTCGTCCGTGTCTGGTATCCCGCAGTCTACGCAGAGAGGCGATTCCGCCATGTTTATCTTGTGGAGGCGTGATCGGGTGATCTGTTTACCATTGACTGTGATGTACCATGTGGATCGGACGGCTGTGTCCAGTGGAACCGCGTGTTCCATTAGTGGTTTTGGGCGTTCGGAGCAGAACTCACTAAAGTTTCATTGCAGTCGGATGAATGGTTTGTGAGTGCATATTAGACAAACATATTTCAGTTTCGTTTACGAACAACATGTAAAGCGAGGTTTACTTCCAAGCCTTTCGTCTGCTTTCGTGTAAGCATGACGCGCAATTTGTAGTGCCAGCACTGCAACTGGTAGGCGTGCCTTGTCCCCCCCACCTCCCCCCTCGCCAGCCAATGCTTGCTTCCTCCTCTCCCCGCACTCCCCTCACAACTCTGCCGTCTTACGGTTAACACACTGTACTTGCAGTGGAAGATATTTCCCACTGCTCTTTCCAGACGTTCAAGATTTTTCTTTTTTCCCTTTTGCTTACTAGATGTTTCCCCAGTATCTCTCTTACCTTGTCCAAAATTCTCTTCCTTAACCAAAGGCTTTCTTGCTTCTGGCTCATAAACAGATCTGAAGGACATGAGAATGTGATTAGAAATATACCATCTGTGGGCAAGATACCAAAAGCACCTATCAATCTGATTAACATCCTTCTTACTGCCTCACAAGGCGCAATCTGTGCTATCCATAAACTGGAACCGTATCCTACCATCGATGCCAGCGGGCTTCCGCTGTATAGTCTCAGAATTCTTTGAGAGAGGTAAAATGGTTCAAATGGCTCTGAGCACTATGGGACTTAACATCTGAGGTCATCAGTCCCCTAGAACTTAGAACTACTTAAACCTAACCAACCTAAGGACATCACACACATCCATGCCCGAGGCAGGATTCGAACCTGCGACCGTAGCGGCCGCGCGATTCCAGACTGAAGCGCCTAGAACCGCTCGGGCACAGCGGCCGGCGAGAGAGGTAAAATCTCTGCTGACCAATCCCTACTAGTTTTTCCAAGACTGATTGTACTTCGTGTCTGGGTTAGTTTCTTCTCCAACAGACCTAGAAGTCGAAGGGACGTTAAACGGTAAACTTAATAAATCAACTCACGGAGTAACGTACGCTTATTATGAGATTTACCTAACCTTAAGGAACTTTCCCAGTACAGTATCAGTTTTTCAAGCCAAATCATGGAAACAGAATTTCTCTGGGTGAAGTTTTTTATTTCTGGGTTAGGGAGCTTTAAAGTTTCACCACGTGTATCTGAATTCTAATTTAGTTACGCGACAAGGAGGAGAGTGTATTTTGCCTCACGCTAAGGAAAATAGAGAAGACACAAATCAAATTTGGAAAGGGGAGATTTGAACATGGAACTCTCTAGAAAGTTTTCGTTGTTTTGACCACTGTACCTTCCAGACCAGTGGCAGTAGATGACGCAAAAGAAACGAGATTATGAAGTATTCGTCACGAAAGACATCAAGTATAAAATTCGCTGGAGACGAATTACAAAGCTATGCAACCGGCAATTCTTTTATAAGCTCTCTTAAAATGTGTGGTACTTGACATTCTTGGCACGCTGTTAATGCTATCACGTACAAAGCATCAGGGAGGAAGAAATTAATGTTCCTTTCATTCTGTGGAGTGAGCACATTAAAGTTCATAGTTTGCTTCGCACAAAGAGCAGTTATCAGCGTTAGCGGCAAATTTAATCTAGGCCTTCGACTTGCTACACCTGTTACATCAAAATGTCATTTCGTTTGCCCGAACGTCGTGAAATATTACTCACAACAGTTTTCCTTGCTCCATTTCTTCCGAAGGTTTGATCTCGAAAGGTTATCGTGAAGCAATGCACGTACAGAGAAGTAACAGTGCCCTCCCCTAAGCCGTTGCAAGAAGACTTTGCAGTTTTACGGTATCCAACCAGTACCTACGCCATCACCTACAGCTGTTCTCTGCAAACTATTGTGAAGTGCATGGCAGAGGGTACATCTCATGGTGCGTCCCATTGTATGAGCTACTAGGGATTTTTCCGTTTCCATTCAGGTACGGAGCGCGCGAATAATGAATACTTAAAAGCCTCTGCGCGTGTTGCAATTATGCTAATTTGTGCTCACCATCCCTATGGGAGAGATACGCAGGGTGTTGTAAAATATTCCCTAGGTTCATCACTTAAATTTTGTTCCAGAAACTTTCTAAGTAGATTTTCACGGGATAGTTTGTCTCTCTCAAGTGTCTGCCAGCTCAATTCTTCCTGACACTCTCGCTTTGGTCAAACAAACCAGTAATCATTCGTATGACCGTTCTTTAAATCCGTTCAATATTCACAGTTAGTCCTGTTTGGTACGCGTCCCATGCACTTGAGTAATATTCGCACAAACGTTTTGCAAGCGATCTTCTTTGTAGACTGACTGTATTTTGCCTATATTCTAACAATGAAACGCAGTCTGGCAGCTGCATTATGTAATATCTGTTTATATTCGATGAATTATTCTGATACAATTTACCCTTGAATGACGTTTATTAATTTTCTATCTTCATACTCGCAGAATCCATGCGCAAAGTAGTTTCATACAATAGCTATGCCATGAGCGCATAATTATTCTTTGTGGTACTCTCTCTGGTGGTTGTTAGAAGAAAAAAGCTTCCTAGATTGTCTTCGTGCCGATTAGCCTGAGCATTGTTTGAAGAATTGTAATCAGAATATTGAGATTTATGACAAAAGATAACTGATACGAAATTGTACGATTAAAAGGGAAATATATATATATATATATATATATATATTGCTCCTTCATACAAAAGGTGTGTAACAATTTACATTATTTGACATTTGAGAATTAATGATATTCATCGATATCTCGCGTAGTTTTTAATCAGAAGGGAACTTCCGAAAGACTGGATACGAACCTGCATTTAATAATCCAAGAGCTCCATTACTTCTTCGGAAGGTTAAACTTCATCAAAGCCAAATACCCGCTTGATCTGAGGTTTCCCGTCTAATTATACAACACTCCCAAAATTACGAGGCATTTTATTTGTACAGATTAGCAGACTGCCGCAAGCACGAGCCTGCAGAGAAGAAGAATCATCGCCTGATTTCATTCTAACAAGTAAAATTTCTGAATAATTTTGAGTGACTGAGTTATGACTGTGTTTTCTATTATGAATGATTGATTGCTCGAACGAATTGAGAACTACATAACTACATAATTACATGGATAGGAGGAAAAATTACAATTACCTACGGCTGAGCCTATATGATCGCTCCATTTCATATTCCTACGAACTGTTACGCCCAGGTATTTCTCTGAGTGGACCGATTCCAATTGTGACAGTTGTTTTTCGTTTTGTGAAGTGCACAATTTTACATGTCTGAATATTTAAAGCAAACTGCCAATCTTTCCACCACTTAGAAATCTTATCGAGATCCGACTCAATAATTTTCAGATAGTACTTCATTGTAAATAACTACATCATGTGCAAAAAGTCTGAGGTTACTAAAATATTGTGTCCAAGATCATTGACATACAACATAAACGAAAAATGTCCCAACACTTTTTCCTGGGGCACGTGTGATGATATATCCACATGTGTTGACGGCTCTCCATCCGAGATAACATGCTGCGTCCATCTACATCTACATAGATACTCTGCAAATCACACTTAAGTGCCAGGCAGAGGGTTCATCACACCACCTTTACAATAATTCTCTGTTATTCCACTCTCGTACAGAGCGCGGAAAAAACGAACACCTATATCTTTCCGTGCGAGGTCCGATTTCCCTTATTTTGCTATGATGTTCGTTTCTCCCCACGTAGGTCGCCGTCATGAAACTATTTTCGCATTCGGAGGAGAAAGTTGGTGATTGAAATTTCGTGAGGAGCTTCTGCCGCAACGAAAGACGCCTTTGTTTTAATGCTGTCCGCCACAAATCCCGTATCATATCAGTGACCCTCTTTCCCCTACTTCGCGGTAAAACGTGCTGCTCTTCTTTGAACTTTCTCGACGTACTCCGTTAATCCTGTCTGGTAAGGATTCCACACTGCGCAGCTGTACTGCAAAATAGGACGGACAAGCATAGTGTAAGCAGCCTCTTTTATAGATCTGTTGCATCCTTCCCACAACTAAATCGTCGATCCAGTCACAGATTTCGCTTCATACCCCATACGTCCGTACTTTCGATAACAAGCGTAGGTGTGGTACTGAGTCAAAAGGTTTTCGGAAATCAACAAATGCTACTTCTACCTGACTGCCTCGATCCATGGCTTTCAGGACGTCGTGTGAGAAAAGTGCCAATTGGCTTTCATGTGGTCGATGTTTTCGAAATCCGTGCTGTTTCACATGTAGGATATCAGTCTGCGCGAGCTAACTTAATACGTTTGTGCTCAGTACATGTTAATAGATGCTACATCAAATGGATCTCAAGGATATTGAGGGCTAATCTGTGATTCACTTCCGATATTCTTATTGTAGATGGATGTGACTTGAGCTTCCTTCCAACGACTGGGCGTGGGTTTTTGTTCAAGGGATGTACGCTAGATTACGATAAAAAGAGAGACCAATTCCGCCGCAAGTTTACAATCCGCTAGGAATATAATCGGGTCCTGAAGCTTTGTTCAGTTTTAGCAATTACAGTTGTTGCTCATCAAACACTGATACTAATATCTACATCACTCATCTTTGGAGCGGTGCATGAATTATATATGAATAATACTTCTGGATAACTCTGCATATAATTCTCGTTATTGGCAATTGAAAAACATGAGTGTTATAAAAGATATTCTGTAATAGGACAAAGATTCACAAGAAAATAGATACGTATCAAAACACAAAAAAACTTTAAGGTGACAGTGCATAACTGTTTTTCATATTAGGATAAAGTAAACACGATAAAAGAAATAAAACAAGATTTAAACGTTAAAATAGTTAGAGAGATTCTATATGCATATGTAAGAAGACGTTTCGTAGAACGTTATGTCGAAAATAAGTGGCGCTCTTGCTCTTCTTCCAGCAGCAGTACTTTTTTATGTCACTGGTCATTTGCATGACAGAAACCGATGCGATTCGAAAATGGCTGCGCTGTGGACACACCAAGCGTATTGGCCGACGAGGACTCGGGGCACAGGTAGGCTGTGACGTAGTGAGGAGATAGTTTCCAGGAACACTGGAGGAAAATTTAACAAAATTCTTGGTTGGGCGTATAATTCGCTGGGTGTAGTTTACCTGTATCCTTATTTAACACTCGGAATTGGCCTAGGCCCCTCTCTGAGCCACAACTGGCACAGTGGATGCGTGACCTTCATTTTCCAGCCAATCTTTTCTCGCGCAAGTGCCCAAGAGCTGTGTGATCGGGTAATCAGGTTACATCCTGACCTTGGAACTACCTCACGCAGTTGCCTAAGATGTACTGATTCACCATGGGGGTAAGGGAGGCGGTGGGGTTAAAAAAATGGTTCAAATGGCTCTGAGCACCATGGGACTTAACTTCTGAGGTCATCAGTCCCCTAGAACGTAGAACTACTTAAACCTAACTAACCTAAGGACATCACACACATCCATGCGGGATGGTTCCTTTGAAAGCGCACGGCCGACTTCCTTCCCCATCCTTCCCTAATCCGATGAGACCGATGACCTCGCTGTCTGGTCTCCTTCCCCAAAACAACCAAACCCAACACATCCATGCCCAAGACAGGATGACAGCGAGGTCATCGGCGACCATAGCGGTCGCTCGGTTCCAGACTGTAGCGCCTAGAACTGCTCGGCCACCCCAGCCGGCGGGGGGAGGGGGGGATTCATCGTGACCTTGAAGATCACAGGCAAAATTGCCTCAGCTGTAACCTGACACCGAAGTCAGAGATGATTATTATTTGGCTTGGTACCTGCTCTGTTGCCCTACTCCCACGGACGGGGAGGGAGTGTGAGAAGAGGGGAGATGGAAGGGGGAAGGACATGAATCTTGGTGATGAGTCATAAAACTGCATCAAAACGGTACACACTGACCTTGGACGATACCTTACTGATAATGACAATGCACCCATTGAGGTATGCCTATTGTGCCCATATGTATACTAGTCAGTAAGTTAGAGAACCACAGAACACCTAAATCGATAGTGAACTGTAAGAAGTTTTAGCTTCATGACGATCCCCCCCCCCTAGAACTCTTCAATCAGTTCTCAGTCTGAAAAGCGACTGTCTTAATCGAATAGATTTCATGAAATAAATCTACTTATCATTTTAAATGCAATGATATGTATAAAAATGTAAAAAGAAAAATTACGGAAAATATCGTGCGTCTCATTTAAACGACTGTCAACCTACAGAGTTCTGTCGCTTTTATTATTTGCTATTAAGCGCGATTATTCTCTTTCAAACAGTACAGCACTAGTTTTCCGCCTGCTATTATGCGATTCAACAAACTGAGGCTGATCCAATGACAAAAATACGTCAAGCTCACATAGGAGCTACAAAAGTAAAAACAGTATACTGCGACTAGTGACTGACCTGCTAAGAATATCCAACTGGTCATAAATCAGTGGTTGACAGAAAGATTGCAAGATATGCAGTTTCCTCTTTATGAGCACCACGTTATCTTCCAAACGCCACACACACACGGTGAAACTGTAATGATTCCCAGCTAATTGTCTCCCACTAACGAACTGCACGACTTTATCGCCTCACATTCTCTCTGCTGCTACCATCTGGTGCTGCAATAGATAAATGTCATGGCTTGTCAACGGAAAACAATGAAGCAGGCTGACGTGGGGAAACTTGCTATGACAAGTACTAAAGTGCTGGTCAGGATTTGCGAACAATAGTTGGTAACTGCGCAGTCTTATGTTTCATCTAATTTAGTACACCCGCTCACTCTCCAGTTTTTAGACGGTGATTTCAATCAAAGAAAGTTAATACAACGATCAGAGAAGGATATAATTTCGTAAAATGAACTATTTTTATGATTCCGTTCCTAAGTCGGTAAAGACGGAACCCTTATGAGATCAATTTGCTGTCCATCTCTCTTTCTGCCTGTCCGACTGTTAAGACCCCTTTTCCTCAGTAACGACTATAGGTATCAAGTTGAAATTTATGTCAGGTACTAAGGTTTTCCTTGACGAAGTAACACTTTAAGGTGCTAAGTGAATGCAATCAAAAGACACGGTTATTTATGTCAAATATTTTGATACTCGAAAACTCCTCAAAATCTATAAGCTACTTCCCGTTGACATAGGCTCATTAAACTTGGCAAAAAGCAGAGTTTTGCAGTACAAGTAAAGAAATAAATCCGAAAATTGCAAATTTATAATTGTACCGCAAGAAAATACATATTTTGTCATTTGCTGTCTATCTGTCTGTCCGTCTTTTAAGACCCCATTTTTCTTAGAAACGGGTATGGTCCCAAAGATTTAATTTCTGTCAAATACGATGGTCTACAATCCATTGGCGGTATCAGAGATTTGAGGTTCTAATACAACGAAATCAAAAGATACTGTCGTCTGTCAAGACCCCTTTTTCTCAAGAATAGGTAGAGGCATCAAACTCAGATATATGCTAATCGTTAAGGTCTACGTACGGTTCCTTGGCGGAGTAAATAATTTAAGCTTGTAAGTCAATGCAATCAAAAAATACGGCCATACATGTTACATACACTCCTGGAAATGGAAAAAAGAACACATTGACACCGGTGTGTCAGACCCACCATACTTGCTCCGGACACTGCGAGAGGGCTGTACAAGCAATGATCACACGCACGGCACAGCGGACACACCAGGAACCGCGGTGTTGGCCGTCGAATGGCGCTAGCTGCGCAGCATTTGTGCACCGCCGCCGTCAGTGTCAGCCAGTTTGCCGTGGCATACGGAGCTCCATCGCAGTCTTCAACACTGGTAGCATGCCGCGACAGCGTGGACGTGAACCGTATGTGCAGTTGACGGACTTTGAGCGAGGGCGTATAGTGGGCATGCGGGAGGCCGGGTGGACGTACCGCCGAATTGCTCAACACGTGGGGCGTGAGGTCTCCACAGTACATCGATGTTGTCGCCAGTGGTCGGCGGAAGGTGCACGTGCCCGTCGACCTGGGACCGGACCGCAGCGACGCACGGATGCACGCCAAGACCGTAGGATCCTACGCAGTGCCGTAGGGGACCGCACCGCCACTTCCCAGCAAATTAGGGACACTGTTGCTCCTGGGGTATCGGCGAGGACCATTCGCAAACGTCTCCATGAAGCTGGGCTACGGTCCCGCACACCGTTAGGCCGTCTTCCGCTCACGCCCCAACATCGTGCAGCCCGCCTCCAGTGGTGTCGCGACAGGCGTGAATGGAGGGACGAATGGAGACGTGTCGTCTTCAGCGATGAGAGTTGCTTCTGCCTTGGTGCCAATGATGGTCGTATGCGTGTTTGGCGCCGTTCAGGTGAGCGCCACAATCAGGACTGCATACGACCGAGGCACACAGGGCCAACACCCGGCATCATGGTGTGGGGAGCGATCTCCTACACTGGCCGTACACCACTGGTGATCGTCGAGGGGACACTGAATAGTGCACGGTACATCCAAACCGTCATCGAACCCATCGTT
Organism: Schistocerca cancellata; assembly: GCF_023864275.1. NCBI lineage: Eukaryota > Metazoa > Arthropoda > Insecta > Orthoptera > Acrididae > Schistocerca > Schistocerca cancellata. The sequence continues at coordinate 1,246,876,390 of NC_064626.1, forward strand.
CTACCATTCCTAGACCGGCAAGAGAACTTGCTGTTCCAACAGGACAATGCACGTCCGCATGTATCCCGTGCCACCCAACGTGCTCTAGAAGGTGTAAGTCAACTACCCTGGCCAGCAAGATCTCCGGATCTGTCCCCCATTGAGCATGTTTGGGACTGGATGAAGCGTCGTCTCACGCGGTCTGCACGTCCAGCACGAACGCTGGTCCAACTGAGGCGCCAGGTGGAAATGGCATGGCAAGCCGTTCCACAGGACTACATCCAGCATCTCTACGATCGTCTCCATGGGAGAATAGCAGCCTGCATTGCTGCGAAAGGTGGATATACACTGTACTAGTGCCGACATTGTGCATGCTCTGTTGCCTGTGTCTATGTGCCTGTGGTTCTGTCAGTGTGATCATGTGATGTATCTGACCCCAGGAATGTGTCAATAAAGTTTCCCCTTCCTGGGACAATGAATTCACGGTGTTCTTATTTCAATTTCCAGGAGTGTATATTGATACACGAAAAATCACTCATTAAAACCTTCAGACGGACTACTTATCCAGTTTTTCGGGCTTGGTTGCGCAGCAGTATCCAGCCCGTAGCTGCACGGTCCGCGCGGCGTATTACTCAGCGAAGAGGTCCGGTTCAATTCCCGGTTGGTTAGGAATTTTTTTTTCCTCTGCTCGGGGGCTGGATACTGTCCTTACGTTTGTATTTTCACAGTTGAAATAACACTATTAAGATGGGTGTGTGGGCACGTCACGGAGGCCAATCGATAAAATAAAGAATTAACTTGATGCTCCTATATGTTGCCGATAGCTCAGCGTGTTCGGTCTGTCCTCTGTAACAAAAAAACTGAGTGAAGTATAACAATGAAAAAAATGAAAAAAAAAGAAAAAGACCTGTCTACCGCGTGCATCGAAGCCACGAGATGACGGTACTGAATCTCGGTCAGACCACTGATTTTTCAGTCTTTATTTTAACCAAGCCTTCACGTCTCAACGATGTGAGGAGTCGCCAAAAACAACGTGTGATTCGGATTCAAAGTTAAACTTTAGGTCCCATTTCCCCCGTTGATTGGGAGTCGTATTATTACGATTTAGTGCTTTTTATTTGCATTGCCTCTATGACAAATATTTGTGTCAGTTTTTCTACACTACTGGCCATTAAAATTGCTACACCAAGAAGAAATGCAGATGATAAACGGGTATTCATTGGACAAATATATTATACTAGAACCGACATGTGATTATATTTTCACGCAATTTGGGTGCATAGATCCTGAGAAATCAGTACCCAGAACAACCACCTCTGGCCGTAATAAAGGCCTTGATACGCCTGGGCATTCAGTCAGACAGAGCTTGGATGGCGTGTACAGTTACTGCTGCCCATGCAGCTTCAACACGATACCACAGTTCATCAAGAGTAGTGACTGGCGTATTGTGACGAGCCAGTTGCTCGGTTACCATTGACCAGACGTTTTCAATTGGTGAGAGATCTGGAGAACGTGCTGGCCAGGGCAGCAGTCGAACATTGTCTGTATCCAGAAAGGCCCGTACAGGACCTGCAACATGCGGCCGTGCATTATCCTGCTGAAATGTGGGGTTTCGCAGCGATCGAATGAAGGGTAGAGCCACGGATCGTAACACATCTGAAGTGTAACATCCACTGTACAAAGTGCGTCAATGCAAACAAGAGGAGAACGAGACGTGTAACCAATGGTACCCCATACCATCACGCCGGGTGATACGCCAGTATGGCGATGACGAATACACGCTTCCAATGTGCGTTCACCGCGATGTCGCCAAACACAGATGCGACAATCATGATGCTGTAAACAGAACCTGGATTCATCCGAAAAAATGACATTTTGCCATTCGTGCACCCAGGTTCGCCGTTGAGTACACCATTGCAGGCGCTCCTGTCTGTGATGCAGCGTCAAGAGTAACCGCAGCCAAGGTCTCCGAGCTGACAGTCCATGCTGCTGCAAACGTCATTGAACTGTTCGTGAAGATGGTTGTTGTCTTGCAAACTTCCCCATCTGTTGAGTCAGGTATCGAGACGTGGCTGCACCATCCGTTACAGCCATGCGGATAAGATGCCTGTCATCTCGAGCGCTAGTGATAGGAGGCCGTTGGGATTCGGCACGGCGTTCCGTATTACCCTCCTGAACCCACCGATTCTATATTCTGCTAATAGTCATTGGATCTCGACCAACGCGAGCAGCAATGTAGCGATACGATAGACCAAAATCGCGACAGGCTACAATCCGACCTTTATCAAAGTCCGAAACGTGATGATACGCATTTCTCCTCCTTACACGAGGCATCACAACAACGTTTCACCAGGCAACGCCGATCAACTGCTGTTTGGGTATGAGAAATCGGTTGGAAACTTTCCTCATGTCAGCACGTTGTAGGTGTCGCCATTGGCGTCAGCCTTGTGTGAATGCTCTGAAAAGCTAATCATTTTCATGTCACAGCATCTTCTTCCTGTCGGTTAAATTTCGCGTCTGTAGCACGTCATCTTCGTGGTGTAGCAATTTTAATGGCGAGTAGTGTACATAAAATATGGTCGTTCCAACCATGAAGTGAACCCCTCGAAGAATCAAAGCACACTAAAGATTATATTGCAAACCAGCAACAGCGCAGACTGTCAACCTTCTCTCGTACATTTGTATTTTACAAAAATTTGTATGTTTGTAACATAAAATTATTTATTTGTCGACATTAATCGCCATACAAAAAAGCTCATACTCAGTGAGGAAAGAAGTTACTGCGTCCCCATGGATACTTTAACAAATAAATATAAAGTATACAAACTACATGGATTTTTGTTAAAAGTGAAATACTACTCTGATGCCTGAAACAGTGATGAAATCTGTAATTATGTACATTTAGTAAATATTTCATTTATGATAGCTAAAGACTGTGACAAGGATGTGTATATAGGAAACCAACATGTAAGCGCTGATTGCTATCATTTAATATATGTAATTCTGCAACAAGAGTATCACATTTTGCTCTCTCTTGCTGTTGCCGTGTCGTTTTGTTCGCTTGGTAACGATATGATGTACTCGATATTAGTAATAGCGAATCGCTGTACGCAGGTCTGTTACTCTGTTGAATTTGATTTATTCTGAAATAGAGACTTAAGTTTTCAGCATTTTTGGCATACTCTGCTGCGAAGACTAATGTAACCGCTGGTCTGCTTGTTGTCAGCCATTACGCGGAAATTTTAACTTATTATAATTATTTATGAAATAGCGCAGGAGTTCTGAGTTCTGACTATCGCAAATATTTTTCTACAAAAGGTATAGAACTGATGTAAGTAAAAAGTCCAGCATCGGTAACGGCTTGGCTCAAGGCTTAAAGTAAAATAATTGTCAGTTTATGCTCTCGTAAAACTGAAAGATTGAGTCACAACAACATTACTGATTTTGGGGGATATTTTTCAGTATTGAAGCTGTGTTTTTGTGGTTTCTAACTCATACATTATGCTCACGTACATACAGACAGTCTACATTATTTTCGCTTGTACCGGAATATTTTTAAAGACTTAAGCTCCAGTTACTTTCAATGTGTAAAGTACTGAGTACAAAAGTGGACAGATATTACTTTTGTGGCCTACGTGTAATGCAAAAGTCTACTAACAAGAACCCACGCAATTACATTCACCTTTATAGACGAAGTATTAAATTTTCTGATCTTAAAGAGTGTACACATTTACAGCGAACACCACCGGCAGAAACGTTTATGTTTTTTTTTTTGTATCCATAATGTGGTGTCACCGCCAGACACCACACTTGCTAGGTGGTAGCTTTTAAATCGGCCGCGGTCCGCTAGTATACGACGGACCCGCGTGTCGCCACTGTCAGTAATTGCAGACCGAGCGCCACCACACGGCAGGTCTAGTGAGACGTACTAGCACTCGCCCCAGTTGTACAGCCGACGTTGCTAGCCATGGTTCACTGAGAATTACGCTCTCATTTGCCGAGACGATAGTTAGCATAGCCTTCAGCTACATTTGCTACGACCTAGCAAGGCGCCATTACCAGTATAGATATTGAGATTCTATTAATGTATCATCAAGAGCGATGTTCTACAAATGTGGATTAAAGTTAAGTATTCCAGAAGCTACGTACTTTTCTTTATAGCATTCATTACGTATCCTATTTCAGACCTCACGTCAGCCTGCGTGAGTTTAAGCGCGTGCCTTTCGGCTTCCTCTAATTGTGTCTAGGCTGTCTTGTCTAGACACAACACATAATAGTAATAATTTGTCCTTCTAAAAGACACTAACAAAAAAAATACTACGCAATCAACATACTTAACTCGGAAGCTGTTCAAAAATACTGAAAGCATTCCAAAAACCGACGCAAGGAAAAACATCCTAAAACCAAAAGCAAAATGAACCCTTAACAGCGAAAAGATATTCAATGAAAATATGATAAAAGGAGGAAGTCTAAAAGAAAAAAAAAACTGAAATTAAATATAACGTAATACTTCTTAATAATTTTTTGCTATTCGTATGTATATACTAAACTGAATAAATTTTCATGACTGTTAAAACGTATGTAAAGCAGGATAGGTTAGGGACACGCAAGTCGCCCAAGTTTCGTCCAAAAGATAGACTTGCACCAGGTCATTGATCCACACGAAATGATACTTATTATTTACATACCTCTGTAAGTTTGTACGGAACCTCAGAACGCCAATCCTACTCACACCTGTCCGATATTTTTTTTCGTTAAGACTATTTTCGAGTTTTAGCTATCTTCAAACGGTGGTGTACATTTATTGTGTTAATTATGTAAGATAGTCACATGTAGGAAAAGCGTGTTTTCCAAAATAGGTGAGCTTAATTCCGTCTGCAACACGATGGCAAACAGCACTATGCGCAAGAAGCAGTCTGTCTTCTGTACTATTCTGGTTAGATTGACTAGCCAAGTAATTGCAAGTGATGCTCAGCACAACTACGTCTGGAAGAAAAGGGCAGTGAATAAGCACAGTATCATCAGCTGGAGCCGACGAAAGTCGGTCGCTGACGGCTGCTCAGAACGACGTTTTGGTTAGGAGGAAATGTAACAAGCTGTTAAGGGGCTCCGGAAAGGCTCAAAATCATGAAAAGTTCAATTTTTACTTTTTTGCGTTTTCTGTATCTGCAGACTATTACCTTGTAATAGATATATAATTTATTCAATTCCGAAGACTACAACTATTTTTAAATTTTTTTTGAAATGTGTTCTACATGGGTGTGACCCACTGTGGCGCTGTGCGATATGTTAATTACCTTGGTGACGGTGATTCTAAAAGTTTCAAACGTGTTCAAGGACTGAAGCCCTATGGTGATGATGTTGTAGTGCAGAAATTTGAGTGTATTGGACACGTACAGAAGCGAATGGGAACAAGACTTCGGCGACTGAAAGCTTCGTACAAAAAACAAAAACTCGGTGATGGTAAAGGGTTGGATGGGAAGGGAAGGTTAACTGACAGTGTAATTGACAAAATACAGAACTATTATGGAATGGCTATTAGGCAAAATACACAAAGTGTCGACGAAATGAAGAAGGCTGTTTGGGCTCTTTTTTTTCATACTTCTTCAACCGATGAAAATCCCCAACATAGCTTGTGTCCCAAAGAAGAAGACAGTTGGTGTAAATATAACAAAGGATTGCTAACTGGTGAAGTGTACACTCATAAGCATAGTCTGCCTCATGCAATAATGGAGGTGATAAAACCTATTTTCAGAGACTTAGTAGCACCTGAACTGTTGAAAAAGTGTATTCACGGGAAAACTCAAAACCCCAATGAAAGTGTAAATAGTGTTATATGCTCGAGAATCCCCAAGACTGTATTTGTTGGAATAGAAACACTTCACTTTGGGGTGTATGATGCTGTTGCGACTTTCAATGATGGCAACATTGTAAGGTGCAAGGTATTTAGAAATATGGGAATGAAGATAGGTTGTAACATGGTACGAGCGATGCTTGCTTTAGACAAGGAACGCCTTCGGGCTGCAGACAGGGCTGTAAAGAGTCTAGAAATACGAGCAAGAGTAAACAGGGGGAGGAACAAGAGGAAGCTGGAGGAGGAGTTTGCAGAGGATGAAGATAATCCATCCTATGGACCTGGAATGCACTAAAAAGTTAATCCAATCTTTGTCGCTCGATTCCCAAAACTTTTATTTTCTCATACTAATTACATGTTTTCTAAGGATCTTCCAAACACATTTGTTTCAAACTTTCAGTAAATGTGTCCGCCCCTGTAGCTGAGTGGTCAGCGTGACGGATTGCCGTCCTCCGGGCCCGGGTTCGATTCCCGGCTGGGTCGGAGATTTTCTCCGCTCAGGGACTGGGTGTTGTGTTGTGTTCATCATCATTTCATCCCCATCCGGCGTGCAGGTCGCCCAATGTGGCGCCGAATGTAATAAGACCTGCGCCAAGGCGGCCGGACCTGCCCCGCGAGGGGCCTCCCGGCCAATGACGCCAAACGCTCATCATCATCATCATCAGTAAATGTTACACAGTACCTTCTGCATAATTTAACACAGCCTTTTTCCAAAAAACTGGATATTTTTGAATATATAAATAAAAAATTGCAAAAAAATGTTGTGAATTTTCATTACAACTGAAAAAAAAATCATCTTTAATAACTGAACTAAAATTTTGTAAAATCCCTGTTAAGTTGTAGCCCATATTCCAATAAATAATCTGTAAAAAGTTCAACTTCCTACATCAAATACTTTGTGAGGAAACATGTAATTTATAAGCGTTATTTTAACATTGCAAGTATAGGGCGTTCCGGAGCCCCTTAAGTCGCGTCTACAGCTCTATCCGTAGTTTGAAAACCACTGTGAAGTTCATGGCAGAAATATCGGACATTATGGTCTCTTTCCGTATTTGAGCATGGGCGCCTTGTAATTAGTCTAATATTTACTGCAGAAGCGATACGAAGGGAAGCTGTAGCATATTCCTCACTTACTACTGATTCTTGAAAGTTCACTTTCTCACGATGGTTGGTGTCCACCTTCAAGCGTCTGCCAGTTCAAGTTTCCCCGGGTTTTCCCGTGAGCAACCGGACGAGCTGGTCGCTGCTGGAAATCTGGACCGGCCTAGCCAGATGACGCAGCTTTTAACAGGGACTGTGAGCTCATACCTATGGGTGCTGAACGATATAACTACCAGTTTATAGAATGTCAAATCAAACTCCTTTCAGCCGTGTAAATTTCCAAATTGTTATTTTATTGGGCTACCAGTTTCACGATATACAGGGTGTAAATTCTGACAAACCAGAATAACTCGAAAAATAAGCTTCACACGAAAAAATGTGTAGAATCCCAAGTTGATTATTTTCGATGGGGACATCTGCTGGTGCTAAAATTAGCCCGGAACCCCAGGCCCCTGAGGGGTGGGGCGGGAGGCAACTTTAAAATTTCTAATTGGAACCCGCATTTTTGTTGCGGAATCAGAATCTACATAAAAAAAACTACGTACATTTTGTCTCAAACATTTGTTTTGATTCTTGGTAGTTGGCGCTAAAATTCAAGAAAGTTCATTTTCTCATTTTTGTGTGGAAAACGGTTACGGATAAATAAAAAATTTTGATTCGCTAAAACTAAAACTCTCCCTTTCTCTTCATACGGTGGGGTTTGAGAGAGGGTTCAAATGGCTCTGAGCACTATGGGACTTAACTTCTGAGGTCATCAGTTCCCTAGAACTTGGAACTACTTAAACCTAACTAACCTAAGGACATCACACATATCCATGCCCGAGGCAGGATTCGAACCTGCGACCGTAGCTGTCGCGCGGTTCCAGACTGTAGCGCCTAGAACTGCTCGGCCACCCCGGCCGGCCCCTAGAGATAGGGGAATTAGAGATTTACAAATGTTGACCCCAATATTAATTTTTTCCGCATATTAGGATATGTTTTGTTTGTTACGTGGTCATGAGGCCACACAACTTTCAACTATCGAACAAATCATCTGACTAGCTAACTAACTAACCAAGCAGCCCACTTACCAACGAGTGAACTCATTAACTAAAAAACTTTTCCTTTTCAGGACCACCAAATCTTAATACGTTCAGCTTTACTTAGCGAGTGGGTTTGTCTTTTCCTCAGTTAGTCCTTTTCTTTGTTTACTCTGTTAGTTAATGAGTTGGGTTAATGAAGTTGTGAATCTGAAAAATGTACTAAATCTCCGTAGTATCGATACTGCCGCGTGGGGTAGCCGAGCGGTCTAGGCGCCTTGTCACGGTCCGCGCGGCGTAGCGTAAATTAGTTTAAGTTAGATTAAGTATATATATATATATATATATATATATATATATATATATATATATATATATATATATCATTGTGTATTTTCTTATTGTTGGAACATTGTGTATGATTAAAATTTGATGTAGAAATTTTATAGTGAAACACATGGACTTTTCTGATACATGAAATAAGTTTCAAGGAAGACAATTATACAAACAAATCCATTAAAAAATATTTTGCTAATTTGTCTACTTGCGAGAACTTTATGAAAGGGTGTATTGTTGTTGTGGCTTAATGAAGTATAGTTTCACTTGGACTCTTGTTCTCATTTATCAGTCGCTAAGATTAGCTCCCCATTTCCACTTTCTTTGGTCAATGTGTTTGTATACTCGCACTGCATTTCGCGAGTTGTGTTCTGTACAAACATTTTTATGAAAAGTGATAAGATACCGTAAGCCGGCCGGTGTGGCCGTGCGGTTCTAGGCGCTTCAGTCTGGAACCGCGTGACCGCTACGGTCGCAGGTTCGAATCCTGCCTCGGGCATGGATGTGTGTGATATATTAGGTTAGTTAGGTTTAAGTAGTTCTAAGTTCTAGGGGACTGATGACCACAGATGTTAAGTCCCATAGTTCTCAGAGCCATTTGAACCATTTTAAGATACCGTCTTGCACTGCACATCGCAAATACTGTAAATGAAATTTGATTTTTGGCAGTTTCATCGTTATCTTAATAGCAACAGGTTGCATAAGAGACGAGTGTTCCGTTCGCACAGGTAGGCCAACAAATTCATTTATCAAAATCCATGTCCACTGTAAGGTACAGTGATTGTCGCAATGTACACATATGAAAAAAAATTTTGCATCCCCCCGGTTCCCAGAACTCCTGAAGATAGACTTTTACTGTGGATATTGTATCACAGACACAGTCCCTTTGACTGTCCAGGGATGACACTAAATCCGCCCAAAGATGTAAACAACCATGCATGAGCAGCGCCTATTAGACGGAGGGGGTCCGACAGCAGATCAGTTCCAGTCATTCCACCAGGAAGGAGGTACACGGCCCGTGTTGTCTGTAGTTCAACCGTGCCTAGACGGCCAATATCGCAGTTCGATCCGGTCCACGTTGTTACTTCATGCCAGGAAGGGCTCTCAATTAGGAAAGTGTCCAGGCGTCTTGGAGTGAAACAAAGCAATGTTATTCGGACATGGAGGAGATACAGAGATTCAGGAACTGTCGATGACATGCCTCGCTCAGGCCGCCCAAGGGCTGCTACTGCAGTGGATGACCGCTAACTACGTATTATGGTTTGGAGGAACCCTGACAGCAACGCCACCATGATGAATAATACTTTTCGTGCAGCCACAGGACGTCGTGTTACGACTCAAACTGTGCCCAATAAGCTCCTTGATGCGCAACTTCACTCCCGACTTCCATGGCGAGGTCCATCTTCGCAACCACGACACCATGGTACAGATGGGCCCAACAACATGCCGAATAGACCGCTCACAATTGGCATCGGGTTCTCTTCCCCGATGAGTGTCGTATATGCCTTCAACCAGACAATCGTCGGAGACGTGTTTGGAGGCATCCCGGTCAGGCTGAACGCCTTAGACACACTGTCCAGCGAGTGCAGCAAGGTGGAGGTTCCCTGCTGTTCTGGGGTGGCATTATGTGAGGCCGACGTACGCCGCTGGTGGTAATGGAAGGCGCCGTAACGGCTGTACGATACGTGAATGCCGTACTCCGACCGATAGCGTAACCATATCGGCAGCATATTGACGAGGGATTCGTCTTCACGGACGACAGTTCGCGACCCCATCGTGCACATATTGTGAATGGCTTCCTTCAGGATAACGACATTGCTCGACTAGAGTCGCCAGCATGTTCTCCAGACATGAACCCTATCGGACATGCCTGGGACATATTGAAAAGGGCTGTTTATGGACGACGTGACCCATCAACCACTCTGAGGGACCTACGCCGAATCGCCGTTCAGGTGTGGCACAACCTGGACCAACAGGCATACATCAATGCAAGAGCACGTGCTACTGGGCATCATAGGTACCGGTGTGTCCAGCAATCTGGACCACCACCTCTGAAGGTCTCGCTGTATGGTGGTACAACATGCAATGTGCGGTTTTCGTGAGCAATAAAAAGGGCGGCAATGATGTTTATGTTGATGTCTATTCCAATTTTCAGTACAGTTCCGAAACTCTCGGAACCGAGGTGATGCAAAACTTTTTTTTTATGTGTATTTTTAAAAATCATATCGTTTCCGAGGTTTCGGATCAGTTAAAGATTTCAGAAAAGTGGCACCTTGTGAGTTTGCAAGCAGTTTTATCAGAAAGTCGGAAGCTTTAAATTTTATGTTCATTAGCTGTGATGTCCGCAGCTCGTGGTCTAGTGGCTAGTTGCTCTAGTTGGCTATTTGCTGTTTGCTCTAGTTGCTGCCTCTGGATCACGAGGTCCTGGGTTCGATTCCCGGCCGGGTTGGGGATATTCTCTGCTCTGGGACTGGGTGTTTGTGTTGTCCTCATTGTTTCATCGTCATCATCATTCGTCATACGGCTAGATCGGACTGCGTAAAACATTAGAGTGTGAAACAGTTGGGATATACGGGTGCTGATCACCGCGCAGTTGAGCGCTCCACAAACCAAACATTATCATCATCATCATCATCATTCGCTGTGACTGTTCTGGCACAGTCATTGTTCGCACGACTAAAGGTATAGATTAACTACATTCAGGGCCAAAAATTTAATCTGAGTTATTTGTTTTACAGTCAAATAGCATACGTAAATTTCATTGAAAACGAAGTTGTCTCTCGCAAGCGAATTGTTTGATTTACTAGCTAGTCTGGACTTCGCATCGTGTGGCGTGAGCTTTGCATTTTTGAGTTCAAAATTTAATTTTAGCACAGTTCTGTCACCCTTCCACTGAGATTTACGTACCTTGATATCAAACTAAGTTTCATCCCAGTACTTCAAATACTAACCAGACACATACAAATACGAGTTTAGAAGTTTTTAACATGATAAACATTCACAGTTACATCACCTCCTCCGTACTTCATTGATGGCACTGCACACAATGGCGAAAAAGTTCTCCAAGCATTCGGTGAACCAAAATACAGGGTTATTACAAATGATTGAAGCGATTTCACAGCTCCACAATAACTTTATTATTTGAGATATTTTCACAATGCTTTGCACACACATACAAAAACTCAAAAAGTTTTTTTAGGCATTCACAAATGTTCGATATGTGCCCCTTTAGTGATTCGGCAGACATCAAGCCGATAATCAAGTTCGTCCCACACTCGGCGCAGCATGTCCCCATCAAGAGTTCGAAAGCATCGTTGATGCGAGCTCGCAGTTCTGGCACGTTTCTTGGTAGAGGAGGTTTAAACACTGAATCTTTCACATAACCCCACAGAAAGCAATCGCATGGGGTTAAGTCGGGAGAGCGTGGAGGCCATGACATGAATTGCTGATCATGATCTCCACCACGACCGATCCATAGGTTTTCCAATCTCCTGTTTAAGAAATGCCGAACATCATGATGGAAATGCGGTGGAGCACCATCCTGTTGAAAGATGAAGTCGGCGCTGTCAGTTTCCAGTTTTCCGCGGGCTACGCGTGAAACTTGCCCGCACGCGATCAACCGTTTCTTCGCTCACTGCAGGCCGACCCGTTGGTTTCCCCTTACAGAGGCATCCAGAAGCTTTAAACTGCGCATACCATCGCCGAATGGAGTTAGCAGTTGGTGGATCTTTGTTGAACTTCGTCCTGAAGTGTCGTTGCACTGTTATGACTGACTGATGTGAGTGCATTTCAAGCACGACATACGCTTTCTCGGCTCCTGTCGCCATTTTGTCTCACTGCGCTCTCGAGCGCTCTGACGGCAGAAATCTGAAGTGCGGCTTCAGCCGAACAAAACTTTATGAGTTTTTCTACGTATCTGTAGTGTGTCGTGACCATATGTCAATGAATGGAGCTACAGTGAATTTATGAAATCACTTCAATCATTTGTAATAGCCCTGTACTTGCATTGGTTTGGAACAAGACATAACGTGATTCATCACTCCAAAACGCTCATCTTCGGTCACCCACACACTGTCCAGTGATATCGCTCTTCAGACTTAGCAGTGACTGCAGAAATCTGTGAATTCTGAGCAGCTGCTCAACCATTCCTTTTAACTCCCTACGCACAGTCGTTGTGTTAGCTGGATTGCTCGTAGTAATCTTGAACTCATGAATGATTCCTGCCACTGATTTCGTGCGATTTTTTTTACAGTTACCCTCTGCAATATTCTGTTATGCATGACCGTCTCTACCGGGGACTGGTCAACCTAAGTGAACCTCACACTCGCGAAATGTGAAAGGCGTCATGCGACATCCGCTCAGAACCACAGACGAAAAACGAAGAAGAAACAGGACGAAAGAGAGAAGAAAGGAAAAGAGGTGATCACCGTCGCTGCCTTCGGCGCCTCTAGATCCTGTGGTGTCGGGATCAATTTACGCCGGGGTGGGAGACTTACTTCACTCGGAGACTGGGTGTTGTGTGCTGTTCTCGACATTTTACCTCACCTTCACGGACGCGCAAGTCGCCAGAGAGGTGTTAACCAGAAAGACTGGCACCAGCCGGCCAACTACCGTAGACGCAGTCTCTCGATTGTTAATGCCACACTGCCATTAATTTTTTTCCATGTCGCAATCGCATCACCAGCAGTCGACATGGGCAGCTTTAGAAGAGTTTAAATGTTGCATGGGGGCTTGATTAAATAAAAATGCAAATAATTTTAATTTTTCGTCGCTGACTGTCCGGTTACGCAGTCTCGCAACCGGTTGGCCCTGTCTGGTATTAGTACGCAATCTGACTGCATAGAATAACAGCAAAGAATGAAAGAAAACTTCCGCTAACACAATTAATTAATTAAGTCCCCAGCAACTATAAAAGCTACGAAACAAAAAAGCACAAGTGTAACTGTTCTATGTGTGGAAGTGTGATTCAACGTACACATCTGGCACGGTTACTTCTCAATACGACAAGATGCTTTAAAGCATTATTTACACTGAAGTAATTAAAAAAAACAGTAATAATATAATTGCACATGTTGTTGTTGTGGTCTTCAGTCCTGAGACTGGTTTGATGCAGCTCTCCATGCTACTCTATCCTGTGCAAGCTTCTTCATCTCCCAGTATCTACTGCAACCTACATCCTTCTGAATCTGCTTAGTGTATTCATCTCTTGGTCTCCCTCTACGATTTTTACCCTCCACACTGCCTTCCAATGCTAAATTTGTGATTCCTTGATGCCTCAAAACATGTCCTACCAACCGATCCCTTCTTCTAGTCAAGTTGTGCCACAAACTTCTCTTCTCCCCAATCCTATTCAATACCTCCTCATTAGTTACGTGATCTACCCACCTTATCTTCAGCATTCTTCTGTAGCACCACATTTCAAAAGCTTCTATTCTCTTCTTGTCCAAACTAGTTATCGTCCATGTTTCACTTCCATACATGGCTACACTCCCTACAAATACTTTCAGAAACGACTTCCTGACACTTAAATCTATACTCGATGTTAACAAATTCCTCTTCTTGAGAAACGCTTTCCTTGCCATTGCCAGTCTACATTTTATATCCTCTCTACTTCGACCATCATCGGTTATTTTACTCCCTAAATAGCAAAACTCCTTTACTACTTTAAGTGTCTCATTTCCTAATCTAATTCCCTCAGCATCACCCGACTTAATTTGACTACATTCCATTATCCTCGTTTTGCTTTTGTTGATGTTCATCTTATATCCTCCTTTCAAGACACTGTCCATTCCGTTCAACTGCTCTTCCAAGTCCTTTGCTGTCTCTGACAGAATTACAATGTCATCGGCGAACCTCAAAGTTTTTACTTCTTCTCCATGAATTTTAATACCTACTCCGAATTTTTCTTTTGTTTCCTTTACTGCTTGCTCAATATACAAATTGAATAACATCGGGGAGAGGCTACAACCCTGTCTTACTCCTTTCCCAACCACTGCTTCCCTTTCATGCCCCTCGACTCTTATAACTGCCACCTGGTTTCTGTACAAACTGTAAATAGCCTTTCGCTCCCTGTATTTTACCCCTGCCACCTTCAGAATTTGAAAGAGAGTATTCCAGTTAACATTGTCAAAAGCTTTCTCTAAGTCTACAAATGCTAGAAACGTAGGTTTGCCTTTCCTTAATCTTTCTTCCAAGATAAGTCGTAAGGTCAGCATTGCCTCACGTGTTCCAACATTTCTACGGAATCCAAACTGATCTTCCCCGAGGTCGGCTTCTACCAGTTTTTCCATTCGTCTGTAAAGAATTCGCGTTAGTATTTTGCAGCTGTGACTTATTAAACTGATAGTTCGGTAATTTTCACATCTGTCAACACCTGCTTTCTTTGGGATTGGAATTATTATATTCTTCTTGAAGTCTGAGGGTATTTCGCCTGTCTCATACATCGTGCTCACCAGATGGTAGAGTTTTGTCATGACTGGCTCTCCCGAGGCCATCAGTAGTTCAAATGGAATGTTGTCTACTCCCGGGGCCTTGTTTCGACTCAGGTCTTTCAGTGCTCTGTCAAACTCTTCACACAGTATCTTATCTCCCATTTCGTCTTCATCTACATCCTCTTCCATTTCCATAATATTGTCCTCAAGTACATCGCCCTTGTATAAACCCTCTATATACTCCTTCCACCTTTCTGCCTTCCCTTCTTTGCTTAGAACTGGGTTGCCATCTGAGCTCTTGATATTCATACAAGTGGTTCTCTTCTCTCCAAAGGTCTCTTTAATTTTCCTGTAGGCAGTATCTATCTTACCCCTAGTGAGACAAGCCTCTACATCCTTACATTTGTCCTCTAGCCATCCCTGCTTAGCCATTTTGCACTTCCTGTCGATATCATTTTTGAGACGTCTGTATTCCTTTTTGCCTGCTTCATTTACTGCATTTTTGTATTTTCTCCTTTCATCAATTAAATTCAATATTTCTTCTGTTACCCAAGGATTTCTATTAGCCCTCGTCTTTTTACCTACTTGATCCTCTGCTGCCTTCACTACTTCATCTCTCAGAGCTACCCATTCTTCTTCTACTGTATTTCTTTCCCCCATTCCTGTCAATTGTTCCCTTATGCTCTCCCTGAAACTCTCTACAACCTCTGGTTCTTTCAGTTTATCCAGGTCCCATCTCCTTAAATTCCCACCTTTTTGCAGTTTCTTCAGTTTCAATCTGCAGTTCATAACCAATAGATTGTGGTCAGAATCCACATCTGCCCCAGGAAATGTCTTACAATTTAAAACCTGGTTCCTAAATCTCTGTCTTACCATTATATAATATATCTGATACCTACTAGTATCTCCAGGATTCTTCCACGTATACAACCTTCTTTTATGATTCTTGAACCAAGTGTTGGCTATGATTAAGTTATGCTCTGTGCAAAATTCTACAAGGCGGCTTCCTCTTTCATTCCTTCCCCCCAATCCATATTCACCTACTATGTTTCCTTCTCTCCCTTTTCCTACTGACGAATTCCAGTCACCCATGACTATTAAATTTTCGTCTCCTTTCACTACCTGAATAATTTCTTTTATCTCGTCATACATTTCATCTATTTCTTCGTCATCTGCAGAGGTAGTTGGCATATAAACTTGTACTACTGTAGTAGGCATGGGCTTTGTGTCTATCTTGGCCACAATAATGCGTTCACTATGCTGTTTGTAGTAGCTAACCCGCACTCCTATTTTTTTATTCATTATTAAACCTACTCCTGCATTACCCCTATTTGATTTTGTATTTATAACCCTGTAATCACCTGACCAAAAGTCTTGTTCCTCCTGCCACCGAACTTCACTAATTCCCACTATATCTAACTTTAACCTATCCATTTCCCTTTTTAAATTTTCTAACCTACCTGCCCGATTAAGGGATCTGACATTCCACGCTCCGATCCGTAGAACGCCAGTTTTCTTTCTCCTGATAACGACGTCCTCCTGAGTAGTCCCCGCCCGGAGATCCGAATGGGGGACTATTTTACCTCCGGAATATTTTACCCAAGAGGACGCCATCATCATTTAATCATACAGTAGAGCTGCATGTCCTCAGGAAAAATTACGGCTGTAGTTTCCCCTTGCTTTCAGCCGTTCGCAGTACCAGCACAGCAAGGCCGTTTTGGTTAATGTTACAATTGCACATACAAACCAGAATTACTCTAATACATGAACACAAGCCAGATGCTTTGTTGACTGAACCTGTGACCAAGAGACATTGTTAGTTAGGACATTTGAAATAGAAAAAATTTTCTTTACCTTCATATATATTGACGAAACATACACTCTGATCATCACAACATCCGCAATCGAACAGCATCGGCTGTCTAGCCCATCAGAACAACTGCATACAACATGCTCACAACTGGTCACGGCTACATCAGAACTCCTACTGCCCACTTCTCAATAAGCACTCTCCACGACGACTTCTCGACAAGCACTGCCAGAGGAGGCGGCTGAATAATACTCTTTGGCGCAATCTCTGGCGCTGTGACTCAGTGTAGCCACCTTTCAATGTCCCTGGTGGATTTGTTTCTCAGGTGACATCTAATGGGTTGCCCGAGTTCGAAGTCATTGAGCCATGGGCACCGGCAGAAATTTTTCCAAGAGCGGGCAAAATTCGAAAATTGCAATGTTTTTGTATCATTGATTCGTTGAGTGTGAGAACGTAGAGTTATCCAGAAACTAAATTTGAGAAGGATCGCACAAAACAAATTGTATCTCTCAAAAGAGTGAGAGACATCCGACCAATGTTCCTAGGTATATTACTTTTATACCGAAATGCCAAACATTTTTCATTAGTTCTTATATCCTAAGGACGTACTGTTATATTACTCATAGGAACGTGTATGCCCAAGTTACATGCTTCTTTTGGTTAAATCCAAAGTATTATTCATAAACCAATAATGATTGGTTTTTCACCAAAAAATTATATATGTAAAATATAATATGGTTGAGAACGTCTGTTGGATACTGACCAAATTAATCAAGGAATTCGAGAAACACCAATAAACTTTAAACTACCACAGTATTTCCATTCGCTTTCGGTAATACTAAACCCGTGATTTAACAGAAATAGATTGAAGTTGCTATATTAATGCAGAAGCGCTAGCGAATTTTAGTAAAAAGTGAACTTTATTTACATCCACATATACTAGGAGGGGAAGTGCCCCATCTAGTGGACGCATATACAACGAGCTCTCCTGAGCAAGCCATTTATTTATTAATCGTTTATTTAGCCTGACAAGTTGCGGGCCTTAGGGCACAATCTTACAGCTGACCAGGAATCACACAAAACAAAGACGTTGCAAAACATTCTCAATAACAATAATCTTACAATAATAATAATAATAATAATAATAATAATAATAATAATAATAATATACGTTGGGATAGGGGAAGAAAGTGTTTGCAGAATACTGAAAGTGTTGGCGTTAAAACAGGTTTGTGCCAGGTGTGTTCCCAGGATGTTGACAGTGGCTCACAAAGAAACAAGAAAAACGGTATGCAGCCAACAGATAAAACAACACCACATAACAAACCTGACATCATACTCACCAATAAAAAGAAGAAATTAACACAACTAATTGAAATATCCATACCCAACACAACAAATATACAGAAGAAAACAGGTGAAAAAATTGAAAAATACATCCAACTGGCTGAGGAAGTCAAGGACATGTGGCATCAGGATAAAGTCGACATTATACCAATTATACTATCAACTACAGGAGTCATACCTCACAATATCCACCAGTACATCAATGCAATACAGCTACATCCAAACATATATATACAACTACAAAAATCTGTAATTATTGATACATGTTCAATGACCCGAAAGTTCCTAAATGCAATATAACATATACCGTACAGTTAAAAGGAAGTCACGCTTGATCAAGGTCCTCGTCACTGTCCATTTTTGACCAGACATAACGTCTGAGAATAGAAAGAAATAATAATAATAATACTGTAATAATAGTATAGGCCATTTAGGATGATGTAGATTAGCTTAGCACATTTGAAGCCATGTTTAGTATTATCAGAAGCGGTATGGACAGAGGAAGAGAAGAAGATTGAAATGACAGTGACAGTGTCTGTTGGAAAAGAACAGAATATCAATAGAAGACTCTGCTGGTGGAGGGGAGGGGGGGTACTGACGAGTCATCTGCATAGAATGTGGGAGAGGTGGCTATTGTGAAATTGCTTCTCTACTGAAATCACAATACTCCTCTCCTCCTGTTATACCGGCAGGTCAGCCTCTCGAGATGTCTTACTGATCAACTCCGCATCACATAGGGATCCCTGGATACTTCTGACTGGAGACTGTGAGATGGCGTCGGCATACCTTGAGACAGCGGCAGCAGGTGCGCGAGCGTGGACAGCACGAGTGGAACGGAACCCAGTGATGCATAACGTACGAGGGTCACTCCAAAAGAAATGCACACTATTTTTGTAAAAATACAGTTTTCATTCTGCATGTGTGAAAGTTTTACAGTGTGTAGATACATCCTTCCCGCTTGTTTTCAAACCTAGTTCAACCTGTTCCCGTGAGTGGCGCCGTCACAGCACGTCTTCAAGATGGCTGCAACACTTGACGTTCGTCAGAAGCAATGTGCTGTCATAGAATTCCTGTGCTGTGAAAACGAGACAGTGGGAAACATCCACAAGAGGTTGAAAAAGGTGTATGGATATGCTGCTGTTGATCGCAGTATAGTTAGTCGGTGGGCAAGCAGGTTACGTGATAAAAGCGGGCATGGCAATACTGAGGATTGTCCTCGCAGCGGCAGACCTCGCACTGCACACACTCCAGACAATGTGCAGAGAGCTAACGAATTGGTGACTGCTGACGGATGCGTCACAGTGAAAGAATTGTCACGCTACGTTGGGATAGGGCAAGAAAGTGGTTGACAGTGGCTCACAAAGAAACAAGAAAAACGGTATGCAGCCAACTTTTGGAACAGTACGAGGATGGTGGAGGTGAATTTCTTGGAAGAATTGTGACAGGTGATGAAACATGGCTCCATCATTTTTCACCAGAGACGAAGAGGTAATCAATGGAGTGGCATCATGCAGATTCACCCAAGAAAAAATTCAAAAGCACACCTTCTGCTGAAAAAGTTATGGCTACGGTGTTTTACGATTCCGAAGGACTCTTGCCTGTGGACATCATGCCAAGTGGAACCGCCATAAATTCTGATACATATGTGACGATACTGAAGGAACTTCAAGCTCGACTGAGCTGTGTTCGACCACATCGGCAAAAGCAGGATGTTTTGCTGTTGCACGTCAATGCACGGCCACTTGTCAGTCAAAAACCCAAGGAAGCGATTACAAAACTCGGATGCATAACATTGAAACACCCGCTTTACAGTCCTGACCTGGCTGTATGTGACTATCATCTCCTTGGGAAACTGAAAGACTCTGTTCGTGGAACAAGATTTGAAGATGATGACTCCCTTGTGCACGCTGCCAAACAGTGGCTCCAACAGGTTGGTCCAGAATTTTACCGTGCGGGTATACAGGCGCTGATTCCAAGACGGCGTAAGGCAGTTGAGAGGTATGGAAATTATGTGAAGAAATGAAAATATTGTTCCTAAAGGAATTATCTACCAATTGTAAGACTTTCAAACATTTAGAATAAAAGATGGATTTAAAAAAAAAAATAGTGTGCATTTCTTTTGGAGTGACCCTCGTATTTGGAAGAGAAGAGCGAGCTGTATACAGGGTGGTCGGAAATTCCCGTTACAAACTTCTAGGTCATGTAGAGGGTAGTGAGTACAGAACATTTGGAATAGGAACCCATGTCCAGAATCGTACCGTTTCCGTTCTACGACAGTTTCAGTTCAGATGTGTACCTCGTCAACGTCTCCTTACGGCAAGAGAAACGTCTCAGAGTTCCCTGTCGTGGTATGCAACAGGGTAGACACGATGACGTGTACTGCATCAAACGATCCCCGGATGTCACTTCTTGTCCGCTTTGCTGTGAGACCGAGTCAATACCTGTGCATCACCGATAGAGGAAATATGGTGCAGTACACGTTTGCAGCATACACAGACATTTATTTATTTATTTATTTATTTAGCTTATGGCATGTAACACATCATATAAAAAAAAGACATAAAAGTCATCAGACACAGAAATAAAGAGTAGTCACAGTGTATAACATATAGTTGTAGATATAAAAGTATTTAAAATAGTGTATATAACAAACAAAAGTTCACAAACAAACATCCAGATTTGTGACATAGTCTATTGCACTTTCAGTCGCGGTCAGAAACTCGTTGGGGTCTCCTGAAAAACGTCTCAGAGGGCAATCTTCCACGATGTGACGAATCGTCTGCCGGTCCGCACCGCAGTCACATCTCGGGGAGGTGATTTTACCCCACCTGTGGAGGCTGTCTGCACATCTGCCGTTATTTGTCCGAATTCGATTCAAGGTCGTCCAAGTTTTCCTTGGCAAATTGAATTCTGGTGGTTGGACATTGATACATGGCATATTCTGCAGGTTTTGGGGCACAGATTCTCTCCACCGCGTTTTCCAGAGGTTGCCATAATTCGGGTTGAGAGGATGCGTATTTTTTGCCTTTTTTAAAGAGGGTTGTCTGGAGCGCAATCTGTTCATCTCCAGGGCGGGAACATCCTTATGGATTGGCAGTTTCTCGTTGTTCATCACTTTTCCATACTCGCGTAAGAGAGCGTTCTCTCTGCGCAGGTCCGGTGGGAGAATGTTTCTCAGTACAGGTAGCCATTGTAAAGGCGTTGGCTTTATTGTTCCTGATATCATCCTCATTGTGTAGTTTAGTTGAGCATCGATCAAGCCTGTGTGTTTACTGTTTAGCCATACCGGTGCGGCATATTCTGCTGTTGTGTAGACAAGTCCCAGAGCCGAAGATCTCAGTACAGCCGCGGAAGAGCCCCACGTAGTACCACATAGCTTCTGTATGATATTATTTCGAGTTTTAAGTTTTGCGGCTGTATTACGTAGGTGTTCCTTGAATGTTAGGGTTCTATCAAAGGTGACGCCTAGATATCTGGGGTAATTATTATGGTTTAGCAGCCTGTTTTCGAAATGAACGTTGAGCTTTCCTTTTGCTTGGGCATTGTCGAGGTAAAAGCATGTCACCTCCGTTTTTGTCGCGTTTGGCCGTAATCTCCACCTTCGGAAGTAATCTCCCAGCTTTGTTAGATCCGCAGTTAATGTGTTTTCCGTTGCCTCCATTGATCTGCCTCTTGCAGCTATTGCCCAGTCGTCGGCATATCCGAATTTTTGAGAAGTGGTTTCAGGTAAGTCAGATATGTAGAGGTTAAACATCAATGGCGCCAGAACGGAGCCTTGTGGTAAACCATTGTTGAGCTTCATTTGGTCACTTTTTAAGTCCCCCGTTATGACTCTGAAACTTCTATCTGTGAGCATGTTATCAATGAGGTTGGCCAACTTGTTACATGGTATGACCCGCAGCAACTTAAATATCAGGCCTTGTCGCCAAACGGTATCATAAGCGGCTGATAGGTCAATAAAGGCTACTGATGTTTTGAGTTTTTTCTGAAAGCTCGCCTCTATGTGAGTTGCTAGGGAGAGGATCTGGTCGGTGCAACTGCGGTTGGGTCGAAAACCTGCCTGTTCAATCGGTACCACTTCAAGAATTTTAACGCTTATTCTGTTGTAGATGATACGTTCCAGCAGCTTATAGACACAGTTCAGGAGAGCGATAGGGCGGTAGTTTTGGGGCATGTCGTTAGGTTTGCCTGGCTTTAGTATCGCTATGATCTTTGCTCGTTTAAGCTGGTGTGGGATATTACCCGATTCTAAAATATCTGTTAAGAAGTTTGCGAGCCATGTTCTAGTATATTTTCCACAGTGAAGTAGGAATTCCGGGTGGATGCCATCGAAGCCGGGAGCTTTGCCACTTTTGATTTTTGACACGGCTGCTGCAACTTCTTCCGCTGTGATAGGCTGGGAAAATTCGGAGGTAGGCTATGCCCTTCGTTTTAAGGATCTTAATTCACGTTTGACGGTCGTGGTGTGTGTTCTGTCCCTTGGTGCTCTTGAGGTTCTAACTATGTGTGCGGCCACATTGTTAGGGGTTATCGGGTGGGTGTCTTTTATTTTACGTTTACTGCCTCCCAGGTTACGAAGTAGGGTCCATGCTTGCCTACTGGATTTAGTGAAATCTAGATTCTCCACGGTGTCCATCCATTTTTCCCGTCGAGCTGCGTCTAAGCTGTGCAACAGTTCGTCCGCGATTTCTTGGTCGTTGGTTTCGGTAAATTCCTGGTACAGGTCTTCGCATCTCTCATTCCAGCCTGGGATGTACTCTTTCCGGTAGCCTCTGGGTACAATCCTCTTAGCCGTGGCGATGACTGCTCCCACAAATCTGTCACAGTTGTTCCTAGTCGGGGGTATCCAACCTAGACACTTGTCAAGGTTTTCTGCAAAGGTGGCCCAGTCCGCCTTCTGGAAATTCCATCGTGGGCGAGGAAAAGATTTTATGATTGGGATGTTAATTCCGACTTCTAAGATAACAGGGCGATACTGGCTATGTGGGAAATCAGACAGGACTTCACGAGTTGCGGCTAGCGGTTGGTTGTTTTTGTTTTTAGTGACAAAACATAAATCAGGGTTATAATCCCGTCTCCATGCTGCTGATCGAAATGTTCCGCGGTCCTTAGTGTCGAAAATCAGGTGGGTGTTAGTCTCCTCACTCCAGCTCATCAGGGATTCACCGTTCTGGTCGTTTCGTGCGTACTTCCAGTTCTCATGGTGACTATTAAAGTCTCCTACGTAGATAGCAGGGTGGGGATATTCTTGGAGTACTTCTGGAGGCCATGGACAGCCGGGAGGCTTATAGATGTTAACTATAGTGGACTCGCCAATTTTGACAGCAACTTCATGTATGTTGTTGTCTGTAGATATCTTACACAGGGAAGCATTTTCTATCTTATTTCGTATGTAGATTGCCACACCGTAATTGCGGTGATAGGTGGCTCCCAGTATCTGGAATCCGGGGATTTTTCCTCTAGAAGCCAGCTGATCTATGTTTTCCGCATGAGTCTCTTGTATCGCGACTACGTCGATTTTGTTCTGAGTGAGAACTCTCTGGAGAAATTCACATTTGCTCCTACTTATGCCTTCAATGTTTAGGTGGCAGACTCGGAGGCACGGTCCGAGTGCTCTAGTCAATTCTTCATCGTTCATTTGGTCGGTATCACTCATGATGTGTTTACCAGGAGATCCAGCTCAAGATTATCTGGATTATCTGGTTGCTTTTAGTGCTAGTTCATTTAGCGTTACTCAGGGTGCACGTGTAGTATTCTACTACGGACGCGAACTAGCCTTACACAGACATGCTCCTTGTGTATGGCGAAGCTGGAGGTAACGGAAGACGTGCTAGTCGGCTGTATCACGAACGTTTTCCACAGCGTCACACTCCATCGCACAAACTGTTTGCCCGAGTTACACAACAGGCTACGAGAAACGGGTACCTTCACCGTGAGGAGGCAGGACTGCGGTGCTCCACGGCGACACCGCACTCCCGAATTTGAAGAAGATGTACTGCGTTGCATTGAAGATAACCTGTCAACGAGTTCGCGAACAACTGCGCGTGCAATGGCTGTTAGTCACAGTACCGTCTTCGGCGTCCTGCATGAGCAACAATTACGTCCGTACCACTTACAAATGGTACACGCTATGGGTCCAGCAGACTTTCCTCAACGCGTCGCCTTCTGCACGGTTCCCGCACCGCTTCATCGACGCGCCCCAGTTTCCACTTCGAGTTCTCTTCACAAATTAATGTAGGTTCACAAGGGATTATGTTCTGAATGCTCGAAATAGCCATGTCTGGGCGGACGAAAACCCTCATGCCACGCATGTTCAGGGATTTCAAGACAGGTTTGGAATTAACGTGTGGGCAGGTATTCTGGGCGGTCATGTGATTGGACCATACCTCCTTCCATCCGAACTCACGGGTCCCGCATACTTAGTTTTCCTGCGACACGTACTGGACCCGTTCTTGGAAGCTGTGCCACTGAATGTCCGTCAGGAAATATGGTTTCAGCATGATGGAGCAACACCTCACTGTTCACTGGCTGTCCGGACGCATCTCAACGGACGGTATGGTGAAAGATGGACAGGCCGTGCTGGTCCAACCGCGTGGCTGCCACGATCGCCGGATTTAGCCCCTATGGACTACTTCTTGTGAGGTCGTATGAAGAGCCTAATTTATGAGACACCTGTAGAGACAGAGGAAGATCTGCTTTCACGAGTTCTGGCCGCTACACAAGACACTGAACAGACATCAGGTGGGATGGAGAGAGTGTACCAGAACATTCTTCAGAGGTACAATGTGTGTAACAACGTTGGTGGTCGCCACATCCAGCCGCTGTTGTAATGCATCGGTACGTTGCGGCTGGTGCCGTAGATGCTGGGTTCTTGTTGTTGTCGACTAATGTAAACCATAAGGTGTAAGTTGTAATGCAAATGCGTAAGTAATAACGGAACGAGTCAGTATTTTTTTCAAATGGATTGCAACAATTGTACTGGGTCACTCCTAAGTACAGGGCTATTACAAATGATTGAAGCGATTTCATAAATTCACTATAGCTCCATTCATTGACATATGGTCACGACACACCACAGATACGAAGAAAAACTCATAAAGTTTTGTTCGGCTGAAGCCGCACTTCAGGTTTCTGCCGCCAGGGCGCTCGAGAGCGCAGTGAGACAAAATGGCGACAGGAGCCGAGAAAGCGTATGTCGTGCTTGAAATGCACTCACATCAGTCAGTCATAACAGTGCAACGACACTTCAGGACGAAGTTCAACAAAGATCCACCAACTGCTAACTCCATTCGGCGATGGTATGTGCAGTTTAAAGCTTCTGGATGCCTCTGTAAGGGGAAATCAACGGGTCGGCCTGCAGTGAGCGAAGAAATGGTTGAACGCGTGCGGGCAAGTTTCACGCATAGCGCGCGGAGACCGACAGCGCCGACTTCATCTTTCAACAGGATGGTGCTCCACCGCACTTCCATCATGATGTTCGGCATTTCTTAAACAGGAGATTGGAAAACCGATGGATCGGTCGTGGTGGGGATCATGATCAGCAATTCATGTCATGGCCTCCACGCCCTCCCGACTTAACCCCATGCGATTTCTTTGTGTGGGGTTATGTGAAAGATTCAGTGTTTAAACCTCCTCTACCAAGAAACGTGCCAGAACTGCGAGCTCGCATCAACGATGCTTTCGAACTCATTGATGGGGACATGCTGCTCCGAGTGTGGGAGGAACTTGATTATCGGCTTGATGTCTGCCGAATCACTAAGGGCCACATATCGAACATTTGTGAATGCCTAAAAAACCTTTTTGAGTTTTTGTATGTGTGTGCAAAGCATTGTGAAAATATCTCAAATAATAAAGTTATTGGAGAGCTGTGAAATCGCTTCAATCATTTGTAATAACCCTGTACATTCCTCACGCGGGTGTGGATGAGATAATCATCTGCATTGAAACTGTCGTAGAACGGAAACGATACGTTCCCGGACTTGGGTTGCTATTCAAAATGTTATGTACTCACTACCCTCTACATGTCCTAGAAGCTTGTAACGGGAATTTCCGACCACCCTGTATAAGCAGAGTATCATCATCTGGAGTCGCATGATTTAAATTAGCATTCCCTACCGCTGTGGACGAAGACGGAATTAATTACTAGCACTGCATTGCGGCAGAAATATTGAAACCAAATTTACACAAAATTAACAAACTATTCTCACAGCTGGATACTGTGAGACAAGGTGTGTCGTTCACTCGTTATGTTGCTGTCACACATCCCAAGAAATTTAAATTTTGTGTTGGTAGCATTGTCCCAGAGTCAAGACTGCATAATTCCGATTAGTCGCCCGCGAATGCTGGAAATGTAAATCCCCTCAGGTATTCCCAGCTGGGAATCCCTACGGCGCACGGTGGTCTTTGGCTGAAACGAACCGCGGACTTATAACGGGACTGATCTCAAATAGCCTTGTAGTAGAGGACGAACGGCACGGAAAAAGATCGATACTTTACGGATAATGAGAAACAACGTACCGCTAGCCGCCTTGACGTCCGAGAGAATGAAATAAAGCTAAAGAAAGAGCCACTGTTATTTAATTTCAATACAGTACAACCTCGCTAATCCGACCTCGGATGGTCAGACTCACCGCTTAGTCCAGCCATCCCATTTCCGGTGTTTTTTTTATGTCTGCTGTTACACGACTTGTCGATGATTCATCGACTGCGACAGGGATCAGTTGACCACTGCTAGGTGCGATAGTTCTATCAGTTTTACCACGAAATAACTTCTTTCTAACCGTTATTGCACAAGCATTTTCTTCATAAATTAGTGACAGTGTTCTTACATATTATACTGTGTAAACTAAATTATGGCACCAACTAAACGTAAACATGTGGCGCTGTCTTTACAACCGGACAGAAGCAGAATTAACAGACATCCAAACCGTTCGTGCTGTAACTGGAACAACCGGTAAGAACGAGAAAGATTATGACGACAACGAAGACTATGAACCTACCGCTCGAGTACCACATACAGATACTCAAAAATGTTCAAATGTGTGTGAAATCTTATGGGACTTAACTGCTAAGGTCATCAGTCCCTAAGTTTACACACTACTTATCCTAAGGACAAACAAACACACCCATGTCCGAGGGAGGACTCGAACCTGCGCCGGGACCAGCCGCACAGTCCATGACTGCAGCGCCTAAGACCGCTCGGTTAATCACGCGAGGCACATACGGATACTAAAAATGCATTTGATATACTGTAGCCCTTCAGGATATCGAACAAAGCTATACGTCTGCCCCAATAGATATTTTGTGGTTTATGAAATGGCGAAATATCGCTGCAAAATAAGTATTGCCGTCTATTAAGCAAAAGATCATTAGAGAATTTTTTGGTTCTGCTTAGGAACAGAAGATTTTTTACCGTGAGATTTCTCATATTTTAAACGGCAAGCCCAAATCAGTTGTGTATCAAGTCACCGTACTGTAATAAGATACTTACAGACGTTAAACTTTCACGCACAGTAACAACACGAGTATCTTACCATACGATACAGGCGTAATTTATAATACAGGCGCTATTGTACATTACACTTTCGTACAAGATTTTTTAGTGTGTGAATATTTTCTTTTCGTTTTGTTACTGTTTTAATATGGAACAATATTTCAGACAGTATTTTCAGTTGAAAATTAAAATTGTGCTGTACTGTTTTGTGATGTTATAGGTCAATCCTCTGATAATCCGACCTTTTCTGCGTTCCGATCATGCCCCCGGTCCCGTAGAGGCGCGGCCTAGCGAGGTTCTACTGTATGTACAGGGTGTTTAAAAAATGACCGGTATATTTGAAACGGCAATAAAAACTGAACGAGCAGCGATAGAAATACACCGTTTGTTGCAATATGCTTGGGACAACAGTACATTTTCAGGCAGACAAACTTTCGAAATTACAGTAGTTACAATTTTCAACAACAGATGGCGCTGCGGTCTGGGAAACTCTATAGTACGATATTTTCCACATATCCACCATGCGTAGCAATAATATGGCGTAGTCTCTGAATGAAATTACCCGAAACCTTTGACAACGTGTCTGGCGGAATGGCTTCACATGCAGATGAGATGTACTGCTTCAGCTGTTCAATTGTTTCTGGATTCTGGCGGTACACCTGGTCTTTCAAGTGTCCCCACAGAAAGAAGTCACAGGGGTTCATGTCTGGCGAATAGGGAGGCCAATCCACGCCGCCTCCTGTATGTTTCGGATAGCCCAAAGCAATCACACGATCATCGAAATATTCATTCAGGAAATTAAAGACGTCGGCCGTGCGATGTGGCCGGGCACCATCTTGCATAAACCACGAGGTGTTCGCAGTGTCGTCTAAGGCAGTTTGTACCGCCACAAATTCACGAAGAATGTCCAGATAGCGTTATGCAGTAATCGTTTCGGATCTGAAAAATGGGCCAATGATTCCTTTGGAAGAAATGGCGGCCCAGACCAGTACTTTTTGAGGATGCAGGGACGATGGGACTGCAACATGGGGCTTTTCGGTTCCCCATATGCGCCAGTTCTGTTTATTGACGAAGCCGTCCAGGTAAAAATAAGCTTCGTCAGTAAACCAAATGCTGCCCACATGCATATCGCCGTCATCAATCCTGTGCACTATATCGTTAGCGAATGTCTCTCGTGCAGCAATGGTAGCGGCGCTGAGGGGTTCCGGCGTTTGAATTTTGTACGGATAGAGGTGTAAACTCTGGCGCACGAGACGATACGTGGACGTTGGCATCATTTGGACCGCAGCTGCAACACGGCGAACGGAAACCCGAGGCCGCTGTCGGATCACCTGCTGCACTAGCTGCGCGTTGCCCTCTGTGGTTGCCGTACGCGGTCGCCCTACCTTTCCAGCACGTTCATCCGTCACGTTCCCAGTCCGTTGAAATTTTTCAAACAGATCCTTTATTGTATCGCTTTTCGGTCCTTTGGTTACATTAAACCTCCGTTGAAAACTTCGTCTCGTTGCAACAACACTGTGTTCTAGGCGGTGGAATTCCAACACCATAAAAATCCTCTGTTCTAAGGAATAAACCATGTTGTCTACAGCACACTTGCACGTTGTGAACAGCACACGCTTACAGCAGAAAGACGACGTACAGAATGGCGCACCCACAGACTGCGTTGTCTTCTATATCTTTCACATCACTTGCAGCGCCATCTGTTGTTGAAAATTGTAACTACTGTAATTTCGAAAGTTTGTCCGCCTGAAAATGTACTGTTGTCCCAAGCATATTGCAACAAACGGTGTATTTCTATCGCTGCTCGTTTAGTTTTTATTGCCGTTTCAAATATACCGGTCATTTTTGAAACACCCTGTACTACAGGCACTGTGCCTGTGTCTGACTAGCAGTCATTCCTCGCCAGGTGACGCTGCTATCGCCTGGATGGGTTTATATCAACAGTAGGTCGGTGGTCACAATGTTCTGGCTGACGAGTGTTTATAAAAGGCAATGTCCTGATTGACACTTCATCAGCCGGCCCGAGCGCCAAGACCAAAACATAAAATTTGGATAGAGTGGTGACCTTATACTCTTGGTGTCGTTTAAGATGAATTTTTGGAAATTCCACCGCTAAGAAGACGAAAGAGGGGTAAAAGGTTTTTTTTAAAAAAATGTCCCCCTTAAGGCAATTTTGAAGCTAGACATACGAAAACTGGTACTTAGTTTCTCTCCCAGAAATAAAGAAGTGCGTGTTTCAGCATTTTTGGAAATTTAACCTCTATGGCTGTGAAATAAAAATAACAGTTAAAGTATTTTTAAAGTTGCATCTATGAAAATTGATATTTTACATTTCGGTTACAAATTAAAAATACATTTTTCAGTCTTTTTGGAAATTCGACCTCTAAGGGGGTAAAATAGGGGGTGAAAACTTTTGTTCAAACAAAGTTTTACGAGTCCTTGTGAGTGGAGGTCTGAGGAACTTCAGCGGTTCACTTATGTAATAAAATGGAGTACTTGCAGCCCTATTTACGATCACTGATCTCTGTACTACAAAATGTCCACTGTTACCAGTACGCGGACGGGTATCCTGCTGAGAATTCATATCATAATACCATTAACATGTAAGGATTGTAAATTTGAATGTTACACCTTGCATACGTATCCAGTGAAGTGGGAAATTTTTTTATAAATTCGTACAATTGTCATTTACTGTATGACTACCAGTATGGGTGCTTTAGTGCACCATCATCAGAACTTAGCTGACACTGCGAGGGATAACACCATCCGTATACAAGACGTATCAGTGGCCAATATCTACAACTGGTCTCCGCATACTATCTGTAACAGCGATGTAGTCTATGCAACCATCAACTATTGCATGAGGTCTTCTTGGTCTCGATTTAGCTGTGGTTGTTTCCCCGCGTTTCTGCTATCCAATCACAACGCCGAGACAGTGGATTTGGGTGGTTTTAAAAGGGCTTGAAACGCCGCTGATGTATTTGTTACTCACGTAACAACCAGTGACTTGTCGGCTTTTGGTGTCACTGAGATGTGTTCACCGACCCATTCTGCCATTTCTGCCTCTCTACTGACAACACAATACTCAGCGCGTCCTTTTATACTGGCGGGTCACGTAACAACCAGTGACTTGTCGGCTTTTGGAGTCACTGAGATGTGTTAACCGACCCATTCTGCTGTTTCTGCCTCTCTACTGACAACACAATACTCAGCGCGTCCTTTTATACTGGCGGGTCACGTAACAACCAGTGACTTGTCGGCTTTTGGAGTCACTGAGATGTGTTAACCGACCCATTCTGCTGTTTCTGCCTCTCTACTGACAACACAATACTCAGCGCGTCCTTTTATACTGGCGGGTCACGTAACAGCCAGTGACTTGTCGGCTTTTGGAGTCACTGAGATGTGTTAACCGACCCATTCTGCTGTTTCTGCCTCTCTACTGACAACACAATACTCAGCGCGTCCCTTTATACTGGCGGGTCACGTAACAACCAGTGACTTGTCGGCTTTTGGAGTCACTGAGATGTGTTAACCGACCCATTCTGCTGTTTCTGCCTCTCTACTGACAACACAATACTCAGCGCGTCCCTTTATACTGGCGGGTCACGTAACAGCCAGTGACTTGTGGCTTTTGGAGTCACTGAGATGTGTTAACCGACCCATTCTGCTGTTTCTGCCTCTCTACTGACAACACAATACTCAGCGCGTCCTTTTATACTGGCGGGTCACGTAACAACCAGTGACTTGTCGGCTTTTGGAGTCACTGAGATGTGTTCACCGACCCATACTGCTGTTTCTGCCTCTCTACTGACAACACAATACTCAGCGCGTTCTTTTATACTGGCGGGTCCTCCTGTCGTGACAACTACTGGTCAGTTCCGCATTACACAGGCGTGTCTGGAGACTTTTGATCAGTTGATATGTACTTTCCCCACAGTGGCACGAGTCCACAATGCCTTCAGGTGGCATTCAGTTTCGCGGCGTGCAATGGTCTTAATGCTCCGGCCCAGCAGTGTCTATTGTGCTACTTAGTCTTCGAACAGACAGTTGTCCTTATTGGGTATGGCCGGCCAGAGTGGCCGTGCGCTTCTAGGCGCTACAGTCTGGAACCGCGCGACCGCTACGGTCGCAGGTTCGAGTCCTGCGTCGGGCATGGATGTGTGTGATGTCCTTAGGTTAGTTAGGTTTAAGTACAGGGTTATTACAAATGATTGAAGCGATTTCACAGCTCTACAATAACTTTATTATTTGAGATATTTTCACAACGCTTTGCACACACATACAAAAACTCAAAAAGTTTTTTTAGGCATTCACAAATGTTCGATATGTGCCCCTTTAGTGATTCGGCAGACATTAAGCCGATAATCAAGTTCCTCCCACACTCGGCGCAGCATGTCCCCATCAATGAGTTCGAAAGCATCGTTGATGCGAGCTCGCAGTTCTGGCACGTTTCTTGGTAGAGGAGGTTTAAACACTGAATCTTTCACATAACCCCACAGAAAGAAATCGCATGGGGTTACGTCGGAAGAGCGTGGAGGCCATGACATGAATTGCTGATCATGATCTCCACCCCGACCGATCCATCGGTTTTCCAATATCCTGTTTAAGAAATGCCGAACATCATGATGGAAGTGCGGTGGAGCACCATCCTGTTGAAAAATGAAGTCGGCGCTGTCGGTCTCCAGTTCTGGCATGAGCCAATTTTCCGCGGGCTACGCGTGAAACTTGCCCGCACGCGCTCAACCGTTTCTTCGCTCACTGCAGGCCGACCCGTTGATTTCCCCTTACAGAGGCATCCAGAAGCTTTAAACTGCGCATACCATCGCCGAATGGAGTTAGCAGTTGGTGGATCTTTGTTGAACTTCGTCCTGAAGTGTCGTTGCACTGTTAAGACTGACTGATGTGAGGGCATTTCAAGCACGACATACGCTTTCTCGGCTCCTGTCGCCATTTTGTCTCACTGCGCTGTCGAGCGCTCTGACGGCAGAAACCTGAAATGCAGCTTCAGCCGAACAAAACTTTATGAGTTTTTCTACGTATCTGTAGTGTGTCGTGACTATATGTCAATGAATGGAGCTACAGTGAATTTATGAAATCGCTTCAATCATTTGTAATAGCCCTGTAGTTCTAAGTTTCTAAGGGACTGATGACCTCAGAAGTTAAGTCCCATAATGCTCAGAGCCATTTGAACAATTTTACTGGGTATGTTCAAAAAAAGATGTTAGCTTGGTGATTAACTATGAAGCGCTTTTGTTTTACATGTTGGTATTCCTGTTGTTCTAAGTTTATTTATCGATTGTCATTTTTTTATTTGTAGCGTACTTTTGCTGTTCGAGTTTACATATTGTCATTTTGTCTGTTGTAGATAGTAAGTGGTGCTGTGGACGCTAGAAAATGAAATGCCAAGTGAAGAAATTGGAACATTTCCATCATATTCTTCTGTTCGAGTTGAACGTGGTAATGACAACGGCGGAGACAGCAAGAAATATTTGCGAAGTGTGTGGGGATAATGCTGTTGGACAGAGCATGGCAAGAAAATTATTTTCTTATTTTAAGAAGAATCGTTTTGACATTAGTATCTCTCCACGTTCAAGAAGACCTTGGGGTTTGATCCAGATCGTTTAAACTCATTAATTCAGAATGATCCACGTCACTGTATTCGAGAACTGATAAATGTGATGAACTGTGATCTTTCCACCATCGTGCGACATTTTCATGCAGTAGGAAAGGTTAAAAAATCGGATGTATGGGTACCGCATATCCCAAATTCAGCAGGTGGCTATATATGCTGCTCTGCTTGCTCTTCATCAAGTGACTCGTGTACAACACCGACCATTCCCAAATGTGTTCAAAAGTGTGTGAACTCCTAAGGGACCAAACTGCTGAGGTCATCGATCTCTAGACTTACTCACTGCTTAAACTAACTTAACCTAACTTATGCTAAGAACGACACACACACATACCCATGCCCGAGGGAGGACTCGAACCTCCGGCGGTAGGGGCCGCGCGTTTCCGACCATTCCCATTGAGACGAGAATTAGTGTCTTTATGGCAGCATAAGGAAAAGAAAGGATGGGTTGAGCCCAAACAAAGTAGCGACTCGCTGTAGGAAGACCTGTGCGCATTCACAAAAGATAAAGTTATGCGTCTGGTGGAACAGCGAGGGTGTGGTGTACTACGAATTGCTTCCCCGATGTGTAACCAGCACTGCTCACATTTATTATGAACAACTGAGACGTCTTGCAGACGCAATCAAAGAACAACGACCAGGAAGACTGCGTGAAGTGATGCTAATTCACTATAACGCACGCCCGCATTTTTGCTACACTGACAAAAAACTCTATACAGGAGTTGTGTTGGAAAGACATTCCGCATCCACCTCGTTCAGCTGATCTTGCACCCTCAGATTTTTGCCTCTTCCGCTATCTACTTGGCAGAAAATCCTAAGAAATTTTGGTCTTATGTCAAAGCGGTAGGTGGATCAAAACAAAATGTCCAGACACTCTGTGACCGAGATGGTACTGAAACAGAGGATGACGGACTAAAGGCCGAAATACTAAATGTCTTTTTCCAAAGTTGTTTCACAGAGGAAGATTGCACTGTAGTTCCTTCTCTAGATTGTCGCACAGATGACAAAATGGTAGATATCGAAATAGACGACAGAGGGATAGAGAAACAATTAAAATCGCTCAAAAGAGGAAAGGCTTCTGGACCTGATGGGATACCAGTTCAATTTTACACAGAGTACGCGAAGGAACTTGCCCCCCTTCTTGCAGCGGTGTACCGTAGGTCTCTAGAAGAGCGTAGCGTTCCAAAGGATTGGAAAAGGGCACAGGTCATCCCCGTTTTCAAGAAGGGACGTCGAACAGATGTGCAGAACTATAGACCTATATCTCTAACGTCGATCAGTTGTAGAATTTTGGAACACGTATTGTGTTCGAGTATAATGACTTTTCTGGAGACTAGAAATCTACCCTGTAGGAATCAGCATGGGTTTCGAAAAAGACGGTCATGTGAAACCCAGCTCGCGTTATTCGTCCACGAGACTCAGAGGGCCATGGACACGGGTTCACAGGTAGATGCCGTGTTTCTTGACTTCCGCAAGGCGTTCGATACAGTTCCCCACAGTCGTTTAATGAACAAAGTAAGAGCATATGGACTATCAGACCACCAATTGTGTGATTGGATTGAGGAGTTCCTAGATAACAGGACGCAGCATGTCATTCTCAATGGAGAGAAGTCCTCCGAAGTAAGAGTGATTTCAGGTGTGCCGCAGGGGAGTGTCATAGGACCGTTGCTATTCACAATATACATAAATGACCTGGTGGATGACATCGGAAGTTCACTGAGGCTTTTTGCAGATGATGCTGTGGTGTATCGAGAGGTTGTAACAATGGAAAATTGTACTGAAATGCAGGAGGATCTGCAGCGAATTGACGCATGGTGCGGGGAATGGCAATTGAATCTCAATGTAGACAAGTGTAATGTGCTGCGAATACACAGAAAGATAGATCCTTTATCATTTAGCTACAAAATAGCAGGTCAGCAACTGGAAGCAGTTAATACCATAAATTATCTGGGAGTACGCATTAGGAGTGATTTAAAATGGAATGATCATATAATGTTGATCTTCGGTAAAGCAGATGCCAGACTGAGATTCATTGGAAGAATCCTAAGGAAATGCAATCCGAAAACAAAGGAAGTAGGTTACAGTACGCTTGTTCGCCCACTGCTTGAATACTGCTCAGCTGTGTGGGATCCATACCAGATAGGTTTGATACAAGACATAAGATCCAACGGAGATTAGCGCGCTTCGTTACAGGATCATTTAGTAATCGCGAAAGCGTTACGGAGATGATAGATAAACTCCAGTGGAAGACTCTGCTGGAGAGACGGTCAGTAGCTCGGTACGGGCTTTTGTCAAAGTATCGAGAACATACCTTCACCGAAGAGTCAAGCAGTATATTGCTCCCTCCTACGTATATCTCGCGAAGAGACCATGAAGATAAAATCAGAGAGATTAGAGCCCACACAGAGGCATACCGACAATCCTTCTTTCCACGAACAATACGAGACTGGAATAGAAGGGAGAACCGATAGAGGTACGCAAGGTACCCTCCGCCACACACCGTCAGGTGGCTTGCGGAGTATGGATGTAGATGTAGATGTAGATCTATCAGACAACCTTCAAGGAACTTCCTTTCCAGATGAAACTGCGCTCGTAAAATGCCTCTACGAGTTCTTCGTCTCAAAACTACGTGATTTCTACAATCGCGGAACACAAAAGTTACCCCAGCGTTGGCAGACTGTTGTAAGTAGTGAAAGAGTATATATCAACGACACCGAAGTGTCTGCTATGTGTATCTGTTGCGTTTATTAAACTTATGTAAAAACACTAGGAACTTATGCACCAACCCATTACATCCGTGGGAGTCATCCGCAGATGTACCGGAACGATCGGAACATCCAGAAGCTGTAGGAGTCAGATCCATCGTCTGTACAGCGATGTGACTACGCCTCCCACGTGCACAGCTGGTGGGGGTCACAGACCTGGAGGAGCGCCTGGCGTCGGTTGGGCGGCCGCGACCAGCTGCTGGCGGAACCGCTAGCCAGTAGCCGCTAGCCAGTAGCCGGCAGGCAGTAGCTGGGCAGACGAGCGGCGACCTTGGCTGCAAGCGGGTCACGGCTGCCCGCTCCGTCGGTTCCGCCTTACGTCACAGCCACGCTGGTCCGCGCCTTCCGAGGATTACCGACACCGCCGCTTGCGGCAACTTCCACCTTTCCAGAAAGACACCGGCGGCCTCGCGGAAAGTGTGTTCTGCGATCAAACATTGTCTGAGTCACGTCCTCCGAGTAGTATTTGCTGCTGGCCAAAACTGCACGTACACAGAAAGCATATGTAACCTCCCCCTCACTTATCGACCTTAATGACAGTGAAAAATTTAACCGCGTGTACCTAATGGAAATTTGGGAAAAGCAATCGTCACCGAAGTTAATCTGTCGGTAAAGAGGGAGGAAAGGGTTACATCTAAATGAAAGGAAAAATGCAAATGAAACAGGTGGAAATTAATTTTGAAAAAGGGTAAAGTTAATAAAGAAAGTAAATGTGCGGCCGTTACGTTAACAATTAACTAGCGGTAATTAGATATTTGAGATTTGGTGGAAATTACGGTCGCCAGTCCTAAGGACAATTACTATAGTAACTGAAAAAGAAAGGTTATTACACATATAATTAGCACTAGAAGCGTGGCAACTGAAGGTTGACACGTGCAGTGTGAAAACTGAAAGTTTGTCAGAAGTAATAAATTTCGCTACACTCTGACTTAATATAGCAAAAGAATTAATAAAACAGGAAAATCGAAAGTTAATTTAGTGACTCAAGTTAATAGTGAGCTTTCTTTCTGAAGCACATCGAAATTCAGTAAAATACGGTTAGTCTTGGACTACCTCAACAATCATTTCAAAAGCTACTTGAATCTACGCAATGTAGAAATAAGAGATTTAACTTTGAACTTGAATTAAGTGATTCTGAACAATTAACAATAGTAAAATTTAGTACGTACCAAGCTGAGCTGCAGTCACAGGTAAGCTAAAATACGGTAACAAAACTCGCACTCTTAATGTGTGCTTGTGTAATCTGAATATTGTAGCCAGCTATGAATACTCTAACTGAACTTTGAAATTAAAGCAGTGAAATAGAATAATCTTGCTTTAATGCTGGCATCTGAATTTCAACGACACTCGGGTTCATTCCGGAAAAGGAAGGAACCCTGCTTGGTATTGCAATTGGGACAATGAGCAACAAAGGTTCATGCTAAGTTGCTGTAATTCTGATGCAACAATTTTAAAAGTTTGAAAAGCAGAGGTCTGCCATACAGTTCTAAAACTTTACTTGCTTCCAGTCTTCCTTGTTGGTTCATTGAAGGTTTGAAGCCGTCGATCGAGGAGGTGGCGACAGTCACTCACTGTCGGCCGTCGCTGTTGCTGAAGCTGGATGTTGGCGCGCCTTCTTCTCGACACGTCACCAGACGAAACGGGCTCTTGATGTGCGCCAGCCAATGTTTCCCGTCCGCGACACCATGTCAGAAACTATCATCGCAAGTCGAGCGCAATTACATTCTGCCAAACCCCGAAAGCGCGGCAACTCGCGGGAGCTTCACACAACACACCTGCTCCACTCGCTACTCCAGCCAGACTCCCTCTGCCCGCGCTCCACGCGGCAGAGTTAACACTACCAAAGATCCTACACACTTTGATTCTTCACACGACCTATCGATGTATTCGTTCGAAAGCAGTTTTCCCTAGGCAAGACCCAGCGTAAAAATACAAATAATATTTACGAAACAAACCAATTATACATCGACATAAATGCATATATATATATATATATATATATATATATATATATATATATACAAATAGTAAAACAATTACAATATACGAAGACACAGAAATGTTATATATTCAGGTAACAAAAATAAGGAAAACAAATTTATAGCACAATAGATGGAAATAGGAGGATATGCATTTCCGGCGTTACACATACAGTGGGGACAAAAGTGTGGCAACATTGAAAACCCAACGCCTCACCTTGCCTAATGCAGTGCAGGAAACCCGCTGGGATTCAGAACAGCTTCCGACCGTCTCGGAATGGATAAATACAGGTCCTGTATGATTTTCAAGGGAAATCTTATTCCAATTCGTGAAGTTTCGGAATTGCAGCCGGGTTACATCGGTTTCTTGCCACGATAGTTCGGCTGACAACCATTCACCCGTCTTCAGGTGAGTGTTTTGCACTGGAGATTGCTAATTCACATGGCTACCTTTGTAGCAAAAATTGGCACAGAACTTAAACCAAAACTCTTGTAGCTACATGTTGATAATACTTTTGTAGTATGGCTCCGTGAGGAAAAACAACTGACACGCTTTTTGTTGCATCTGAATTTTGTCTACCAGAACATCAAATGTGAAATGGAAGTGGAGAAGAGCGGCTTCTGCCATTTCTGGACCTCTTTATCAGTTGAAAACTGAATGGATCACTGGGTCATTTCGCAGTCTACACATAAAGACCTGTGTTTGCAGGCGTCTAGCTGCCACCACCCATCACAAACTGTTCAAAAAATGGCTCTGAGCACTATGGGACTTAACATCTGAGGTCATCAGTCCCCTAGAACTTATAACTACTTAAACCTAACTAACCTAAGGACATCACACACATCCATGCCCGAGGTAGGATTCGAACCTGCGACCATAGCAGTCCCGCGGCTCCGGACTGAAGCGCATAGAACCGCCCGGCCACCACTCCTGGCTTCACAAAATGTGCTGGTCCTTCGAACGTATGACTGGGTGTTGTGTGCTGTTCTTAGGTTACTTATGTTTAAGCAGTTCTAAGTTCTAGGGGACTGATGATCATAGCTGTTAAGTCCCATAGTGCCCAGAGCCATTTTTTGAACCTTCGAACGTTGGTGCATTGGACACATGTTGAATCTGATGGAGACAGTCTTGCAAAGGAAATGGAACACCTACTATCAGTGTTAAAAGTTAATGGATATTCATGGAGGTGTGATCCGTATATGATGCAAGAAACTTTCAGGGATGATGAAGAAGGATAAATGTATCAAAGGGAAAATCGTTCTGATACCTCTGACAGTGAAATAGATGTACATATCCCTATTGTTATTGAAGTGTTGGCAGAAGTGCCAACACCTTGTAGTTAGAGGAGGCCGAAATGCACGCTAAACTCACGCAGGCTGGCGTGAGGTCTCAAACAGCATACGTAATGAATGCTATAAAGAAAAGTACGTAGCTTCTGGAATACTTAACTTTAATCCACATTTGTAGAACATCGCTCTTGATGATACATTAATAGAATCTCAATATCTATACTGGTAATGGCGCCTTGCTAGGTCGTAGCAAATGTAGCTGAAGGCTATGCTAACTATCGTCTCGGCAAATGAGAGCGTAATTCTCAGTGAACCATGGCTAGCAAAGTCGGCTGTACAACTGGGGCGAGTCCTAGTACGTCTCTCTAGACCTGCCGTGAGGCGGCGCTCGGTCTGCAATTACTGACAGTAGTGACACGCGGGTCCGTCGTATACTAGCGGACCGCGGCCGATTTAAAAGCTTGAAAGACGTATACATTGCCAGCGATGGGCGAGGCATGACAGAATCTCTGACCAGAGAGTAGTTTATCGTTAGCTGTTGCTAGTCTGCGCTTGACCGCGCGAGTCGACAGTAGTAGTAGCGAGTCCGTGCTAGTCGACGGGAGTCGGCATGCGTCGGCTGTGTGCTCTGGTCGCGCCTCTGGTCAGGACTCTGGAGGATGAGTATTGTTGTAGAAGGTAAAGAAGCAGCCTTGCGCATATTTAATAATGTATGTTAATTGTAATTTAATTTGTTCAAAGAATCGCCCCAATAATAACTTTGTTTTCAAACCAAGCATTGTAATAAAACAAACATTTTATTGAAAAAAAAGTCAATATTTAAATGTTAGAACTAGCAATCTGACCCGTGTGTAAGCTCCCCACAAAAATGTAAGTTAATTTAATAAGAAATGAAATCTCAGTGACAATGATAACACAAATAGACCGAAATGTCGATCTTTAGGCCCTGATTAAACTCAAATTCTTACCTCAGTAATACTGCATCTGCTCTTATTTTTTCGCCAAAGCTTGGAGGAAATGCATCGCAAATATATTTTTTTTGAATTTAAGGGAAACTTTTCTTTACGGAAATGCAAGGGAAATATTATTTCAAAAAAGGATTCTTTGTTAAAAATGGTTGCTTTAAAAACGAAATTATTATTGGAGCGATTTTTGAACAAATTAGTTACAGTTAATTTACAATACATTATTAGCTGAGCGCAAAGCTGCTTCATTACCTTATTTAAAAATATACCTCGTCCTGAATCTCGACCAGAATGCCATGTCGACGCCCGCCGACTCGTCACACACAAAAGCTAACTCGCAACTGCACTACAGACTCCCTACATGCAACTGCTACATCTCGCAACAACTACATACTCTCGCGGCTCGCTACGACAAATAACTCTCTGGTCAAAGATTTTCATGGCTCACCATCGCTGCGTACGCGTTTCAAGCTACCACCTAGCAAGTGTGGTGTCTGGCGGTGACACCACAGATATCAGTCAATGAATGTGATTACAATATGATGGAGCCCCACATCTCTTTGGATTGAGGGATCGTGAATATCTGGACCAGACATTTCCTGAAATGAACAGGAAGAGGTGGTCCTATGTCGTGGCCATCACTTTTACTTAATATCACTCAAATTGGTATCATCTTGCACACGAGAAGCCAGTCGAGACTGAAGAGGACCTCATGGCAAGAATTCTCGCTGCCTGAGACGCTGTTCATACGACGCTGGGGTATTAGAGTGGATATGACAGAACTTTGTGCGAGGATGTCACGCCTACATTGTCGCTGGGGGACGCCATTTTGAACAACTGTTGTAATTGTAGCAGCCTGTGAATCATGTGTAGCTAAATGAAATTATTGCTGTACCGTACAGTTAGGATTTTTGGTCTCTCTGACATCAAGTTATGTGCGCCGTTACTAGTCCATCAACAGCGGAAATTATCTGAGGGTATTGGGGAGTATTCAGCGTCTGTACGTCATGATCAAGATTCGGAACTTGAGGCCCTTAGGGTGAGCGCTGCGCGAGGATAGGACGAAACTTGAGTAGAATTTCTTTTAAAACTTGCAGTCTGAATCCTCATACCTCAAACTGATACATTTACCCGTCTCCATCATCACATAAAGTGTGTAAAATAATCACCGACTCTCCCTGTATAATAGAAACTGAGGCTTACGTGATACGAAGCAGGAAAATAGGATTAAGTGGTAAGGTGCCAGCCCATTAAAAGTACAGTCTCACGAATAATTTAATGAGCTAAGTAAAGTGAAATTCCGTGTTCTGGTCCTAGACAGGCCGTAAACCGACCGCCTCGTCATCCTCTCCCAAAGGCGACATCGGATGCGGTGTGGAAGGATATACGTCAGCACACCGATTTCCCGGTCGTTGTCACGTTTCTTGACCTTGAAGCCGCTACCAGTCGGTCGAGTAGTTCCTCAGTTACCCTCGCAATGCTGAGTGCACGCCGTACCAGTCCACCCGCAAAGGAAAAATCCATGGCTGTACCGAGAATCGAACCTGGGAACGCCCAAATGGCAGTCAGCCGTGTTGGCCACTTAGCTACAGAGGCGCGCTTTACTAGCCCAGAAATAAAATTTGACACAGAATTTCTCAGAAAAAAAAATTCTGCGATTGATAAAAGAACAAAAAGAATGGTTCAAATGGCTCTGAGCACTATGGGACTTAACATCTGAGGTCATAAGTTCCCTAGACTTAGAAGTACTTAAACCTAACTCATACGTCGTGGTATGGGAAAACTTAACCAAAACGTAAGGTAAGCAGAGCTCAAAGGCTGCAGGGAGTGAAAGCGTAGACCCAAATGAGGTTACAGTTTCAAACACAATTTAATTGTATTAAACATTAAAAAACACTTACTCACTGGTAAAATTTTTTAAACTCCAGGCCTGAAGGGCCGCTGAACATTCACAACTGTAATGTCAGAATGGCAACCTTAAGATTCAACATAAGGAGATAATCACGGTCTGAAGGACCCAACACCTTTGATTAATTATTTACCAATACAATAAGTTACTGAAAGGAATGACTTTAATCATTCGGCCGGAAGGGCCAATCAAATATAACCACAAATGCTGTTTTGATAATGCTACAAGAATGCAAAACCAACAGTTAATTTACTTCGTCCAAAGGAGCAGTAAAGACCAAAAGACAAATTCATATACCAAAGATTTTCTTTAATGAAACAAGCTAACAAAATAAAATTAATAACCAAAAAGGGGTAGTGACGTCGCCACTCGGCCTGAAGGGCCTGAATATCAGTAGTAATAAATATTTGAGAATGGTTGAAGTTAGTGAGTTAGCACTTAAACCCAGCCCGTGCTCCTCACCACTAAGAAAAGTGTACAATCAGCTGTGCCAGGACTGCCTGCTTTAGCAATATGGCACAGACCAGCAGAACAACTAGAAACTTCACCAACGTGGCGAATCGTCCACATTGGACATGACAGCAACGCTCTATAACACATAAAATAAAAATTACTAAACTTTGAAACACATGGTTCAAAATATAACACCTATCTAGGCAGGAACTGTTAATGACGCCCACTGACCTTCGTAAATCTTCG